>NC_059327.1:119403164-120020977 GCF_018350155.1 Leopardus geoffroyi
AGGTCAGGTCCTGGCTTGGCTTAGGTTACTTTCCAGCCCTTTGAGCTAATCACTGAGGCTAAAGAAACAAAATTCTATGATTAGCCCTGAGTAATGGGTGGTTATCAGCCACCATTAACCAAACACTACAATCACATGTTTTGGAGTAAGGGAAAAGCATTTCCATGAAAGCAGGGTAAGATAGATAGTTTATTGAGTAGATAAAAGGTCTTACACATTAAGAGCATCTGAGGTGACTTCTTACTGTGCTTTCTCATAATTTTTCTTGCTGAGATTTTCTTATGTATTCTCATTTGCTTATGCTATGGGCATAATAATGTCATGAGAATTACTTGTTATCTTAGAGGTGAACGCTGGTACATGATTTGAAAGACCTGTTTTGATGCCTAAAATAACTCAGGTTGGTTTTTTTTTCAATGTTGTATTTAAAGTAGATTTTAGTATGTAAGATAATTGGCCTAATTTTAGATCTTTGATTATTACTTCAGAGACATCTTGGTCATGGAGAACTTACAAACTAAGACACTCAGAAATTATCTGAGTAATAAGAGCCTGAAATTTTGGGAGGGAAGAGCTGAAATTAGACCTTCACTCTAAAGTTAGAATAATAATGCCAGTATTATAAAGGCTTAATTTATAAATATTATGCATAAAAACTTGTTTCCTCTGTAAGAAATATGTTCTTTAACATTAAATAGGGTGTTGGTATATTCTAGGTCAACTTTATAGATTCCTGAAATTTATAATGAAGTTGTTTCAAGGTCACTTAGAGCAGCCATCGTTTAGATTGGTTTTATTTAAAAATAACTGCTTTTTTTTCTGGCATATAAACAAATCTGTATTCAAAACATGTTTATTAAGGACATAATTTGGGCTAGATCAATGTAAGAAACGAGATAAATCTTTTATGGAAAAGGAGGGGGGATGGTTTAGAACAGGTAAGTTTTTAACATTAAAATAGACCCCTTTTTTTGAACCCTTGTGTTCCTTAAGGAAAGAGAATTAAACTATATAAATTAGCTTTTAGTTTTTTGTATTTTTTGGTGGGCCAGCTAAACAGTAGAACTTGTTACATAAGCTTTGGAACATGGGAGAATTCTCTGGTCGTGTCAGTTTGACTAGACTACTTGATTTTTACCAACAGGGAAGTTTTTAATGCTTTGAGATGGTGTTAAAGTAGATTCCCATCATAACAAAAGTGGCTGGTTATGGGATGTAAATAATTGTCATATGAAACCTAATCTTACCTATGAAAAAGTCATTTGCTTAATAATGGGTAGTCAATTAATTCAAGTACGTTTCTATTTTTACTCAAAAATTGGTAGTTTTGAGCGCCAGGGTAGCTCAGTCGGTTAAGTGTCAGACTCTTGATCTCAGCTCAGGTCTTGATCTCAGGGTTGTGCGTTCTCAAGCCGTTGTTGGGCTTTCCCCTGGACATCAAGCCTGAAAAAACAAAACAAAAAATAACTTCAAATACTTGATTCAGAATCATTTGATAATTTGTAACAGTGTTTGTTTTTGTTTTTAAGTTAAAACCATACATAGTTTTGTTCTGTTTTCTTAAGTTATGTACTTAGAGGGGGGAATATCCCAAGCAGGCTCTGTGCTTACAGCGCAGAGCTGACATGGGCCTCAAACCCCCACAAGCCATGAGATCATGATCTGAGTTGAAATCAAGAATAGAAGGCTTAACCAAATGGGCCACCCAGGTGCCCCCATACATAGTTTCTTTTAACCAGTTGTTTAAATCTCTGTTCAGAGTTTCTGTAATTCCTACTGATCAGGATCCATGGTGGTTGGGATGAATTTTCTCCCATTCTTAAATATATTGAACATAAGAAGGTATATTTATTTAGGCAAGCATAAAGGTCTGATCTGATCTTCTGTTATCCTAAGTTGTGTATCTTGGGATTTCTGGCTGTTTTGATAACCTTAAAAACAGATGTGTGAGTTTGAGAAGCAAGTTGGCAGTGTATCAGAGCAATCTCCAACTCCCAGTTTTATTGAGGTATAATTGATTTGTGACATTTTTAGTTTTAGAGCTACAACGTCATGGTTTATGAATTTTGTGAAACAATTACCACAAGGACAATTCTTCTGCATTGTGGGGTTTTGTTTTGTTTTTAAATGGAGTGAATCTAGATTGATCACTGTGCAACAGTTGGTTATTTTCTGAAATGTATTTGGACCATGTGAGAGAGGCAGATATTTGCTCTGGATCGAGCCCCACACATACTCTCTTTCTCTAAAATAAAATTAAAAATTAAAAAAGAAACAACTTTATTTTCTGACTAAATTATCCATATTTGTTACATATAAGTCCTGGAAAGGCTACGTACATATTTATAAATATAAGGTCTGATGGAATTTTGGAAACTGCGTGTTTTACTAAGAGCAAATTTCAGTTTCTTCCAAGGTAATAAACACAGTTGAGTTGCAGCAATAAGACCAAATCAAAAAGGATACCTACCTATCTAGCCCCATTAGAGATTTTTCAAGTGGAAATGAGGTCTGTGGATAGTGTGGTTCAGATACAACAGAGGATTTAGGATAGTAGAAATAAGGGCTTCTGAGATATCCTGAAAGTTAAGCAAACAACATGAATGTTGAGAACTGTCTCAGTTCTTAAGCTCTGAAAGTATCTGATACAACTTTTCTGGGTTGGACGGCTTTTGTTGATGTAACAAGAATTTTTGTATCTGTGCCTGTTATGTTCCACGATCTGGACTATGGTTAACTTAATGTTTTACTAGAATGTATTAATGTGAACTATGATTGTATGTCCCTTAAAGAATGGGGTGAAGATAAACTATTGACTCTGTTTGTTTGTTGTTATGGTTATATGACCCATCATTTTCTGTTTTGGTGTAGGAACTTAGTGATTTGGCCCGTGACCCTCCAGCACAATGTTCTGCAGGTCCAGTTGGGGATGACAGTAAGTAACTCTGAAGTTGATTTGAATGGCTAATTTCAAAAAAGCTTATACATTTTTAGATAACAGTTTTGTTTTGTTTTTCCCTAGTGTTTCATTGGCAAGCCACAATTATGGGACCTGTAAGTATTAAGAATTAAAAATTGTTGCTTTTAATTAAAAATTCAACATTGACCTAGTTATATTTAACTTAGTCTCATATTTATTTTATTAACCTTGTAATGCCGTTTTGGAACTGCCGTAGTTGTACAGCTTTTGAAAGCCCTAAAAATTTAATGAATTAGTCATTTGTTTACATAAATTATATGTGTCTGTCCCTGTATTCGGGTTCTAGAGTCTAGCATCTCTATGACCTATCAAATATTTTTTCACTTTATCCTAGTTTTCTTTTGTAGTAATGTAAAGCATTGTTGCAGAGCTTCCTGTTATTTATAGACCATTTATTAGCTCTACCATGGATCAAATTCCTCTTGCTGCCAAAAATCTAAGTTTTTATTGTATTTGATGTTTGTATAGAACTTTAGATTTTTACAAAATTTGAATATTTTTAGGTAGAAAGTGATATTTTGAATACAGCAAAATTCCTTTCTATCCTGGGTAGATAAGAAACTGTATATGCTGGATAATTGAATATTCAGAATTATGGATACCATCTAAGAATTTCACAGAATTAGAGCGCAGTAAAACAACCTGGGGTAAGACTGTATCTTGCACAATACTTAATATTTTTTTTTTGACTTGGAAGGCACTTTAGGATTTCTATTCTGTGTATGTCTTAATCTGCTTTCTTCCCCCCCTTTTTGGTGGTTTAATCTCAACATAAATGTCAATAATGTACTTGGTGAGATAACGGTCAATAAATAGGTATTATTCTAAAAGGAGAAATGCTCTTGGAAAAGTTAGCCAGTTGATGGGTTGGATCAATAAGTTTTTATTCCGTAGTTCTGATTTTGATAACTTTAATCTTTTTTTTTTTCCATCTCCCTGTGGTCCCCCACTGTATGCCAGCCATTAAGGATAGACATAATACTTCTCATTCTTTAGGGAACTTAAAATCTGGGAGAGACCGGCAATTAAAACAAGTGTATAAGATAGGAAATTTTATGGGAAATCATAGCAGGGATGATTGAGTTAGAGTAATTGTGAAATGTTACGACCTAAAGGTAGGGAGACTGTGAGTTAAGTTAAACTTGGTGGTGTTGGTAGAGGGGGGGATATTTATCTTAATAATCTGAAACATATCTGTATTATCCTAATAGGGAAAAAAAAATTAACAGAGTCAGAATTGTTCACTTCCAGTTATCTCAAGGACTATTCTTACTACCGTAAATTTTATTTTGCTTTAAAAATACTTACTTTGTAACAAAATTGTGGTTTATTTTAAGTGAACATAGTTAACTAGTCTGGCTTTTACCCAGTTTGGTCCACAAAACAGTTTAGAAGTTAACAGTCTTCATATTAAAACCCTGACGAGGCCCTCATTCCATAGCAGTAGCAACTGGGGATGGAGTTTAGCAGCTACCTCCCTTTTTTTATATGGGGTTTGTGTCTCACACTCCTGTCCACTTCATTTTGCCTCCCTAGATTCTGTAGGCACATGGATTTGCTGTTTCTAGAATTTTGTCATTATAGATCACCAATTCTTAAAGCAGAGTGTTCAGTAAAATGCCTTACCATTTCTACCAAGTAAAAGCTCATCTTTGATCCAGAGGGTGCTTTAAGATGGTCTCATTATAAAAATTAGTTGTCAGTATTAATAAAGCACTAAAAAGTTGGTAATCTCAAGACTTAATTGGATGGTGTGCATGATAGAAACCAGCTCTTTGACACCAGTGTGACATTTTTCTGCTGGACTCTGAGACCTCACTGTTTATTGAACTTTTGTTTCCAAAAGGTGAGGAATATACTTAGAGTAAATCAGAGTGAAGCATAAGTGAGTAGTTTATGCCAGTAATTTTTTAGAGAATAAGAGAAGGTTGCTTATCCTGACCTTTTTTTGTAGCTGCTTACGTATTTGCTTTTATTTTCAGAAAACTTTGTTAATTGTATCAATGACAGTTTTCTGCTTTTAAAAACAAATCCTTGATTTTCAGAACTATTTAAATATTCCCTAATGAACAAAATTTGCAGAAACTGTATTTTAGTAAACACCGGTTTTGGGTGTCAACTTGGAAATAGTTAGCAATTATCTTTACCATAGCGTCAACAATGAAACAACTCATGTTCTTATTTTGGCTTTTGATTGCATCCTTGTGATACAACATCACAGTTTGATTAGATAAATAATTGCTTTATTTTGTTATTATGCCTAGCTGTGTGACATGCAGATAAATGAGCTAAAACATTGGGACATTGGTAGTATAGCAATCCATATATTTGCAGATTTGCTGAAAGAATAAATGGTAACAAAATTGCTATGGGGTACTTCTTAGGTCAGTAAAGTGATTGGCAGTGCCACATAACTAAAGGTTCCTGACTAAGGAATGGAGCATCTAATTTAAGTTTTGATGCAGAGTAACTATTCAGTTTTAGTGTATTACAGTCTGGGAATGTTCTTGATCATTAAATTTATGAAGCAAAATGCTTTCTAATAACCATTTGAACTGGCTTATTCTTTCTTAAGGTAAGATACTTTGGAAGCACAAATACTAATAAAAATTAAACCTTTGAAAGAAATGACAGAGCATTGCTGGTTATGTGGTTCTTAAACTTTGGTGGTGGCTGGGTTTTTTGTACTATATTGAGGACAATTCCCATTAACAATTGGAAAAGTTAGGAGAAATTAACTCCTTACTTATTTCTGGTATTTATATACTTGATTACTAATTGGAAATGGAGCTGGGAGAAAGATAATTTTGAAATTATTTGGAGAACCACACTAACTTGCACCTAATCTATGATACAGCCAAGGAAGAAAGTACCAAATTTGAATAATATAACGTCATCTTTGGCAGCTTGAGCAGAATCAACTACAAAAACCATCTGAAGTCAAATAATTGGTTCATAGGTATTGTCTTACTGGTCCATAAAGGTTATTTTTCAACTTATTTTAAGTGTATTATGTCAGTTTCTGCAAAGGTTAATGATACATGAAAACTCTTCCCTTCATGACCTTTTAAAAGGAGCTTTGTAGTCCAGAGGAAGAGTAGAGGAAGTGGAAAATATAAGTAAGTTATAAATATGTTGGATAATAGTAAATGTACAGAAATTATAGAAGAAAGGCAACAAGCGGATTGAACTAAAGGAGAGGCTGTATTATCTTTTTAAGGACATTTAAGCTTAAGATGGATTCTATAGTGTAGGTAGGATCCTAGAGATAAAGATACAGATGCAGATAAGAATATTTGAAGTAGGAACGCCTGGGTGGCTCAGTCTGTTAA
Source organism: Leopardus geoffroyi (assembly GCF_018350155.1). Lineage (NCBI taxonomy): Eukaryota > Metazoa > Chordata > Mammalia > Carnivora > Felidae > Leopardus > Leopardus geoffroyi. The sequence goes on from NC_059327.1 coordinate 119,409,477, forward strand.
GTATCTGACTCTTGATTTTTGGCTTATGTCATGATCCCAGGGTCGTGGGATCAAGCTTTGTGTCAGGCTAACGCTGTGTGTAGAGCCTGCTTAACATTCTCTCTCCTTCTGCCCCTCTCCCCCCCCCACCCGCTCGCACATGCTGTCTCTCTAATAAAAAAAATTTTTTTTTTTTCAAAGAATATTTCAAGGAAGAGAAAGAAAGAAATAATAGAAAAAGGAGATGTGAAACATTTTATGTGCAGTAAAGAGCACATTTAGGAGAATAGGTGGAAGATGAGACCAGCTATATTAGTGGGAATGAGTTCATAAAGCACTTTATGTGCTTAGGGGTTTGTACTTTATCTTGAAATCTGTGCTGGATTTCAAGCAGGGGTGCAACTTGTGTCTTAAGACAACTTCAGAATTAGGGTGAGGGATAAATTAGAAGAAAAAGCCAGAGTGAAGACAGGAATACCAGTAGTAAACCATTACCATAATGTAGAAAAAAGATGTGAGATCTGGAACGAAGGTAGTGGTGGCAATGGACCTAAAGGAGAAGCAGCTAGTTGAAGAGAATTTAAGGATCTTTAAGATTGATAACTGCTTTGATCACTGATGGTTTGTGGTTTGAGTTTTGGACACAAGACATCCAAGAGTAAACATTCATGAGCATTTGAATATATATATAGAGAGAGAGAGAGGGAGAGAGAGAGAAGGACTCCAGAGTTACCAGAATAAGTGCGGATCAGGAGATAGAAGCAGAAGATGGATCTTTGGGAATACCAACACTTTATGATTGCCCTAGGGGAGGAATACAGACACTGAGAGGAGCCACTTGAACTAATTGGAGTAAATCCAAGGTATAGAAGGTTTATAAAGAGATCAAGTATAAATTCTGGATTTGGGTCAGTTTATAACCAAAATATTCCTGTTTTAATTTCTTTTCTGTTTGTTTTCTATTTATAGTAACTTTGATATAGAGCCTCAATCTTTAGATAGCATAGTTTGGTTGGGTTACCCCTGGATCTTAAGATTTTACCAGTTTTTCCTTTTTGAGTTGATGGAGTTGTAGTGTTAAATTGTAACATTGAAATATTTTAATCCCGTAAGTTTTTTTTTTTTTTTTGAACAAGTGAAGTGAAATTTGGTTTTGCTTAAATCTTATGATTAGGTTGCCTTTATTCAGAAGCAGTGAGATTACAGCACTTGTGATTGTATGAAAATTGGAATGAAAATTTAGAATTTCTTTTTTTTCTTTATTTTCTTTTTTTTTTTTTTTTTTAATTTATTTTGAGAGAGAGTGAGAACATGAACAGGGGAGGGGCAGAGAAAGAAGGAAAGAGAATCCAAAGCAGGTTCCACACTTTCAGCCCAGTGCAGGGCTCAGTTCACAAACTGAGATCATGACCTGAGCCAAGATCAAGAGTCAGATGCTTAACCGACTGAGCCACTCAGGTGCCCCTAGAATTCTACTGTTTAGGATTACCGTAAATTGTTAACTGTATACTGTACAAACATTTTCAGTATTAGTCTTATAAAAGTGTATGCCATTTGAAGCATCTACTCCCAGTTGATGTAGCTGTTAAAGATCATTAATCTGGTAAATTCAGATCGTATTCTGGTACCTTGCTTTGATTTTTGTCTATACTTCACAATGCTGCTTTGCAGTTGTAGTTTTTCAAATTAAAATTTTGTAAACAATATGAAAAGAAAGGATTTGGGCATTACGAAAGGATTCAAACTGTAGTTTTTTTAATTTTACTAGTTGTATGTTTCTTTGAACTTCATTTATCATCAGTAAGTTGACATTTTTCCTTCAACTCGCAGATATATCCCATTCATTTTTCATAATACCTGCAACATTTCATTATATGTCTCTTTACCATACTGTTAGCCCATCAAGATAAGAAATTGTTCTCAATGTCCCTTCTACATACCTGATCTATAGAAGGGAGTTAAATTAATTCAGCTATTGTTTATTTTACAGCGGGCTGGGGATTAAATGAACACTATAAAAGTGACAGATCTGGAAAAGTTTTTATTTGCCTGATATCCAGAATGAGCATAGTAAAAGGCTTATATTAGCACTATGTACATACTCTTCTAATGGAGAGAAATAGATGTTGGTAATAACTCACTATAAACTTTGAAATACATCTTCAGGTCGGCTCTTAGCATATCTAGAAGCAGTTTTATATTTTCCTTAACTTTTACCTTAAAGTTTTTTACTAAGTCACTGCCCTTTGTCCTCACTTTCTGATCCATTTTTGGTAGTCTTCATAAGACCTGGGGTTTCAATCTTGGTTCTATCCTATACCATTCACCTAAGTTATTTCTTCAAGTCCCTTTATATTTGTCCATAAAATGGGAACAGTGATATCTTTTTCCTGATATTGGTTAAATTAAATGTAAAATTCTAGCAAGTAGTGTTTCCCAAAAATTACTTCATACTAACATTGTCTAATAGGTATTTACTAAGAGTCCTTCGTACTCAAATTATAATCAAAACGAGGGAGGAAGAGTAATAGCTTGAAATTTTGTTTTCTTTTGAAGTGGAAGAACAAATATTCTACATTGTTTTCCAAATATTGTAATGCTGTGTGTTGGTTTGCTGTGGGGTTTTTAGTATGCTTTTGAAGAAAAACTTCCTTGGTTTTTTTTGTTGGTTTTTTTTTTTTTTCAACGTTTATTTATTTTTGGGACAGAGAGAGACAGAGCATGAACGGGGGAGGGGCAGAGAGAGAGGGAGACACAGAATCGGAAACAGGCTCCAGGCTCTGAGCCATCAGCCCAGAGCCTGACGCGGGGCTCGAACTCCCGGACCGCGAGATCGTGACCTGGCTAAGGTCGGACGCTTAACCGACTGCGCCACCCAGGCGCCCCAAACTTCCTTGGTTTTAAATGAGGATTTTTGAGGGGTTACTGGCTGGCTCAGTCAGAAGAGCACGTGACTCTTAATCTCAGGGTTGTGAGTTCAGCATTTTGCTTTGCCAGTAGCCAGAGTGGTGTGTTGAAGTACAAAGCCTTCTGTGTTGTATATATGGTTTTCATTAGAAGAAATAAATATAAGACCTTATTTTCAAATTCATGTTTGATGTATAATACTTTTATAGACCTTATTGCTAAGTATACTTTTCCTTTGTGAAAGTTGGGATCTAGAACACCTAGTTTCTGGGTAATTTTTCGGTTCTTTGGTGACCTACGTAAAATGGGATCTAAGTAGATAAGGGTTCATTGTTCTATAGTAAATTTTGATTGTGTATTTTCTAGTAATATGAACTAAATTGTGGAATAGTTTAGATTCTATTGCAGTGTAAACAGTGGGTAATTTGGGTCCATATTAAATGCTTATTTAGAAAATAGAAATGTTACCTGGATTATTTAGCAGTAATATTTTAAATATCAGAGTTAAGCAGATTTTTCTTTTCACAGAATGACAGCCCATATCAAGGTGGTGTATTCTTTTTGACAATTCATTTTCCTACAGACTACCCCTTCAAACCACCTAAGGCAAGTATTTATCCCCAAAATCCATTAGTATACATCAGTGTTTTATTTCAAAGGAATAGAGTATTCTTAGAAATTAAGATTCAATGTAATTCAAGGTAATTGGCATGTATATGTAGGGAGTAAGAATAATTTAGGTTAAATACATATTGAGGCTAATACATAAGCTAAATATATAATACAGAATGCTCTTAATCTTTAGTTAGAAGAACAGCTAGACCTGGATTTGAACTTTTGTAAATGGAGATAAGGATTTATCCAATGTTGCAAAGCTCTGATACATTATATGGAAGTTTTTTTTTCCCCCTTTATTGTGCTCATACAGGTTTGGATTATTAACCTCTGTAAAATAGTAGACTTCAGGTATTCAGCTTTGTATTCATTTGCATATGTTGCTGCAGCCTAGGCTATGTTTGTTAGGGCTTAGGCTATATCTTTTAGGGGTTTGGGTTTGCATATATAACAATAAATCTATCAAAGCTTATAGTTGCTTAATGCACGAAGGTGACTGGTTTACAGTTATTAAAAGCATTTGATCCTTGTCTTTTCAGAGCAATTAACATAAATCCAATCTATATGAATACCTGTAGAAAATAGCAGAACGTTGGCACTTCAGCCATCTTTGCAGTCATGTTATAGGTGTAGTATGACAGTTACTTCAGATGAAACACTTTTGTGATATTTAAAATTATTTTATGTACTATGGAAATGCACACTAAAACACATACTTTTTGTAACTTGATACCTTAAATGAGTTGGTCTACAAATTTGGTTTACATTCTGAAGTTCCTTTATTTATTAGTGAATGTTAATTAGCCTTCACAATGTTCTTCTTGATACTCATGACATGGTAGAGCGAAAGTTAACCTTCAGAATATCCCATCATATCATTGATAGTAAAATTTTTGCCCCAAAGTTACATTTTATTTTAATGAAAGAGAAGGATCCCCTGAAAGATCTTGATCAGAATATCAGATGAGTTTCTGTAATTTTTAGTCCTACTGTGTATGTAAAGTAGGTTTTAGCCATTTGATTGTGTGTATGTGTGTGTGTGAGAGAGAGAGAGAAAGTGTGTGTGTGTATGTGAGAGAGAGAGCAGGACAGTATTTTAAGCCTTGCTAAAAATGAAAGTCTTTTATTTCAAATTAGGATGCTTATTTTTACTTGGGGAAAAGATACCTAAAAAATTTTTTTAATTTATTTTAGGTTGCATTTACAACAAGAATTTATCATCCAAATATTAACAGTAATGGCAGCATTTGTCTCGATATTCTAAGATCACAGTGGTCTCCTGCTTTAACTATTTCTAAAGGTAAAATACTTTCAGAGAAAGTCTTGAGCTGCTCAGATTCATAGTCTTGGAAAGGTCTCTAGATCAATTCTGGTCTTCTAATTTCAGTTGGGATCTATTATATGACATCTCTAATAGGTTGTCCAGTCTCCACAAGAATATCCCAGATGGAGATGGAGTTCCTCCATCTTTCTCCATTTTGAATGACTGTGGTGGTTTTTATGTTACTTCTCCCCCACAAATGAAATCACCTACCACAGAGTGACTACTCAATGGGAAGGAAGTGTACCCTGTAGTAACCTTTGGGTATTGGTGTTGGCTTAGCATACCTTAAGGTATAAAAAATGAGGTTTTTAATGTTGCTAATTAAGACAGTGTTTCAGATAGGATTGTGCAGTGAATTTGTATCTACTAAAAAGGTAGTGTAGCATCTCCCAGACTTTTATTTGACTAAAATCACTGTTTTGGAGAAGAAAGAAAATCCCTTATAACACTTTGCAGTGTCTGCCACATAATAGGCATACAAAAATGAATTAGATACATGCTCTGTAATGCTTGGTATCATCCAAGTTCATGAATTGAACAGGTCAGAGTAAGAACTAAAGTTGTGAAGGCTCGTTTAGTAATAGAGAGAGAGGTGCCTGCGTGGCTGGCTTAGTCTGTGGAGCATGACTCTTGATCTTGGAGTTGTGAGTTCAAGCCCCATGTTGAGTGTAGGGATTGCTTAAAAATATAATCTTCAGGGGCTCCTGGATGGCTCAGTCGGTTAAGTGTCCACAACTCTTGATCTCAGCTCAGTTCTCAATCTCAGGGTTGTAATTTCAAGCCCCACGTTGGGCTCTCCGCTGGACGTGAAGCCTACTTAAAAATATATGTGTATGTACATGTATGTATATAATAAAATCTTTTATTAAAGTAATGGAGATCTCCGCATTTATTTAATCAGTACTCTTAGTTTATAAATTCAAGGAGACAAAACACAATGGAGCAGTTGGGAGTTTATGTGAAACTCCCCCAAGGGCAGGGAAGAGAATGGATTTCTTTTTTTTATTCTTTTTATTTTCTTCAATGTTTATTTTTGAGAGAGACAGAGAGGGAGGGGGAGATACAGAATCTGAAGCCAGCTCCAAGCTCTGAGCACTCAGCATAGAGCCCAATGTGGGTCTCGAACTCAACAAACCATGAGATCATGACCTGAACCGAAGTTGGAGGCTAAATCAACCGAGCCACCCAGGTGCCCCCTTTCTTTTAATATATATATATTTATTTAATAAGTAAACTCTACCTCCAACATGGGGCTTGAACTCCACAAACCCAAGATCATGGGTCTCATGCTCCTCTGACTGAGCTAGCTAGACACCCTGAGAATGGATTTTTTGTTATGCCCAGCCGCTGAAAATAATACTGCACGAATGTTCCCCACATTATTCTTTATAGATTTCCCCCCTCAAAGTACCAAGAACTCCACAGTTTATTACTAATGCCACTTAACTTTATGAAAAGGATAATAAACTACTACCGCATTGTTTGAGTATCTCAGAACTCCTGAGTTTGGCACTATTTTCATAGCTAGTCAGTACTAAACTTGATGCCAACGAAGTTCTATTTTTGACTTTCCTTATTGTCTCCTGTGAAGCAAAATGTCTGTAAAGCTGTGTCTCGTTGACCTTAAGATACAAACTAATAAAAAATCTTTTGAGGATTGGGTGTTTTTTTTTTTTAATACATGTTTCTAAATACATTTTTATCTAAATTTCCAATGCTAGGTAACACTTTTTTTTTCTTGCAGTTCTTTTATCCATTTGTTCACTGCTATGTGATCCAAACCCAGATGACCCCCTAGTGCCAGAGATTGCACGGATCTATAAAACAGACAGAGATAAGTAAGTATATAGTAGAAAAGTGATTTTATTTTTTTAATGAGTTAGGCTTACACTCTGCTGTAAGTTGTGGCAATGCCAAGAAGACTTGATGATTATTGCTGGTAAGATAATAATTAAAATGTGCAGAAAGCTAGTTTTTGAAATGTGAGTTTTTTTTAATAGGTTTTAGTTTATGTGACAATGAATAGCCCTCTCTAAAACGTTTTAATTTCCCAACATGTTCAGTGCTTTGTCACTTACTAAGTTTTTGGAAAGAAAGATTTTTCTTTGTCCCAATTACATTTTTGAAACAAATAACTGGTACTATTATAAAAATGTGGTCTAAATTCCTCAGATATTTGAATTACCTTTATGTACTACTTCACCATTATAACTTTGTTGTATGTTATGATTAATGCTAAGTATACTTGTTCAATTAGGTACAATAGGTTAGCAAGAGAGTGGACAGAGAAATACGCTATGTTGTAGGGTAAGAGGATCTGCACTCTATGGTGCGCTTATTCATGGTACTGCCAGCACTTGAGTGCTGCATGCTTAAAGGCACTGTCTTAACTAACCAAAGGTAACAGATGTGACAGTTTTCTGAAAACTGTACATTTAACTGCTTGATCTCTGTTTAGCGTGAAAGTATACCCAATAGTCATTACTGCTTGAGAGTATTTGCATGGCAAAGCAGTTATATATAGCACTAGTAAGAAATGAAAGTTTAAATAGTATCTTTTTCAAACTACCATGGTATTTAAATTTTAAAGTTGGTATATTTTAACCTTTATTACCAGTACTTTATGGAATGTGGTGATTTAATTAAAATTTGGCCAAGAGATCATAATATAAGGGGAAAACACTTTTAATAAAGCCTCCAAGCATCTAAACTAAATGTTCATTACTGACAAGCATGCATTAATATCAGCTATACTTTGTGGCTCCCTGTATGCTAAATGAAACCTTTGTTTTAAAGTGCTGGCTTTTTGAGAGGGTGTCCTTAAATGAGGTAACCATGAATGGTAGAAAGAACTTCTATATGCTAAAGTTTAGAAAAGTGGTTGAACCATGTTTAGTTCTTGGTTTGAAATGAAGCTAGTTAATATTTCATAAAGTTCAAACTGGAAATAGAAATCTAAAAGTTCTCCTATACCCTTTGATGTTATATTCATTTCTTAAGGCTATCACTGTATTTTTTGTTGGTAAGTAATTTATGGCATGGATGTAATACAGGAAGAAATTGATAGCATTTATCAATATGAATGATAATCCTCAGTAATAAATAACCTTGCTCGTGTGTGAGTTATCTGTTGATCTTTTTAAACAAAGATGCCCCCGAGTTGTACTACTAGAGATTCTCATTAAGTCTCAAGTGGGACTTGTTAGCTCCAGTCACACTTTCTAAAAGTAACACATAGATGTTCCAATTAACACATACATACCACTCACACCCACCTCTCTTGAAAAGTCCTTTCTTCAAAACCTCCTTCCCCAATGTCTAATCTTCTCCCTGTGCTTTAAATCTCAAATGTAATTTCTGGTATTACCAATTTCTCAAAGTCTAGGATTCAGATAAAATTGTTTGGTTCCAACTTCAATGGAAATTTCTGTAGATTGTGTGTGCCGTTCTGACATAAGTCCATGATCTGTAAAATAATTTTTTTAATGTTACAGTTAGTTGAAGTGAATACTAATTATAGGATTTTCTAATAGAACATTTAACTCAGTGGTAGGGAAGAGAAAAGGTCTTTGATTATTTTTTTTCTTAGCGTCCCCAGTCTCAATACCACCTTATTGTGTTTATGAAAATATATTCAGTCTATTGGAACATTCTAGTGGAAGTATAAGATTTCCATTTCCCACATTGCTTTGAGTACCAATGCTATTTCTCCCTTGTTGGCTTAATTCTAATAATAGCCATAAGAGATAACTCCATGATGAGTTTGGAGGTAAAATAGAAATCTTTCCTTTCAAATATTAAGAATTCTTTAACTTTTTAAGTAACATCTTCTTTATTTGCAGGTACAACAGAATATCTCGGGAATGGACTCAGAAGTATGCCATGTGATGCTACCTTAAAGTCAGAATAACCTGCATTATAGCTGGAATAAACTTTAAATTACTGTTCCTTTTTTGATTTTCTTATCCGGCTGCTCCCCTTTCAGACCTCATCTTTTTTAATTTTATTTTTTGTTTACCTCCCTCCATTCATTCACATGCTCATCTGAGAAGACTTAAGTTCTTCCAGCTTTGGACAATAACTGCTTTTAGAAACTGTAAAGTAGTTACAAGAGAACAGTTGCCCAAGATTCTGAATTTTTTTAAAAATGGAGCATGTGTATTATGTGGCCAATGTCTTCACTCTAACTTGGTTATGAGACTAAAACCATTCCTCACTGCTCTAACATGCTGAAGAAATCATCTGAGGGGGAGGGAGATGGATGCTCAGTTGTCACATCAAAGGAAGCAGCATTATTCTAGCATCCAGTCTTTTTTAAGCCTTCCACTGTTAGAGATTTGAGGTTACATGATATACTTTATGCTCATAACTGATGTGGCTGGAGAATTGGTATTGAATTTATAGCATCAGCAGAACAGAAAATGTGATGTATTTTATGCATGTCAATAAAGGAATGACCTGTTCTTGTTCTACAGAGAATGGAAATTGGAAGTCAAACACCCTTTGTATTCCAAAATAGGGTCTCAAACATTTTGTAATTCTCATTTAAATTGTTAGGAGGCTTGGAGCTATTAGTTAATCTATCTTCCAATACACTGTTTAATATAGCACTGAATAAATGATGCAAGTTGTCAATGGATGAGTGATCAACTAATAGCTCTGCTAGTAATTGATTTATTTTTCTTCAATAAAGTTGCATAAACCAATGAGTTAGCTGCCTGAATTAATCAGTATGGGAAACAATCTTTTGTAAATGCAAAGCTGTTTTTGTATATACTGTTGGGATTTGCTTCATTGTTTGACATCAAATAATGATGTAAAGTTCAAAAGAGTGAATATTTTGCCATGTTCAGTTAAAAGTGCACAGTCTGTTACAGGTTGACACATTGATTGACCTGATTTATGCAGAATTAATAAGCTATTCGGATAGTGTAGCTTTAGTATGCTGCACATGATACTGGCAGCCCTGGAGTTCATAGATGGACTTGGGACCCAGCAGTTTTGAAACGTGTATATGGAGTTTAAGAAATTTATTTTCCAGGTGCAACCCCCATCTAACTAAATTTTTTCTTCACCTTGTACACTTGACAGCTGAAAAAACCATAACATGGGAGTAATAATGGGTCAAAATTTACAAAATAAAGTACTGTTCTGGTGTGGGAGTTGTCATGAGGCTGTGTTGAAGTGACTTAACTATGTGGGATATTGACTATCCATTGAAATGGATTTGTTCAGCCATTTACATTAATGAGCATTTAAATGCAACAGATATCATTTCAGGTGACTTAACATGAATGAATAAAAGTCAATGCTATTGGATTATTTTTTGTTTGACAAGTGCTATCTGTGCCACTAACTTAACTTCTGTAGTAACAAGGGCATTATCATTCTTCACCCTTCCTAATCCTGACGCTATAGTTTTACTTTTTTCCTAGTTTTGATTTGTCCATTGCTTTCTTAAAATCTTGTGTTTGATTTTTAGCACATCTGTGACTTTTCTCCACTTCCACATTTTTGCACTGCTTACACTTATGTGCAATCTTATTCCTTGTCTGCACACAGATGTGGAAAGCTAGATATAAAATAAATGTTAAAGCTTGATTTTTATAAACATTTTAATATGTAGTTTGGACATGGTTTATTGACTTAAGATTTTTCTCTAAACTGCAAGTGAAATGCATGCCTTCCGAAGATGTTCTGGCTTTGTTAATTCTGTAATTTAAACATTTCATTGAGAAATATCAACCCAGCTATACAATTTTCCAACGAGTGAATTTTTTTCATTTCATCTTTTACTTAAAAAAAACTACTCCTTAAAGGTAGATGTCATACTGTTAATGCTATTTTGGATTCAAATTACAAATGAAAAATTAGTAACCTACCTGCTCCGTAAGGTAAGAGATCCTGTTCTTCTGCTCTTTTTTTCAAAATAATTACTTCTGATTCTCCGATAACTCAAAATAGCTTTAGTAGGCATATTATTTCTTGAAAGCCCGTCGTGAATAAGCACTTTGTCAGAGCTTCTGAATTGCTAATTGACTTTCAAGTTGACCTTTTAGCCATAGACAACCTTGAAGTATTTATAGAGAATGACTGAAATTGTCATAATTATTAGATGTGTCCAGTTCTCTGTATCTTTGATTTGATGCTTTCTACAACATTTCTAATGTCACTCTAAGGGAATAAGCCATAGAGGCTTCTCCAGGTTTAAGAGAACAGTAAAGTACCTGGAAAACCAACATTTTTGAATGTATGGACACTGGACTTGAGATCATCTCTAATGAAACCTTCAAAAGAATCCCAAGAATTTGCCCTTTTTCCCTATATACATTACCAGTGCCATGTGTAGGACTGGATGCATATTAGAAGATTAAAAATTGGTTTTGGTTCTTTATATTTACTATATCTTTTAATGCATAAAGTCAAATTTTTAATGCTGAGTTTCTTGAGAATTAACAGTCCAGTTGACCTGTTAATGGTAAATTATATTTTAAGTGACTCATTTTTCCTGGGCAAGTTTGCAATGTGGTACCAGATTTTTTTTTTTAAAGCTTGTTAGTTTGCTTTCTTGTGTGGGTGTGCTCACAATTTTTTAAAGTATGAACCACAGTTAATAGTGGTCTCAGGGGTAGTGAAACACTCACTTTTTTTTTTTTTTTTAATGGCTTAGTTAAAATATGCTTCAGTTACTGATCATGCTGTGTTAGTGATTTTGGAGGTGACTCAAATTAGCCGTGTTTTGTGTTGGCATAACAAAACTGTTAAATGATTGTTGATTTTACTTTTTAAGTGAATTTGTCTTCTATTTTGAGGAAACCAGTACAAGTCACTAAATATTGTCTTAATAGTGACATCTGCATAACACTTGTAATAGCTAAGATAAAATTGAGCTTAAAGGAATTGTTACCATTAAAGTCTGTGTTTAAAGACACTTTGGTCTCAGTAATTCGGGCTAACATGAAATCCACACTTTAATATTATGTGTGAGTTCTAATTTGAACTTCTTAAAATAGCAGTTACAAAACTGATCTATAAAGAATTAAGACATTCTCAAAGTGTGGTCCCAAGACATAATCTGTATCATTTGGGAAGTTTATTAAAACAGAAGTTATCAGACCACACTCTAGGCCTACTGGTTGAGAAAATCCAGTGGTCTGGGTTTTTTTTTGTTTGTTTTTTAATGTTTTATTTTATTTTTGAGAGCGAGACAGAGTGCAAGCAGGGGAGGGGTAGAGAGAGGGAGTCACCGAGTCCAAAGCAGGCTCCAGGTTCTGAGCTGTCCACAGAGCCCAAGGCAGGGCTTGAACTCATGAACTGTGAGATCATGACCTGAGCCGAAGCTGGTGCTTAACTAACTGAGCGGTTACCCAGGCATCCCTCCAGTGGTCTGTTTTAAAAAGCCATCCAGGTGATTCTGAAGTCTCCTAGATCTAACAACCCATAGCAGCAATCCTTGAGTCCCCATAGCTAGTTACTTGACACCTGTTACTGTTTCATTGGTGATAAGAGAACATCTGTTGTATTCCCAAGCATTACATTGCTATCTCATATCTGACAAGTTGTAGTACTTTGAATTATAAATAATAGTGTAGGTTCCACACATTTACTTATGATCTAAAATCCTACAATTGGACTAACCATCTTCCAGTGGTATTCAAATTCATAACAAAAATCTAACTTGATTCATGTATACATAATGGAGCAAATGGCCAACTAATATTTAAAAAGTAACCAGGTACAAAAGTCCAAGTTGGGTAGATCCAGGATTTGAACATGTCTTACCATGTGGCCTTTAAGTCTGTTGTTTTGTTTTTGAGTGACAAGGTAAGCCCTCATGTTTAGGATGTTTGTAATGTTCACTGGATTTAGCATATGTCAGAACATAATTCGAAATAGCTTAAAAGTAGCTATTGAAAACTTTCAGTTGTCCCAATGTAATATAAATTGTAAACGTATTTAGAGACAGGATTTTAAAAACCTGATTACCTCTGCATCTGCATTCCCCAAAAAATAGTGTATTGGGGGAACTATGTAAAAGATCAAAACTAAAATACTTAGATACTAAGATGTTTTCTGGAAAGACTAGGAAGATTTTGGTTTCTTTAGGTCCCCAGTAATTACCACAATTTTGTATTCTTTCCTGCTATCTTATAACTACTTGCTCCTTTCTTGCCTCATTTTGAAGAATTTTTTAGGATTTTAATTCTGGCAAACTTTCTAGTAATTGCTCTTTTAACATGGTATTTGTTTTAGTTAAGGTCCCATTGTCAGTTACCTTTCCAAATTGTACACTGTTCCTGGATGAGTATCTTTAAGAGCCCTCTTGAAGTTTTCCTGTATTGAAAATGGTTTTATGAAATAACTTTCATTTTGCATACTATATTGTCTGAGCCTCTTAAATAACCTCAAATTCCTTGTTGGTGTGTCACGTTTGAATAGTGTCAAGACCAAACAGTGGAGTAGTTTCATGTCCTAGTTACTCAGGTACATAGTTAACCATTGTCCTTTGCTGATCTCCCAACCATCTCTCCTAAACATGTCTAAAACCTACTTGATTTCTACACAGATGCACACACCCCTACCTCTTTTGGCTTTGGTAAATGTAAAACATTCCTTTGAGTAGCACTGGCTCAAAGCTTGGGCATCAACCTTGATTTCTCATAGCAGTCCTGTCAGTTCTTTTCATTTTTATTCAGAACCTACCTATTCACCATAGTCACTGCTGCCACCATGGTATAAAGCTTGATCACCTCCTGAATCACTGTATGTAATAGCCTACTCAGTGGTCCTGCTTTTTACTTTGCAGCAATCTGCCCCACACACAACACCCAGCATTCTCCTAAACCATGTCAGATCATGTCATCACTTCTCCAAACGTAAAGGTTTCCTGTCTCCTTCAGAGTGAAAACAAATGCTCAAGGATGTAACGATTTCCCATCACCTCTAATACACTGCTCAACCACTCCCCAACTCAAACTCTCACAGGCTTCAGGTGAGACTTGAGGACTTTGATGTTAGGATGTTTGCCCTTGTTCTTTGACTAGAATTCTCTCAAGTCATATGGCTCTCCCTTCCCTAATTGTTTCAAATGTCAAACTTAGAGTGGTTTTCCTCAACTGTTATTATACATAATATACCAACATAGCCCTGCATTGTAGAGTGTTCCATGGCATATTCTGTATTATCTACCTTCGCATGTAATACTGTTTTTTCAACCCCATCCCAGAACAGGGATTTTGTTTGTTTTGTTCTGCTATATTCTTTAATGACTAGATGACTGCCTGGCACGTTGTTAGGTGGCCAAGTATTTAATAGATGAGTGAAAGTTAAATGGTAGACTTTGCCAAAAACATTCCTTGCCAAATGTTTAGAAATACAAAAAACAAAAACTACAGTATACTATAGAAAAATATAGTAGTCCTCCCTTACCCACAGTCTTAAGTTATCCATGGTCAACTGTGGTCCAGGAGCAGATCATCCTCCTGATACACTGTCAGGAGGTAAATAGTAGCCTAACTGTCACATTTACCTCACTTCATCCCATCATGGAGGCATTTTATCCTCTCCTATCACAAGAAGGGTAAGCAGAGTACAAGAAGATAACTTTGAGAAAAAGCGAACACATCCACATAACTTTTATTATACTGTCATAACAGTATATTGTTGCAATTGTTAATCTTAGTGTACCTAATTTGTAAATTAAACTCTATCATATGTATGTATAGAAAAATATATAGTAGAGGGTTCAATACTATCAGTGTGAGGCATCCACTGGAGGTCTTGGAACATATCCTCCACAGATCAGGAGGACTAGTGTAATGAACCTTCTTCACTTTCTGACTACGGTAAGTAAAATACCACCACAAGTCAGTAGATGGACATTTCAGTTCCTATTAGTATGGATGATTATCCTGACTGACTCTTGTGAAAAAGCAACCAAACATGGGAAAAACAATTTTTTTTAATGTGTGAGTCCAGAAAGGAGTACTCACAAGCCAAAATATATTGAAGCCAGGAACCCAAAAAGAAAGAATATAAACAGAAGCCAACCTTCATCTCAAAAACACTTGAAAACCAAGTGAACTGTAACCCAAGTTCCCTGTAAACCAAGTGACCCTGGCAAAGAGTGGTATCAAATAAGAGAAACCCATCCCCAAAACAACAGTGAGGAGTCCACAGATCTTGAACCTTGGTGCTCTGTAACAGGAGAATATTCTCCTCTCAGAAACTGTAGTCATAGTTTGGCCTTTGTGAAGATTTGCAGCTCTTAAATCTTAACTACATAGGTGGTCCCAGAAAACTCAAGCAGAATTAATTTTTAAAGTAGTTACAAATCAGAGCAACCAAGAACTGGCGGAAACAAATATTCTAAAGGAACTCAATAGTTCACGGTTAGATATCAGAAAAAAACAAAATACAAAGGAACATAGCACCATGAGTGGGAGCCATGTGACCTGCAAAATTTTCAGACATTAAAAATATCAGGTCATCAAAAATTGGAAAGAAGTAGTAAAACCATATTCGCAAAATGACACAATCTAGAAAATCTTAATGATAATTTAAAAAATTAGAGCTAAAAATGGAACTCAGCATAATTGCAGAATACAAAAATCACAAAAATCAATTGCAGTTCTGTAACTAGCAATGAGCAATCTGAAAATGCAATTAAGAAAGCAATTTCATTTTCAATAACATCTAAAAGAATAAAATAATAGGAATAAATTTAACCAAGGAAGTGCAAAACTTGCACACTGAAAACTACAAAACATCTCTGAAAGAGAAAAGTCCTAAATAAGTGGAAAGACATCTTGTGCTCATGAATTGGAAGACTTATTGTGAAGATGGCAATGATCCTCAAAGCAATCTACATATTCAATGCGATCCTGTCAAAATCCTAATGACTGTTTTTGCAGAAATGGAAGATCTAAAAATTTGTAGAGAACTACAAAAGAGCACAAAGCAATCTTGAAAAAGAACAAACTTTGGGGACTCATTTCCTGTTTCAAAATTTACTGCAAAGTTACAGTAATTAAAAGAGTATGGTACTAGCATACAGATAAACATATAGACCAATGGAATAGAACTGAGAGTACAAAATAAACCCACACATATCTGTGGCCAATTGATTCTCCACAAGGGTGTTAAGACCTCTCAATGGGGAAAGAATAGTCTCTTCAACAGTTCTAAGACAACTGGATATTCACATGCAAAAGAATGAATTTGGATCCCACCTCATACCACATACAAAAATCAACTCAATATGGATCAAATTCCTAAATGTAAGATCTACAACTATAAAACTCTTAGAAGAAAGGAGGAGTAAATTTTCATGATTTTGGATTTGGAAACAAATTCTTAGATATGATACCAAAAGCAAAAGCAATGAAAGAAAAAACAGATAAGTTGGACAGCAAAATTTTAAATTTCTGTATGTCCAAAGATACTATCAAAGTGAAAAGACAACCTATGTAATGGGAGAAAATATTTGCAAATCACATATCTGATAAGTGTCTAGTTTGCAGAATATATAAAGAGTTCTTTAAACTCAACAAAAAGACAAGTAACCCAATTTAAAAATGGGCAAAGGATTTGAATATTTCTCAAAAAAAGATACACAAATGGCCAACAAACATGAAAAAGATGCTCAACACCATTAGTTATTAGAGAAATACAAATCAAAACCCCAATAAGATACCACTTCACATCTACTAGAATGACTATAATATTTTTTTAATGTTTATTTTTGAGAGAGCACGTGCGAGTTAGGAAGGGGGGCAGTAGAGAAAGAGAGGTACAGAGGATCTGAATCAGGCTCCACACTGACAGCAGTGAGCCCGACATGGAGCTTGAACTCAAAAACCACAAGATCATGACCCAAGCCAAAGTTGGACGCCCAACTGACTGAATCACCCAGGTGCCCGGAATGGCTATAATTTTTAAATGGAAAATAAGCGTTGGGAGGATTTGTAAGATGATGCAGCTTCTATGGAAGGCAGGTTGGCATTTCCTTAAAAAATTATATACAAAATTACTACATGGCCTAGCAATTCCATTCCTAGATATATACTCCTAGTTTTCAGTTGAAAACTGAAATTCAATATATACTCCTAGTTTTCAGTTGAAAACAGAAATTCAGACAAACATTTGTACGTTCATAGTAGCATTATTCACAATAGCCAAAGGTGGAAACAATGGATGAATAAACAAATTGTGTGTATCCATATGATGGCATATTATTTTGCCATAAAAAGGAATGTAGTACTGATGCATACTACAATGTGGATGAACCTTGAAAACCTACTAAGTGAAAGAAGCCGGATATGAAAAGTTACATATTGACTTCCAGGGAAGATGGCAGAGTAGGAGGACCTTAAGCTCATCTCAGTCCATGGATACAACTAGGTAACAGCCACATCAGTGTGAAACAACCCAGAAAATTACCCAAAGACTGGCAGCCAGACTCTCCACAGCTAAATGTAGAAAAGAGGCCACATCAAAGAGAGTAGGAAACAGACATGATCGAAAGCTAAAGACCCACAGGACTATCCACAGGAGGGAGGAATGCCCCAGGCACAAAAAAGGGAGAAGAGCAGACCCCAGCCCAGGCATGGGAGACCCACACTGGAAAGATGAATCTCCATACATTTGGCCTTGAAAACCAGAGGAATGACTTGCACAAGTTCTTACAATCAGAGAGGCCTAAAACTTGGAACTTAAAAAATCAGGAGGCCTGTGAGAGAGCTGGGAGGGCAAGAGGAAACTGAGTCCCAAGCCTTCAAGAGAGAGCACAAAAACAGTGTCACAGAGATACACCATAAAAGCAGCAGTTTGAAAAATGCTTGGGGTACACAGGAGGGAGATTTGTTTACTAATCTCAGAGCATGTGCTGGAGGGGCAAGGATCGTTGGGAGACTTCTTCAGGAACAAAGGAGCCAGAGGGCACCATTTCCCTCCCTCATCCACCACCATAAACATACGGGCCACTTGCAGGAACCAGAGTGTTTTCAACACTCACTACCTACCTTGCCTCCACTCCAGACCCCTTCCCACAGCAGAGGTACTGCATCTCTGGCAAACACCTGGTCTGCAAGCCCAAGACAGCCCCAGACTGTCCCACTAACAACACAAGGACCAAATCCTGGCCATAACAGGCAAAGAGATCCATTGCAGATGACTGGACTGAAGGCAAACACAGCTCAGCCACAACAGCAGGGTGCATGCAACACATATAGGAGACACCCCCAAAGTGCCAGGTTGCAATAAACAGAGGACATTGCACTGCAGGGCACCACAGAACCTCTTCATAAAGTTGCTACTTTCAAGAGGAGCAGACATAGCTGACTTTCCTAATACACAGAAACGGACACAGACAAAATGAGGAGACGGGGGAATATGTCCCAAATGAAAAAACAGGACAAAATCACAGCAAGAGACCTAAATGAAGTGGAGATAAGTAATAGGCCTGATGGAAAATATAACATAATGGTCATAAAGTACTTACTGGATGTGAAGAAAGAGCGGAGGATCTCAGGGAGACCCTTAACAAAGAGATGGAAAACAGAAAACCCATCAGAGATGAAGAAGTCAATAAATGAAATTGAAAATACACTTGAGGGAATAAATAGTAAACTAGAGGAGCAGAAGAATGGACTAGTGACTTGGAGGAAAGAATGGAAAGCAATCAAGATGAACATGAGAGAGACCAAAAAAAAAAAAAAAAAAAAAAAAAAAAAAGAAAGAAAAAGACAAAAGAAAAAGAAAAGAAAGAAAAGAAAAAAGAAAGGAAAACAGAGTTAGGGAATTAGCAATACCAATACCATCAAGCCTAATAACATTCAATTATAGGGATCCCAGAATGAGAAGAGACAGAAAAAGGGGGGAAGAAATTTTATTTAAAGAAATAAATAAAGAAATAAATTTAAAGAAATAAGCTGAAAACTTTCTGAATCTAAGGAAGGAAACAGGAATCCAGATCCAGGAGGCACAGAAAGCCCCCAACAAAATATCAACCCAAGAAGGTCCACACCAAGACAAATAGTAAACAATTTGCAAAAAGTAATTATAGAGAATTTTATTTTATTTTATTTTTGAGAGAATTTTAAAATAAGCAAGAGAAAAGAAAATGTTACATACAAGAGAAACCCTATAAGAGTATCAGCTGGTTTTTCAGCAGAATTTTGCAGGCCAGACAAGAGTGGCATGATATATTCCAACTACTGAAAGAGAAAAACCTTCAGCCAAAAATATCTAGCAAAGCTATTATTCAGAATAGAAGGAGAGATCAAGAGATTCCTGGACAAACAAAAGTTAAAGGAATTCATGACTATTAAACTAGCCCTACAAGAAATGTTAACAGGAGACTCTTGAAATGGAAAGGAAAAACCATAAGTAACAGTAAGGCAAATAGGAAAGAGTCAGTTAAGTGTCCAACTCTTGACTTCAGCTCAGGTCATGATCTCAAGGTTTGTGGGATAGAGCCCTGCATCGGGTTGCATGCTGACGGTGCAGAAGCTGCTTGGAATTCTCTCTCTCCTCCCTGGCTCGTGCTCACCTTCTCCCTCTCAAAATAAATAAATAAACTTAAAAAAAAAAAACAGGAAACACAAAAAGATCAGTGAAGGGACTCACAAAATAAAAAGACTTAAAGTATGACACTATATATTTAAGATAGGGGTGGGGAGAGGAGTAAAGAATGAGTTGAACTTAAGCAACCATCAACTTAATATAGACTGTTATATGCATAAGATGTCACATACAAACCTAACGTTAACAACAAATAAAAAAAAATGAGTAATAGATATACAAAAAAATAAAAAGAAAGTAATGTAAGTATATCACTAAAGAAATCCAGCAAACCATGAGAAAAGAGAGCAAGAGAAGAAAGGAACAGGGAAGAACTAAAAAAGCAACCATAAAACAAATAATAAAATACCAATAAGTACATACCTGTCAAAAATTACTTTGAATGTTAAATGGACTACATACTCCATAGAAAGACATACAGTGATAGAATGGATAAAATGCAAGACCCATCTATATGCTGTCTCCAAGAGACTCATTTCAGACCTAAGACACATCCAGAGTGAAAGTAAAGGGATAGAAAAGCATTTATCATGCAAAGGGCAGTGAAAAGAAAGCTGGGATAGCAATACTATATTGGACAAAATAGACTTTAAAACTAAGACTGTAATAAGAGTCAAAGAAGGACACTATAAAATCATAAAACGGTCCAACAAGAAGATATAATAATTGTAGATATTTATGTACAGCACCCAAATACACAAAGCAGCTATTAAAAAACATAAAGAGGGGCACCTGGGTGGCTCAGTTGGTTAAGTGGCCAACTTTGTCTCAGGTCATGATCTCACGGTCCGTGAGTTCTAGCCCCGTGTCGGGCTCTGTGCTGACAGCTCAGAGCCTGGAGCCTGCTTCAGATTCTGTGTCTCCCTCTCTCTGACCCTCCCCTGTTCATGCTCTGTCTCTCCCTGTCTCAAAAATAAATAAGCCTTAAAAAATAAAAATAAAATAAAATAAAATAAATAAAAAACATAAAGAAAGTGATCAATAATAATACAATAATAGTAGGGGACTTTAACACCTCCTCATATCAATGGATAGATCATCCAAACAAAAACATTGGCTCTGAATGATACACTGGACCAAATGAATATAATAGATATATTCAGAACATTCCTTCCTAAAACAGCAGAATACACATTCTTCTCAAGTGCACATGGAACATTCCCCAGAATAGATCACATATTAGACCACAAAACAAATGTCAACAAATTCAAAGAGATCAAAGTCATACCATACATCTTTTCCAACCACAATACTATGAAACTAGAAATCAATCACAAGGGGAAAAAAACCCTGGGAAAAACCAAATACATAGAGGTTAAATAACACATTACTAAACAATGAATGGGTCAACCAAGAAATAAAACAGGAAATCAGAAAATACCTAGAGACAAATGAAAATAAAAACACAACAGTCCAAAATCTTTGGGATGCAGCAAAAGCTGTTTTAAAAGGGAAGTTTATAGCAATACAAACCTACCTACCTCAAGAAGCAAGTAAAAAATCTCAAACAACCTAACCTTACACCTAAAGTAGCTAGAAAAAGAAGAAAAACAAAACCAGTAGAAGGAAGGACATAATAAATATTAGAATAGAAATAAACAAAATAAAAACTAAAAAAAACCCCAATAGAACAGATCAATAAAACTGGGAGATAGTTCATTGAAAAGAGGAACAAAATTGATAAACCTTTAGCAACATTCATTAAGAAAAACAGAGAGAAAAGAGAACACAAAAGAACAAGTTCAGAAATGTAAGAGGAGAAATAACAACTGATACCATAGAAATACAAAATTTTATAAGAGAATATTATGATAAAGTATATGCCAACAAATTGGACTACCGAGAAAAAAAAATGGATAAATTTCTGGAAACATATAGCCCACCAAAACTGAAGCAGGAAGAAATAGAAAATTTAAACTAATTACCAGCAATGAAATTGAATCAGTAACCAAAAAAAATTCCAACAAACACAAGTCCAGGACCAAATAGCTTACAGTGAAATTCTACCCAACATTTTAAAAAGAGTTAATACATATTTTTTCTAAAAAGTGGAACAGCAAAGAAAGCAGCCAAATTTATTCTATGAGGCCAGCATTACCCTGATACCAAAACCAGATAAAGTCACTACAAAAAAGAGAGCCATAGGCCAATATCTCTGATGAACATAGATGCAAAAATCCTCAACAAAATATTAGCCAACCAAATCCAACAATACGTTTAAAAAAATCATTTACCTGCTTATGGATTGGAGAACAAATGTTGTTAAAATGTTGATACTATGCAAAGCAATCTACATATTTAATGCTATCCCTATCAAAATAACTGCAGCATTCTTCACAGAGCTAGAACAAACAACCCTAAATTTGTATGGAACCAGAAAAGACCCCAAATAGCCAAAGCAATACAGAAAAAGAAAACCAAAGCAGGACACATCACAATTCTGGACTTCCGGCTGTGTTACTAAGCTGTAATCATCAAGACAGTATTGTACTGGCACAAAAACAGACACATAGATCAATGGAACAGAATAGAGAACCCAGAAATAGACCCACAAATGTATGGCCAACTAATCTTTGACAAAGCAGGAAAGAATATCCAATGGAATAAAGACATCTCTTCAGCAAGTGGTGCCAGGAAAACTGGACAGCGACATGCAGAAGAATGAACCTGGACCACTTTCTTACACCATACACAAAAATAAACTCAAAGTAGATGAAAGACCTAAACGTAAGACAGGAAGCCATCAAAATCCTCGAGGAGAAAGCAGGCAAAAACCTCTTTGATCTTGGCCCCATCAACTTCTTACTCAACACGTCTCCAGAGGCAAGGGAAACAAAAGCAAAAATGAACTACTAGGACCTCATCAAAATAAAAAGCTTCTGTACAGCTAAGGAAATAATCAGCAAAACTTAAAGGCAACCGAGAGAATGGGAGAAGATATTTGCAAATGACATATCAGATAAAGGGTTAGTATCCAAAATCTATAAACAACTTATCAAACTCAACACCCAAAAAACAAATAATCCAGTGAAGAAATGGGCAAAAGACATGAATAGACACTTGTCCAAAGAAGACATGCAGATGGCAACTGACACATGAAAAAATGCTCAACATCACTCATCATCCAGGAAATACAAATCAAAACCACAATGAGATACCACCTCACCCCTGTCAGAATGGCTAACATTAACAACTCAGGCAACAACAGATGTTGGCGAGGATGCGGAGAAAGAGGATCTCTTTTGCATTGTTGGTGGGAATGCAAACTGGTGCAGCCACTCTGGAAAACAGTATGGAGGTTCCTCAAAAAACTAAAAATAGAACTACCCTATGACCCAGCAGTTGCACTACTAGGCATTTATCCACGGGATAGAGGTGTGCTGTTTCGAAGGGACACATGCACCCCCATGTTTATAGCAGTACTATCAACAATAGCCAAAGTATGGAAAGAGCCCAAATATCCATCGATGGATGAATGGAGAAAGAAGATGTGGTATATTTATACAATGGAGTATTACTCAGCAATCAAAAAGAATGAAATCTTGACATTTGCAACTATGTGGATGGAACTAGACGGTATTATGCTAAGTGAAATTAGTCAGAGAAAGACAAAAATCATATGACTTCATTCATATGAGGACTTTAAGAGACAAAACAGATGAGCATAAGGGAAGGGAAACAAAATAAAAACAGGGAGGGGGACAAAACAGAAGAGACTCACATACTCACAAAAAAGTATTCAATGGAATATTACTTGGCAATCAAAAAGAATGAAATTTTGCCACTTGCAACAACATGGATGGTACTAGAGTGTATTACGCTAAGTGAAATAAGTCAGTCGACAAATAAATGATTTCACTCATATATGCAATTTAAGATACAAAACAGATGAACATAAGGGAAGGGAAGGAAAAATAAGATAAAAACAGAGAGGGAGGCAAACCATAAGAGACTCTTAAATATAGAGAAGAAACTGAGGGTTGCTGGTGGAGTGTTGGGTGGGGGAAGGGCTAAAGGGTTGAGGGGCATTAGAGAGGACACTGGTTGGGATGAGCATTGGGTGTTATATTTAAATGATGAATCACTAAATCTATTTCTGAAAAAAAAATTTTGATTTAAAAAAATCATTCACCACAATCAGGTGGGATTTATTCCTGAGATGCAAGGTGGTTCAATATTTGCAATCAATATTTGCAAACCAATCACATCAACAACAAAAAGCATAGGGGTTCCTGGGTGGTTCAAGTAGGTTAAGGATAGGGGCACCTGGGTGTCTCAAGTCAGTTAAGTGTCCAACTCTTGATTTCAGCTCAGGTCATGATCTCACAGTTTGTGGGTTTGAGCCCTACATCGGGCTCCACACTGAAAGTACAGAGCCTGGTTAGGATTCTCTTTCTCTCTCTCTCCCTCTCTCTCTCTCTCTCTCTCTGCCCCTTCCATTCCCAAAAATAAATAAAGAAACTTAAAAAAAAAACAATAGAAGGATAAAAACCATATAATTATTTCAATATCTGCAGAAAAAGTATTTGACCAATTACAACATCCATTCATGGTAAGAACCCTCAACAGAGAAGGTTTAGAAGAACAATACTTCAACATAATAAAAGCCATATATGAAAAACCCACAGCTGGGGCGCCTGGGTGGCTTGGTCGGTTAAGCGTCCGACTTCGGCTCAGGTCATGATCTCACGGTCCGTGAGTTCGAGCCCCGCGTCGGGCTCTGTGCTGACAGCTCAGAGCCTGGAGCCTGTTTCAGATTCTGTGTCTCCTTCTCTCTCTGCCCCTCCCCTGTTCATGCTCTGTCTCTCTCTGTCTCAAAAATAAAAAAATTAAAAAAAAAAAAAAGAAAAACCCACAGTTGATATCATCCTCAATGGTGAAAAACTTAGAGCTTTTCAACTAAGATCATGAACAAGACAAGGATATCCACTTGCACCACCTTTATTTAACATCATACTAGAGGTCCTAGCCACAGCAATCAGACAAGAAAAAGAATAAAAGACATCCCAATTGGAAAGGAAGAAGTAAAACTTTTACTATTTACAAATGACATGATACTATATATAGAAAACCCTAAAGACTCCTCAAAAAATCACTAAAACTGATAAGTGATTTCAGTAAGGTTGCAGGATACAAAATCAGTATAAATCTGATTGCATTTCTGTACACCAATGAATGGATCCAAAGAGTTGCATTTCTGTACACCAATAATGAAGTAGCAGAAAGAGAATTAAGAAAGCAGTTCCAATTACAATTGCACCAAAAACAGTAAAGTACCTATGAATAAACTTAATCAAGGAAGTGAAACACCTTTACTCTGAAAACTATAGGGGCGCCTGGGTGGCTCGGTCGGTTAAGCATCCAACTTTGGCTCAGGTCATGATCTCGCGGTCCGTGAGTTCAAGCCCCGCGTCAGGCTCTGTGCTGACTGCTCAGAGCCTGGAGCCTGTTTCAGATTCTGTGTCTCCTTCTCTCTCTGCCCCTCCCCTGTTCATGCTCTGTCTCTCTCTGACTCAAAAATAAATAAACTTTAAAAAAAAATTAAAAAAATGAAAACTATAAAACATTGATGAAAGAAATTGAAGATGACACAAATGGAGAGATATCCCATGCTCATGGATTGAAAGAACAAATATTGTTAAAATATCCATACATCCAAAGTCATCTACAGATTTAATGCAATCCCTATCAAAATGCCAACAGCATTTTTCACAGAACTAGAACAAACAATCCTAAAATGTGTATGGAACCACAAAAGGCCCCGAATAGTCAAAACAATCTTGAAAAAGATGAATGAAAATGGAGGTATCACAATTCCAGATTTCAAATTATATTACAAAGCTGTAGTGATCAAAACGGTATGACACTGGCACAAAAATAGACACATAGGTCAAGAGAACAGAAAAGAGAGCCTAGAGGGGAGCCTGGGTGGCTCAGTCAGTTAAGCGTCTGACTTCAGCTCAGGTCATGATCTCATGGGTTTGTGGGTTCGAGCCCTGTGTCCGGCTCTGTGTTGACAGTGTGGAGCCTGGAGCCTGCTTTTGGATTCCATGTTTCCCTCTATCTCTGGCCCTCCCCCGCCCACACTCTGTCTCTCTCTCAAAAATAAACATTAATTTAAAAAAAATTAAAAAAAGAAAAGAGAGCCTAGAAAGAAATAAACCCATAATTATATGGTAAATTAATCTTTGACAAAGGAGGCAAGAAGATGCAATGGGAATAAGACAGTCTCTTCAAAAATGGTGCTGGGAAAACTAGACTGCTGCATGGAGAAAATTGACAATGGACCACTTTCTTATACCATATACAAAAATAAATTCAAAATTGATTAAGGACCTAAATGTGAGACCATAAACCGTAAAAATCCTAGGAGAGGGCACAGGCAGTAATTTCTCTGACATAGGCCATAGCAAAATTTTTCTAGATATGTCTCCTGAGGCAAGGGAAACAAAAACAAAAATATAGACTATTGGGGCTACAACAAAATAAAAGCTTCTCCACAGTGAAAAAAACAATCAACAAAACTAAAAGACATCCTATTGAATGGGAGAAGATATTTGCAATGACATATCTGATAAAAGGTTAGCATCCAAAATATATAAAGAACTTATACAACCCAACACCAAAAACCAAATAATCCAATTCAAACATGAGCATAAGACATAAATAGACATAAGACAAGAACAGATATTTATCCAAAGAAGACATATAGATGTTCAAAAGAGATGATTCTCAACATCACTAATCATCAGGAAAATGCAAAGCAACACTACAATGAGATATCAGCTGTCAGAATGGCTAAAATCAGAAACACATAAACAACAATTGTTGGCAAGGATGTGGAGAAAGGGGAACCTGTGCACTGTTGGCAGGAATGAAAACTAGTGCAAAATTATGGAAGACAGTATGGAGATTCTTCAAAAAATTAAAAATAGAATTACCATATGATCCAGTAATTCCACTACTGGGAATTTACCCAAAGATATGAAAACACTAATTTGAAAATGTGTATGCGCCTCTATGTTTATTGCATCATTATTTACAATTGCCAAATTATGGAAGCAGCCTAAGTGTACACCAATTGATGAATAGATAAAGAAGAAATGGTGTGTGTGTGTGTATAATATTACTCAGCCATAAAAAATAATGAAATCTTGCCATTTACAACAACATGAATGGATCCAAAGAGTATAATGCTAAGTGAAATAAGTCAGTCAGAGAAAGACAAATATCATATGATTTCACTCATATATGGAATTTAAGAAACAAAACAAACAAAAGAAACAAAACAACAACAAAAAAGAGACAAACCAAAAACAGACTCTTAACTATAGAAAGCAAACTGATGGCTACCAGAGGGGAGGTAGGTGGGAGAATGGATGAAATAGGTAAAAGAGATTAAGACTACACTTACCACAATGAGCAC
This sequence comes from Leopardus geoffroyi, assembly GCF_018350155.1. Taxonomy (NCBI): domain Eukaryota; kingdom Metazoa; phylum Chordata; class Mammalia; order Carnivora; family Felidae; genus Leopardus; species Leopardus geoffroyi. The sequence goes on from NC_059327.1 coordinate 119,436,311, forward strand.
TGAGTACAGAATTGTTGGATCAATATATTGTACACCTGAAACTAATTTAACACTACATTAACTATACTGGAATTAAAATTTTTAAAAATAAGCATGTGGGAAAACAAACAAAAAAATAACTTCTTAATATGATTCCACTTACATGAACATCCAGAATAGTTAAATCTCTACAGACAAAAAGCAGACTAATGTGTGCCAGGGGCATGGAGGGTAGTGGTGGAGAATGGGGAGTAACTGCTTCATGGATATGGTGTGTTTCTTGTGAGTGACAAAAATAAATTGGAACTAGATAGAGGTGATGGATACACAACACAACGTTAATGTACCAAATGCTGCTAATTGCACATTTTGAAATGGTTTATTTTATGTTATGTGAATTTTACCTCAATTATATATGTTATATATATATATATGTATTCTGAATACATATATTCTGAATATATATGTGTATGTATTCTGAATTCTTTGAATATATTAATTCTTAATTCTCATAGAAAATATATACTTATTATTTATATACTTACATTATTATCAATAAACTTATATACTTATTTATAAATTAATATATTTATATTCTTACCCCTGCTATATAGATGAGGGAACTAAGTGACAAAAAGACTGAATGACTTACCCAAGGTTACTCAGCTAATAACAGAAGTTGGGATTTAGGTCCAGGTAATCAAATTCCAGAATCTTACCTCTTGACCATTATGCCAGAAAAAAAAGAAATTTGAAATATAAAAAGCAAGAAGACAACAAAAGGAAATCAAAGGCATCAAAACTGGCAAAGATGAAGTTAAGCTTTCACTTTTTGCAGATGACATATTATACATAGAAAATCCGATAGACTCCACCAGAAGTCTGCTAGAACTGATACATGAATTTAGCAAAGTTGCAGGATACAAAATCAATGTACAGAAATCAGTCGCATTCTTATACACTAACAATGAAGCAACAGAAAGACAAATAAAGAAACTGATCCCATTCACAATTGCACCAAGAAGTATAAAATACCTAGGAATAAATCTAACCGAAGATGTAAAAGATCTGTATGCTGAAAACTATAGAAAACAAGTGAAGGAAATTGAAGAAAATATAAAGAAATGGAAAAACATTCCGTGCTCATGGATTGGAAGAATAAATATTGTCAAAATGTCAATACTACCCAAAGCTAGCTACACATTCAATGCAATCCCAATCAAAATTGCACCAGCATTCTTCTCAAAGCTAGAACAAGCAATCCTAAAATTCATATGGAACCGCAAAAGGCCCCTAATAGCCAAAGTAATTTTGAAGAAGAAGACCAAAGCAGGAGGCATCACAATCCCAGACTTTAGCCTCTACTACAAAGCTGTCATCATCAAGACAGCATGGTACTGGCACAAAAACAGACACATAGACCAATGGAATAGAATAGAAACCCCAGAACTAGACCCACAAACGTATGGCCAACTCATCTTTGACAAAGCAGGAAAGAACATCCAATGGAAAAAAGACAGTCTCTTTAACAAATGGTGCTGGGAGAACTGGACAGCAACATGCAGAAGGTTGAAACTAGACCACTTTCTGACACCATTCACAAAAATAAACTCAAAATGGATAAAAGACCTGAATGTGAGACAGGAAACCATCAAAACCCTAAAGGAGAAAGGAGGAAAAGACCTCTCTGACCTCAGCCGTAGCAATTTCTTACTGGACACATCCCCAAAGGCAAGGGAATTAAAAGCAAAAGTGAATTACTGGGACCTTATGAAGATTAAAAGCTTCTGCACAGCAAAGGAAACAACCAACAAAACTAAAAGGCAATCAACGGAATGGGAAAAGATATTTGCAAATGACATATCGGACAAAGGGCTAGTATCCAAAATCTATAAAGAGCTCACCAAACTCCACACCCGAAAAACAAATAATCCAGTGAAGAAATGGGCAGAAAACATGCATAGACACTTCTCCAAAGAAAAGACATCCGGATGGCCAACAGGCACATGAAAAGATGCTCACATGAAAAGATGCTCAACGTTGCTCCTCATCAGGGAAATACAAATCAAAACCACACTCAGATATCACCTCACACCAGTCAGAGTGGCCAAAATGAACAAATCAGGAGACCATAGATGCTGGAGAGGATGTGGAGAAACGGGAACCCTCTTGCACTGTTGGTGGGAATGCAAATTGGTGCAGCCACTCTGGAAAACAGTGTGGAGGTTCCTCAGAAAATTAAAAATAGACCTACCCTATGACCCAGCAATAGCACTGCTAGGAATTTACCCAAGGGATACAGGAGTACTGATGCACAGGGGCACTTGTACCCCAATGTTTATAGCAGCACTCTCAACAATAGCCAAATTATGGAAAGAGCCTAAATGTCCATCAACTGATGAATGGATAAAGAAATTGTGGTTTATATACACAATGGAGTACTACGTGGCAATGAGAAAGAATGAAATAAGGCCCTTTGTAGCAACGTGGATGGAACTGGAGAGTGTTATGCTAAGTGAAATAAGCCATACAGAGAAAGACAGATACCATATGGTTTCACTCTTATGTGGATCCTGAGAAACTTAACAGAAACCCATGGGGGAGGGGAAGGAAAAAAAAAAAAAAAGAGGTTAGAGCGGAAGAGAGCCAAAGCATAAGAGACTTTTAAAAACTGAGAACAAACTGAGGGTTGATGGGGCGTGGGGGGGGGGGGGGGAGGGTGGGTGATGGGTATTGAGGAGGGCACCTTTTGGGATGAGCACTGGGTGTTGTATGGAAACCAATATGACAATAACTTTCATAATATGAAAAAAATGAAATATAAAAAGCAAGAGACTATAAAATGACAAGTCAGATTTGAAAAAATAATAAAAAGCAGTACTTGCAGAAGAAAAACAGAGTAATTGAAATTGAAACTCTAAGAATAGGCTTAATACCCAATAGACACAGCTGAAGAAAAAATTTAGAGCAGTTGAAAATATGAAGAAATTCTGAATGTAGCACAGAGAGATCTAAAATAAGACAGAGTCTAAGAAACATGGAAAGAGACATAAGTAAGTCTAAAATGTCTAATTGGAGCTTGAGTTCAATTTATTGCCTCTAGGCTCCAAATGTGCTTTTCAACATATAGGCATACAGGCATTTTATTGCTTCACAGATATTGCATTTTTTACAAATTGAAATTTGTGGCAACTTTACATTGAGCAGCCATTATTATCAGCTCCGTTTTTTCCAACAACATTTGCTCACTTTGTGTCTCCATGTCACAGTTTGGTAAACCTTGCAATATTTCAAACTTTTTCATTATTATTGTATTTGTTATGGTGAGCTGTGATCAGTGATTATGACTTGCTGTGCACTGTTGGTGGGAATGAAAACTGGTGCTCAGATAATGGTTAGTCTTTTTAACACTGAAGTATTTTAAAATTATTAGGTATATATATTGCTTTTTTAGATATAATAGTGTTGCATATAAAATAGACTACAGCATAGTGTAAACATAACTTTTATATGTACTAGGAAACCAAAAAGTTAATTTGACTTGCTTTCTTGATATACTAACTTTATTGTGGTGTAGTGGAACAAAACCCACAATATCTTTGAGGTATGCGGTGATAACTGAGTTCCTTTAAGCATTTCTCCTTTAAAATGAAAATGTTGTTAAGATTTCTCAGTAGAGGGGCGCCTGGGTGGCGCAGTCGGTTAAGCGTCCGACTTCAGCCAGGTCACGATCTCGCGGTCCGTGAGTTCGAGCCCCGCGTCAGGCTCTGGGCTGATGGCCCAGAGCCTGGAGCCTGTTTCCGATTCTGTGTCTCCCTCTCTCTCTGCCCCTCCCCCGTTCATGCTCTGTCTCTCTCTGTCCCAAAAATAAATAAACGTTGAAAAAAAAATTAAAAAAAAAAAGAAAAAAGATTTCTCAGTAGAGGGTATTGGAGGGATATTGTGGGAAAAAAGAGGCTCTCTAGAAATTCCTGGTGTGGGCTGGTGTTTGGCTGGTATGGATGTGAAGACATTCAGTGAAGGTCCACAGGGCTAGAAACAATTCGTACGTGACCTTGCAGCCTTGGCCAGTGATGATCTTTTTGCAGGCCTCTTGACATGGAAACCAATATTTCTGTATGGCCTGTACGCAGCTTCCTGTGTCCTGGAGGGTCATACACCAGAACTCACTTCTACAAGTCTCTGCACAGCCTGTGTGCATCCCCCCTGTGGTCCAGGGGTCCAGATAGAGCTGCTACTCCCTCTGTTGTAAAGTAGATTACTGCAAAGAAACAATAAGTAGACTGACTCAAGAGCAAAAATGAAAGATTTCTCAATAAATCTTAGAAACAGAAGATGGTGGAATATTATCTTCAATGCACTGAGAAAAGATAATTATCACCCTAGAAGACTATACCAAGAAAAAGATTTTTCAAGAATAAGAATGAATTACATGGATAGATTTGAAGAACATCATATTGAACAAAAGAAGTATATATATATATATATATATATATATATATATATATATAGTGTGTAATTCCATTTGCAAGACATTCAAAGAGAGACAAAATTAAACTATGGCGATAGAAATCAGAAGTGGCTACCTGGGATGGGGAGCATTTGATTAGAAAGAAGCACAAAGAAACTTTCCAGGATTAAATGTCCTATATCTTAATGGGGGTAGTGATTATACAAGTATATACATTTGCCCAACTCACTGAACTGTGATGGTTAATTTTATGCATCACCTTGACCAGGCCACAGGATGCCCACATAACTGATTAAACATTATTTCTGGGTATGTCTGTGAGGATGTTTCCAGAAGAGATTAGCATTTGAATCGGTAGGCTAAGTAAATCAGATTGTCCTCCTGGATTTCAATCAGCATCATCTATTCCACTGGGGGCCTAAATAGAACAAAAAGGCATCTATTCCACTGGGGGCCTAAATAGAACAAAAAGGCAGAGGAAGGGAGAATTTGCTCTCTGCCTGACTACCTGAGCTAAGACATGGGCATCCTTCTTCCAAGGCTGTTTGAAATACAAATATCCTTTCCAAGATAGTCCAGAAACAAAAGTATCCAGTGCCATTGCTCATAAGATGTTCAGAAATATCAGATCCATGGAGAATCATCCCCCAATATTTCAGAACAAATTTGGTATGTGAATTTTTTTCAGGGTAAAACATAGGAAATTGAATACAGATGAAAAGTTAGCATTCAAATTGAGATGTGCTGTAATTATAAAATGCACAAAAGATTTTAAAACCTTATATTAGGGGCACCTGGCTGGCTCAGTTGGCAGAACGTGCAAGTCTTGATCTCAGGGTTGTAAATTCGAGCCCCACGTTTGGATGTAGAGATTACTTAAAAATAAAAATTCATCAAAAAAAAAAAAAAGAAGAAATGTGATTACTAGACATTGTAAAATTACTTATGAGTTGTACATTATATTTCTATTGAATAGCTCTGGATGTCTAATTTTCATTGGACCCCCTAGAATGATTGAGTAATCTAATGAATAGAAATTGGGAGAGAATATTGTCCTTGTTGGAGTTCCCTAGCAAACAGAGATGGAGGCAAAGCTTAACTGTTAATGTTTTGCAGGGAGGTACAATCCCAGAATAGTGAGAGTGTAGGAAAAAGGAAGTGAGTCAGAGACAGTGGGAAAGTACCTTTGGGCAGATGCTGGGAAAGTCTGATGCTAGGTTCTGTGGCATGATGTCTCATCTGAGATTTAAAGTGATGATAGGAGCCAGAATAACCATGGGACTGATTGGATTTGGCCTCAGTCCTGGGGCTACAAGGCCCATGTGGGTTGCCATGCTAGGCCGTTTTGGTTCTGTTGGATTATGGTTACTGTAATTTCCCATTGATAATTAATATTGGGCATGGAAGTGGTAGAAGATATTCCACTGACTACTCAAGGTTCCAAACATAATCCTCCCTGCCTTCATTAGGTTGTAGCAACTCTAGCTTCACCTGGTAATCAGAATTCATTACCCCAGCCAGTACATTAGCTCCATTTTTTATCTGTTTGTCCAATAGAATAAGGAACCCAAAATGACTCCAAAATACTAGTCACAACTTCCAATTGGGTGGAAACTTGTATATTCCCCAACCCCTGGAACCAAGACTTCTGACCTAACAGAGTCAACAGTTTCAGGGATAAGAAACACAAATTCCATTAGTGAGTCACTGATAATCATGACAAGAGAGGCAACAGCTATTTCTACATCTTGGTTCCTATACCTGTATACTCTAGTTCTGGGGCACACACCACTTTATATTGGCCAGAGTTTAGTGCATATACTGCATTCTAAAGGAAGGGCTCCAACCCCATTAGGTGCTGCCCTCCAGCTGACACCTAAGCTGAGACTTCCACAGGCCATTGCACTGTTTTGTTGTTATTGTTATTGTTTGTTTTGTTTTAGGTTGGCTGCTCTTGGGTGATTGGGTACTCGGTAAAACCAGTGATTCTCAAGTTCGTGAGCTCATCTTCACATTTGTTTTGACATCGAGTGGATCTATTTTCCTTTTAAATTTTATTTTATTTTATCATTTTTTGAGTGGGTCTATTGTTTAAGACAATGTTGTAGGGATACCATTTCAAAAGAATGAATTCTATAACTCTAGGATGGTGCTAGTGGATACACTGCAGTCAAGGAAGGCAGAACATTTTCAGAATATGTATTAGTTTCAGTAAATCAATTTGATGGCCCCACCAAGGAGGAAGGGGTCCAGTGTAATCAATCTGCCAACAGGTGGCTGGCCGGTACCATTGTCCAGAGCTCAGCAAAGAACATTGATAAAGGATGTAGAAGGGTAGGCCACCTATTCATGTAGTTTACTCTAGTTTACTGTGTAGAGCTCAGTAAGATCGTCCTTGGTGAAAGAAATCCCGTGTTGCTAGGTACGTGCATGCCTTTCATCTTTGCTACTGTGGACACTTTCCTCATGTGCTCAATGCCAAATACTGGAGTGGTACACAGACAGGCTGGCTAAAATCCACCAGAGTGGATCAAGTATATAGAAAGGACCAGTCTTTCTATATACTTGATTGTCAACACCCTCCTCTGTGGTACATGTTCTCTTGTGAGTCTTAACGTGAGACACAACAAAACTGCATATGTTGTGTCCACTCCTACAGGGTCCATCCACATATTATCTACTCAGACCTCCATATCCCCCATCTTCCATCCTCATTTCTTTTAAGGCTGTTTTAAGCAAGACTTGACTCTACGCAGGTGTCAATATATAACTGTATCTCAGGCTACCTCTCCTTTCACATGAGGTGAAAAATCAAACATAAGTCTCCTAACTCTGTGTGCTGAGATTTTCTTTCACTAAATGTCATTCAGGGCCATTCCGGAATGGGACTGTAATGTGGCAGCTAACCTTTTATGGCTATTTCCAATATATATTGCACCAGCCTACATGTGAATCAGGCCTCTATCAGTTGATCATAAGGGACTCCCCATGAGGTCATCAGTGCAGCACTGATTGATGATGTAGAAGGCTATTGTAGTTTACTTGAGTCCTCTAGGCTTTGCTCGAGTTTGAATATATCACTTCCTACATACAATGGGACATTGGTGCCCCTGCCCAGTTCTATGACTTGGTTGATTTGATAATCCTCAGTTGAGGCTTCATAGTCCTTTAATGTACCACGGTCAGGTGTTTGGTCTTTGTTCAGACCTAGTAGTTTGTTCAGACCTAGGACCTATTTTTCAGAGTAGTTCTTTATGGTGAATTGCATAGCTTTGTTTTAGGATATAAGGATCTGTACTGTGACTCTTCTATTGGAGTTTGCCCCAAACTCTATATAACCTCCATGGATAAATCTCTACCACTAGCAGATCTGTTAGATCACATGATGTAAGTGTAATTTTTCAGGTCTGACTATAGGCAATTACAAAGGCTTTACCTGACAGGCGTTGTGGGAAAAAGCCATCCCTTCATCCCATGCTTGGTATACAGCTAAAGTATTACAATCTCTAAAAGAAGTTGCAGTGAAGGACTGATGTCCCTCTGGCTCTTCATGCTCTTCACATATTTACATTCCTAGCTCCAGTAACGTCATTCCTAGTCATTCCTAGGTCTCTTTATCTGAGGCCTTGGGCAGAGATCTTGTTCAGGTGACTCTGCTCGTATCTCCTTCCTTATTGGGCAGGACAAGTGGGAAACCTTGAACACATTTATTCCTACTCAGGCTCAGTACCCAGTAACTTCCTATTCCTAACCCTTCCTCCACCCCGTCATCTACAGGGTCCATACAGCAGCCAGAGCCTTTTGTTCAGGGTTCCCTCAACAGTGAGACAACCCCACATCTCTGCTGATCCACCTGACCCTCAACTGGCATGTCATTTTATGGGGGAAATGAAGCAGGGGGGAGTTGACATCTGGTCTCTTTTAGCCTTTTGTTTATACCATCACAGTAAGTGATTAAAGGCTTTACTGTTAACTTCATTATGGCTCCTCTCCTTCTGGTATTCAAATGAAGTGTTTGTTCCATGTTTTTAAGTTCTCCCACAGTCCTCGAATACATGTCAACTCATTTTATGCTTATAACAACCTGAAAACAAGGTGCACTGTCCACATTTTTTAGTTCAGGACACTTTCCAGTTGAAGTCCCACACTTGGTGAGCAGCAGAGGATTTTACATTTGCCTACACATTTAGTGCAGGTTTCTGAAACCTCAGGAGGCCGCCTCTGTGAGGCTTTATAAAACAGAGGGTCGTAGTCCACTAACATTAACGAAGGTGCTGTTCTATATCTGGGCCAGGCTTTATGCTGCACGCTGTACACGGATTTTCTCAGCTCTCACAATGACCCTACGAATTAGGCAATTTTATTTATTTATTAAAAAAAAATTTTTTTTAACATTTATTTATTTTTGAGACAGAGAGAGACAGAGCATGAACGGGGGAGGGTCAGAGAGAGAGGGAGACACAGAATCCGAAACAGGCTCCAGGCTCTGAGCGGTCAGCACAGAGCCCGATGCGGGGCTTGAACTCACGGACCGTGAGATCATGACCTGAGCTGAAGTCGGACGCTTAGCCGACTGAGCCACCCAGGTGCCCCTAGGCAATTTTAGTTATTGTTTACTCTTGGAAGGGTGGGAGTACGCCCTGAGACCAACCTATGGAGGTGCAGGAGGTAAGCGTTACCACCTCCAGGAAGACACCTGCAGCGTGGATGAGCGTCTGGGGAAGTTTGGGGGGAATGAGGTGGTGAGTGTCTCGGTGTTTCGGTTCTCTGAAGAAGTCAGGAGCCTCTCTAGCTGTGTCTTGTCATCCTACTCTGTGTTCTTGAGCTTTCCGAGGCTTTGCGCGCCACTTTGTGCCCAGGAAACTGGGTGTCCCAATTACCGTGCACAGTTCTCGCCTCTCGTTAAGACACCGGAGCGGCAGGTAAAAAGCGCGGAGCAGTGCTCAGACTGCAGGGGTATCAACCCAGGACCGGCTTCTGCCGGTCTGCAGGGGATCTGCGCTCTCCGCCCACCCGCGTAGCCGCGGGAGCCGGGGCGGGTCTCCACAGCTCAGCTGACCTGGGGGCGGGGCCCGGGCGGGGGAGCGCCAGAGCCCCGGCCTCTTCCGAGGGGATCCGTGCTTCCGCGGCCTCCTGTCTGGGGATCGCGGCTGCTGCTCGCGGTATGCGCCTCTGCCTGCTTCTGCTGCTCGCCCTTTGCGGGGCGGGGCCCACTGCCGCAGCCCGCAGCCTCAGCTTGCGGGGAAGCTGGAGGATCCGCAGCGGGAACGGCTCGCTGGAGCTGCCGGGGAGGGTCCCCGGTTGCGTGCACAGCGCCCTGTTCCAGCGGGGCCTCATCCAGGTACTGCGTGCGGCCGCCCCGCCGGAGGCAGCACCGCGTGCCCCTCGTGGTGAGAGGGGCCAAGGAACCGCTTGGCAGCCCCCAAGCCTTGGGCTTTGTTCCCCGGGTTTAGATCTAACTTTACTTTTGCCTCTTCTGGTCTGTGGCAGGGAAATGCTGAAGCAGTTTGCCTTCCGTTGGCAGAGAGCACCGTTGGCTTCCGGGCTTGGTGGAAATAAGACGGAGCCAGTCAGGCACGTCGATGATTCTGGAAAGCGGAAGTTCGTACAGGGCAAACAGTGTTTCTACTGGCGGTTTTCCTATTGCCATAGCTCTCCACTGAAGAGTGTGTAGAAAGGTCCTGTTACTGACAAAGCATAAGGCAGGGGATTCCTGTTTTACTGTGTGGACACTTCAGTGGACAATAGTTTTGCCAACTGTTAACTATATTGAGTAATGTCTCAGTTTTTCTCTTTTGCTTGTAGGCCTCAGGGAGTCAGATTTGGGAATGATGCAGCATGTAGGGTGAGGAGAATGAGATGTACAAGTAAGTGTAAGGTTGGATTACTAGTGCTAGTGTAAAGGCTAAATAATTTTTAAGGCTGATTGGGATATGAAGAAAGATGTTTCTTAGTACATGTGATGCGTGTGTGAGTGTGTCTTAATAGTTGCTCCAATTTATAGACCACTTGTTGAGGACAAGAGGTTTGTTGTGTGCAGAGGTTTGCAAACAACTTTTCCACCCTCTGCTGTTTTTATGGTTCCGTCAGCTGCATGTGGCTTTCGCATTCTTTAATTGTTCTTGCTCTGATAGAGGGTCGCCTGGGGGGCTCAAATCATGATCTCATAGTTGGTGAGTTCGAGCCCAGCACAGAGCCCACTTCAGATCCTCTGTCCCCCTCTCTCTCCACCCCTCCCTCTGCTTGTTCTTGCTCTCTCTCAAAAAAAATTAAAAACGTTTAAAAAATTAAAATCGTTCTTGCTTGGGAAAAGATTTACTTGATGAATATCTTTCAATCGTGTTTACCTGGGACAAGATGTACTTGACGCATTGTCCCAGTCCCCATAACAACTCTACAGAGTAGATCTTCTTATTTGCATTTTATGGATGATATGGAGTTATGGAGCCCAGAGAAGTTAGAGGATTTACCTAAGATCACACAACAATTAAGTGGCAGAAGTAGAAATGTAGCCCAGGCTGGCCTGACTCCATTCCGTAGCCTGGATTCTCAACTGTGCTACTCTTACCGCAGTGATTTGAAAAATTGTTTTTGAAGCACTGTGGTTGACTTTCAGGAGTGTCATTAACAGTGTACTTAAATGACGCGATTGTCAACTGGGGTTATGCAAAATTTATGATCTGGTACACATTAGCTTTTTTTCAAGAAATATGTATCAGAAAGGAAGTGAATGTTGTAAATGAATGACACTGACCACAGTCCAGTTTATTTTTTAAAACAAGTAATTCTCAAATTTGGGTACTTCCACTATTTTTAGTTAACAAACTGCTTGTGACATAGACCACAGCCTACCTTGGTACCCTGAGGCTTCACTCATATATCTTGAGAATCCCTGTGTCTATTTGGCAGGGTCTCTCCTTGCCTCATTTCACTGATAAAATTAAGGCAATGGGAAATAGTGGTTTTAGCAAGTAGGATGATTGTTCCATTTTACGAGGCTACATATTAAGAAACAATGTTTGGTTACCAGCTAATGAGAAGGAGGTTGCTCACAGTGTGAAATAACTGACTTTTCCTCCTGAAAATAATTTACATTGTTTGCCAAATATTTCAAATTCGTAGAAGAACTTTAAGTTTAGTAAGGTGGATGTGGGTTTTATTTATTTTAAATATTCATTTATTTATTAAATTTTTTTAATGTTTATTTTATTTTTGAGAGAGAGAGTGTGAGTGGGGGAGGGGCAGAGAGAGAGAGAGAGAGAGAGAGAGAGAGAGAGAGACAGGGAGACACAGAATATGAGACAGGTTCCAGGCTCTGAGCTGTCAGCACAGAGCCCGACACAGAGCTTGAACTTGGGAATGGCGAGATCATGACCTAGGCAGAAGTCGAACACTTAACCGACTGAGCCACCCAGGTGCCCCTGTTTATTTATTTTTAAGAGAGAGAGAGAGAGCAGAAGCAGAGTAGGGGCAGAGAGAGAAAGAGAGAGGGAGACGGAATCTGAAGCAAGCTCCAGGCTCTGAGCTGTCAGCACAGAGTCTGATGTGGGGCTCAAACCCACGAACCATGGGCCGAAGTTGGATGCTCAACTGACTGAGCCACCTAGGCGCCCCTGGATGTGGGTTTTAAATGGTAGTGGGATGAGAAATGGGGAAGGCTTTTGGGAATTGGAGAACTCCAAGCCTAATCATCAGCAACATCAGTATTATTACTGAATAATATGCTACTTTTATTCCACCTGCTTTATTACAATATTACCATCCTTTTTTGGTGTTGGCCCTCAGGAAATATTCTATAGTTTAGAGCAGGCAGTGGCCCCCATACTGTGTTTACACAAGAACTTGAAACATATCTTGCCAAAGTCATTTACTTACTCATTTACCTAATTATCTCATAAGTATTTATTTAGTACTTCCAACATAGCAGGCACTATTCAAAGTGCTTGAAATTGAGTGGTGAAGAAACAAACTGTGGCAATAGACATTCTAGTGGAGGAGATAGACAATAAGCAAATTAATAGGTAACATAATGTCAGGTGGTGCACCTAAGAGAAATAAAGCCGATTAAAGGAAGGGAGCGTAGGAGGCTGGTTGGGAAGGATTCCTATTAAAATAAAGTGGTTAAAGATAGCCATTTTGATAAAGTGACCTTTAAACAGAGATCTTTTTGATAAGGTCTGTTTTAAGAAGAAGTGCATTCTCAGCAAAGAGGGAAAAAAGGCCGGAGTGGAGAGGGGAGAGGGAAGCATGCTCAACATGTTCCAGGATTAGTGAGCTGGCCAGTGTAAGCCAGAGAGAAAGGGAATGTGTTCAAAGAAGGCATCAAGGGCGGACCATGCAGGACTTATAAACTATGGGAAACACCTTGGATTTTATTCTGCATATGATGGGACTTTATTGGGAGTTTTGAGCTTAGACTTGCATGAATGGATCTGCCTATTAGAAAATCATTCTGGCTATGTGAAGACTGCCGCAGAATGAAAGCATGGACACTAAGTACAGGACTATTACTTTTGAATGGACAGGAGATAACTTCCTGCTTGGACCAAGGTGGCAGCAGCAAACTGGTGAGAAATCTTGGGAGAACACATTTTTTTTTTCTTGGTGTAGAATCTTAGTTTATCTGTTTACACATGTGGCTTGTATGAGTGTAGACATTTTTTTTTTTTGCATTTCATAACTTGTTTTATTTTTTATTTTTTTAAATTTACATCCAAATTAGTTAGCATATAGTGCAACAGTGATTTCAGGAGTAGATTCCTTAGTGTCTCTTACCCATTTAGCCCATCCCCCCCTCCCACAACCCCTTCCTGTAACCCTCAGTTTGTTCTCCATATTTATGAGTCTCTTCTGTTTTGTCCCCCTCCATTTTTATATTATTTTTGTTTCCCTTCCCTTATGTTCATCTGTTTTGTCTCTTAAAGTCCTCATAGGAGTGAAGTCATATGATTTTTGTCTTTCTCTGACTAATTTCACTTAGCATAATACCGTCTAGTTCCATCCACGTAGTTGCAAATGGCAAGATTTCATTCTTTTTGATTGCCGAGTAAATACTCCATTGTGTATATATACCACACCTTCTTTACCCATTCATCCATTGATGGACATTTGGGCTCTTTCCATACTTTGGCTATTGTTGATAGTGCTATTATAAAATGGGGGTGCATGTGTCCCTTCGAAACAGCACGCCTGTATCCCGTGGATAAATGCCTAATAGTGCAATTGCTGGGTCATAGGGTAGTTCTGTTTTTAGTTTTTTGAGGATTGTGAGAATACATTTTATATATATGTGTGTGTGTGTGTGTGTGTGTGTGTGTGTACATATATATGTATATGTATATATATGTGTGTACGTATATATATGTATATATGTATATATTTTTTGTAAGTTTATTTATTTTAAAAGAGAGAGTATGGGGGAGGGCCAGAGAGAGTGGGAGAGAGAAAATCCCAAGCAGGCTCCGCACTGTCAGCTCAGAGCCCGATGTGGGGCTCGAACCCACAAACAGTGAGATCATGCCCTGAGCCAAAATCAAGAGATGCTTAGCTCTCTGAGCCAGCCAGGTGCCATGAGAACACATTTAAATGTAGAACCAGTAGGATTATTTCAGTTTGATTTGTTGATGGATTGGGCATAAGGTGTGAAAGAGGAGTCAAGGAAAAGTTCAGGATTTTTCGGTCCGAACAGTTGATTAAATGGAATTCATATTTACTGAGAGGCTCCTGTGGCCAGCATGGGTGTTTCATAGGTGACTGTATTTCCTATACAGAATCTAAATCTTAGGTGTCTTGGAGAGTCTTTTGAGCTTCCTGTTAAAGGTTATCATTCATTCATTCAGCCTACTATTATACCACACACTAAAGTATGCATTACAGTAAAAAAGAAATGAGTAAGACTCAGTTCCTATTTTGTAGGAGGTCACATTCTTGTCAGGCAGATGATAAGATATAAGTGCTTAGATAAGGGGACTCTTGTTAGGAAAGGTCTCAGCTTTCCTATTCAATTCCTCAGTAGCGCAAGTTTGAAAAGCTTTTTTTTTTCCTTTTTAAATAAAAGATACTCTCAAATTAGAGAGTCTGTGCCAAAATTAGAAAATATAGGTAGTAAGAAGAAGAAAACTTGGAAACCTGGCTTTCAGAGATAACTATTAAAATTTTTAAATGTACTATATCCATTCAGATTTTTTCTGTCTGTATACAGTTTTGATAATTATTTACACTTTAACAACTTTTTTATATAGAGTGTTTTTGATAGTTTTACATACAATAAACATATTTCTAACAAACCATATTTAATGGCTCTTTTTTATTTCATTGTGTACATTTGCTACCATTTATAATCAGTCACTGTTGGATTGTTATCTTACTTGATTTTTTTCTATTCTTTGGTGAAGATCCTTTTAGCTAAATTTTAGTTAGTGTATATCCTTATTTTCTTAGACAATTCTTAGAAGTGCGATTGCTGATTCAAAGGGTATGCACATTTTTAGTGTTATAATATGTACTTCTCAGTTTTTTTTCAATAAAAATTGTAACAGTTTTATGCTCCCATTATCATTTTATCCCAGTGCTCATTTTAAGTGCTAGATTTGGATATTATTTTAAAAAGCAGAAACAGGGGCACCTGGGTGGCTCAGTCAGTTGGGCGGCCAACTTCGGCTCAGGTCATGATCTCAACAGTTCACGAGTTTAAGCCCGGCTTTGCGCTCTGTGCTGACAGCTCGGAGCCTGGAGCCTGCTTCAGATTCTGTGTCTCGCTCTCTGTCTCTCCCCACTCTCGCTGTTTCTCTGTCTCAAAAATAAATAAACATTAAAAAATGTTTAAAAAATAAAAGACAAGAACAATTTACTTTGTAGTAAGGTTGAACAATTTTTATCATGTTTATTGGTGATTTGCGGTTACTTATTCATGTTCTTTATTTTTCTATTAGCTATTAATCTTTTAAAATATAGATTTGTTAGACCTCTTTATTTGTTACATATTTTCGAAAATGTCCCATTCATTAATGATGTATTTTATCGCATAGATGTTTTAAAGTTTTATATATTGAAAGCTTATAAGGTTTTTTCCTTTTATGATTGTTTCTTTGTTTGATATTATGCTTTGAAAGTAATTCCCTCTCCCTCAATTAAACAAATATTTACAAATATTTCTTTTTTTGTAACTTTATAATTCCTTTTCATATTTAAAATATTGATCCATTTGCATTTTTTTCAAATGGTTAGTTTTTTATATCCCATAATTTAACAATTTCTCTTTTGTTCATTGATATAAAACATTAGTTTTTCATGTATGAAATTCTCATATACTGATACTTTTCTCATTCCCTCTTTTAAAATTACTTTTTAAAGCATTATAAATATTTAATGCTTAAAAAAATTGTTTTAAATGTTTATTTTTGAGAGAGAGAGGGAGAGATAGAGCATGAGCAAGGTGGGGCAGAGAGACAGAGGGAGACACAGAATCTGAAGCAGGATCCAGGCTCTGAGCTATCAACACAGAATCCGATGCAGGGCTCAAATTCATGAGCTGCGAAATGATGATCTGAGCCGAAGTCAGACGTTTAACCTACTGAGCCACCCAGGCACTCCAAATATTTAATGCTTATTGAACAACAACAAAATTGATGCACAAAAATATAAAATATAAAGAACAAGGAAAAAATAATGAAAAGCATACTACAAAGCAGGAGTAATCACTGTAAAATTTTTCATGTGTATCTTTCCAGATTTTTTTAAGTATATACAAATACAATAATATAAAAATTAAATCAATTTCTGAAATAGTTTTGTAAGTACTTCTTCATTTAAAATATATGGTGAACATCTTTCTCCATCCACAAGTGTCTATAAATATAGATCTAGAATAATTTTTTTTTTCAACGTTTATTTATTTTTGGGACAGAGAGACAGAGCATGAACGGGGGAGGGGCAGAGAGAGAGGGAGACACAGAATCGGAAACAGGCTCCAGGCTCTGAGCCATCAGCCCAGAGCCTGACGCGGGGCTCGAACTCACGACCGCGAGATCGTGACCTGGCTGAAGTCGGACGCTTAACCGACTGCGCCACCCAGGCGCCCCAGAATAATTTTTAATAACTATATAGATTCCATTTTGAAGATGTGTTCTACACTTAAATCTACACTTAAAAATAGAAGAAAATATATTATAAATATATGAATATCTACATGTACTAAAAAATGGTAGACACTAAATGCTTAGAACTTTTTCTCTAAATTTTATTACTGCCTTCTATCCTTCATAATGTAACTGGGACAGATGGTTAGAGAAGAAGATTTTGTATATTCTTGTACTCTGAAAGTAGCCAAGAGGCAATTGCCATGTGAATATACTTCTAAAGCTTTTTGTTATGGTAAATTTCAAACAAATAAAAAAAAAAAAAAGAAGTAACTCAGTGAACCCCCATTTACCCATCACCTGGCTTCAGCACAGTCCATTTTGTTTCTTTGTCCAGTCATTATACTACCCCTTACTTGAAGCAGTCCCAGATATCACATCATTTCATTCTCAAACATTTCACTGTGGGTCTCTAACTATAATACCATTATCACCATTTTAATATTTTTGTTGTGTTTCAGAGAAGGAGGTGTCACAATGATGGTCCAAAATGGCCAAACATAAATTTATTTTTATTTATTTTTATTATTATTTATTTTATTTTATTTTTTTATTTTTTTTAATTTTTTTTTTTTCAACGTTTATTTATTTTTGGGACAGAGAGAGACAGAGCATGAACGGGGGAGGGGCAGAGAGAGAGGGAGATACAGAATCGGAAACAGGCTCCAGGCTCTGAGCCATCAGCCCAGAGCCCGACGCGGGGCTCGAACCCACGGACCGCGAGATCGTGACCTGGCTGAAGTCGGACGCTTAACCGACTGCGCCACCCAGGCGCCCCTATTTTATTTTTTAATATATGAAATTTATTGTCAAATTGGTTTCCATACAACACCCAGTGCTCATCCCAAAAGGTGCCCTCCTCAATACCCATCACCCACCCTCTCCTCCCTCCCACCCCCCATCAACCCTCAGTTTGTTCTCAGTTTTTACCAGTCTCTTATGCTTTGGCTCTCTCCCACTCTAACCTCTTTTTTTTTTTTTTTTTTTTCTTCCCCTCCCCCATGGGTTTCTGTTGAGTTTCTCAGGATCCACATAAGAGTGAAACCATATGGTATCTGTCTTTCTCTGTATGGCTTATTTCACTTAGCATCACACTCTCCAGTTCCATCCACGTTGCTACAAAAGGCCATATTTCATTTTTTCTCATTGCCACGTAGTATTCCATTGTGTATTTAAACCACAATTTCTTTATCCATTCATCAGTTGATGGACATTTAGGCTCTTTCCATAATTTGGCTATTGTTGAGAGTGCTGCTATAAACATTGGGGTACAGGTGCCCCTATGCATCAGTACTCCTGTATCCCTTGGATAAATTCCTAGCAGTGCTATTGCTGGGTAAACATAAATTTATTTTTAAAGAAGAGGTACTTTTTCTGGTTGCCGTACTCACCTTCTACAAAAGACTTAAAAATGGGATAGTTGGTTTTATTGGACCATTTTATGTGAAGTGATTTCAAAATCTTTTAGGAAAGGAATCATTTAAAGATCTATAGGGTTTCTAGAAGTTCGACTGCTTAAACAACGTGTGGCACTGAGGAGATAAATTAGCTAAGGACTCTGCATTTGAAGTTTAAATTTGAGCAGAAATAGTCATTCAGTTTTGAGGAAGAGAAAATCACAAGGTTTTTAAGCCTTTTTTCTATTATTTTTTAAGTCTTTTTTTAAAGTTTATTCATTTATTATTTCTGAGTGATAAAGAGAGCACAGTGGGGGAGGGGCAGAGAGCAAGAGAGGGAAACACAGAATCCGAAGCAGGTTCCAGGCTCTGAGCTGTCAGCACAGAGCCTGATGTGGGCTCGAAGTCAGACGCTTAACTGACTGAGCCACCCAGGTGCCCCAAGCCTTTTTTTTTTTAAAGATACCTTTAGAAAATCCTGATTCTTGGGGTGCCTGGGTGGCTCAGTTGAACACCCCACTCTTGTCTCACAATTTGTAGGTTCAAGCCCTGCGTCCAGCTCTGCACTGACAGCACAGAGCAGAGCCTGCTTGGGATCCTCTCTCTCCTTCTCTCTCTGCCTTTCCCCTGCTCGTGCTCTCTATCTCAAATAAATAAACTTAAAAAAAAAAAAAAGAAAATCCTGATCCTTAAACCTGGACACATGCTTCTTCGTTTGATGCCTTGTCAGGTGTATTTAGGGCATAGGAGGATTTGCTTCTCATGGCCCAACACTGGGAATCAAAGCATCATCTGAGAGTTCAATCTTTAGGCTGGCTGGTCTTCATCACCCATAGGTGTATATAGTCAACCTAGACTGTGAAATTCATCTCCATGTAATAATTATTTAATATTTTCCATGTGCAATGCACTCTCTTTGACCCTTTCAGGTGCATCTGTTCACATAATTCCCACCGCAACCCTGTGGAGAAGGTATCATTACTTATACTGGCTGAGGCTCACACAAGTTATGGCCTAAGAGCATGCATCTAATAAATGGTGGGACAAGGATTCAACCCGCATCTTTTCATGGCCCACGCTGCCTGTTGGCAAGAATAAATAGTAAGCAAAGAGAATAATTACTGTTTTAATTTAAAGATGTCCAGTAAACACAGTGATGAGCACAGCATACTACTGTTCAAAATATATCACTAGAAGCATCCCATTTGCCAGAAGTTCTTGATAAATGCAATAATTCCTGAGGGTCAGTCCACACATCACTTCCTTATTCTCTGTGTCTCAGAAGTCTCTTAGTTTCAGCCATTACCTCTGTGCCACAACTGGTCTGGTGCCTTCATCTCTAACTCTGTCCTCCTGATTTGTGTCTGGAGATTTGGCTCCACTCTTCTACCTGAATGTCTTCATGGAGTATTGAAACTCGATCTATGCAGATACCTCTTCTCTCAACTCTCCCAATCCTTAGTTTTTCTTCTTTTATCTATCTCCTTTTTTTTTTATGTTTACTTATTTATTTTTGAGACAGAGAGAGAGTGGGAGAGCACAAGTGGGGAAAGGGCAGAGAGAGAGAGAGGGAGAGAGAGAGAGAGGGAGGGAGACACAGAATTTGAAACAGGTTCCAGACTCTGAGCTGTCAGCACAGAGTCCAATGTGGGGCTCAAACCCACAAACCATGAGATCATGACCTAGGCTGAAGTCAGATGCTTAACCGACTAAGCCACCTAGGCGCCTCTACCTATTTCTAATAAGAGCACCAACATTTTCTCAGTAAATGAGGCCTGGAATTTTGGTGCCATTTTTGTTTCTTCTCACATATGTTGCAATTTGTGCAACTTGTAGGTCCAGCCTACAACAACATCTTACAACCATTCTGGCCAAGTCATTTGTACTGTTATTAACC
Organism: Leopardus geoffroyi; assembly: GCF_018350155.1. Taxonomy (NCBI): domain Eukaryota; kingdom Metazoa; phylum Chordata; class Mammalia; order Carnivora; family Felidae; genus Leopardus; species Leopardus geoffroyi. The sequence continues at coordinate 119,456,192 of NC_059327.1, forward strand.
TCGCTTATTGTTTTCTTTTTAAAAAAGAGGTCAACTGATTTTAGAAACAGATAAAGGAAATACAATTGATCCTTGAACAACGTGGGTTTGAATTTACACATGAATTTTTTTCAGTAAATACAGCACAATACTATAAATGTGTTTTCCTTATGATTTTCTTAACAACATTTTCTTTTCTCTAGCCTAGTTTATTGTAAGAATACAGTATATAATCCATATAACATACACAATATGTTAATTATGTTATTGGCAAAGTTTCTGGTCAATAGTAGGCTATTAGTAGTTAAGTTTTTGGGGAGCCAAAAGTTAATCAGATTTTTGACCATGCAGGGTTTAGGAGCACTTACTGTTAACTGTACCCCTGAGGGTTAACTGTAATGATAAAAAAAAATTTGAAGGTAGGGGGCACCTGGGTGGCTAAGTCGGTTAAGTGTCTGACTCTTGATTTCAGCTCAGGTCATGATCTCATGGTCATGAAATCAAGCCTGGGATCAGGCTCTGGCCTGGGCATGGAGCCTGCATTAGATTCAGTCTCTCTCTCTCTCTTTCTTTCTCCCCCTCTTCCCCCTCCCCTGCTTGTGTGCATGATCTCTTTGTCAAAAAAAAAAAAAAAAAAAAAAAGAAGAAAAAAAAATTACAGGTGGGAAACATAATCAAAGCAAGTATTCTTCCGTCCCTGTCTCCTAGTTTTCTAGTTCCCTTCTACGGAAACAACTACAGTTAACCAGATTCTTGTGTATATTCATGTATCTTATGATATATGTCTATATACATATAGAGTTATCTGTATTTCCCTTCATAAATGATAGCATTCTGTGTATGTTGTTTGGTACTGACTTTTTTCTTTCACTTGACATCTCATAGAAGTCATTTCAGATCCGTACGTATAACAGTAATGACAGCTATCATTTGTTGAATGCTTGCTATGAGTAATGAATGGTTCTGAGCACTTTCCACATGTTACCTCTTGCAATGTTCATCCTGATCCTGGGAGGTACTGTTATTATCTCTGTTCTAGAATTGAGAAAACAGAAGTATAGGGGTGTTGTATGAGCTTCACAAGCTCCCACAGGTATTAGGGCTAAGCTAGGGCTTGAACTCATGTGAACAAGATTGCTCCCCACTGCTGCTCTTACCTGTCAGCTCCATCCACACCCCTAGCTTCGTCTCAGAGGCAAGAACTATGGCTGGGCAGCTGTTCAACTGCCCACCCTTGCTCCTGAGCAAGTGTGATTTCCAACCTCTCTGACCCTCATGTCAGTCAAGAATCTCTCTCCAGGCATTTATGCTATCTTTTATGAGTTCTACCCTGCACTGTGGAGTGGGCTAAGAAAATCATTTTGTTTCTCCTTTTAAATTCCCCTTTTAATACTCTTTGGTCAGACAATAAGGAGTTTCCTTAACTCACAACCCCTTTTTACCTAGAGCTGTGTTAGATGTGAAGCAGTATTTACTAGTTTAAGGATTTTAAGCAAAAATAACATTAAGGCCAATCAAAATGTTTTGACTTATGAGGGTGCTTAGATGGCTCAGTCGGTTAAGCGTCCGACCCTTGATTTCAGCTCAGGTCATGATCCCAGGGTTGTGAGTTGGAGCCCCACGTTGGGCTTTATGCTGATAGCACACGGAGCCTGCTTGGAAGTCTCTCCTCTCTCTCTGCCCCTGTCCCTGCTCGCATGTGTACTTTCTTGCTCTCAAAATAAATCAACTTAAAAACATGTTTTGACTTACGGACTTGGGATCTCTTGTATATGTGAAGCTGCTGAAGTAAGAATCATAGCTGAGCTCATTTTGACAATGGATAAACAAGTTTGGAGAGTGCAGCTTCTTCTGAATGGAACACATATCCCTATGTGGGTTAGGGTAGATCAGCTTCCTATGAAAGTCTTTTCTTCTTTTTCTTTTTATTATATGGTATCTAGTACATGGAAAGTTTTATGCACATGTGCATTTGTGACTTTTAAAGCCTATGATTAAATGAAGACCCATGCACCTGCCATCCAGTTTATGAACCTGCACATTGCCAACACTATTGCAGTTACCTTGCCTCTCCCAATCCTATCACTTGCCTCCCCCTAAGGTAACCGCTATTCTGAGTTATCACTTTCTTGCTTTTTACAAATTAAGGTTTTATATATCTGTGTATCTTTTTTAAAAGTTTATTTATTTTGAGAGAGAGAGAGACAGCGCGAGTGGGGGAGGGGCAGAGAGAGGGAGAGAGAGAGAATCCCAAGCAGGCTCCGCACTGATAATGCAGAGCCCAACGTGGGGCTCAAACTCACGAAACTGTGAGATCATGACCTGAGCTGAAACCAAGAGTCAGATGCTTAGCCGACTGAACCACCCAGGCGCTCCCAAATATCTGTGTATCTTAATATATTGGTTACTTTTGCTTATTTTTAAATGAATGTTTTCTTAAACTTTATTTATTTTTTTTGCCTAAGTGTCCAAGGATATATCTGTGTGTGAAATAGTTGCGAAGACTTCCTTTTCTGTATTTAACTCCATTTGAAGTAGTTATGTCTGGGATGGAATCAGGCATTGGATTGAAGCAGAACTGGGGAGTGGAAACGCTATACCTGGTTAAGGAATTTATGTGTCTCTAAATGGATGTAATAGATGAAGTTCAGAAGCTTACAGAGAAAATGGGACGGATAATGTTGTTTGCATGGCGTGGGGCCACATAGTCTGTTGATGTACAGCAGGTATGGTAAATGGCAATGATAAATAACCAGCCCTACGTAGCATGTTTATCCCCTGGTTCCCACTTGGTAGTAGCACTGACTTTGTAACTGTTGACGACATTTGTGACATTAATGGCAGTATTAGGGAATGATTGAGTGTGTGGACTCTGGAGCCAGATGTCTTGGGTCTGAATCAGTGCTGCGCCACTTCATAGCCATTTGACTTTGAGCTTTGGACTCTTTGTTAGTAAAGGGGAATGAAGATAATACCTGTCCCATTGGGTCATGGGCACTAGGGTAGCTATCAGCTATTGTTGCTGTGATCATCTGGTATAAAAGTGTAGGTGTATTTGGCATGAGGCATTGTAGAATAGTTGAAAAAATGTTAGACTGCCTTGATTTAGTTCCTGGATGTACTGCTTAGTTGGGGGACCTCAGGAGTGGAATCTTTTGGAACTTTCGTTTCTTTCTCTATAAATGTACTGCATGTGTTGGTTATGAAGACAAAAGCATGTGAGTGGCTATCTCGGTTAACAAATGATACTTCTGTTGTTTTTTAGGGTTTGTGGGTTTGCCTAACAACTCACTGACTTACGTGGTTTCTTAGTCATCAGGTGTGACACTGAAATGCTGTTAGCTTTATTTTATTGAATTTTTGTTTGTTTTCAGGTTTCAACTTTTTAAAGTTTATTTATTTATTTATAATGAGAGAGAAAGAGAGAGAGTGAGCATGAGCGGGGGGTGGGGGTGGGGGCAGAGAGAGAGAGGGAGAGAGAGAGCAGGCTCTGCGCTGTCAGCGAGAAGCCCCATGAGTGAGATCATGACCTAAGCCGAAACCAAGAGTTGGGCGCTTAACTGACTGAGCCACCCAGGCACCCCCAGGTTTCAACTTTTTAATAAGTTCCGTGAAGGATATCCTGAATGCTGGATAAGACACAACACAGTATTTTTTTTCTTCCAGTATTAAAAAAAAAATGACATTCACAAATGTCATTTTTTAAAGAAACTTATATGTAGTTAAGATGGTGACCTTGAATTAAAAAACACCTCTAATCATGTTCTTGATTTCTTGTAGTTGCATTTGGAAATTGCTTCCTGGTCATGATAAACATTGTGTACAGGCTCTTAAAATGTCTCTAAGTGTACATTATTATTATTATTTTTTTTAAAAAGCACTCTGGCCAAACTTTTTTTTTTTTTTTTTTTTTGCCAGAATCAGTAATCCTGAGAGCCCAAACTAAAAACGTGGTAAAAGGAAAATACCCAAACTCAATAAATGTCCTAGGATTTGTCTTTAAGTGGGAGAAGATTTTTAAAAAACACATGAAGCTTTCTAAAAGGTCTTTAGCAAGCTACCTTGGGAGCTCAGTTTAAAAATAGAAGTTGATGCACTAACACAGATGTTTCAGCGCAGCTCCAAAAATCTTTATAAGTACAGCCATTTGGAAGGATGATCCGGGATCAGAAGTTTTATTCCTTGTGTAGCTACCACACTAGATGCACATGCCTGAACTTGGAGGTCAAAATTGTCTCTGTCGTTTCCTCCTGAGTAGCAGTCATAACCACCCGGCTTCTACCACCAGTCTCTGGGCCTTCCACATCCATATCCATATCCTTCAGGCCGCTGTCATATCTGCCACTCCCATAGCTCTGGTCCCTACCACCTCTAGAGTAGCTGCAACCACGCCCGTGGGCCCCAAAGGCACCGCCTCCAGTTCCCCTGGCTAACTTGCCCAGGTGATCCACACAGATCTGGCGACCATCCAGAGACTCTCCATTCATGGCTCCCATGGCATCTGAGGCATGCTCTGGACTGGTGAAGGTGGTAAAACCAAAACCCCAGAATCGCTGAATCTCACGGCCCTTGGCAACGACCCCCTCAGAAATAGGACTAAACCTACTGAAGTGGTCTTCCAGAGTCTGCTCATCAGAGTTGAAGTTGAGCCCTCCCACAAAAAGCGTCCCTTGTTCAGAAGACATGGCAATGAGTTCAAGTACTGCAAATTAAGCAAAAGGACCAGAAGAACAGCTACCATCGAGGAGCTTATGAACGAAGGGAGCCAAACCATTCTAGAATCAAATTAAGTTGGTTGCTTAGCATTTGGAATAATGATTAGAAAGATAATATAAGCTTCTGCAACCTTTGTTTTAGGGAGGTTAAAATATTTTCCTTTGGTAAGAGGAACTTTTGTTAGTAGACTTTATTTTTTGGAGCAATTTTAGGTTCACAGCAAAATTGAAAGAAAAATACAGACGGCTCCCATATATCACCCCCACCCCACATGCACAGCCCTCCCATTATCAACACCCCCCTGCCCCGCCACCAGAGTGGTACATTTATCATCAGTGAATCTATACTGACAAATCATTATCACCCAAAGTCTATAGTTTCCATTAGAATCCACTCTTGGTATTGTATATTCTATGGATTTTGACAAATGTATAATGATATGTATTCACTGTTATAGTATCATTTAGAGAAGTTTCACGGCCTTCAAAATCCTCTGTGCTCTGCCTATTCACCCCTCTCTCCCTTAATCCCTGGCAACCACTGATCTTTTTACTGTCACCATAGTTTTACCTTCTCCAGAACACCATGTATTTGGAATCATGTAGTATGTAGCCTTTTCAAATTGGCTTCTTTCAAGTAAAAGAAAAATTTTAACCTCTAAATTCTGTTTGTCTAGGGGTGCCTGGGTGGCTCAGTCGGTTGAGCGTCTGACTCTTGTTTTTGGCTCAGGTCATGATCTCACAGTTTATGGGATGAGCCCTGTGTTGTCAGCATAGACACTGCTTGTGATTCTCTTTCTCCCTCTCTTTCTGCTCCTACCCTGCTTGCTCACGCATGTGCTCATTCTCTCTCTCTCTGAAAAAACAAAATAAACATTTAAACTCTGTTTGTCTAGAAAAAATATATCTCAGCACCTTGCCCTCTAGAACTCAACAGGCAGTTTCCTTCAACGTTTATTTATTTTGGGGACAGAGAGAGACAGAGCATGAACGGGGGAGGGGCAGAGAGAGAGGGAGACACAGAATCGGAAACAGGCTCCAGGCTCTGAGCCATCAGCCCAGAGCCCGACGCGGGGCTCGAACTCACGGACCGCGAGATCGTGACCTGGCTGAAGTCAGATGCTTAACCGACTGCGCCACCCAGGCGCCCCTAGGCAGCTTCCTTCAAGGGGCTGGGAGACAGGAAGGGGAATTGTGCCCTGAAAACCAGATCATCAGCCGGCTCCAAGGCTTAGCAGGCTGACATGTTGCAACCACATTCGCCTTCACACCTTCCTTCTCATGATATTTTTAACTGTATTGGACTAAGTCCACAGTGTAGAGTTATAAATAAGGCTGGGTGGAGACACATGGACAAGCTAATGATTAGGTACCTCTTCAAACCTGTGTCCTTAAATATTTATTCCATGCTTATTCATTGGAGAGGCTGAGTGGTGTGTGTGTGTGGGAAGACAGAAAAGGAAGCAAGTTGGCTAGGCCTGGCACAGCCCATTTAACAGGATAAAACTCACTGTTAATCAGTCCTTAAAAATCAGCTTGGCGATATCAGTTGTTACTAAATCTCATCAGCTACACCCTCCCCTAGTAGCTTATTCAAACATTTCTTCCAGTCAGGAGCAATTTCTGACTTGATACACACCCCACCATCTTGATATACACCCCACCGTTCTATAGTATGTCTTACAGATTTGTGCTCCGAGCAAGTGCCCAACCAACTATTGCTAACCCAACGTGGTCATTGGTGGAAGTTAGGCAAAATTGGCTTTTCTTTCTCTATCTGGAGTTGCAGTGCAACTTGGCCCTGTCCCAGTTGGAGAAGACCGCACTGTTTCCATCTAGGTGGCTGTGATGTTGTTCACAGAAAGATGACTGAAAAGCTTCACTTACCACTTTCTTTTCTGCCTCCTCGTCTGGGAGATAAAGGGTGGAAAATGAGTAGGAAAAGAAAGACCTAAGTATTGCAAAAGGAAGGACCTGGGGCTGGACACTCAGCCAGAACAGTATCTCTGAACACCCGGCAGGCCAGTCGCCTAGGGCAGAGAAATTGGCAACCATTTTCAGTAAAAGCCTGGACACTATTTTAGGCCTCATGGGTCAAATGGCCTCAGTCACACCTACTCAACTCGGCAATTTAAAAAAAAAATTAAATGTTTATTTATTTTTAATGTTTATTTGTTTTTGAGAGAGAGAGAGAGGCAGAGCGTGAGCAGGGGAGGGGCAGAGAGAGAGAGAGAGAGAGAGAGAGAGAGAGACAGAGACAGAGACAGAATCTGAAGCAGGCTCCAGGCTCTGAGCTGTCTCTGAGCTGTCGACGTGGGGCTTGAACTCACGAACCATGAGATCATGACCTGAGCCAAAGTTGGACGCTCAACCGACTGAGCCACCCAGGTGCCCCTCAACTCTATTATAGCATGAAAGCTGCCATATATGATTTGTAAAGGAATGGGCATGGTTGTGCTCCAATGAAACTTCATTTATTGACACATGTCCATTCTTAGCTCCCTGGCCAGACGAAATCAGGCCGTGAGCTGCATTTGACCTATGGGTTGTAGTTTGCTGACCTTGTCTAGGAAAATATAGGCAACCTGAAGTTGGTCAGTGTGACGGTGGCTGTGCTGCCTGTGTATTCTCTGCAGAGATCCTTTTGTGCTCACTTGGTAAAGCTCAGTGGAAAATAACTTTGGAAATGCTAGGTGAATCCAAGGAGTGGGAGTTTTGCCGAGGTTTGGGTAGTACAGGAGAAGCATTCCCCCTGGAGGCCAGCTGGGATAGTGGCAGAAATGAGCACGGCGAGGATGACAGGGCTATGAGAGACTGAGGGCCTCACTAGGGAAGTGCTGACTTTCATTCTCTGCTAATACCTCGGAGGTTCTGTGTTTGGTTTTAACAAAGGCAGCCGGTCTTAATCTCCACACATGTTCTTATTGATAATGAAACTATATGATTTCTATCTCGAAGAACTTTCATTGAGGCATTTTGTTGGCATTTTTAAAAAACATTTTTTGGTATTTGGTTATGTGAATGTTGTTAACTTTGTTGGAAGGGTAATGGTCTCTTAAATGGATGGAGTTTTTAACCTTGAGGATGAGATGTGCCTGCAAATGCATACTCCTAGGCCCAGGATTCATTAATTTTTAGGTGGCAAATAGCTATTGGTAATAATTTATTTCATGTTTATTTATTTTTGCATATTTAATCATCTGCCATGATTTTGATCACCAGGATCCTTACTACAGATTTAATGACCTTAAGTACAGATGGATCTCCCTGGATAACTGGACCTATAGCAAGAAATTTCAAATCCCCTTTAACATTAGGTATGTATGTGTGTGTGTCTATATCTACATCTGTATTTATTTAGTTATTGTTATTGAGCTTTCCTTCTTTCTGTCTCTGCAATAATCTTTTGTTTGTTTAGGCTGCATGTAAGAGAATTGTCAGACTAAAGCCTTGTCGTATAAAAGTGAATATATAATTTATGTTTTGATTTGTATATAATGGTGCCACTGATCATTAGTCATGAAATTATGTCTTGTTCAGTGGTTTTAATGGAGTCACCTACACCTAGTCAGTTCTCTTATTTGCATTTCCTTCTATGTGTACCCTCCCCTCCCTATAATCAATAGAATGTGTATATTTACAATTTGTCAAGTAGGATCAGAGATCCATCATTGATTCCATGTGGTGTTAACCAGCCATCAAGGCCGTGGCATTGGCCTTATATTATGTTGTCAAGCCACGAGGAAAAACAGTATAATTTCAGTAACGTTCCACGTAGCAGAATGTAACCCAGTTATATCTACTGCCATTATTGCTAAATAAAAAAAAAATCCTCTGTCCCTTTTGTATGACTTTTTTTGGGTAATCATTTAACAGCCTGCTAAAAGAGAAATAAAACCAGAATATGGTGCTCAACATCAACATTGCTGTGCTCCATGTTCACGTTTGCAGATGATACTTAAAATATCTCTGTTAAGGGTCCTCTTTCATTTGAATTCAGCATTTCCACATGTAAGCAATTGACTGTCCCACTTAAAGCTTCCTTTATATTCTAACAGTCTCATTGCTTCTCTTAATGTAACAACGCTTTTCTGATCCTCTATGCCTGAGGTGTTTTTGGCTTATAATATCTTTTTTGCATCTCTGTATTCAATCTTCTTCTGCGTTCTGTTAATTTCTGCCTATCATTTCTCTCTTTAAGTTTATTTATTTATTTTGAGAGAGACAGAGACAGTGTGAGCAGGGCAGGGGCACAGAGAGAGAGAGCGAGAGAGAGAGAGAGAGAGAGAGAGAGAGAGAGAGAGCCCCAAGCAGGCTCTGCACTGCAACACAGAGCCTGCCGTGGGACTTAAACCCATGATCTGAGATCATGACCTGAGCCGAAACTAAGAGTCAGACGCTTAACTGACTGAGTCACCCAGGGACCCCATCTTTTAAAAAAATTTTTATTTTAGAAAGAGAAAGAGTGAGCAGGGGAGAGGCACAGAGAGAGAATTCTAAGCAGGATCCATGCTCAGCATAGACCCTGACTCGGGACTGGATCCCACAACCCTGGCTGAAATCATGACCTGAGCTGAAATCAAAGTCAGATGCTCAACCGACTGAGCCACCCAGGTGTCCCTCATTTTTCTTGATTCAGCCCCTTTCTCCTCATTTCCAGTTACCATGTTTGCCTAGGCCTTTGTTAGTAAGTGCCTGCAATTAGGCCAAAGCTGCATAACTAAATTTCTTGCTTTGTCTTTTTATTCTTCACTCTTGTATATAGAAACATTAGACTCATCTTCCCCAAATATTGGTTTTGCCCATGACATTCTTGCTCAAGAACGACAGTGTCTTCCTTTTAATTGGCAAAGCCAGTTTAATCTTATTTGCTTGTGTGTGAAAATACTGCTTAATGTTGCCTATTCCTGTTCCACTTCCTGTGCCCTGCTGCCCTCTTGCCCTGCTGACTTGACCAGAGTTCTCCCTTTAGCGCTCTAGCACAAGTCCTGCACCTGCACCTACCATGTTATCTTAATGTTGATGTCGTTTGCACTTCCTTGTTTTGAGTTTGCTCTTCCTCCGGGGTCTACCTTTTACCTAGACATTTTCTACTCATTAAAAAAAAAAAAAAGAACAACTTTATTGAGACCTAATTCACACACTATACATTCACCCTTTTAAAGGATACAATTCAGGGGTGCCTGGGTGGCTCAGTCAGTTAGGTGTCTGACTTCAGCTCAGGTCAGGATCTCATGGTTCATGAGTTTGAGCCCTGTGTCAGACTCTTGCTGACAACTCAGAGCCTGGAGTCTGCCTTGAATTCTGTATCTTTCCCTCTCTTGCACTTGTGCTGTCTCTTTCTCTCAAAAATAAATAAACCTTTAAAAAAAGTATACAATTCAGTAGTTTTTAGTATATTCAAAGAGTTGTGCCACCATCGATCACTATAATCAGTTTTAGAATTTTCCTCACTTCAAAGAGAAAGCCATACCCATTACCAGTCATTCCCCATTCCCAACGTCCCCACCCCCTCATCCCTATCCCAGCACTAGGCAGTCGCCAATTTATTTTCTGTGGATTTATCTCTTCTGGAAATCTCATATAAATGGAATTATACAATATGTGGACCTTTGTGACTTCCTTCTTTCACTTAGCATAATGTTTTCAAAGTTCATCCATGTCGTCACATTCACCAGTACTTTATTTCTTTTTATTGCTAAATAATATTTTATTGCATGGTTATACTACATTTATCCTATTCTTCTTTAAGTTCTTGTTTCTTTCTTGAAGTCTTTCCTTGTGACATAAGCTCCGATAGCACATATAGTCTGTCCAACAAGACTGTACTATAAACCAGAAGAGATGGAAAATTTTCTCTTTTTTTTCCTGTGTTTTTGGCTTGAATGGCAACTAGACTGCAGATTCCTTAAATTCAGAGAGTGTTTTAGTTCCCTGTAAAGCTTAGCAGAGTGCCGAGCCCATAATAGGTATTCATAGATACTTGTTAGTTGGTTAATGTTTTCTCTTAGTGTCAGTAAATGTAATAGTTTGTGAAAAAAAAATTTTTTTAATGCTGATTTTTGACAGAGGGAGAGCGTGGGGAGGGGCAGAGAGAGAGGGAGACAGAATCCCAAGCAGGCTCTGTGTTGTCAGCACAGAGCCCGATGGGGGGCTCGAATTCATGGACCGCGAGATCATGACCTGAGCAGAAATCGAGTTGGACACTTAACCGACTGAGCCACTCAGATGCTCCTGTGAAAATGTCTTATGTCTACTATTTAACTTGATTCTCATAAGTACTTTGTGAAGTCCTAAAAAAAGTCAATGCATTCGGAAATTATAAGCTATGCTCATGACTTTATAAGGCAATTGAAACATTATGGAGAAAGATAAACCAGAGCACTCAACAGAAAAATGTATTAAACCAATACTTATGAAAATTTCATTGGAAATTGAATTTTAAGAATGTGTATTTTCAGGGGTGTCTGGATGGCTCAGTGGGTTAAACATCCGACTTTGGCTCAGGTCATGATCTCATGGTTTGTGAGTTCGAGCCCTGCCTTGGGCTCTGTGCTGACAGCGCAGAGCCAGGAGCTTACTTCAGATTGTGTGTGTCTCTCTCTCTGCCTCTCCCCTGCTCTGTCTCTCTCAAAAATAAACATTAAAAAATTTTTAAAAAAGAATGTTTATTTTCTGTGAAATATTTATACCTTTAGTTTTAACTAATAAAAAAGATTTATCAGGGCACCTGGGTGGCTCAGTCGGTTGGTTAAGCATCCGACTTTGGCTCAGGTTATGATCTCGCGGTTCGTGAGTTCGAACTCCGCGTCAGGCTCTGTGCTAACAGCTCAGAGCTTGGAGCCTGCTTTGGATTCTGTGTTTCCCTCTCTCTCTGCCCCACCCCTGCTCATGTTCTCCCTCTGTCTCAAAAACAAATAAACATTAAAAAAAATTAAAAAAAAGATTTATCTAAGCTAAAGTTTTACACATCTTGTTTAAAATTTTTTCTCTTTTTTTAGCAAATGGCAAAAAGTAAACCTGATTTTTGAGGGTGTTGATACAGTTGCAAAAATCCTGCTAAATAGTGTTCCTATTGGGAAAACAGACAACATGTTCAAAAGATATGTAAGTATACAGTGACATCAAGTTAAAAGAAACCTCCCTGTATGTGTTTGTCTGTTAATTGTTGTGAGTAGAGAAAGGTAAGTGCATAATTAATTGCCCGTGCAGGTAGGTACAAGCTCTTTGAAGCACTGGGTAAATTACCTTCACACTTGCCACATTGTAGAATGATGAAAACACCACAGACCCTATAGAGTTGTGAAGATTTAATAAGCTAATTATATAAAATGATTGGCACCGTTCTTGGTTCTTGGCACATGAGAAGTGTTCAACAAATGCTGTTCCCTTCTCTGTTATTTGGTGATCCAGAGTTTCATGAGAATTGACAATTGACAAACTATTAAAAAAGAAAATGCTCTATCCTGTCTGGAATGCTTACATTAAGGTATCATGTTCTCATCTCCCTGCAAGGGTCAACTTTTCAAAACAAAAATAACTTATGACTTAGAAATACATGCTGTTCATACCAGAGAGTCAGGTTGTCCTGAAGCATCTAGGAAATCCTTGGCAGTTCAAGGCCATATGTAAATAGCCAGAGCAGACATTCCAGGGCTAAAGATATTTTCTGCTTGCTCTCTTTGTCTAAGACCATCATCTGTCAGTAAAAATAGAAGGAGAAACCTAGAAATCTACTTTTGGGTAGGAGAATGTGCTCAGTTGTAACCGTTAGCAGGCAACTAAGTTACACTGTTTCAGTGAAGTGCTTTCTTCTGCAAAAAAGGCTAACCCTAAAGATTTCATTATTTTATGCATCTTTCATACATTTTTGCATATCTATATCTAAAGTTTTACACACGAGCCTACTTCCACATCTGTTCTTTCCTTTAATGCAGAGCTTTGATATTACCACTGTGGTTAGAAATGTGAACTCCCTTGAGCTGCGTTTCCAGTCCCCAGTGTTGTATGCGGCCCAGCAGAGCAAAGCTCACACTAGCTACTGGGTGCCTCCAGACTGCCCTCCGCCTGTGCAGAAGGGCCAATGCCACGTCAACTTCATTCGAAAGGTAACAGTCTTGCCAATGGAGGGGGCTTTAGCCTTGATGATGGGAGGTGCCGGTGTGGAAAATGCTTGTTTGAAGACACCCGTCGTATTTCAGAATTTGGGCATCTCTTTCCTGTCTGCTTCATGGGATTGAAAACTTGAAATCAGAACCAGAAGGTTTATGAATTTTTGTGGAGAATCTTTGCCTTCCTAGGTTTCCATCCTGAAGCATGCTTCAGAACTTAGGTAACAACAGATAAAGAAGAAAAATAGGTGACTGATACTGTAAGTGCACAAAGTATTTTTTAACATTTAGGTTTATCAAACTTTTCACCAGAATGTGAGGTTCATACATATTAGTGACTCTTGTTACTGGGAAGCCTTCTGCAAATATTAATATATTTGCTGATGTATTCTAGCATTTTAGTGCTAGGTTCTCATATAATCTAACAAAAATGACAAAATCCACAAGGTGATTATTTATTTATATTTTTTGAGTTTCATCTGACTTTATTTTTTTTTTTTATTTTTTTTTTTTTTAATTTTTTTCAATGTTTATTTATTTTTGGGACAGAGAGAGACAGAGCATGAACAGGGGAGGGGCAGAGAGAGAGGGAGACACAGAATCGGAAACAGGCTCCAGGCTCTGAGCCATCAGCCCAGAGCCTGACGCGGGGCTCGAACTCATGGACCGTGAGATCGTGACCTGGCTGAAGTCGGACGCTTAACTGACTGCGCCACCCAGGCGCCCCGAGTTTCATCTGACTTTAAATGACTTGAGTTTATTCCAATATGTAGTTGGGTTTTCTATGTGGCATTTAGTTTTTGTTTTTTTGTTCTTTACAGTTTATTTATTTATTTTGAGAGAGACAGAGACAGTGCAAGTGGAGGAGGGGCAGAGAGAGGGAAAGAGAGAATCCCAGTGCAGAGCCCGATTCAAGGCTCGAACTCATGAACTGTGAGACCGTGACCCGAGCCGAAACCAAGAGTCAGACACTTAACCAACTGAGCCACCCGGGCGTCCCTGTGGCATTTAGTTTTTAATTTTATTTTTATTTAAGAAATTTTTAATTGTGGTTAAATACACACAACACACAGTTTGCCATCTTAGCCATTTTTAATTGTGTAGTTCACTAGTATTAAGTATATTCACTTTGCTGTGAAACCAATCTCAAGAATTGTTTCATGTGGCAAAACTGAAACCCTATACCCATTAAAAACAGCTCCTTATTTTCCCCTCCAGCCAGCCCCTGGAAACCACCATTCTTTCTGTTTCTGTGAGTTTCACTACTCATCTAAGTGGAATCATACTGTCCTATTCGTCACACAAATTCTATTTGGCTTGTTATGCCTGGCTTATTTCACTTAATGTGATGTTCTCCATGTTGTAGCGTGTGCTGAATTTCCTTCCTTTTTAAGCCTGAATAATATTCCATTCTATGTACATGCCACATTTTGTTTATTCTTTCACCTGTCAGTGGACACTTGGCTTGCTTCCAGCTTTTTGCTGTTGTGACTGATGTTGTTACGTGTGGATGTACAAATATCTCTTTGAGACCCTGATTTCAGTTCTTTTGCATATATCTCAAGAAGTGGAATACTGGAGTGTATGGTAATTCTGTTTTTAACTTCTTCAGAAATTGGCATGTAGTTTTAACAACAAATATAATCCTTGGTTTCATTGTGAAGATACAAACTGTATTTTTCCAGTACTTGTTAGCAAAAACCTCAGTTGATAAATTCTGATTATTTACATTAGGTGGCTCTCTTCAGAATGGATGGATTAATCATTAGGTTGTGCTTCCGTAATATAAGTACTAAGGTCAAAATTATACCCCCTCTTGTTTAACTCAACCTAGCTAAAGTTGTGTCAGTACCTTTTTTTTTTTATTTTTTATTTTTATTTATTTATTTTTAAAATTTACATCCAAGTTAGTTAGCATATAATGCAGTGATGTTTTCAGGAGTAGATTCCAGTGATTCATCCCCTATGTATAACACCCAGTACTCATCCCAACAAGTGTCCCCCTTAATGCCCCTTACCCATTTAGCCCATCCCCCCCCACAACCCCTCTAGCAACTCTCAGTTTGTTCTCTGTATTTAAGAGTCTCTTATGTTTTGTCCCCCTCCCTGTTTTTATATTATTTTTGCTTTCCTTCCTTTATGTTCATCTGTCTTGTATCTTAAATTCTCATTTGAATGAAGTCATATGATTTTTGTCTTTCTCTGACTGACTAATTTCACTTAGCATAATACCCTCCAGTTCCATCCACTTAGTTGCAAATGGCAAGATTTCATTCTTTTTGATTGCCGAGTAATACTCCATTGTATGTGTGTATGTATATATATATATATACCACATCTTCTTTACCCATTCATCCATTGATGGACATTTGGGCTCTTTCCATACTTGGCTACAGTTGATAGTGCTGCTATAAACATTGGGGCGCATGTGCCCCTTTGAAAGAGGACACCTGTATCCCGCCTTTAAGGACACTTTTAAATTTCAGTTCTGACCTCTATATGGTCTTTCTTTAATCACGTCAAATATTTGGTAGCAATTTGCTTGACTGTTGTAGGTGTAGTATCAGTCTCTTAATATAAGCATTTGCTCCTGTTACTATAAAGGAATCATCTGTAACCGAACACTCAGGTATTCAATGGAATACTATGTACTTATACCTCTGTTTATAATTCATCTCTTGTTTCTGGTCTTCGGCGTCAAATGGCACAATGGTTTGAATACTAAAGTTTGCACTTTTTCTCTCTCCTCTTCTATCTCTCATCTTCTATCAGAATGAGGACTTCCTGAATCCTAATTTACTTTTCATGTCTTCAATAAAATGATATATATGTTATGCACATATCTGTGTAGTATTTTTCCTCTGCCCCCCATTCAATCTGTGGCATTTAAAACACAGTTTCAGGTTATCCTGATAGAACAAAGCCCTCGTCCCTGAAATCAAGAATCAGACCCATGACTCTGCCCTCACAGTGTGTGGAGCACTAACCCTGGGGCAGACTTGCCAGAACAGTGAATTGTGTCTTATTGTTTCTGACTATACCGACATGGTCCAGTGGGAAGAGGCCTGAATTGGGAGAGCAAGACAGGAATCTTAGATCTGAATTCTGGATTTATGACCCATAAAGATCTTAGGGAAATCCATCGTTTGTGAATGGAGCTAATCCCTTCTCTTCTTGACTGTGTCGGGAAGAGCATATAGTGAAATAATAATGTGAATGCAATTTGCATACTGTGCTATACAGCTATTCAAAATGTAGAGTGGGAGGGGGCTCCTGGGTGGCTCAGTATATTAAGCATCTAATTCTTTATTTCAGCTCAGGTCATGATCTTGCAGTTGTGAGATCCAGCCCCATGTCAGGCTCTTCACTGAGGCTCTTCTCTGCCCCTCCCCCGTTCAAGAGCATGCTCTCTCTCTCTCTTTTTCCTCTGTCTCTCTCTCAAAGTAAATAAACATAAAAAAACAAAATGTAGGGTGGTGTTATTACTTATTTTGGAGACTTATTTCTATAATTATAGACTTCTAAGTGTGTAACTGATTATATGCAGTTAGTGGGGTAGAGATATCAGCACAAACCCCCTCTTGTCTCTGCTTCCTTCTCTGTCCTGCCTGGATGGTGTGATGTCTCACTTCAGCTACTCTCTTAGCTATATTCTCCACTATCCTCCTTGTTTTCCACCTACATCTCTGGACATTCCTTCTAAGTTGCTTTATCCAGATCAACCTCCCCCTCTTGGAAGTTATATTATTCATGCTTCTTTCTGTTATAGACACTTTCCTTCTCTCATTTTATACCCTGTCTAGACTATCTCCTTTAGCTTCACTTCTTCAATAACCAGTCGAATTTCTAATGACTTCTAATATTGTATCTTCAGTCCAGACTTCTCTTCAATTCCAGACCTTATACTGGATTGCCTATCTGGCATCTTCACCTGCCCGATTCCTTGGGACCTAAAGATTCAGGATGTCCAACACTGTGCTTGGATCTAAACCCTTCTCCCAGGGCTCCCTGTCTGGCTGAATGGAATGCCATCCAGAACAGTTGCTAAAGCCAGAAACCTAAGAGTTATTTTTGGTAACTCCCTCTCTCTCTTTTCCCTCCTCCAACACACCACTGAGTCATTTTGACCATGTGGACATTATGACTTTAATAGTTCCTAAATCTTCCCATGCTGTATTTCTACTACCATGCTTGAGTTCAATCTATAATAATTTCTTGCATGAAATATTGCCCTGACCACCTAACTGGTATCCTGGAACCTCATTTGCCTTCCTCCAATTAATTTTCTACAGAACAGCCAGAATGTTCTTTTCAGACAAAAATCATTACAGCACTCCCTTCTTAAAAGTCTTCAACAGCTTCTCATTGCCTTTAGGCTAAAGTAATGGGTCTTAGTTCTGTCTGGCCCATGCGCACTTCTCCAGTTTCCTGTCTCTTCCCATCATTCCCTCTTCATCTCCTGCAATGTACCATAGTTTCTTGCACCTCAAGGCTTTTGTACATGCTGTTCCTTCTGATAAGGATGCTTTTACTTCCTTCTCCCTTAAACACACTGGATAAATGGTACTTACCCTTCAGATCACCATGTAAAAGTCACTATTATTCAGGGAAACTTGTTCTGACACCCCCACCCCCCGCCATTATACTGTCCCCTGTCGACGTCTTTTGCATTTGTGATTGTTTATTCAATACCTGAGTTTCCTGCTATACTGTGAACACTGTAAACAGAAGGACTGTCTGTTTTGTACACTGATGTACTTCCAGCCTGAAACAAAGAAGGCAGTTCACAAACATTTTTTCAATAAGTGAAAACTTTTATTTGGAGAAGTTGTATGAATAGGAGTGATTTGTAGCCCTTGGTGGGGAAAATAGTCTGCCTTATAAGATGTTGAATATTTTTGCCCTCCTCCTTATTCCTGTCTCTAAGAAAGGAATTGTGTACCTGAATGAACTTATAAACTCTTCAGTAAATAACCCCAAGATGATTTTCATTCCAAACATGAGAAGCTGATACAAATGTGGATGCTATGAAGTAGTTTTAATTCTTTGTTTGTCTCTGTAGTGGAAACTAATTTATCTCTCTCTTAGATAAATACAGATCTTGTGAAATAATACTTTTTTTTTTTTTTTTTGAGAGAGAGAGGGCGCAAGCCAGGGGGAGAGTGGCTGAGGGGGAGAGAGACAGAGACAGAGACAGAGACAGAGAGAGAATCTAAAGAGGCTCAGTGCTGAGCATGGGGCTTGATCCCACTACCTTCAGATCATGACCTGAGCTGAAATCAAGAGTCAGAGTTGGATGTTCAACTGACTGAGCCACCCAGGCGCTGCAGCAAATAATACTTTAAATGAGAACAGTTTGCCAATTCCTCAGGCTCTGTTCTACAAATGTTCCATTCAGAAAAATCTCAGTACTCCCTCTTCCTCTGGTGCTTATTCCTTTTTATTTATTATTATTATTTTTATTTTTTTTACATTTTTTATGTTAAATATAATTTATTGTCAAATTGGTTTCCATACAACACCAGTGCTCATCCCAACAGGTGTGCTTATTCCTTTTTAAAAGCTGAGCTCATAACCTCACATATTTGATTATCTTTATTTTTAAATGTTTCCTCATTTTTTATAGTTATTGCATTTAAATAGAATATTCTTTTTGGTATTAAATTTAAATACAATACTAGGTTCAGAGATATTTTGGAGAAGTTTAAAGAGTGACTAATTGTGTTGCTTCAGTATCATATGCTTTTGAAGAATAAATGTACATAATCAGATTTTATGTGCTTAAAACATTTCTGCCAAATTTAACTATGTTGCATAGGTTCCTATATGAGTTATTGTATTAGTTACCTATTGGCGTATAACAAATTATGCCCAACCTTACCAGCTTAAAATAACATTTTTTATCATAGTTTCTATCAGTCAGGAATCTGAAAGTGACTTAGCTGGGTGCCTCTGGTTCAAGGCCAGTCATAAGGTTACAGTCAAGCCAAGAAAGGACCAGGGCTGTGGTGATCTCATGGCTCTACTAGGTCTGAAGTGTCTGTGCCTAAGTTCACACATGTGGTCATCAGTAGGCCTCAGATTGGCTTCTAAACTCGCCATGTGGGCCTCTCCAATGAGCTGCCTTACAACATGGCAGCTGGCTTCCCTCATGGCTAGGAGAGAGCAACAGTGAGCACCCAAAACAGAAACTGCAGTTTTTTTTATAACTTGGTTTTGGAAACGATATCACCTCTGCTGTATTCTCTTGGTTGGAAGTGATTCACTAGGTCTAATCCATACTCGAGGAGAGGGGATTGCATAGGGCATGAATACCAGGAGGGAATCATTGTAGGCCATTAAAAAAAATTTTTTTAACGTTTATTCATTTTTGAGAGACAGAGAGAGACAGAGTGTGAGGGGGGAGGGCCAGAGAGAGACACACACACAGAATCCGAAGTGGGCTCCAGGCCCTAGCTGTCAGCACAGAGCCCCATGCGGGGCTCAAACTCACAAATTGTGAGACCCTGACCTGAGCCGAAATTGGACGTTTAACTGACTGTGCCACCGAGCACCCCAATTGTAGGCCATTTTAGATGCTCCATATGGGACACACACATATACACAGAGTATGGACTTAATTGTATGTCTCCCCTGAGTTTTTATGTTGAAGTCCTAATCCTCAGTGGCTGAAAATCTACCTTGTTTGGAGATAAGGTCTTTAAAGAGGTGATGAAGTTAAAGTGAGACCTTTAGGGTGGGAGATAGTCTAGTATGAATGATGTCTTTGTAAGAAGAGGAAATGCATGTGTGTGTGTGTGTGTGTGTGTGCATGGAAAAAGACTGTGAAAACACAGTGAGAAGGTGACCCTCTGTAAGCCCAGGAGAGAGGCTTCAGAGGAAACCAAAGCTTCTCCCACTTTGATCTTGGATTTTCCAGGCTCTAGAATGGTGGCAATTTCTGTTGTTGAAGCCACTGGTCTGTAGTATTTTGTTATGGCCACCCTAGCAAACTAATATGCATGCATATAATATTTTAAAAGAAAAAGCTTTTCACAGTTGTTTAAATGTCATGGTAATTGGAATGCATCTTTTTCCCCCCTGGAAATTACAGGAGCAGAGTTCCTTCAGTTGGGACTGGGGGCCATCCTTCCCTACCCAGGGCATCTGGAAAGATGTCAGAATCGAAGCCTATAATATTTGTCATCTGAACTTCTTCACGTTTTCCCCTATCTACGGTAAGCTAAGAGATGTGCTTTCTTGTTTGTCTTTTTTGAGCCTCCTCTATGTTATAAGAATTGGGTTTATAATCTGAAGATACAGATATACTTTCCAGAAGTTCATTTAAAAAGAATTGGGGGGGACATTAAATTTCTATGTGTGAAAAATATACACAGACTGTGATTTGTCTTGAAAATTTACAGTATAAAGCAGGAAGGAGGTAGATAGATACTTTTAAACATATTTTGAAAAGAAGATGAGAGAAAGCCAGAGTAGCTCTGGGTTTTTCTGAGCTAAGTGTTCCTTCTAAAAGGCCTGCTGTTTTGTGCTCCTCCCTGCGGCCTCTGTCCCCGCTTTGAGAACTTCACTGTGCTGAGGTCTTGATTTGCTTCGATCACTGGGCTGCCTTTCTACCACTGCGCGTTTTCTCCTCTAAGGCCATGCCACACTAGCCTTGTTAAGAGTTGAAAATAAACCGGAACGCACACAGAGCATACAGAAAATTTTGTAAGATAAAGAATACTACTTTCTCAGCCAAAGGAATGATTCCCAAGACAGGAGCACTGAATAAAATGTCAGAAATTTCAGTGAGGTCCACGAATCCATGAAAAGCCGGTCAGATATTTTTGTTGAGTTGTTTGCCCAGCACTGTGTTCGTTTGTTTGTTTGTTTGTTTAGAAAGGAACTAGAGTTAGTATATTCGTGCCTGCACATTGGTGGAGATAAGGGAGGGAAGATATGAACAGTTACACCAAACAAGACTGTGTAATAACCTTGTGGGGTGGGACGCTGGTAGTTCAGAAGGTCAAAGATCAGTGAGGATTTGAGAAGTCAGGGAAATCGGTGAAGGGGGATCTTGAGTGATACCTTGCGAGGCTCGGTCCAGTTACGTGCAGGCCTAACTGGATGGAATCAGCAAGCAAGAATGTGGCGGTGTGTCCGTGTAAGAGTCCTGGTGACCTGACATTGCTGTTCCATCCAGCCAAATCACTCTTGTAAAGGCAGAAGACAAAAAAAAAGCAAATCAGAGATGGTTGATAATTGAGGTTGTTAGGTGCTGCTGGCATTTTTAAATGTTAAAAAGGCATGAAAAGATGCAGTTTAAATTGGGTGTGCAAATGTGGCTGCCCACAGCTCTCTAGTTTAGTGCTTCTAAAATATTCAGAGGTATGACTTGAACTGAGTTCTGCTACTAAAATCAAAGGATGGTTCATTCTTCCCCATCCCCACCAATATTTTTTTTCTCAGGTATATAATAAAGTCCAGTGTGAGGAGAGGTCTGATTTCTCAAGAAGTTATTTATTTCATTGTTTTGAAGCTTAATCAGTGTTTTGGGTGGTTTGCAAGAAGTGCTATGAATACTAAATACCCTGATATCTGAAAACATTTGAATAACACTGCTCTAGTTTAATTTAAAATTTTGAATATGAAGCTAAACATTTCTTCCTGAGTATGAGTCATTAGAGTTCAGTTTATTAGTCACTAGTGACTGGGTGAATTTTGTCTGGATTAAACCAACTTAAATGAGGTTTAAAATTTAATTTAGATTCAGTGTAATCAATTCCCCGTGTCAACTACATTTTTCCTATTATGTGACTGCAGTATATTTCATAC
Organism: Leopardus geoffroyi; assembly: GCF_018350155.1. Classification (NCBI taxonomy): domain Eukaryota; kingdom Metazoa; phylum Chordata; class Mammalia; order Carnivora; family Felidae; genus Leopardus; species Leopardus geoffroyi. The sequence goes on from NC_059327.1 coordinate 119,477,811, forward strand.
TTAACATATAGAAAAATGTTTCCTGTTCATAGCATATGCCCTGTGCATATCAAGCAGTAATTCTTATATTTCTGATTAATTTTATAGACTTCAATTTGGTTATTTGAAGTAATAAAGACAATTGAAGCATAAACACGTAAAAGTGAGGTGAAGAACTTCCTTTAGGAATTTTTTCCAGAATTTTTTTTTTCAATTTTTCTTTGAAAGACAGCAATCATCCCTGAAATCAATAGATATTTAAAAGTTGAAAAATAATGGGACGCCTGGGTGGCTCTGTTGGTTAAGTGTCTGACTTCGGCTCAGGTCATGATTTCACGGTTCGGTTTGTGAGTTTGAACCCCATATGGGGCTCTCTGCTGTCAGTGCAGAGCCTGCCTGGGATCCTCTGTCCTCTCTCTGCCCTCCCGCCCCCCCCCCCCATCATGCACACACACTTTCTCTCTCTCAAAATAAAAAACACGTTTAAAAAAAGAGAAAGTTGGAAAATAATAAAGAGAATAAGCTAATATTTTTATGCATTTATTTGGTACATAATTTGAGACAGGCATTGTGAGAGGCACTAAAAGTTTTTTATTTATTTATTTTTAATTTTTTAATGTTTTATTTTTGAGAGAGAGACAGACAGAGTGTGAGCGGGGAGGGGCAGAGAGAGAGGGAGACAGAATCTGAAGCAGGCTCCGGGCTCTGGGCTGTCAGCACAGAGCCTGAAGAGGGGCTCAAACTCACGGACCGTGAGATCATGACCTGAACTGAAGTCGGACGCTTAACCGACTGAGCCACCGAGGCGCTCCAAGTTTTCTTAAAAGGATTAGTTTGTAGTTAAAACCAGATACATGTATTTTTTCTTTAAAATCAAATCTTTTAATTTTTAAAGTTTAAGCATGAAATGAGGTTGGTCAGAACCAAAGCAAACAGTGGCTCTCTCTGGGTAATAGTGCTACACACAGTTTGTATTTTATTCTTCTGCTCAACTGTCTTTTCCAGATTTCTATGCTGAGCTTATATTGTTCCTGTAGTAAGGGAAGAAAGCAGTTAAGAGACTCTATTTAGTAATTTCAGCCAACTCATTAGGAAAGGCTAAACGAATTTGACAGTGTGGCACTTTCTGCTTTCTCCCTACTGAGGCTACAAAAAGATCACCTTTTTGCTTCTCCAAATGTTCAAATCATTTCTGAATTTAAAATTGGTGAGTTTACCACTGAAGAGCAAATGACCAACCACACTCCCCAGTTTAATTGTGTGCAGAAAAAAGGCTCTTTATTTTTTGAAAATTAACTTGAAATTCTTGTGAGTTAGTTTACTTTATGTATATAATAAATGTATCATTATATATATATATTTTTTCCTTCTCTGCATTCTCAGTCCTTATGATGGAGGTTTCTAAACTTTTCATTTTTCAGTATTCTGTAGTCATTTGTTTGATTTTGCCCTAACCTCAGCTTCCTCAATGATTTTCACATATTCTTAATCTTTAACATAGTAAGAACAAATTTATATTTGAAAAAAATACTGAGGTCAAAGGAAAGCAAGAATTACTCCTGTTATATCTTAACTCTTGCCAGTTGTCTAGATATTTAGAGATACCAATTCATTGATGTGACTTTCTTTAAAACCTTATTAGAAAATATTTACTTGAATAATTCCTCCTTAGCCCTGAAATATTCTAATTCAGGTTTTATTTTTTTTATCATTAAAAAAGATTTTTTTCAATGTTTATTTATTTTTTTGAGAAAGAGAGAGATAGAGTGTGAGCAGGGGAGGGGCAGAGAGAGAGAGGGAGACACAGAATCAGAAGCAGGCTCCAGGCTCTGAGCTGTCAGCACGGAGCCCAATGTGGGGCTCGAACCCATGAGCTATAAGATCATGACCTGAGCTGAAGTCAGCCACTCAACCACTGAGCTGCCCAGGAGCCCCTCTAGCTCAGATTTTAAATAGCAGTAGCTGTTCTAGGCACCCACATTTTCAGTGTTCCGGATGGTGAAAGACTGACTCTGGTACAGAAAAGAGAAGCTCAGATGTTTTTTACTGGGTATAGAAACCCAGCAAGATTCTCCTGTTCTTTTCTCTAGGGAAGGGGTGGAAGAATGCCCTGCTGGGGGAGGGGAGGGGAAAGTCTGGCTGGACCTGGGTTTCCAAGGGGTGTGGGAAGGAGAGTTAGGGAGAAGATAGCTGGTAGGGGCGGATGCCCCAATTCCAAAGATTAGGACATTTATAAGCGAATGATGTGGCCCAAACTGCAGGCCCTGCGTGGCAGCAGTGGGTGCTGGTGGTGGTGTCTGTGCAAGAGACCCAGAGACAAAGTGAGAGAGGGGGAGAGAAAGAGATACATATATTCATTTGTTGATCATCTTCTCCATGCTAGGTCTTTCATATGTGTAATCATATTTGTAATATTTGTGAATCGTTCCCATTATGCCCCAAAATTTATTAGGCAAGGATGATCGTCTGGTCTTACGAGCTTTTCATAAGCTTACTTACACACATTAAGTCCAAATTATGTAAGTGTGTTCTGATGAAATGCTACATTGTTTAATCTTTCGTTACCACAGTCAGAAAAAAAAAAAAAAAAAACAAACAGCACAGAGGTGTTTTCAGTATGTGAACCCTCCTCTTGAGCTGAGGTGAGCTGTACATCTTTGACCTGTGTGTAGGCGCTTCCATCCTACCCAGAAATGCTGCCATCTCCCACCCTGTCCAAATTTACTTGCTGCCTCAGCCTAAAGCACCCACTCCTTCCAACTCAGAAACCTAGCCTGTGAGTTGTAGAGGTGAGTTTAGCTTTCGTTTTGACCTCGGCCTGCCCAGCCGAAGCCTGTGTTGAAGGTCATTGCAGCCCTTTGCCTATAGTGAATATAATATTGCAATAAAGCAAAGATTTGTCAATCTTGGTTAATGCAATCTTTTTGAATGCATTCATTTTGCATCACTTTCTCATTCCTCTTTGAATTACTTTATTCATCAAATAACAGCATTTACCCTTGAAAATATCTTTATGGGTAGGTAGGTTGCTTGAATGATCTCTCCTGTGATTAGCTACCTTGTTGCCTGAGTAGATTTTTTTGCCCTGGAATTTACCAATTTATCCTTGTTTGGGGGAGATTTTGCTTTGCGTCTCTTTTGCTTTAGTTTCCTCTTTGAGGATTTTGTCCTGCTGAGTAAGCAAGGAGATCTTGCTGCTTGGTAAAGAAGGGGAAGACAGCTGTTGTAACTAACTGTGAGCCTGCCTTTCTGGCTAATGCAAGCTGTTCGCTCTTTGAAAAGCAGCTGCGGAAGGCTGTCCTATAATCCTAGCAGGAACACAGGAAAATATCCTATGTTTGAATTTAAATATTCGGTGGCTTGGTCATTTCAGCTTGTTGTCATTACTGTTTCTTCACTGCAGCTTTTCATCACCTATTAAAGATGTAAGGAGCAAGCGGGCAGAAGGAGGAGCTGTTAGATGCTCAGCAGGGTGAAGCTAATCAAGGCAGCTATCTTTGAATAGCTTTTTCCCCCAATGAGATGAAGCATCGTTTTTCATCTTACATAAGCAACCTATCATCCTTTGCAGATCCTTCCCATGCTGACCCGAATGTTCTTCCATTTCATTGCTAGTTCTTAACCCCCCAGATGCCATCGTGTGTTCCTAACCGTGACCTTTGGATATATTTTGTTCCTCTAAGTAGGTTTACCATCTTGCATTTTTTGGTTGGGGTATAATTTATAGGGCCTGTCAAGGTTTACAGACAGTACATAATTCAAGAAATATACTTCTACTGTTTGATGCTCCCATAACTGTTGTTATGCTTTTATGAGATAGTTTAGGTTACAAAGATGGTATTTTGACAAATGAAGAAACTGTGGCAACATGTAATTATGAATTAGGAGAGGGTCAGACACATTCTCTATGTTTGTAGATTTCAGTGTTCTTTTTCACAGACCCTTTTTTTATTAAGAGGCTAACATTTTAATGTTACATTCTCCCCCAAATGCTTTGTTTCACATTGAATGTACCTTATATTTCGACTTAAGATTCTGAAAGGCCTTTGCTTTGTTTTTTTTTATGATTTTATTTTATTTTCTTCATTATGATAAGTGTACTCTTTAATCCCCATCACCTATTTCACATATCCCCCCACCCACCTCCCCTCTGGTAGCCATCAGTTTGTTCTTTATAGTTAAGAGTCTGTTTTTTGGTTTGTCTCTCTCTCTCTCTTTTTCCTTTGCTCGCTTGTTTTGTTTCTTAAATTCCACATATGAGTAAGATCATATGGTATTTGTCTTTTTCTGCCTGACTTATTGTGCCTAGCTCCATCCATGTTGTTGCAGTTGGCAAGATTTCATTCTTTTTTATGACTGAGTAATATTCCAGTGTGTGTGTGTGAGAGAGAGAGAGAGAGAGAGAGAGAGAGAGAGAGAGAGAGACCACCTTTTCTTTATTCATCTGTCGTTGGACACTTGAGCTGCTTCCATAGTTTGGCTGTTGTAAATAATGCTGCTATAAACATAGGGGTGCTTGTATCCTTTGAATTAGTGTTTTTGTAAGTACCCAGTAGTGTGAGTCCTGGATCATAAAAGTACTTTTGCTTTTGGTTTTCCTCATTGCTCATATACAGATTTCAATCCGTGCATGCCTGCTAGTGTCTTTCTCTTTGGCAGGTGTTTCTGTGAGAGATGTATGCAAGGTGGAGAACATTATACTAGGAAACATGGGCCCTCTATTTGTCCTTTGGCTCTGGAGCTTTTGAGCTAGGTTCTACAGGTCTCAGGAACCTCATCTACAAAGTGATGAGGAGATTGCCAGGTTTCTTCTGCCTTTGACATTCCATGGTTCTTTTCCTGTGATTTGTAAGTTACGGCAGTAATTACAACCAAGTGAGGGTATAAGTATGGAAGAATTCAGTTTTTCTTGAAGCTAGACACATGACTACATAAAGACATTGATACTTGCGGCTTAATTATAATCAGTTAAAGTTTAGGATATGGTTTGAGAATCTTTTTGGTAGTTGTGTACGCACTTGAATTAAAATAACTCAGCTATCTCTTATTTTTCTTTTTTTAAAAATGTTTTAATGTTCATTTATTTTTGAGAGAGAGAAACAAAGCATGAATGGGGAAGGGCAGAGGGACAGAGAGGGAGACACAGAATCTGAAGCAAGCTCCAGGCTTTGAGCTGTCAGCACAGAGCCCGATGTGGGGCTCAAACTCGGGGAACGAGGAGATCATGACCTAGGCTGAAGTTGGACCCTCAACCAACTGAGCCACCCAGGCGCCCCAGCTATGTCTTATTTTTCTACTTTCATGTCGTGTTATACTTCTTTTTCCCTCTTAGACAACTGTGAATAAAGCTGTTTTCTTGCTTTTTTTAAAAAAAAGATGCTATTTTTTTTTCAACGTTTATTTATTTTTTGGGGGACAGAGAGAGACAGAGCATGAACGGGGGAGGGGCAGAGAGAGAGGGAGACACAGAATCGGAAACAGGCTCCAGGCTCTGAGCCATCAGCCCAGAGCCCGACGTGGGGCTCGAACTCACGGACCGCGAGATCGTGACCTGGCTGAAGTCGGACGCTTAACCGACTGCGCCACCCAGGCGCCCCAAAAGATGCTATTTTTAAGTAATCTCTACACCCAACAGGGGCTTGAATTCACAACGCTGAGATCCAGAGTTGCACGCTCTATTGACTGAGCCAGCCAGGCAACCCAAGCTGTCTTTTTTTTCTGACCACATCTTGACAAAGAAGTAGACCGTATAGGAATATAAAAGGAGCTGGCATATTTTAGAGAATTTTAAGGTTAACGTATTGGCCACATTTACACAAATTGGAGTTGTCTTGAAGGTTGTTTGCATGAAGAAGCAGCACACATCATTCTGGGTGTGTAGCTGCCTATGCTTTGTACAAATTTCTACCCAAGTCAGACTCATGTTTGTTTTTTTTTTATTAAAAAAATTTTTCTTAGTGTTTATTTTTGAGAGAGAGAGAGAGAGAGACAGAACACAAATGGGGGAGGGGCAGAGAGAGAGGGAGACAGAGAATCGGAAGCAGGCTCAAGGTTCTGAGCTGTCAGCACAGAGCCTGACGCAGGGCTCGAACCTGAACCGTGAGCTCAAGACCCGAGCTGAAGTCAGCCGCTTAACTGACTGAGCCACCCAGGTGCCTTGTTTGTTTGTTTGTTTGTTTGTTTGTTTTTAAAGAGGCCTCCCCGGGGGCGCCTGGGTGGCTAGTCAGTTAAGCGTCTGACCCTTGGTTTCTGCTCAGGTCGTGATCTCATGGTTTGTGAGATTGAGCCCTGCATTGGCTCTGTGTGCTGACAGCATGGAGCCTGCTTGGGATTCTCTCTCTGTCCCGCTTTCTCTGCCCCTCCCCTGCTCATTCTCTCTCTCTCTCTCTCTCTCTCAAAATAAATAAATAAACTTACAATAAAAAGGTAAAGAGACCTCGCTGAATCAGCTTTGGAAAAATTTGAAAATGAGGCAGTGGCCAGAACCACACTGCCTGCCATCCTCTGGGTTCCTGCCTGATTGAGGTTACATGGAACACACCGTAGACTGCAGTCTCTTCTTCAGGGAGCAGGACATCAGCGAGGGCATCACTGAGTCTTTAGGCCTGGGAAGGCCTCAAGTTGTAGAGAAAACAGGTCAGTCTTGCCTGTCTACCCTGTTTTAATAGAATTCCCCTATTGTTTGGGCCCAGAGTTGATTCGTCAGGATGAGGAGAGGATATACAACTGACTTGGTGTGATAGGGAAGGAAACCTGATTTGGAGGCAGTTAATAGCTTTTCTTCTTAACTGTCCCCATCCCGGTACTTTCCGTTTTTGGAATTATTTGCATTCCGCTTCAGGAGAGCTGGGGAATCATAGGCATCGTTCGGTATTTTTTTAGTCTCCTTCTTTTGTTGATTTTTGTTTTATTTTTTATTTTATTTTTTGATTGAAGTATAGTTGACACACATGTTACATTATTTTTACGTGTACAGCATTGTGACTCAGTAAGTCTATATGTTGTGCTATGCTCCCCGCAAGTGTGGCTACCATCTGCCACTATTCCACACTATTACAGTACTATTGACCTTATTTCCCATGCTGTACCTTTTCTCCCTTGACTTACTCATTTTATGATGGGAAGCCTGTATCTCCCACTCCCCTTTATCCACTTTGCAACCCCCCCTACGAACCCCTGCCCCTCTGGGAACCATCAGTTTGTTCTCTGTATTCATGTATCTGTTTTTGCCTTTTGTTTTGTGTTTTAGATTCCACATATAAAGGAAGTCATACAGTATTTGTTTTGCTCTGTCTGATTCATTTCACTTAGCATGGTGCCCACTAGGTCCATTCTTTTTTGTGGCTGAGTAGTATTCCATTATACACACATATATACAATGTCTTCTTTGTCTATTCATCCATCAGTGGACGTTTAGATTGCTTCCTTATCTTGGCTGTTGTAAACAATGCTGCAGTAAACATAGGGTGCATATATCTTTTCAAATTAGTGATTTTGTCTTCTTTGGGTAAATACCCACTAGTGGAATTATTGGATCGTATGGTATTTATATTTTCAACTGTTTGAGGAAACTCCATACAGTTTTCCACAGTGGCTTCACCAATTTACATTCCCACCAACAGTGCACGAGGTTTTTTGTCTACATCCTCACCAACACTTGTTATTTCTTGTCTTTTTGATTCTAGCCATTCTGACAGGTGTGAGATGATACCTCATTGTGTTTTATTTGCATTTCCATGGTGATGAGTGATGTTGACCATCTTTTCATGTGCCCATTGGCCATCTGTGTGTCTTTTTTTGAAGAATGTCTGTTTGGGTCCTCTGCTTGTTTTTAATTGGATTATTTCTTCTTTTTTGGTGTTGAGTTGCATATGTTCTTTATATATTTTGGATATTGACCCCTTATAGGAGATTTCATTTGTGAATATCTTTTCACATTCAGTAGCTTGCTTTTTTATTTTTGTGCAAAAGCTTTTTATTTTTACTTATTTTTCCAAGTTTTTTTCCCCAAGTTTTTATTTAAGTATTAGTTAACATGTAGTGTAATATTAATTTCAGGAGTATTATTTAGTGATTTATCACTTACATGTAATACCCAGTGCTCATCACCCACTTAGCCCATCCCCCGCCCACCTCCCCTCCAGCCCTCCAGCAGCCTTCAGTTTGATCTCTATAGTTAGTGTCTTGGGGTGTCTGGGTGGCTCAGTCAGTTAAGCGTCCAACTCCTGATTTTGACTCAGGTCAGGATCTCAGGGTTGTGGAATTGAGCCCTGCATCTGGCTCTGCACTGAGTGTGGAGCCTCCTTGGGATTCTCTCTCCCCCTCTCTTTCTGCCCTCCCCCCAAAATAAATAAATAAACACTAAAAAAAGGAAGAGTCTCTTATGGTTTGTCTCCCTCTCATTTTTTTCCTTTCACCTACGTTCATCTGTTTTGTTTCTTAAATTCCACATATGAGTGAAATCATATGATGTTTGTCTTTCTTCGACTGACTTATTTTGCTTAGCATAATATACTCTAGCTCCATCCACATTGTTTCAGATGGGAAGATTTCATTCTTTTTGATAGCTAAGTAATATTCCATTGTACATATATGTGTATGACTGAGCCACTCAGTGCCCCTAAAAATGGGTCTTAGTTTATAAAAGGGAGCTCCCCTTAACTAGAAAGTTTCTAGAAACTAGAAACAGGATTATATATATATATATATATATATATATATTTTTTTTTTTTTTTCCAACGTTTATTTATTTTTGGGACAGAGCGAGACAGAGCATGAACGGGGGAGGGGCAGAGAGAGAGGGAGACACAGAATCAGAAACAGGCTCCAGGCTCTGAGCCATCAGCCCAGAGCCTGACGCGGGGCTCGAACCCACGGACCGCGAGATCGTGACCTGGCTGAAGTCGGACGCTCAACCGACTGCGCCACCCAGGCGCCCCAGGATTATATATTTTTAAAGTAGCAAGTAGGGGTACCTCGGTGGCTCAGTTAGTTAAGTGTCTGACTTTGGCTTAGGTCATGATCTCACATTTCGGGGGTTCAGCCCCCGTGTCGGGCTCTATGCTGAAAGTTCAGAGCCTGGAGCCTGCTCTCCTGGAGCCCGGATTCTGTGTCTTCCTCTCTCTCTGCCTGTCCCCTGATTGCGCCCTGTCTCTCTCTCTCAAAATCAAATCAACATTAAAAAAAAAGTTTTTTTTTTTTAAATTTTTTTTAACATTTATTTATTTTTGAGACAGAGAGAGACAGAGCATGAACAGGGGAGGGGCAGAGAGAGAGGGAGACACAGATTCTAAAACAGGCTCCAGGCTCTGAGCTGTCAGCACAGAGCCCAACGCGGGGCTTGAACTCACGGACCATGAGATCATGACCTGAGCCGAAGTCAGACGCTTAACTGACTGAGCTACCCAGGCGCCCCAAAAAGTTTGTTTTTAAAAGTAGCAAGTAAAAAGAAGTGACCAGGTAATACCAGGAAAATTAATGATGATTTAAGACTCTACATGTGCTTTGTGAAACTAAATTACTTAAATTCTCCAGGGCTTCTGGAAGGAAAGGTTGTATTCCATTTGTAAGAAGAGGAGAGGGCAAAATATGTTAGTATAGTGTATCTGCTGATAACACGATAGGCTTGTAAGTCTTCATATTGGGTTTTTACATTCTGCAGCCTTAGTTTTTTCAGTTAGTGGCACCTAAGGAACTTAACTAGATGAGCCCCAGAGAACTGATGATTTACTTTAGAGCTTTCTGTTTTAGAAACAATAGAGACTGCCAGTAACCTTTGGGAATTACACTATTTGTCTTCCTGTCAGAAGCCCTTACAAGCAGCTGATTTTCCACTGAACAGGAAGTAATAGGAAATGTCCAAGGAGTCAGCTCGAACTTGGTGGTTATTAGTTGGTAGGTGTACCTAGAGGGCAGAACTAAAATCTTCAGGTGGAAATTAAAGAAAAGGGGATTTCAAATCAATGTGAAGAATGACTTTACAATAGTCAGGGCTAGCAAAAGGGAAGGCTATTTTGTGAGGCAGAGGCTTTTTTTTTTTTTTCATTACAGATATTAGATTAGAATAGTCTTTTGGGGGAAATATTTTAGGTGAACTTTTTCTGTAAAGATTCAGATAGTAAACGTTGTAGTCTTTTGGGGGGCCAAATGTCTTTGTTGTAACTACTTAACTCAGCCATTGTAGTGCAAAGGCAACAGAAGACAACATGTACACAAATGAGCATGGCTATTGTCGTAGCCTGCTTGGCCTGTCTTAACAAAATACCATAGACCGGGTGGCCTCAACAAGACATTGAAAGCTGGGAAAGCGAAGATCAAGGTGCTGGCTGGTGGGTTTGTAGCGATGGCTCTCTTCCTGGTTTGTGTCCTCACATGATTGGGGTGCTGGAAAGAAAGAAAAGGAAGGAAGGAACGAAGGAATGAAGGAAGGAAAAAAAAGGAAGGAAGGAAGGGAGGGAAGGAAAGAGGGAGGGAGGGAGGGAGGGAGGAAGGAAGGAAGGAAGGAAGGAAGGAAGGAAGGAAGGAGAGATGGAGGGAGGACGAGAAGGAGGTAGATCTTTTTCTCTTATAAGGCCATAGACCTATCAGATTAGGTCCTCAGCCTTGTGACTTCATTTAACTTAATTACCTCCTAAAGACCTTACCCCAGATACAATCATATTGGGGGGTTAGGGCTTCCACCTATGAATTTTGGGGAGGTGGGGAACACAATTCAGTCCAATAAAGTTTTATTTATTAAAACAGGAGGTAGGTTATATTTTGCCCAAGGACCAGTTATTTGCCAGCCGGTAGTCTAGAGGCAATCAAACACTAATCAGAAAGTAGACTAGGTGATCTGTCAACATATTTCTAGTTCAAAAGTTTTATGAATCTGGGCTGCTATGGTTAAAGACTCACCAAAAGATATATTTGCTGTCTATCATCACTTGATATCATTAAACCTCCTTGATATCATATAATTAAACCTCCTCCCTACTGTAAAAATCTTGAACACCAATAAGACATGGTTTTGGGGGAAATTGTTTGGATATGATTGGCATAACTTAGAGGTTAACTATATAGTCTCTATATAGACTCTCCATATAGACAGTTTCAGACTGTTCATATCCAAGCTCTGCAGCTTACTAGCTGTGTGACCTTGGGCAAGTTACTTAACTCCTCTGTGCTTCAGTTTTCTCATTTATAGAATGATTATAATAATAGAGTTTACCTTATAGCAGTGTTGTGATGCTTAAATAAGTTAATACATGTTGAGAGCATAAAACAGTGCCTAGTTCGTAGGAAGTTCTGGGTCAATGTTATCTATTATTATTTCTTGAAATAAGAGATAGTAAGGGAAGCCAGACGGAATACGATGGGGAGGTCATGTAGTTGTCAAAGATTTAGGGATATTTTAGAAAATCAATACATTCAGATAAGATTGTAGTGTGTGGTTCTGTTTAAAAACAATAAAGGTGCTGTAAAGGGAAAATTGAGAGACTTCATATGTTCTTGGTAGGAGAAAAGTATCTTTAACAAATAAGCATGGTTGTCTTGATATATTTTACTGTATCTTAGAAAAACTTGGAGGCTGTGGGTGTGTAAACTACAGAATTGGCTGGATCAGAACAAATTAATTCAGGGCTCATTGAGTAATGTTCCTAAGAATGAATCATTTAATAAGTAAAAATAGTTCTTAAGTCCAGGATTAGTTTTACTTCTGTGCACATCCAACCCATCTGTACTTTTGGCTGATATGAGATGCAGATGATGGGATGTGGTATGACCATCTTTACAATAGGTCTGGTGTGGTTGTACATTTGTAAAGAATGTCAGTTATAAAGTCTTTGGTCATTGATCAGCATACATGTTTTTTCTTCATTTGTGGCAGAGCCATGATTATCGAACCCTCCTCCTTATTTGTGGGAGAAGGGTCTCTAAGGTATATCTCAGCTGATAACCTTTTCCTGGCCCTTTTTCACAGAGGAAAACGGAAGCCCTCAAGCAGGAACTTCTTCAGTCTCTTGCCATAGATCATAGAAAGCTAATTGCATCTGTACCAGTCACATCTTCCCTTTCTGTGGCAGGAAGGAATGAGAACTTTCGTTGGTGGCTCTGACAGCCTGCCTATCTAGCCTTTTTGGGTACTTCATCCCTGGTGTCTCCTGTGTAACCTAAAAATATGGGTCTGCTTTTCTACTTTGCTCTCGCCCAAACCCTGCTTTGGCATACTGTCTTATTTTAAAATGCACAGATTCAATTCTGGAGACATTAAACAATGTGAATTTAATGGATGATAGAGGAAGGCGTTATATTGCACATAATATAACATGCTACTTCGAAACCTCCTGAAACATTCTAACCCATTCTCAGACTCCACTCCCTACGTCTCATTCCTCAGGGCAGCTGTCTCATTTTTTCTCCCCATGACCTTCCTTTTCAGCCTTGCTACCTTTTCTTTTTCTTTTACTCGTCTCCATTCCAAGATTTTCCAAGTGGCACTTTCTATCCCTTTTGCACAGATAGAAATTTCACGTCTCTCTGCTTCTTCCATTTTTATCCTGCTGTATCATTGTCATTTTTTAAAAAGATTTTTTTAATGTTTTATTTATTTTGGAAAGAGAGAGAGACAGAGTGTGAGCAAGGGAGAGGCAGAGACAGACTCTGAAGCAGGCTCCAGGCTCTGAGCTGTCAGCACAGAGCCGGACAGGGGGTTCGAACTCACAAACTATGAGATCATGACCTGAGCTGAAGTCCCGTGCTTAACCCACTGAGTGACCCAGGCGCCCCTCATTGTAATTTTTTTTAAATGCAGATCTGATCGTGTTACCCTTTCTGATGAAAAATCTCCAGTGGGTCCTCATTGATCTAGGGTGAAGTTCCCAAACTCCTCACACGACCCAGCATGAGCTGGACCCTGCTTACTTCCTCAGTCACACTGATCTCCCTTACCAGTTTCATTATTGCTCAAGTTTTTTTAATGGCATTGTTCTTCCTCACTCATGGCTCTTCACCCTTGCTTCTCATAGTGCCTAGAATACTTGTCATCTGCCTCTGAACTTGACGTACTTCTGGGCTCTGCTACATACTGCTTTTTCACAAAGGCCTTCCCTCACCCTCTATAAGTTAGGTGACCTTTCTTCCTGTGAATGTTTTCTCAGAATAACCTCATATTTCTCCCATCCTGGTATAATCTCACCATTGTACTTGTCTATATCCCATTAGACTCTTAGACATGAAGACATGTCTAAGACATGAAGTCAGGGGCCATATTTATCCTGGCCACCATTTAATTCTCATCACTTAGCAGAGTACATGGCACATACAAATATTTCTTGATTAAATAACACTTGACCATTGAACAACATGGAGACTAGGGTGTTGACCCCCCTGCACCGTTGAAAATTCACGTGTAACTTTTTAAAAAAGTAGTCCCTAAGCCCAATGTGGGGCTTGAACTCACAACCCCGAGATCAAGAGTCACATGCTCTATTGACTGAGCCAGTCAGGAGCCCCAGTGACTCCCCCAGAATTTCACTACCAATAACCTAGTGTTGGCCAGAAGCCTTACCAATAACATAAAGAGTTGATTAAAACATATTTTGTATATGTATTATATACTGTACTCTTACAATAATGCCTTTTTTTTTTTTTTGGTATTTCTAAGCTATGTGGTTCAATTATGAGTTTTTTCAAATTGTCACAAATCTCAAAAACATTTTCCAATATATTTATTGAAAAAAATCCTCATAGGGGCGCCTGGGTGGTGCAGTCGGTTAAGCATCCGACTTCCGCCAGGTCACGATCTCGCGGTCCGGGAGTTCGAGCCCCACGTCAGGCTCTGGGCTGATGGCTCAGAGCCTGGAGCCTGTTTCCGATTCTGTGTCTCCCTCTCTCTCTGTCCCTCCCCCGTTCATGCTCTGTCTCTCTCTGTCCCAAAAATAAACGTTGAAAAAAAAAATTAAAAAAAAAATCCTCATATAAGTGGACCCATGCAGTTTAAACCAATGTTGTTCAAGGCTCAACTGTGTATCTCTGTTTTTTCACATTTGGTTAATTCTACTACATCTAAATTTATACCTTATTATATGCCTTAAGAAACTCTGTATTTTTACTTTATAAAAAGGAGCAAACATGTATCAGTCTTAGAAAATTTATGTTATATTTTCATTTGTGATATTCTATTTACAAGTTTTTTATGACTTATGATTGTAAGATTTTTAGAGGTATCTATAAAATCTATAATTTTGGTTATTCTTCAAAATGAATGATGAAAAAAAACCAAAACTGAATGAATGAAGATTAAATGAGAATTTCCACTGAACTTTTTATCATGACAGCATCTGTGGAATGCTTACTAGTTTAGAAGCTGCTTTAGTATTTTCTTCAATGAATCCTAAGGAGTGCAGCAATAATGCTTAGCATATTATTTATGTATATATTCATATACATATAAGTGTTATATATATGTGTGTGTGTGTGTGTATACATATATATATATATATATATATATATATATATATATATATATATGTTTCTTTTCTTTTTTTTTTCTCTATGTCTTAGATAACCATACCCAGGGGTGGAATCTTGAAATAGAGTCTTCTTTTGATGTTGTCAGCCCAAAGCCAATTTCTGGTCAAGTGATAGTAGCCATTCCTAAACTGCAAACACAGCAGACGTACAGCATTGAACTTCAACCTGGGGAAAGGATTGTTGAGCTATTTGTGAAAATTAATAAGGTGAATGATGGTACTTCCTCAGAACCACTAGATGAAGAGCAATACTGTTCAGAAGAAATGACTAGAAAGAAGGGACTGAGTATGAAATAAAAATGTACTTTTCCCATTTTTCCTTCACTTTTAACCTCTCATATTTGTGTGTGTGTTATGAGCTAAGGAATGATTTTTCCAAATTTTTAGATTAAGAAAATGGAGAATATGTGATTTGACATCCTTTCCTCTCAAGAAGGCAAGTGTGTTGTGTTTTAACTTTTCTGCACTGTTTGTGGCATCCTGAATCCAAAATACATTCTAAGCATTATATTTAAACACAGTGATTATAATTGGTACTTGTAAATTATTTTGAATATTGGCGCTATTTTACAAACAGAATTTTAATTCTAAACTCATGATCTTTCACCAGTAAAAGTGGACTGTTTTTTTTCCTTTTCTTTTTCCTTTTGTTATTACTGGAATTGATCATTGTGAACCGAATAGGATGGAGTAAATCAACATTCAGTTACTGTTTGGATACAGTAAGAACTCAAAACAGTTTCTAGTTCTGGGCTTAAAAGGAGAGTCAACCTCAAAGTCCAGTTCTAAATGTTAAGAATACAAAATAAATTAAGCTTCAGTATTAGAAATGAAAAGAATTGTTTTTCTGATAACCCATGTTATTCTGTTATTTCCTTTCCCTTTTGGTATATTAATCCATGCTAAACACCTAGCACGTTGATTTTTTTAAAATTTTTAAAAATGTTTATTTATTTTTGAGAGAGAGAGCGTGAGTGGGGAGGGGGCAGAGAGAGAGGGAGACAAGAATCTGAAGCAGGCTTCAGGCTCTGAGCTGTCAGTACAGAGCCTGACACAGGGCTTGAACTCATGAACTCTGAGTTCATGACCTGAGCCGAAGTTGGACACTTAACTGAGTGAGCCACGCAGGCGCCCCTAGCCTGTTGATTTTTAAGTATTATCTATGGGTTGGTATAATTTGGCATAACATAGAACCTAGAATTTCTGTGCTTGACTCTATGATACATTGATATAATGTTCTGAATGACTATATTATTTTACTGAAAATATGCCACAGATTACTTAGAATGACTTAAATTGTTTCTTGAAAGAATGCTACTGTAGAAACTTGGTGGCCTCATGGACATGGAAACCAGACTGGATATAATATGACAGTTCTTTTTAAGTTGGATGGAGGCTTAAGTATTGAAAAGTCAGCTAAGGTAAGCAAATACTTTAAAATATTTTGTCAAGAAAAAGTGTATTTCTTGTTAAAATAACAATACAAATCTTTGTAGGAAAAGAAGAAACCAGCAAAACTCCTATAACCTTATCACTCAGAGAGAGTCACTAGTAACAGTTATATGCATTCCAAAACTTCTCTGTGTGTATATTTATATATTTATAAATGGATTAGACTTTACAAATTATTTTAATATAAATATTATATAATATATATAATATAAATATTCTATTGTTTTTAAATTGCACATTATGTCAAAGTAATACCTATGTATAATTTTAATTAAAAATTTTTTTTAATGTTTATTTTTTGAGAGACAGAGCATGAGTGGGAGAAGGGCAGAGAGAAAGGGAGACACAGAATCCGAAGCAGGCCCAGGCTCTGAGCTGTCAGCACAGAGCCCAAATTGGGGTTTGAACTCACGAACCACAAGATCATGACCTCAGCTGAAGTCGGACGCTTAACTGACTGAGCCACCCAGGTGCCCCACATATGAATAATTTTAAAGCTCAGATATTACCAGAAAGTAATAGAATCCCTTGCCCAGCTCTTCCTATTTCTATTCCTATTTTCTATTCCTCAGAATCAATCATTTTTAACTTTTACTTATTTCTTCTATTTATCTTTATTTTCACAAATAACATGCTTCTACTGATGTTTTCTAATTTTGCAGTTTGATGTATTGCCTATTGACTTCAAACCTAGAGGATGAGGATATTTCTCTTCTACATGATTCTCTCTGATGACCCCTGCTTGCCCCCAACACACACATTTTTGCCTCCCTCTGCCCTCGCAGTGTTGTCCAATGGCCATTTTTGTTCACTCATTATTCAGTGTTTACATTATTATATTATGAAAATACTACTCAAAGCTGAATCACATGGTATGCTGAAATCATATTTCCTTTCTTGTACAACTTTCTGTATTACTCAGAGTAACAATTGCTTCATGTACCGGTTGCTTTGTTTTTCTTTTGTCTTCCTCTAAATCCTGTACAAACTTTCTGACATATTTGAAATACCTTTTACATTTAGTCACATTCACTAGGTGTTCTATCCCTTGTTTATTGTTACTATTATTATTCTTTTAATTTTTGCTATCTCCCAAAACGCTCTCTCCTAGAGCCATTTTTTTCATCTCCCTGATCTTGCTTGGTCGCTCTCTAGAACTTCTACTTAGCTGTTGACCTGGAACTTCCTTTTATTATTATTCTTGGAATTTTCTTCATCTGTCTTCTAGGAATTCTAAGTGTTCCCTTCTTTTTTCTTCTGGATTAAATATGGAAGTCTGTTTCTTTGGACCCATGTTTTTCTTTTTTTTAATTTGACTTTCCACTTTTGCTGATACACTTTCTCCGATAGATTCCTGATGATGGGTATGTAGAAGATAACATTTTGGAGAACTTGTAAGCATGCAAATACACAAAGTCTGTCTTCACAGTTACTTGATAGTTTGGCTGTGTATGGAAGTCTAGGTTGGAAATCATTTTCCTTCAGAATCTTGAACACATTTTTTCATTATCTTTTAGCTTTTAATATTTTGTTTTAAAATGTAATTACATTCTACTTGTTGTTTTCTTGTATAGGACTATTTTTGTTTGCTTCTGGAAGCTTTTAGGATTTATTTCTGATAATCTAAAATTTAAAAATTTGAAAATGAGTGGATTTTATTGTTGTTATTGTTGTTATGCTAGTTATACTTGTGAGCACTTCCAATCTAGAAACTCAACCTGGAAATTTTCTTTTATTATATCTTTTATAATTTTTCATTTATTATCTTTGTTTTATTTTTTTTTGATACAACTGTTAATCAGATATTGGACCTCGTGGATTGAGCAATATTCTTAGGTTTGCCCTTCCGCATTCCATCTTGTCTTTTTATTTGGTCTTCTGGGAGATTTACTTAATTTTATTTTCAGTTTTTAAAATTAGATACTTTTGGGGCGCCTGGGTGGCACAGTCGGTTAAGCGTCCGACTTCAGCCAGGTCACAATCTCGCGGTCCGTGAGTTCGAGCCCCGCGTCGGGCTCTGGGCTGATGGCTCAGAGCCTGGAGCCTGTTTCCGATTCTGTGTCTCCCTCTCTCTCTGCCCCTCCCCCGTTCATGCTCTGTCTCTCTCTGTCCCCCCCCCCAAAAAAAAAAACGTTGAAAAAAAAATAAAAAAAAAATAAAATAAAATTAGATACTTTATTTTTGTTATCACCTAAAAATTTTCTAAAAAGGTTTTTTATTTTTAAATTGCATCCTATTTTAATTTTATAATTATAATATTTTCTCATTTCTCTTGGAATATTAATTATTACTATAAGTATTTTTGAAGTTTTCTGTGCATTGTTTTGTTTTCCGTATTTCTTTATTTTTCTTATTTGTTTTGGTTTCTGTCTTGGTGTCCATTCATTCCGAAGATGAAGTCACAAAAATGCAGATAAGAAATCCTAGATGAGGTTTGATATTCATTATATAGGTGGAAACCCAGCTTTATCATGTGGTGGTGCCCACATGTCAGTAGCTATAGATCGTGAGTGTGTGTGTGTGTGTGTGTGTGTGTGTGTGTGTGTGTTTAGCTTTGCCAGTGAGGACATTCTCCACTCTCTTGCCTGAGGAATATAAGATTGGTTGTTACCATTCAGGGAGTCTGGTGGCAGAAGGGAACTAAAATTCTGACCATTGAGCATACACTTTCATCCATTTCCCCTTTTGTAGTGTGCTTTATATCCTCAAGCCTCTCTGATTCTGAAAGGCAAAATGATAGGTGAGCCTCAGGATCCCTTTTCCAAAGCAGTGTACTTGAGTTCTGCTTTTAGAATTAAAACATATTAGGGACTCCTGGGTGCCTTGGTCAGTTAAGCATCTGACTCTTGGTTTCAGCTCAGGTCATGATCTCATGGCTGTGAGATGGAGTCTCACATGGGGATCCCTGCTGGGCATGGAATCTGCTTAAGAGTCTCTCTGTCCCTCTCTCTCAGCCCCTTCCCCACTCATGCTGTCTCCCTCCCTCCCTCCCTCTCTAAGTAAAAAATAAAATAAAATCTCTCTAAAATAAACAAAAAAAACAACAAAACATCTTATATAGGTCATTATACATACATTATATGTACATATACATCATACCTTATATTGGTCATATATATTTATATATATATGCGTGTATATATATACATACACACACACACACACACACACACACACACATACTATATGCCTTTCCATATCACTTTAAAAATTCCAAAATTGAGTCAAGATTGAAACTGGAGCTATCTAGAGAGGACAATGGGGAAAAATAGCCCCTGTACTCCAACGTATTGCAATCAAAGTACCTGTAGAGAGAAATCTTGCCCACCCCCATCTGTCAGGGACCATTAATTAAATAAAATACAATAAAAATATTTCCTCTTGAAGCCATAACCGTCTGTTTTATTTCTAAATCTGTGAATAAGCCTTATGGTAACCTCAGCTAGAGGATATTGAAAAGAAAATTTGACTTTAAAGGAATGACTAGGCCCTGCCTGGTTTGGGTTACAGCACTAAGGACTGGAAAGAACTACACTTTGGTATTTATTAGCTGTAGGCTACTTATTTAGTCCTTTAAGTGCCATTTCTTTATATATAAAATAGGACAGTGAAGATGAAGTTACTTGAATCTGGCTTATAACAGTGTATAGTAAGTAGTAGCAATCTTGATCCCCTTCATAGGTTTTCTCCTTTCCCCAACATCAACCTTTGGTGTTTGCAGTTGGCTGGGGCTATGCTCTGGTGTCATCTCTCACATTTGGTGTTACCTCTCCTTTGGGCCAGACACCATGCTAAATTTGGAAATATACCTTTTAAAGGCTCATTATCTATTTTTCCTTTGTTTAATCATGCTCTATATTTCCCGAGACACTGTGTATGTGAGTGTGTGTGTGTGTGTCTGTAGCATAGATAGGGAGAATGTCCTAGAGCTGTCTAAAGGGCCAAAACATTCACGCTTATTCTAACCCTTTTGGTAGAAGATGTCTGCTCCCTCAAGTGTTGAGTTTGTTGTGTGTTATTTTCACGAAAGTGAGAAAAATAATGAGTCATTTCAACTTACTTTAGAGAAGGAAAAGGAACTTCTGTGCTTTTCTAACTGTGGGAAGTAATTCTTTTCATTCAATCTGGTATGGTTGCATTATTGTTTATTACATTTAAAGATGCCATTTTTTAAATTGACCAGCAACAGGAGTGAAGGAAGATGTGTTTCCCCATGCCTGTGTTAATGTGTGTTTGTGAAGTGTACCATTTGGTTGTGGCTGCTATAGAGTTTGTTACTTTTGAGACTCATTCATTACTAAAAACTTAGGGAGCATCTACTGTGTTTCAGCCACTTTGCTAGGCTCTGGTGATAGAGCAGCGAATAAGACATTTCTCTCTGAAGCCTTAATAAAGCTAATAATTTGGTTGGGAAATTAAATAAGTAAGCAAGCAATTGCAATAAAGTGTAATAAGGATTCTAGAGAAATATGGAGTACTGTAGAAGCACAGAGCAGGAGCATTCTGGGGAGATTCCAGAGAAGGTAATGTCTATGGTCTAAGGGATGAGTAGAATTTGACCAAGCAGTGTAGCAAAGAGGCAGAGGGACAAGAATATGTCAGGACCCAGGGACTCAAAGGAATATGGTGTGTTTTTGGAGGTGAAAGTCATTTCAATGTGGCTGCATTTGAGTTTAAAGTAGAACAGGAGATGGTATCATAAAGGTAGGCTAAGGCAAGATCACGTAGGGCCTAGTAAACCATGTGAAGGAACTGGGCTGCCCTCAGGGCAGTGGGAATTCTCTGAAGGGTTTTAAGGAAAGAGCCATGATGATATTTGTTTTACAAAGATTGTGCAGATCAGATTGGAAGAATGACAAGAATGGGGGCCAGTTAGAAGACTGTGATGGTGATTGAGGCCCAAAA
The DNA here is from genome assembly GCF_018350155.1 of Leopardus geoffroyi. Lineage (NCBI taxonomy): Eukaryota > Metazoa > Chordata > Mammalia > Carnivora > Felidae > Leopardus > Leopardus geoffroyi. Next base: position 119,498,660 of record NC_059327.1, read on the forward strand.
TGATGATGGCTCAGTCTACAGAATTGCTGAGGAAATAAGTTTGAGAGGGATTTAGGAGTTGATACCATCAGACTTGTTGATGTGGGAATGGGAGAGAAGAATGAATTAAGAATGGTTCTTGGGGCGCCTGGGTGGCTCAGTTGGTTAAGCTCCCAACTCTTGATCTTGGCCCAGGTCATGATGTCACAGTTTGGGCTCTGTGCTGACAGTGTGGAGCCTGCTTGGGATTCTTTCCCTCTGTCTCTCTCTCTCTCTCTGCTCTTTCTCCTCTCTCCCTGTCTCTCTCTGTCTCTCCCAAAATAAATGCACTTAAAAAAAAAATAAAGAATAGTTCTTAAGTTGTTGGTTTGGCCCACTGAACAGGTTGTATTTATGTTCTTTGAACTCAATTACTCAGAAAGAAGAGGTTTGAGAGATGGGATGGAGTGGAAATTATTTCTGTGTTAGATGTGTTTTGTATGGAGTGATTGAGAGATAGCCAAGGAATAACATTTGATGGGCATTTCATTATATAGGTCTGAATCTTAGGAATTACATGTGGGTTAAAGACAGAGATGTATAAGTCAACAGAATAAGTTCATTTTAGCCATGGGAGGGGATGAGCTACTTGGGGACTGCATGGGGAGGAGTGCTAAGACAAAACCCCAGGGAATCATGGTAATTAAATGTGGGAGGAGAAAAGAAGCTCATAAAGGAATTGAAGAAGAAATGACCAAAGAAGTAGAAGCAAAACCAGTTGAGGGGGGAGTCACAGAAGCCAGAGGAAGAAAGTATGTTCAAAGAGGGTCAAATGCTATAAGGAACTCAAGTTGGAAAAGGAGTAAGAAATATTCTTTGGGTTTGGTAATAAGGAAATGACTGCAAGACCTGACCAGAATGGAAGTCAGATTGCGGTGGGTCAAAAAATGACTCAAGGTGAGGAAGTAGAGCCAGTGAGTATAGGAGACTCTTAGAAATGGTGTGGGACCCACACCTGAGCCAAGTGTTAATGATGGCCAGTTGGGGTCAGAAGATTGGTTACATACAGGAGAGTGTGCACATAAGTAGGTATATTGAACTACTGAGATCCAGCTTTTTCATGGATGGAGGAAGGTAGTATAGATACAGAAAAGAGAAAAGCTAGAATGGGTTGGAATTGGAGCTAATAGTGTAAACTCATGATTTTCAGCATACATAGATAATAATAGAAATAAATACAGATGTAAATGCGTGTGTGTGTGTTTATTTTCAGTCAGACACACACACACACACACACACACACACACATTTCCTAGCTCTTTCCAGGCCTTCCCACAGGTACTGTAACAGTGGTGCTATAGTAACAATCAACAGAGCTAGTGTTCAGATCTTGGTAAAGCTGTCTACTTAAAGGGATCAGGGCTCTTCGGAGAGCCGAGTAATGCTGGGGCTGGCACTTAAAATATCTTGCTGCACTACAAAGTAAGAAGGTACTCAACAATGATGGGATAAGTCAGAAGGACCCAGGAACCAGTTTAATGTGCTCCTGGTGGCCAAATCTGAGAATACTTGAACGTTAAAATGAAGAGTAGTAGAGCTGAGGACATGTTTGCTAATTCTGTAACTTGTTATTTATGAAATTTTTCATTCACTGTAATAGGATAGAGGTGGAGAACGAAGCGAACTTAAGGTATAGAGCACGTGAGACCAAGGTCACCCACAGGAGAGGTTATGTGGTGGTCAAGATTGTGCACACTAGAATGGGCAACTGAGGAACAAACAACTCAGCATCCATTTGCTGTGGGGACTTTGAAGAGTATTTATGTCCATTTGTTCACTTGGCTTGGAAGGTAGAAGTTGGATCAGATGATCTTTGTGCCTCCCCACAATTCTGTGCTTGCCCAAAAGAGGAAACTAGAAGGAAACAAAAATTTGAGCTCTTTGGAAGTTTCAGGAATCGGCGTTTGTTTTTGAAATTTAGATTGTAAGTATAGATTAGTGACAGATTTGGTAAGTGAGAGATAATACCTGATTCACCTTTGTTTCCAGGGTAGTTCTTACAGGGAATTCGGTATCTTGCCAGTCCTAAAGTTCTTTATGGTTTTGGATGGTTTCAGACTTACCAGTGTTTCAACAAGCAAAGAATTTGATAGCTACTTGCCATCATTATCTGTGTCTTGGCAGGAATCTCAGTCTTATTTCTTCCCAGCTTTTATGTGGTGGGAGTATGTCAGAGTGGGACTTCTTTTCTTTTCTCCTTTGTTTTTAATTGAAGAATAGTTGACACACAATGTTACATTAGTTTTAGGTGTACAATATAGTGATGGGACAACTATGCTCACAAGTATACCTACCATCTGCCACACTATTGCAAAACCATTAACTATATTCCCTATGCTGTGCTTTTTATGCCCACGACATACTTATTCCATAAGTGGAAGACTATACCTCCCACTCCCCTTCCACCCATTTTGCCCAACCTCACACCCCCTCCTGACTGACAACCATCAGTTTGTTCTCTGTATTTACGGGTTTGTTTCTGCTTTTGTTTGCTTTGTTCTTTAGATGCCACATGTAAGTGAAATCATATGGTATTTGTCTTTTTCTATCTGACTTATTTCACTTAACATAATGCCCTCCAGGTGCCTGGTTGGCTTAGTTGGTAAAGCCTCTGACTGGCTCAGATCATGATCTTGCAGTCGGTGAGTTCGAGCCCTATGTCAGGCTCTGTGCTGACAGCTCAGAGCCTTGAGTCTGCTTCAGACTCTGAGTCTCCCTTTCTCCCTGCCCCTCCCCAGCTCGTGCTCTGTCTCTCTGTCTCTCTGTCTCTCTCTTTCTCAAAATTAAATAAACATTAATAAAACACACATAATACCCTCTAAGTCCATCCATGCTGTCGGATTGGAATTTCTTTTATTTTCTATTTATCGTGAAGTATGACACATATATAGAAAAATACACAGAACATATGTAAATGCTTAATGAATGATTAGAAAAAGAACAGTCATCCTGATCAACAAATAGAGCATTGCTAGCACCTCAGAAGCTCCCCCCACCCTCTGTGAGCCTCTCCAATCACTGCCCCTTCCTCCTTCCCAAAGATCCACTGTCCTGCCTTCTGACACTATAGTTTATTTTTGTCTGCCTGTGTACATAGAACCACATAGCGTGTATTCTTTTGTGTTTGGCTAATTTGGCTCAACATTGTATTTGTGACATTTACCTAGGTTGTTGTGTGTAGCTATAGTTTGTTTATATTGGTGTATGATATTTCATTGTATTATACATTCTGCTTTTGAAATTTAGGTAGTTTCCAATTTTGGCTACTCTGAATAATGCTACTATGAACATTATTGATTATCAGTTGGAGCACATATGCTTCCAACAGCATTTCTGCTGGAAGTGGTATCACCGGATCATAGGGCATGTGTAGGTCAGCTCTGATCGAGCATGTAAACGTGCCTTCCAGAGTGCTTATATTTCACTTTTACTCCACGTGCCCACATGCTCCCCAACACTAGCTTTTGTAGCAGGACTTTTTTTTTTTTCTCATTATTGGCTCCTCCTTATCTCACCTCTCTCACTCTTATATTCTGATGGTTCCGTTTGTATCCTGGGCTCACCTTATGTAAAACTATTCCGATTTTTAAAATATCTCATTGAAATCTATCTTGCTTTAGTTTTATATCTTTCTTGTCTCTCTTCCATTGAGGTTAGACATACCATTTTAATTTTTTATTTACTGAGTATGTCCCAAGACAGCAGCGCAGTTGACTTAGGCAAAAGGTGTTGGGGGAGTTACAAATTGTGGATACGGCCAATGCAGCAGAGATGGACTGGATCTCGTAAGAAGGGACTACATTTCTTTGTGAACAGGAAAGTGTATCTTGATGACTGAAAAAAAATTTTTTTCATTTTGAAAGAAGTAACTTTGAGGCACATACTGTAAGTGTGAAGGGAGGTAATATAAAAAAAAGTAACAGGTCCTTTAAAAATAAATTAAGGGGCGCCTGGGTGGCGCAGTCGGTTAAGCGTCCGACTTCAGCCAGGTCACGATCTCGCAGTCCGTGAGTTCGAGCCCCGCATCAGGCTCTGGGCTGATGGCTCAGAGCCTGGAGCCTGTTTCCGATTCTGTGTCTCCCTCTCTCTCTGCCCCTCCCCCGTTCATGCTCTGTCTCTCTCTGTCCCAAAAATAAATAAACGTTGAAAAAAAAAATTAAAAAAAAAATAAATTAAAAAATAAAAAGATAAGTGTTGTGATATTATAAATTCTGTCCAACAAGTCCTTTCAAACGGACCCTAGAATGCAAGTCTGGTGGAGTCAGCTTTCTTTTAACAAAGAAAGTTTTGTGTATAAGTGTAGTGGGGGAGGCTGCTCGGGGTAAATGGAATAAAAAAATCTTCCTAATCACTGTTTTGCCATTTTATGCCCAGGTTAATTGATTATTTTTATCCTACAAATTGATTATACTTGAATTACCTACCTAATATGTGTTAAAGGCACAATAAGTATTTTTGAAGGGCTACCATGGTTTGCCTTTCTGGAAAAATTGGAAATCAATTAGTTGATATTTCTTTTTAGCGTAACTTACAGTAAAACCTTGGATTGTGAGTAACTTGTTCTGTGAGTGTTCCCCCAGACGAGCAAACATTTCTAATAAATTTTAACTTGATGAACGAGCGATGTCTTGCGATACGAGCAGTACGTGATGCCAAATGTCCCATGATCACAACTGAGCCAATGGTTCTTAAAATTTGCTTTGACATACAAGTGCTTTGGATTACAAGCATGTTCCCAGAATGAAATTATGCTTGCAAACCAAGATTTTACTGTATTTTGTAAGATTCTCCCATGTATTCGCCCCAAAACTAAATCTTCTTGCTAAAAGCAACAGAAGGTAGTTGTTTGTATTTGACCTGGCGTCAAGATTCTCCAATTAAATTATTGTAGGGAAATAGAAAAAAATAATGTAATAATATGTATTCCACAATTAGAGATTGCATTGCGTATTTCCCAAGCAAGAAGAGGTTAATGATTGCCTCTAGCTAGTATAATTAGAAAAATAATGGAAATTTATTCCTCTCTCTTCTTTTTTCAAACTTTGTTCTTTGTTTCTTAAGTTCCCAGTTTCATCTTTGCAGTATCTACAGGGCAGAAAGAGAGCACAATGCCAGTGAGATTTCTGTCTTTTTCTTTCTAAGTGCTGCTCTTGGCTCTCTAAAGTCCTTAAAAGTACATAGCCAAAAAAATAGGGAAATCAGAATAATCATGCTATATTTCTGACCGCTCTGTACTTCTGATCAATACAGAGAATTCACAGAGATTGCCAAGTGTGTCTCCTTCTGTATGTCCTCTGTTCCCTAGGGCAGCCATAACAAATGGAATAGCTTAGAACAAAAATAACTTAACTTTCTCACGATCCTGGAGGCTAGAATTCCAAAATCAAGATGTTGGCAGGCCATGTTACTTCCGTGCCTCTTCCGGCTTCCGGTGGTTGTAGGTAATCCTTGGCATTTCTTGGCTTGTAGATGCATTCGTTACTTCAATCTCTGCCCCTGTCATCATATGGCCTTCTCTCCACGTGTGTCTCTGCTTTACTTACACAGATGCCAGCCATTGGATTAAGGCCCATCCTAATCCAGTAAAATTTCATTTTAATAACTAGTTATATATGTAAAGACCCTATTTCCAAATAAGATCACATTCTGAATTTCTGAGTGACAGGAATTTTGAAGGACACTGTTCATCTCAGTACATTTCCCTTTTGTCTTTCTTCCTGTCGAATTTTAGTTAAACATTTCCAAAATGGCTATGGGCAGTGGCTTATCCAAGCTGGGCAATGGGAGCAGTTAGCCCTGCTAACTATCTGCAGGCAGTTAAGTGGGTACACTATGCGTAGACTACAGATTGGCCTATATTTTATTAGTAGTATGTCTGACAATTCTATATAATGTCAGTGATTAAATACTCCTCCCCACAAAATGTTTTGTTGGTCTAAGTTTTACCCATCTGTGCGATTGTTCTTGAGTTTCAATAACATATGTATGCTTCAATTTAGCACATTTTTATTATTAACCCTTTAATAAATGTTATATTCTACATGGAAGTAAATTTGGAGAACTCTTAGTTATATAGTTGTCCCCAGGTTCATGGAGACTCTGCTGCATATAGTCATTTTGAAAGTAAGTTTATAACAGTTTAAAATAGTTGTGCACATAGTTTACACCCTCAGTCCCTGTCTTATTACATATTGCATTTAGAAGTAGATTAGAAACAGCAATAGCATAGTGATTATAAAAAAGAAAAAACACAGCATGAGTTACTTTAGTGTGACCTTTTTGGAGTTTTATTTTTATGCTTAAAGTTGTAAATAGAAATAATTGATAGGCTGAACTTTATTAAAATTAAAAACTTCTGCTCTGCCAAAGACAATGTCAAGAGAATGAGAAGACAAGTCACAGATGGGGAAAATAGTTGTAAAAGATATATCTTGTTGCATGAAATACAGGAAAGGGGTGCCTGGGTGGCTCAATTGGTTAAGCATCCAACTCTTGATTTCAGCTCAGGTCATGATGTCACAGTTCATGGTTTGAGCCCCACATCAGGCTCTGCGCTGACAGTGCAAAGCCTGCTTGGGATTCTCTCTCTCCTCTTTGCTTCTCCCCCACTTGCACGGGTGCGTGCTCTGTCTCTTTCTCTCAATAAATAAACAAACAAAAACAAACAAACAAACAAAAAAACTTCAAAAATATATCCAGGTAGAACTCTTAAAATTCAATAGTAAGAAAATAATTCAATTAAAAAATGGGCCAAAGACCTTAACAGAAACCTCACCAATGAGGAGATACAGATGACAAATAAGTATATGAAAAGTTATTCATATCACATGTCATCAGGAAATGAAAATTGACACAAGATGGCACTGCACACCTATTAGAACGGCCAAAACCTGGAACACTAACAATTCTAAGTGCTGACAAGGACGTGAAGCAACAAGAACTCTCATTCGTGCTGGTGGGAATGCAGAATGGTACAGCCAGTCACTTTGGAACACAGTCTGGTAGTTTCTTACAAAACTAAACATACTCCTACCATATGATCCAGCAATCAATTTGCTCAGTATTTACCTACATGAGTGAGAACTTACGTCCACACAAAATCTGTACATAGATGTTTACAGCAGCTTTATTCCTAATTGCCAAAAATTGGAAGCAATCAAGGTGTCCTTCAGTCAGTGAGGTGGTAAATAGACCTGGTGGATCCAGACAGTGGAATATTAGTGAATGCTGAAAGAAATAAGCTCTGAAGCCCCGAAAAGACTTGGAGGAAGCTTAAGAAGCCAATCTGAAAAGACTACATATGGTATGACTCCAAGTATATGACATTCTGTGAAAGACAAAACTTTGGAGGCAGTGAAAAGATAAGTGCTAGCCAGGGGCTGTGAAGAGGAGGGACCAATGAATAGGTGAAGCATACTGGATTGTGAGGGCAGTGAAACGACTCTGTATGATACCGTGATGATACATACATTTCAAGTTACACGTTTGTCCAAACCTATACAGTGTAACACACCACGAGTGAAGTATGAAGTAACGTATGGTTTTTGGGTGATAATGATGTGTCAGCCCAGGTTCATCAGTTGGAACAAATGTACCACTGTAGTGGAGGATGCCGGTAATGGGGGAGGCCGTGCATTTTGGGGGCAAAGGGGGACATGGGAAGTTTCTGTACCTTCCCCTCAATTTTGTTAGGGATCTCAACTGCTCTAAAAAAATAACCTATGTTTAAAAAAAAAAAACTTAGAGGACAGTGTGAACTGTGATGTGCAGTATGTAATATTTTGTTCGGTAAGTGCATATTTGAATTCATATATGAAATATTTTACTAATCTTAATGTCTCTGGAATTGAAATTCTTGATTTGTGGTTAATTGTTTTAAAATTAAAGAAAGAATCAAAGTGAAACATGACACCAGTGGTGTGCTTTAGTTGTGGCAGATATTAAACAAAAACCCCACATACCTTGGATTTCTTTGTTGATAGCACTTCAGATGTTTCATAGAAATTTAATATGTCAGGTAATCAGATTTGCTGTGTAAAAGGTGGTAAGAGTTGAAGTAAAGAACTCCTTCTTCTATTTCTGGAAAGACTGCAGCTGAACTCACAGAAGGTATCTTGAAACAACTGGATGGTTGTTTCATAAACCTCTGTTGTGGTCAGCAAAATAAGAGTGCTGCATATCTGGCCAGTATTCACAGCGGAATTCATACAAAAATCAAATAGATTGATCTCAGATTTTATTTCTGTCTTCTGGAAATCATTCTTTCAACCTTGTGGAATTTTCTTTTTTGGAAAGATTTCTTCATGTGTGATGTTTTCTGGAACTTTGGAAAAATTTTACTCATTCTTTTTAATCTCACCTCATTGTTGGAAAAAGCTACAGAAAGTCTTTCCTAGACAAGATGGAATGCTCATTATGAAGCTAGGGCACAGTACATTTTGAAAAGTTGATCTCAACTTGGAAGTACTGTGTGACACAAAGAAATGTGGACAAATGAGAATCAGCTCAGATTATGTTCTTGGCTACCGCAGTTTTTCCCTTTTCAGTCATCTCCACCCCTCACCCCCCCACCCACGTATAGAAGTTTAGATGAGGTTAATCAGATACAAACATATTTTCAGATAGCCAGAATCTGCCTTGAACAATGTACAGTGAAATACCAAGCTTTCAAACTGTCCTTTGGAGTGCACAGAAAGGCAAAGCCTATTTACTATGCAACAAAAAAATGCAAGGAAATGAACATTTACATAGAAAAAAAAATCAAATTCTGAAGAAGAGTGTCAGGAGGAACAACAAAAGATTCTAGTCTTACAAAGGAAAATAACAATGTTGAATAGCCCAATCATTTTCTTTAAAAAAATTTTTTTAATGTTTATTTTTGAGAGAAAGAGGGAGAGAGAGAGAGAGAGAGAGCGAGCAGGGGAGGGGCAGAGAGAGGGAGACACAGAATCTGAAGCAGGCTCCAGGCTCTGAGCTGTCAGCACAGAGCCTGACGCGGGGCTTGAGCTCACGAACTGCGAGATGAGCTGAAGTCAGACCCTTAACGGACTGAGCCACCAGGTGGCCCTAGCCCAATCATTTTCACCAAGAACTGGACAGTTGTTCTAAAGCCATGGATCAAATAATGTCTGTGTTCACTATCATTCAGCCATTCTCTCTAATTCTGTTACTTTCAGAAGACATACTTGGGAAGTGGAAATTTTTCACTCCAGAAGCATTTGTAAACACTTTGAGTGGATCTAAATAAACAAAGGCATGGGTACTACTGCATTTTTTGGAATTTAATGAGAAGTGGAACTTTTATGAATCTCTGTCAAACTTGCCTTTATGTCTAATACTTTCCCAAAATATTTGTATATTTTGGGCTTCATTTGAAAAAACATGTTTCTAGGGGTGCTTGGGTGGCTCAGTTGGCTGAGCATCTGACTCTTGATATTGGCTCAGTTCATGATCCCAGAGTTTTGGAATTGAGACCTGTTTTGGGCTCCACACCGAGTGTGGAGACTGCTTAAAATTCTCTCTCTCTCTCTCTCTCTCTCTCTCTTTCTCTCTCTTCCTCTGCCCCTCTCCCCCACTAGTGTTCTCTCTCTCTCTCTCTCTCAAATAAAAAAATAGTAATAATTTAAAAATTAAAAAAAGAAAACACATTTCTAAATTAAATTATAAAAGGTGTTTTTCTATCAACTATGCAAGGATAGATTGACAAATCTGGCTATAGTCTTTATAAAACATATACATACAAAGAAGATCAATTTCGACAAAGTTCTTGACATGTTTAGAAGTTAAGACTCAAAATGGCAAATATTATTCATTTCTATAATGAACCAATATACAGATACGTTATTTACTTTTTAAAAACACATTAACATAATCAAATACATGAATCCATTACTTTTCCTTTTTTATACTCTAATATTTATTTTATTTAAAAATGGCATGATTGTTCATGTAAAATTAAATAAAAGAAAACTTTTAGTATCTGCATTTCTTTTTTGGATATTATCACTATTTCATTTCGTTATTATTACTGAAAATCATTTTGTCATATAGAAGAGGAGGGTTGTTCAAAAGTGTTTCTGTTGGGGTACCTGGGTGGCTCAGTCGGTTAAGTGTCCAACTCTTCATTTTGGCTCAGGTCACGATCTCATGGTTCATGAGTTTGAGCCCCACGTGGGGCTCTGCACTGACAACGCAGAGCCTACTTAGGATTCTCTCTCTCTCTCTCTCTCTCTCTCTCTCTGCCCCTCCCCTGTTCATACTGTCTCTCTTTCTCTCTCTCAAAATAAATAAACATTAAAAAAAATGTGTTTCTGTCTTCTGTCAGTTACAGTAAATATACCTCTGGTTACAAAAATACCAAATAGCTCTGCTGGTGTAAACTTTAATCTGTTAACTTCTGGTTGTGCTATCTGCACATTTTAGGGCACAACAAAAAGAGACTCTCCTGTCTAATCTCAATTCATCCTTAAGAAAAAGTGTATTATAAATAATTTTTTAGAATAAAATAAAACATTGAACTCTAAAATGAGTTTCAATTAAAATTTATTTTCATTTGAAAATTTTAAAATACCACTGTGAAATAAATTTTAAAAAGGTACCTAATCCTTTTGCATTTCCGTGTAGCTTGCAAGGAAAACTTTGAGATTCAAAAGAAGAATTTATTGAACGACAGTAGGTTACAGAGATTATAGTAGAAATAACCAGACACCGCTACTAATAACACAGTAGAAGCTGAGAACAAATGGAGTTAATCTCTGAAAACACATCTTTTTATTTTTTTTAATTTTTAAAATGAGTTTTATTTTTTAAGTTTATTTATTTATTTTGAGAGAGATAGAGCATGTGCGTGTGCACGCATGAAGGGGGAAGGAGCAGAGAGAAAGGGAGAAAGAGAATCCCAAGCAGGCTATGTGCTGTCACTGTGGAGCTGGGGGCAGGGCTGGATCCCACGAACCGTGAGATCATGACCTGAGCCGAAATCAAGAGTTGGACGCTTAACTAACTGAGCCACCCAGGCACCCCAAAACACACTTTATATACTAGACCTCTACTGTAGAATTAGAACACACCAGAGTATGCAAGCATGCATTCCATTGACCAACAGAGTGATGATGTCATCACACACATATAGCTTCTGGAAAATTCCATCATACAGTCAAAAGAGAGTGACAGTGAAAAAGGCAAATGATGTTTTAGGTTTACTATGAAGATCGTTTTGAACACAAGGACCCCCTGCAGGATGCCCGGGGATCCCCTTGTCCCTGGCCACATGTAAAGAACTACTGTTCTAGATGTTTGGATCTATGTTAAAAGTTATCTGTGAAAATCATTGTACACTTTTTACATTTTGCAACCCTAAAGCAGGTATTGGTAATTCCACATCAAGATCTTTCTCAGCCAAGACTTATTCTGTGTCTTCTCATAAAGTTAACTCTTATCACTTTGTCATGTCATATTAATAATGGCAAGGGTAAGAAAGTGGAAGAATGGTGGGCACTTATATTTCATGAAATTAATTAATTAATTAAAATTAGAGAGGAAATACACAATCTTGGTTCAAGGCTAGACTTTGTTGGTGTAGAATCAAGTTCCTCATTCCTTGATCCAGTTTATGACTGGAAGGAATGAAGATTTGGATGAGAACATCAACCTTCCCTATCTAGGGTATTACTGCTCCAGCTGAACTATGGGAAAACCTGGCTAAAGTGTCACAGGGACAAAGGTCTCAGCTTCCTCTCACATTGCAATTATAACATTGCAGGGTGTGTTCCTGTTCCGTCTTCTGGTTGGAACTGCGCATCTCCTGAGCTCTCTCAAACATTGGGTTTAATGTGATAATTAGTTACAATTACATTGCCCTTTAACAAATCACTACTAATGTGCACTAATGTGCCATTAAGATTGGAAAGTTGTTAAATTGTGAAATACCTTGTGCTGAATGTCTTTGATTCTAAGATGCACATTTGGACACATTTTAACAACACTGAAATGAGAATGTGTTTTTCTTTCTTTTTAAAAACATTTTTTTAAAAGATTTATTTATTATTTTTGAGAGAGAGCACACAAGCAGGGAAGGGGCAGAGAGAGAGGGGGACAGAAGATCTAAAGCGGGCCCTGTGCTGACAGCAGTGGGCCCCATGTGGGGCTCGAACCCATGAACCACGAGGTCATGACCTGAGCCGAAGTCAGACGCTCAGGTGCTTGAGAATGTGTTTTTCAATCAAAGATGCATCAGTTTAACTGGTGGGATTTCCTCCCCCATTTTTGTGAAATATGTTTTTGTTTATATTTCTTTTGATATAATTACAAATGCTTATTTCATGAGGAAGACTAGAATGTATTTCCTCTTTAATAGTTTCTATATTTTTTCTATTAAAAGATTTACAGAATCTGGTGATAATTTCTTATATATATATATTCTGAAATGTGCATTTCCACATTAAGTGCCTCGTAGCAAATAGGAAATTAACATTAAATTATTTTCATGTAAACTGTTCAAAAGTTTGCTCTCCTTTTCAAAAAAAAATCTCTTTTGGGGCTCCTGTGTAGCTCAGTGGGTTAAGCATCCAGCTTCAGCTCAGGTCATGATCTCATGATTGGTGAGTTCAAGCCCAGCGTCAGGCTCTGTGCTGACAACTCAGGCCTGGAGCCTCCTTCAGATTCTGTGTCTCCCTCTCTCTGTGCCCCTCCCCTGCTCCCACTCTCTCTCTTTCTCTCAAGAATAAAATCAACATAAAAAAAACCTCCAAAATCCTCTTTTGCTTATGTTTTCAATTTGATATTGAGTATTTAATTTTGTTCATAATAGGTTTATTTTAGGACAGTGGAACTTATAGAAGAGTCCATTGAAGGGTCTCAAGGTCTGAGTTTCTACTTCAAAATTAATGGATTGCCCATATTTCTGAAAGGCTCAAACTGGATCCCAGCAGATTCGTTCCAGGATCGAGTAACCTCTGACTTGTAAGTTATTGTTTTTTTGTTTCTTCTTTTTCTTTTTATTAACGGTCCCACAAAGCTAAAGAGTTACTCATTTTTTACTTTCTTTGGTTCCAGTGAAAGGAACTCAGAGAAAAGACAGAATTCTGGGATGGTGGAAACTTTAGAATGGAAAGGATTTTTAAATCATATATTCAACTCTCATGAGCTATAGATAGTCTTAACAGCTAAACTACTAGAGACTGCTGAAACCATCCAATTTTTAAAAAACTATTATATATTTCCTCTGGAGGAACAAGAAAGTGTCTCGTGCACATTTTGGATAGTTAGTTCCTGGGAAAAAAAATGATTAAATTTGGCTTTTTTTTTAAAAAAACAAAAACCTTAAATATTTCTGTGCATTCTTTTTAAAAAATGGAAACCCATATTTACCTCTTCATTCTGAGCTCTTTGCATATTCTTTTACTTTTACCTTAATAAAAAGAACATTAAAAACTTTACAAATTTAAATCTAGAAAAAAAATGTAAAGTGTTTATCTGAAGCTTTGAGAATAGCACTTTACAAGAAAATATTTCCTGATTGTGATTATAAGCTTTGTGATAGTAAAAATGAACTTTGTGAAGTGAGAATAAACACATTTAACTTACTTACATATGGATAAATATGCATTGTAGCATATTATTCGGTGTTTAGAATTTGCCAAAAATTGTAGTAATTTGCTTTTACTTTAAACTGTGTAAAAAAGAGAGAGAGAGAGAGAGAGAAGCAAACTGTAAGACAGACTCTTAACTATAGAGAACAAACTGAGGGTTGCTGGAGGGGAGGAGAATGGGCTGGATGGATGAGGGATGTTAAGGAGGGCACTTGTTGGGATGAGCATTGGTGCTATATATAAGTGATGAATCACTATATTCTATTACTGAAACCAATATTCTTTTATATGTTAGCCAACTAGAGTTTAAATAAAAACTTGAAACAAGAAAAAAAATAAAAATAAAAAGATAGAGAAAGGCAAACCTAGAATCAGACTCTCAACTATAGAGAACAAACTGATGGTTGGTTACCAGAGGAGAGGTGGGTGGACTCACGGATTAAATAGTTGATGGGTATTAGAGAGGGCACTTGTGATGGGCACAGGGTGTTGTACTTTTTTTATAATTAAAAGTTTTTTAATGTTTATTTATTTTTGAAATCAAGAAATGTGAGATCATGACCTGACCTGAAGTCAGATGTTTAGCTGACTGAGCCACCCAGGAGCCCCAGGGTATTGTACTTAAGTGCTGAATCACTATATCATAACCCTGAAACTAACAAGGCACTGTATGTTAACTAACTAGAATTTCAATAAAAATGTATACAAAAAGAAAAAAGAAAAAGAAAGCCCAGAAATGGACTCACGACTGTATGATCAACTAATCCTCGACAAAGTAGGAAAGAATATCCAATGGAAAAAAGACAGTCCCTTCAACCAATGATGTTGAGAAAACTGGACAGCAATGTACAAAAGAATGAAACTGGACCACTTTCTTATAGCACACACAAAAATAAATAAGTTCAACATGGATGAGAGACCTAAATGTGAGACAAGAAACCATTAAAATCCTAGAGAAGTCAGGCAGCAACCTCTTTGACCTCGGCCATAGCAACTTCTTACTAGACACATCTCTGGAGGAAAGGGAAACAAAAGCAAAAATGAACTATTGTGACTTCATCAATATAAGAAATTTCTGCACAGTGAAGGAAACAATCAGCAAAACTAAAAGGCAACCTTTGGAATTGTAGAAGATATTTGCACATGAGATATCTGATAAAGGGTTAGTATCCAAAATCTGCCATCAAACTCAACTCCTCACACTCAACACCGAAAAAACAAATAATCCAGTTAAGAAATGGGCAGAAGACGTGAATAGACACTTTTTCAAAGAAGGCATACAGATGGCCAACAGACACATGAAAAAATGCTCAAAGTCACTCATCATCAGGGAAATACAAATCAAAACTACAATGAGATATTACCTCACACCAGTCAGAATGGCTAAAATTAAGAACATGGGAAACAACAAGTGTTGGCGATGATGCAGAGAAACGGGAACCCTCTTACACTGCTGGTAGGAATGCAAACTGGTGCAGCCACTCTGGAAAACAGTGTGGAGGTTCCTCAAAAAGTTAAAACTAGAACTACCCTATGACCCAGCAGTCGCACTACTAGGTATTTACCCAAAGGATACAAAAATACTGATTCGAAGGGGAAACATGCACCCCAATGTTTATGGCAGCACTATCGACAATAGCCAAATAATGGAAAGAGCCCAAATGTCCATGTACTGATGAATGGATAAAGAAGTGGTGTGTGTGTGTGTGTGTGTGTGTGTGTGTGTGTGTATGTGTACATATATATATAATGGAATATTAAGGAGCCATAAAAAGAATGAAGTCTTGCCAGTTGAAATGACGTGGATGGAACTAGAGTATATTTTGCTAAGCAAAATAAGTCAGTCAGAGACAATATGTGGTATGATTTCATGCATATGGGGAATTTGAGAAACAAAATGGATGAAAGTGGAGGGGAAAAAAGAGGCAAAGCATAAAACAGACTCTTAACTATAGAGAACAAACTGAGGGTTGATGGAGGGAAGTGGGTGGGAGATGGGTTAAATGGGTGATGGGTATTAAAGAGGGCACTTGTGATGAGCACTGGGTGTTGTATTAAGTGATGAATCACAAAATTCTATTCCTGAAACTAATATTACACTGTATGTTACCTAACTGGAATTTAAATATAAACTTAAAAAAGAAAAAAAAATTAAAACAAGCAAACAAACAAAAATGAACAGTGTATATCGTCTTGAATTTCATATGAAAGTGAAATTATTCTCCAGACATAGACACAGATAATTTACTGCCTCTTTTGCTTTTCATAGTTCCTCTCCTAGCTGGCTTTGGCAGTGGCTGTTCACCATAGCTACGCCAATTAGTGAACCTGCCCATGGATGCCTTTGCTGAAGCACAATGCTCTGGGTCCTTGGTCAGCCAGTTATTGGGCTTCTTGGTTCCTCCCTGGGCTCTGTTCTGGATATGCAGGTAGATGTTCTCAAAGTAGCTGTTAATTGCTAGATTTTCCTGTGGGTCATGTGAATAGGAATTGGAAAGATGAGAAAGGAAACTTACTAGAGAAAGAAGCATAGCAGGTGCCCTACTTATGATGGTTCAGCATGATTTTTTGACTTTACCATGGTGTAAGAGTAATACACATTCAGTAGAAATTATACTTTGAATTTTAAATTTTGATCTATTCCTGGGCAAGTGATCTGTCGAACAGTAATCTCTCATGATCCTGGGCCGTGGTGGTGGCCTCAGCTCCCAGTCAGCCACATGACACTGAGGGTGATCAACCGATACACTCACGATCCTTCTGTTCCCATGTAACCATTGGTTTTTCACGTTCACTATAGTATTCAGTAAATTACAGGAGATATTTAGTACTTTATTATAAACTAGTCTATGTGCTAGATGATTTTGCCCAACTGTAGGCTAATGTACGTGTTCTGAGCACATCTAAGGTAGGTTAGGCTAAGCCAGGATGTTCAATAGGTTAAGGTGTATTGAATTCATTTTCTAATTAACAATACTTTCAACTTATGATGGGCTAATTGGGATATAATCCCATCATAAGTTGAGGAAGATATGGACTGGAAGAATTGAAAAAAAGAGATAAAAGTAAGCTAGGTACTGGGATGCCTGGGTGGCTCGTTTGGGTGTCCGACTGTTGGTTTTGGCTCAGGTTATGATCTCATGGTTTGTGAGATGGAGCCCCACTCTGACAGCACAGAGCCTGCTTGGGATTGCCTCTCCACCCCCACCCCCCCACCTCTCTCCCTTCCCTGCTTGTGTTCTCTCTCCAAATAAATAACCTTAAAAAAAAAAGGCATACCAGGAACTAATATGCAAAATTTGACTTTTGTCTTATAATTTGCAACGGTTATATAAAATTAGCTCATACTTTCTAAGGTTTTACAACTCTTTTAAAAACAGTATAATAATAACAGTGTGAATTTAGAAGGCAGAAAAAAGGTATAACCCATAATTTTTCTAGATTTGCTTATGTGGTTACAGTTAATGTGTATATAATTTCCACTTTCTCCACTTAGCACTGTATCCAAACCATCAAAATTTCAAAATGTGTTTTTCTAACAGAGGTTTGAAATGTATTTATCAACCAGGATGTGTTTTTTAAAATATTTTTTTTAACACCCCCAGATTTCCAAATTAACATTTGTTTTTTAAAATTTCTTCTATAGGCTACGGCTCCTTTTGCAGTCTGCTGTGGATGCTAACATGAATACTCTCCGGGTTTGGGGAGGAGGAATATATGAGCAAGATGAATTCTATCGACTCTGTGATGAACTGGGAATAATGGTGGGTAGCTGACAGCATTTTATTGGTTGATATGTTACTGTATCCTCACTTGGACCTCCTGTGTTCTAAGTGGGTGATATTGCTCGTTCCTTCTTTTCTCAGAGCTGGAAATGATATTCCACTTTTTGTAGAGGAATAAATGGCATCTTGCAAGACCTGAACCATAGCTGATGGCGAATATCATAATTATGTAATTATTTTTAAGTGGTAGACATTCTATATATTTATATATTTGTAATTTTCTTTGTGATATGAGGGTATGATTAAATCTATTAAAATGTTTTACTTTAAGGAGATCCAGCAAGACCTATAGAGAAGAAAAATAATAAATGAAGAAAAGCTATGTTTCATATTGTATTTAAGTATCCCAAGGATGTTTTGCATTGGTGAGGGTTAAGCAAAGGAAATACATTCTTTTAGTTCTAGTATTACAGGTCTAACATAGAAAGCACTCCAGAGAGGAATAGTAATTATAATAATATTGATAATACTGATGGTCATAATATGACAATATTCTATCATATTTATTGAATGTCAAGCATTGTTCTCAGTGCTCTGCATTTATTATTTTATTTCATATTCATGTCTATCCTACGAAGTAATTTCTGTTGTTCTCCATCCCCAACAACCGATAAGGAAACTGACACGTGGAGGAGAGGTTAAATAACCTGAAATCAAGGTTGTGACTCAGGTTGACTGGTTTGGGGCCCGTGCTTTTAATCACCGCGTCATAACAACCTCCCTAGAAATGAACTTATGTGGTTTCGTTATGAAAATGTCCATGTAGCAATCCTTTTGGCCATGAAAAGTTAATTCCTTTATAAACAAAGACTCTCTTAACAGTCTGGTCCATCTCTCGATATCAAATTCCCAGTGAAAATGAGAGTATTGCAGTGTGGAGGGGGGGGGGAGGTTCTTTTTTGAATTTCATATTCCTCTCAACACGCTCACTGTTTCCTGAGTTGAATACCCCTCTCTTCACTTTCTTTTCTCCCTACTTAACACTTTCTCCTCTCAGATTCCCACCCTCCCCAGTTTTGTGCAATTCTGGAAGGTCGTGCGGTCTATGAGAGCCTTTCCCACTGCTTGAATCGCAGTATTGCTCAAATGATCCCACTCATCAGGCCAACTTGACTTTTCATTTTCCTGAAGGATAATTCCCAAAGTTCTAAATGAAGAATTTCTTTCAGTGTAATAAAATCTATGGAAGTGCTTCATTGCCTTTTATTTTATTTGATAGGTATGGCAGGATTTTATGTTTGCCTGTGCTCTTTATCCGACTGATCAGGGCTTCCTGGATTCAGTGAGAACAGAAGTTGCTCACCAGGTATGTTATTACCATTCCAAGCAGAAAGAAATGCTTATGTTTCATTTTGCTTTTTATTAAAACTCTCTTCGTTTTTTCTTTTCTTTTCTTTTCTTTTCTTTTCTTTTCTTTTCTTTTCTTTTCTTTTCCTTTCTTTTTCCTTTCCTTTCTTTTTTGGTTGTTGTTCTCTTTACTAAATCGCATGAACATCACAATCATATAATTGACTTCCCTGGTCTAATAGCTTTAACATCACTTACATGCTGATAACGCTCAGATTTATCCCCAGCTCTGACTTCTCTGCTTGAATTCCTGGTTCTTCTATCCAGCTGCCTGCTTGGCACCTCTACTTGTAGGTTTCAGAGTCCTCTCAAATGTAACATGTCCAAACCAAATTTGCATTACCTTCTCCAAACCTGCGTTTCCTGCAGTTTTCCTCACCTCAATAAATGGCAAAGCCGGTCTTCGCAACTCTCAGGTCAAAAAGTTAAAGTGATTCTTGACTCCTTGATTTCTTCTGCATTCCATATGTATACACCTATATTTATAGATATATAAGTGCAAGGAAGTGATTGTAATGTAACTCTGTCCACTGAAAAGGACTAGAAACAATGAACAACCTCATAATACTGAGTATCCTTTTATTGAAATAATTTTTCCTATTAAGAGAAGGGCTTTGGGGGAGGGGCCAACATGGTAGAGAAGTAGGGGGATCCAAACTTCCCTCATCTCTCAAACAAAGTAGTGTTGAAGCCAAAGGACTTTGAACCCCAAGGGTCCAGGAAGAAAAGAAAAGTGCTTCTTAGAGAAATGGCTGATTCCGGGTCTGAGACAGCAAATATACTAGATAATCCCGGAATATTTTGACATAAGATAACAAGGAAACTATCAAAGATATGTCAAAAAGAACTTGGACAAGGCTATCACCAACCAATAGCAGTACAATTTGAGCTCAATAAGGATAAGGACGTCAGTGGATTGAAATCCATCAAGTATGTTAAATTCCGTGATTTCATCATTATAATGTCTGTGGATGTACATTTGTGTGGAAAACTAAAAGAAACGCAAGGAAGTGATTAGTATAATACTCAAGATAGTGGTTACTGTTGGAAGGAGGAAAGCATTGTAATTAAAAGGGGCGCATGAGGGGGGTGCCTGGGTGGCTCAGTCGGTTAAGTGTCTGACTCTTGATCTCAGCCCAGGTCATGATTTCATGGTTCCTGGGTTCGAGTCCCACCTCGGGCTCTGCACTGATGGTGATGGCACAGAGCCTTCTTGGGATTCTGTCTCTCCTTCTCTCTGCCCCTCCCCCACTTGTGCTCACTCTCTCTCCTTCCCTCTCTCTCGCTCTCAAAATAAATAAATAAACTTAAAAAAATAAATATAAGGGGTGCATGAGGGCTTCTGGGTTTCTCTTTCTTGGTCTACCTTGTGGTTACAAGGCTGATTGCCTTATAATAATTCACTGTGTCAATTTTTTTTTATGTCTGTGTTTTATTTTTTTAGAAAAAGATTTAGAAAGTACAAATGAATCATCCCTTGCTCCGAGCCCTCCAGATAAAGATCCTCATCATGTCCTATCCTGTCTCTGCCGGCCTCCTGGCCCCATCAAGCATTCTCTTCCTGTGCCATCCTTGCTCTGGAGTACTTTCTCCCTGTGGACCTCTCATTTTTTTCTGGCACACTTGAGCATGACTTTCTCTGGGAAGAAAGCCTTTCTATATTTGCAAGTCTGGATCATATCATTTGCCCTTTGTGACATATATCACACTTTGAATTACTTGTTCCATGTTTTGTTTTCCCTGCAAGACTGTAGTCTCCCTGAGGCCCAGAGGCTTGTTCCTCTGTGTATCCTCACTAGCTGGCTTATTTATCAGGAACATAGATAGATGGATGAATGAACTTTAGAAATATTAATTATAGTTATGTAGGTTGCAAACATTTCAGTTTTTTAAACTTTTTTCATACAAATAAATAAAATATGATATCAGTGTGCCTTCCATTCTTTTATGTATTATTAAAGAGAAGGAGAACATTTTTTTGCAGAGTTCGTTAAAATTTTAAAGTAGAGCTTGCCACAAAATTCTAGGTCAGCTTGAAGGGTATGTGTAGAACAGAGTCACTGCAGCTTTTTGCCTCTTCAGTATTTGTGTTTTCAGTAGCACCATAAACATGCCATTCATAGTTGGTAGCAGCCCTCACTTCCTGGGGATGCGCAAAGGCAAATAAAGGAAATAGTATTTATAAGGCTAGTTTAGAAAAACACAAGACTGTAATTTTTGAGAATGAGATAAATCTCTTTAATGCATCCTTAATGCATCTCTGTTTCGTATAGGAGATACTTAGCATCTTGAATGGAGGCCACACGGAGAACATCAGCTGGGATCCATCACTGTAACCATGTGTTACGTGGAAGAGAAGTTATAAACACCAATGAGGTTATATTGCTAAAATGAGTTCCAAAGGAATTTCTCTTGATCATTGACTCACTCCGCTGTCAAAGAGATTTCATTACCTTCTTTTGCTGGAGTCCATCTTCTAGTGTGTCAGAAGAACTGGATCCTTCCACCTTTATGTAGGGCTGGTCCACAGAGAGCCCAGTTCATGCAGGTTCAATTCTTAAGGCTGGTAGGATTTTCAGATAGATTGCTGATTTCTTCCTCTATGTTTGGATATATTCGGTAACTTGCATAACATTAGTTGATTTCTCAGGGCATGACATTGATAGTTATTTCTGGAGCTATCCTCTTGATGCCCTAATCCTTTTTCTGTTAGAATACTCCATATATTTGTCTTTAACTTACGGAATATCTCTGGGACTCACTTGCTTTGTGAAACCCTCTCTAGTTGTCTTTGTGGTTTTCTGAATTCAGGGGAGACTGTGACAACCTCAGTCCCTCTTTCAGCAGAAGTGGTCGTTCTACCTCATTTGTTTCTTCACACAAAACTCCAGCTTGTTCTTGAGAAACTCCTCTGTAATATAATGTCTCCTGCCTTTTGTATTTCTTAGAACCTTTTTGTGGCAAGTCAGATAACGATGAGGTTGATTTATTTTTCTTTTTTAATAAAAGGGATTATGTTTTCTTCAGTTTTTATACAATAGAGGAGAAGAACCCTATCTTATTGGTGTTTATAAAATCTAGGCAAAAAGAATCAGAGATTGCTTAAAATGTATCCCTACAGGTAATGTTACAAGCCATTTTCTAATGAGTTTTCTGACACATAAGAATTTATGTGCAGAAATGCAATGGCTATACTTTTGTGAATAATTATAGCTCTGAGGTTTTTTTTTTTTTTCGTATTGGTCATTTGAAAATTATTTTATGTTTTTTGAAATTTTAGATCAGGAGACTGAAATCTCATCCTTCCATCATCATATGGGGTGGAAATAATGAAAATGAAGCAGCACTGATGATGAATTGGTTTAATATACACACCAGTGAACTGAATACCTACATCAATGACTATGTGATTCTGTATGTGAAAAATATTCGACAGATTGTTTTGGCAGTAAGTAATGATTTTTCATGCAGTAGAATTTAAGAAACTCTTTTGAAAGTGGATCAGTTTGAATATTGGTATAGTATACTTCTGTGTCCTTTTTTAGGTCAACCTTCAACATTATCATTTTAATACAGAGCTGCATGTGAATGGATTATAATGCTGCAGCATGTGAATGGGCTCGTGGGTTATGGACTTCTTTAGGAATTAACTTATCTATGGAACTCACCACACATACACCAATATTGTGTTTATACTTGCAGATTATCATAGACTCTTTCTGGAGCCCATCCATGGAACCCCAAAGGTTGAGAATTTCTACTTTAGATGGTTTACCGATATGCCACTTCTTTTTTTCTTTCTTTCTTTTTGTTCCTCAATATATTAATATCGTGAATTCTGGGAATTAATTTTCTAATAATAAACTAGTTCTAGTATAAGCTCTGTTTAGTTACAACTTCTTGTTCTTGTATTCTGTGTTAGATTTGGTTTGCTAATATTTTAGTTAGACTTTGAAAATTTATATTCATGAGCAAATTTGGTCTGTGGTAAGAATTGTAAACTCAAATGCCTAGAGGAGCCAAATTTGTTTAAAAAAAATAAGTAGAGTAGATGAGGCTTACAGAGAGAAGAGGGGACTGTGGTACTAGGAAAATGGATGTTGGGTCTCATTAATATTGAGAATTTTTTCTTAAAGCTTATTTATTTATTTTGAGAGAGACAGAGACAGCACAAGTGGGGGAGGGGCAGAGAGAGAGGGAGAGAGAGAATCCCAAGCAGGCTATGCACTGCCAGCATACAGCCTGATGCAGGGCTTGAACCCACAAAGCTGTGAGATCATGACCTGAGCTGAAACCAAGAGTTGGTTACTTAACTGACTGGGCCACCCAGGTGCTCCAGCATTTTTTTTTTTTTTTTTTTTTTTTAGAGACAGAGCACGAGCTGGGGGAAAGGAGCAAAGGGAGGAAGAGAGAGAATCCCAAGCAGGCTCCAAACTCGGTGCAGAGGCCAACATGGGGTTTGATCCCACCACTTGGGATCATGACCTGAGCTGGAATCAAGAGCCAGATGCTCAATGGACTGAGCCATCCAAGCACCCTTCTTATCTTTTTGATGATAGCCATCCTCACAGGTGTGAGGTGATCCCTCATTGTGGTTTTGATTTGCATTTCTGTGATGATTAGTCAAGCACCTTTTCATGTACTTATTGGCTATCTGTATGTGTTTGGAAAAATGTTTGTTTAGATCCACGACTCATTTTTTAGTTGAATTGTTTGGTTTTTGCTATTGAATTGTATGAGTGCTTTAATGTATTTTGGATATTAACCTGTTAGCAGGTATATGATTTGGAAATATTTCCTCCCATTCAGTATTTTGCTTTTTCATTTTATTGATGGTCTTCTTTGCTGTGCAGAACCTTTTTAGTTTGATGTAGTCCCACTTGTTTATTTTTGTTGCCTTTGTTTTGGTGTCAAATCCAAAGAATCAAAGCCAAGACCAATGTCAAGGAGCTTACCACCTGTGTTTTCTTCTAGGAGTTTTATGATTTCAGATCTTACATTCAAGTCTTTAATCCATTTTGCATTGATTTTTGTGCATGATTGAAGAGAGTTGTTCAGTTTCATTCTCTTGCCTGGGACTGTCCAATTTTTCTAACACCATTTATTGAAGAGACTGTCCTTTCCCCATTGTATATTCTTGTCTCCTTTGTCATAAATTAATTGACCATGCATATATGAATTTAATTTCTGGGTTCTCTGTTCTATTCTATTGATCTATGTGTCTATTTTTATGACAATACCATAATGTTTTAATTTTGCTTTATAATGTATTTTGAAGTCAGAAAGCATGATGTCTCCAGCTTTGTTCTTCTTTCTCAAGATTGCTTTGACTATTCTGGGTCTTTTGTGGTTTCCCAAAAATTTTTGGATTATTCATTCTGTTTCATTGCAGTTTTGATAGGGATTTCATTGAATCTGTAGATAGGTTTAAATAGTATGGACAGTTTAGCAATATCAGTTCTTCTAATCCATGAGCACAGAATATATTTCCATTTACTTGTGTCTTCTTCAGTGTCTTATAATTTTCAATAATAATTTCAGTTTTTCACTTCCTTGGTTAAATTTATTCCTAGATATTTTATTCTTTTTGATGCAGTGGTGAATAAGATGGTTTTCTTAATTTCTCTTTCTAATAGTTAATTATTAGTGTACAGAAATGCAATAGATGTCTGTGTATTGATTTTGTGTCCTGAAATTTTACTGAATTCATTTATTCTAACAGTTTTTTGTGAAGTCTTTAGAATTTTCTACATATAATATCATGTCATCTGCAAACAGTGCCAGCTTTACTTTTTCCTTTACAATTAAGATACCTTCTGTTTCTTTCTCTTGTGTAATTGCTCTGAGTAGGACTTCCAGTACTATGTTGAACAAAAATGGTGAGAAT
Organism: Leopardus geoffroyi; assembly: GCF_018350155.1. Lineage (NCBI taxonomy): Eukaryota > Metazoa > Chordata > Mammalia > Carnivora > Felidae > Leopardus > Leopardus geoffroyi. The sequence continues at coordinate 119,523,286 of NC_059327.1, forward strand.
GGGCATCCTGGTCTTGTTCCTGATTTTAGAAGGAAAAGTTTTGAATTTTTCACCATTGGGTATGATGTTAGCTATGGGCTTGTCATATATGGCCTTTATTATGTGGAGGTATGTTCCCTGTGTAGTTACTTTGTTGAGAGTTTTTGTAATAAATGGATGTTGAATTTTGTCAAATGCTCTTTCTGCATTTGTTGACATGATGATACGATTTTTTAAAAGTAGGCTCCACACCCATCAAGGAAGCCAATGTGTGGCTTGAACTCATGACCCCTGAGATCAAGACCTGAGCTGAGATCAAGGGTCAGACCCTTAACCAACTGAGCCACCCAGGCACCCTGTTCATGATTTTTATCCTTCATTTTATTAATGATACAAGATGTGGTGTATCATCTTGACTGATTTGTAGATGTTGAACTGTCCTTGTATCCCTAGAATAAATTCCTTTTGATCGTGATATATGATTTTTTTTTTTACTTATATGAGTTTCTTTGTTAATATTTTGTTGAGAATTTTTGCATCTGTGTTCATCAAGGATATTGGCCTGTAATTTTCTTGTGGTGACTCTATTTGGTTTTGGTATCAAGATAATGCTTGCCTTGTAAAATGAGTGTGGAAGTTTTCCATCCTCTTTTGTTTTTTGGAAAAGTTTCAGAAAGATTGGTATTAATTCTTCTTTGAATGTTTGGTAGAATTCACCAGTGAAGATGTGTGGTCCTGGACTGTTGTTTGTTGGGAGGTTTTTGATTATTGGTTCAATCTCCTTGCTAGTTAATTGGCCTGTTCATGTTTTCTGTTTCTTCATGATTCCATTTTGGAAGGTTGCATGTTTTTAGGAATTTATCCATTTCTCCTAGGTTGTCCAATTTGTTGGTGTATAGTTGTTCACAGTAGTCTCTTACGATCCTTTGTGTTTCTGAGGTATCAGTTTTAACATCTTTTTCATTTCTGATTTTGAGTTGTTTCTCTTTTTTTTCTCAGCAAGTCTAGCTAAAGTTCTGCCATTTTGTTTGTCTTTTAAAAAATTAATTAATTAATTAATGTATTTATTTTAATGTTTTTGGTTTTTTGGTTTTTTTGAGTGAGAGAGAAACACAATGTGTGAGTGGGGGAGGGGCACAGAGAGAGAGAGAGAGAGAGAGAGAGAGAGACACACACAGAATCCAAAGCAGGTTCCAGGTTCTGAGCTGTCAGCACAGAGCCTGATGTGGGGCTCGAACTCGTGAACTGCAAGATCATGACCTGGGCCGAGGTCGGACATTCAACTGACTGAGCCACCCAGGCGCTCGTTGTTTATCTTTTTTAAAGAACCAGTTCTTGGTTTCATTGATCTTTTCTATTGTCTTTTTAGTCTCTATTTCATTTATTTCTCCTTTGATCTTTGTTATATCCTTCCTCCTACTAACTTTGGGCGACATTTGTTCTTTTTCTAGTTTATTAAGGTATAAAGTTAGATTCTTTATTTGAAATTTTTGTTTTTTTGTTTCTTGAAATGGTCATTTATCTCTCTGATCTTTCCTCTTAAACTGCTTTTCCTGCATCTCATAATTTTTGGTATGTTGTATTTCCATTTTCATTTGTCTCAAGGTATGTTTTAATTTCTCTTTTGATGTCCTTGTTGATTCATTTATTGTTCCGTGGCATATTCCTTAATCATCACATATTTGTCAATTTTCCAGCCTTCTTCTTATAATTGATTTCTAGTTTCATACCCTTGGGGTCCAAAAATCTGCCTGATGTGAGTTCAGTCTTCTCAAATTTGTTAAGATTTGTTTTGTGGCCTGACATATGATCTATATTGGAGAACGTTCAATGTGCACCTGAGAAGAATGTGTATTCTGTTGCTTTTGGATGTTATGTGCTGTGTTTATCTGTTAAGTCCATCTGGTCTAAAGTGTCATTTAAAATTCTGTAATTATAAGTGCTAAAACAGAACTTGATATATATCGTATATGAATATGTTCATAGGTGAAATAAGGGAAAAGGGAGAGGAAAGAGCTTGTTCCCAACTCCACTGTAGAGCCCTTCCTTACGGTGGTTCTTTTTGCATTACTGCTTTCTAATAGGCATATTATACTTGTATTTACTACATGCATAAACATTATATAATAATATAAATTAGCTTTTTTTTTTTGCAGGGAGAGGAAGTAGCACTTTATTTTTTGTAGTAATGTAACTTTTCAAAAGATGAAACTTTTAAAAGCTTTAATGTTTAATATGTGATTTAGTAATCTGATTGTCTTTATAATTTTTTGATCTATAATTAGATATTTTAAATATTTGGGTATCTCTTGAACCAACATAAAAAGGGACATATTTAAAAGAATAGTATGTGATTTTGGCACCCAAATATGTTCAGTTCATGAGACTCTTCATTTATGTGAAGAAACTTCAGTGAGAATTCATGAAAAACTTAGGTTCACATTTTTTTAGCTTATCTGATGTGCTAAGTCATGTGTCATGAAGAATTTTTTTATCCACAAATGGTGATGGTATAAGCTTTAATTAATATTTATAGAACATTTATTTTATAATCTTTTTTCTCATAGTGTTGGTATTACATTTTTCATATCTGATGGATTTAAGAAATGGATTTTAATATTTGAGGATTTTCATTTCACAGCTCAGTGGTTGAGAGGTTTTAATTCCAAGAGGAAGCGAATGAGGCATGTGGCCCCATAGTGGTGCAAATTGGTTAGGAAACCACTTCCTAGGAACAGCTCTGTATTATGGAAATGGGAACATGAATTTTGGTGGACATTTAGCCATATCTTCCACACATGGGTTATTTACCATTTACTGTGGTCCTGTGAAGGAGTAGTTATTATCCCCATTTTGCAGATAAGTCTATTGAGGCTTAGACCTGTCCAAAAATAATAAGGTTCTGATATGATATTTAAACTCAGTCCATCTGACTCAATGGCCTCTATTCTTTTCTTTTTTTTTTTCTCCTGCTGTGCCTTTTATTCCCATGACCTGTTCATTCCAGGAACTTGTATCTCCCGCTCCCCTTCTCCCATTTTGCCCAACTGCTGACCCGACCCCTTCTGGCAACCATCAGTTTGTTTTGTGTATTTATAGGTCTGATTCTGCTTTTTGTTTATTCATTTGTTTTTGTTTTAGATTCCACTATGAGTAAAATCATATATTATTTTGTGTTTCTCAGTCTGACTTATTTCACCTACCATAATATCCTCTAGGTGCATCCATCCATAATGCCCTCTGGGTCCACCTCAAATGACACAATTTCATCTTTTTTTGGCTGTGAAAGATTCCACTATATAGATATAGATATAGATATAGATATAGATATAGATATAGATATAGATATAGATATAGATCTGACATCTTCCTTATCCATTGGTCCATTGATGGACACTTAGATTGCTTCAATATATTGGTTGTTGTAAATAATGCTGCAATAAACACAGAGGCACACATATCTTTTTGAATTAGTGTGTTCCTTTTCTTTGGGTGGTAGATACCCAGTAGTAGAATTATTGGATTATATGGTGTTTCTATATTTAGTTTTTCAAAGCACTTCCATACTGTTTTCCACTGTGGCTGCACCAATTTACATTCCTACCAGCAGTATGCAAGGGTTACCTTTTTTCCTATATCCTTGGTCAACACTTGTTTCTTGTCTTTTTGGTTTTATCCATTCTGATAGGTGTAAAATGATATTTCATTTTAGTTTTGAGTTGCATTTCCATTTGCTGAGTGATGTTGAGAATGTTTTCATGTGTTCATTGGCCATCTGTATGTCCTTTCTGGAAAAATGTCTGTCCAAGTCCTCTGCCCATTTTTTAATTGGATTATTTGGGTTTTTTTGGTGTTGAGTTGTATATGTTCTTTATATATTTTGGATATACATTTATATATATCCCCTTATCAGATATATCATTTGCAAGTATCTTCTCCCATTCAGTAAGTTGTCTATTTATTTTGTTGATGGCTTCCTTTGCTGTGCAAAAGCTTTTTTCTTTTGATGTCCTCCAAATAGTTTATTTTTACTTTTGTTCTTCTTGCCTGAGGGAACATATCTAGAAATATGTTGCTATGTCTAATGTCAGAGAAATTACTGCCTGTGTTTTTTATGGTTTTTAGGATTTTTATGATTTCAGCCCTCACACTTACATATTTAATTCATTTTGAGTCTATTTTTGCTTATTGTGTTAAAAGGTGGTACAGTTTAATTCTTTGGCATATAGCTGTCCAGTTTTCCCAGTACCGTTTATTAAGGAGACTGTCTTTTTCCCACTGCATATTCTTGCCTCTTTTGTCATATTAATTGACTGTATAGTTGTGGGTTTATTCCTGGGCTCTCTATTCTGTTCCACTGATCTATGTATCGATTTTTATGTCAGTACCATACTATTTTGATTACTACAGCTTTGTAGTGTATCTTGAGTTGAATTTTTATAACCTCCAAACCTTGTTTTTCTTTTTCAAGATGTCTTTGGCTGTTTGGGGATCTTCTGTGGTTACATACAAATTGTAGTATTATTTGTTTTAGTTTTGTAAAAAATGCTATTGGTATTTTGATAGGGATGCATTGAATCTGTGGATTGGTTTGAGTAGTATGGACATTTAAATAATACTGATTCTTCCAATCCACGAGCATGAATATCTTTCTCTGTGTTTGGGTCATCTCCAGTTTCTTTCACCAGTGTTTTATAGTTTTCAGAGAAGAGATTGTTCACCTCTTTGGTTAAGTTTATACCTAGGTATTTTATTCTTTTTTTTTGGTGTAATTGTAAATGGTATTGTTTTTAAATTTCTTTTTCTGCCATTTTATTAGTGTATAGAAATGCTACTGATTTCTGGGTACTAATTTTGTATCCTGCAACTTAGCCTCTTATTCTTAAGCACTACACCTATGTTTTTTAAGTGGAGGAAATTTTTTCCTCCAAGGGACAGGGGAACATTTGGCAATGTCTGTAGACATTTTTTTGGTGTGTGTAGGGGTACCATCTAGTAGGAGAAGGGCAGGGATGCTGCTAAACATTCACTCTCCTCCTGCCCCCTTTCCAAAACTTGTCAAGCCCAAAATGTCAGTGTTGCCAAGGTTGAGAAATTCTGCACTAGACTTTGTACTACCCATGTTGGTAGAAGGTAATGTAAAGGCATGACATGATGGGAAAAGATTAGGAGAAAGTGCTGAGGAATAAGCTGAGTTTTAATAATGACAGGATATAAAGGATTGGCGAACAGCAGAAAGGTGCTGGTGGTTGTTGAATGCAGGAGGCAAATGGTTCTTTTTTTTTTCCTATCAGCCACTTGGCATTTCGGAGACTTGAAAATATTTTTTTAAAAAAGTAAATGGTCTGACACAAACAGACATTTCTCCAAAGAAGACATACAGATGGCCAGACGTGGGAAAAGATGCTGAACATCACTCATCATTAGGGAAATGCAAATCAAACCTACAAGGAGACATCATCTCCTTCTTGTCAGAATGGCTAGGGAACCCTTGCCTACTGTTGTTGGGAATGCAAACTGGTGCAGCCACTGTGGAAAACAGTATGGAGTTTCCTCAAAAAGCTAAAAATAGAGGGGCGCCTGGGTGGCTCAGTCGGTTGAGCGTCCGACTTCGGCTCAGGTCATGATCTCGCGGTCTGTGGGTTCGAGCCCTGCATCGGGCTCTGTGCTGACAGCTCAGAGCCCAGAGCCTGCTTCCAGTTCTGTGTCTCCCTTTCTCTCTGCCCCTCTCCCACTCATGCTCTGTCTCTTTCTCTCAAAAATAAATAAACGTTAAAAAAATTTTTTTTTTAAATTAAAAAAAAAAATAGCTAAAAATAGAACTACGCTAGGATCTAGTAATCACACTACTGGATGTTTGCCCCCAAATTACAAAAATACTAATTCAAAGGGATACATGCATCCCTGTGTTTATAGTAGCATTATTTACAATAGCCAAATTATGGAAGCAGCCCAAATGTCCAGCAATAGATGAGTGGGTAAAGAAGATGGGGTGTGTGTGTGTGTGTGTGTGTGTGTATACATAATATTCCATTGTCAATGGAATATTACTCAGCTGTAAGAAAGAATGCAATCTTGCTATTTGCAACAATGTGGCTGGATCTAGAGAGTATAATGCTAAGTGAAATAAATCAGTTAGGGAAAGACAAATACCATATGATCTCACATTTATGTGGAGTTTACAAAAACAAAAAAACCAAAAAAAAAAAATGAGTAAAGGAAAAGAAGAGAAAGATAGAGAGAGAGAGAAACCAAGAAAAAGACTCTTAACTATAGAGAACAAACTGATGGTTACCAGAGGGGAGGTGGGTGTGGGGTGATGGATGAACTAGTGATAGGATTAAGGAGTGCACTTGTCATGATGAACACTGGGTGGTGTTGAATGAAGTGTTGCATCACCAGAGTTTACACCTGAAACTGATTGTACACTGTATGTTACCTATGTTGGAATTAAAATAAAAACTTAATTTAAAAAGGTAAATGGTTTGTATTTTACTGAGTGAATATGCCTTTTAAACCATTTTATTTCTGAACTCAGAGAGACAAGACTCGCCCTTTTATCATATCCAGTCCTACAAATGGGGCCGAATCTATTGAAGAAGGCTGGCTGTCTGCCAACCCCTATGACAAGAATTTTGGTGACGTACATTTTTATGACTATAGCAATGATTGCTGGAATTGGAAAATTTTCCCCAAAGCTCGATTTGTATCTGAATATGGATATCAGTCCTGGCCTTCCTTCAGTACATTAGAAAAGGTAAGCCACTTTTGGTTTCCCAATGATTCAAAATGGTAGGCTGTGGGCCTATGTCACTTTCTCAACAGTGGTTCAGAAAGTCAAATGAAATCTACTTCTTATTTAAATGAAAGTTTAGGAAGATCATAGAACTTTTGTTTGTTTATACTTTGGGAAGCTAAATTTCTTGCAGTCATCATTTTGGGGGTTAATACTTTTCTATATTGCTTTTAATTATGTTCCTTCACAAACACTTAAAAATTAAATGGGAACCAGGGGTTGCTTAAGCCTGACTTCTTATCATGCATGAAAGTAACTCTTACTTGCTATTTTCCCTATATCCTACAACTGTTTTTCTTAAAGCTTATTTACTTATTTTGAGAGAGAGAGAGAGAGAGAGCATAAGCACACATGTGTCTGTGAGAAGGGGCAGAGAGGGGGAGAGAGAGAATCCCAAGCAGGGGGGATTCTCACGTGGGGCTCGATCTCATGGACCATGAGATCATGATCTGACCTGAAATTAAGAGTCAGATGCTTAACCAGCTGAGCCACCCAGGCACCCCTAGCCTACACCTGCTTTATCATTTATAGCTATTCAGAATTGGATGGTTTGCTACAGTAAGAAAAAAGAATATGATAAATAAACTTTCGTTTAATGTTATCAGGTCATATTATTTCTTTTCTTTCATCTCCTCTTCTACCTCTTCTATTTCCTCCTCCACTTCCTCCTCTTTTTATTTCATGTTGGTGTATTTGATTTTCACTATGGCATTTCACTTTCCTTATTCCTACAGATTCAGTTGCACAAATGGATTCAATTTCAGAGTTGTGTGTATTCTTTTTTGAAGAATTTTATTGAGATATAATTCACTGACCATACAACGCACCCATTTAAAGTATATGCTTTAATGATTTTCAGTATATTCACAGAGTTGTGCAAGCATCACCACGACCTAGTTTTGGAGCATTTTCATCACCCCAAAGAAACTCTGTTCCCATTAGTAGTCACTCCCCACTCTCTCAGTCCCTCCTGCCCTGCTCTAGGCACCACTAGTCTGCTTTGTTTATTTGTTTGCCCGTTTTTCACATTTCATATTTTGGAATCATAAAATATGTTATCTTTGTAGGCTGGCTTCTTTCCCTCATCATAAAGTTTTCCAGGTTCATCCATGTTGTAGCATGTATTAGTTTTTATTCGTTTTTATTGCTGAATAATATTCCATTGTATGGATATACCACATGTTTATCCATTCATCAGTTGATGTACTTTTGTGTTATTCCCACTTTTTTGGCTATTATGAATAATGCTGCTGTGAACATTTGTATACATTTTTTTTGGTGAACATATGTTTTCAATTCTATTAAGTATATACCCTAGGAGTGGATTTCCCGGTCATATGGTAACTGTTTAACATTCTGAGGAATTGCCAAACTGTTTCCCATAGTTTGCAATGGCTTTGCCATTTTACATTCCCACCAGAAAATGTATGAGGGTTCCAATTTCTCTACATCTTTACCAACACTTATCCCCCACCCCCTTTTTCACATTTCCCTGGAAATTTGCATTTACAGGAAATTTGCATTTCCTTGAGAGCTGATGATGTTGAGCCTCTTTTCATGTGCTTCTTGGCTGTTTGTATATTTTCCTTAAAGAAATGTCTATTCCCATCCTTTGCTGATTTTTTAATTGGTATGTTTTATATCAGATATATGATTTGCAAATATTTTCTCTTAATTTGTAGATGTTCTTTTTACTTATTTGATGATTTCATTTAAGACACAAAAGTTTTAACTTTTCAAGTTATCAAAAATACTTATCAATCTTCCCTGTTATCTCTTGTGCTTTTGGTATTTTTCTTCCTTTCTAAGTTTTTAAAATGTTTATTTATTTCTTAGAGAGAGACAGACAGGGGCGCCTGGGTGGCGCAGTCGGTTGAGCGTCCGACTTCAGCCAGGTCACGATCTCGCGGTCCGGGAGTTCGAGCCCCGCGTCAGGCTCTGGGCTGATGGCTCAGAGCCTGGAGCCTGTTTCGGATTCTGTGTCTCCCTCTCTCTCTGCCCCTCCCCCATTCATGCTCTGTCTCTCTCTGTCCCCAAAATAAATAAACGTTGAAAAAAATTAAAAAAAAAAAAAAAGAGAGAGAGAGACAGACAGAGTGCAAGCAGGGGAGGAGCAGAGAGAGGGAGACACAGAATTCAAAGCAGCTCCAAGCTCTGAGCTGTCCGCACACAGTCCAACGTGGGGCTTGAACCCACGAACTATGAAAACATGACCTGAGCCAGAGCCAAAGTCAGAGGCTTAACCAACTGAGCCACCCAGGCATCCCTAAGAAACCATTTTCTAATCTAAGATCACAAAGTTATATTCCCGTGTTGTCTTCTGGTTTTAGCTCTTACATTTAGATCTGTGATCTGTTTTGAGTTAATTATTCTATATGGTATGAGGTAGGCATCCAGGTTCATTTTTTTCTGCATGTGGATATCCAAATATCCAAACACCGTTTATTGAAAACATTATTCTTTCCTCCATTGCTTGTCTTGACCCCTTTGTCAAAATCAATTAACCATAACTTTTAAGGTTTATTTCTGGATTCTCAATTTGTTTCTCATTGAACTGTGTAGTAAGTTTCGAAAGCAGGAAGTGTGAGTCCACCAACTTTGTTCTTCTTTTAAAGATTGTTTTGGCTGTTCTGAGTGCCCTCCACTGACATATCAATTTTAGGATCACCTGCCCAGTTTCTGCACAAAAGTCAGCTGGGATTTTGATAGGGTTTGTGTTGAGTCAGTAGGTCAGTTTGCAAAGTATTGCCATCCTAACAATATGAAGTCTGATCGACAAACTTGTAATGTCTTCTTTCATAATTTTATAGTTTCAGTGTACAAAGTGTATACTTCTTTAGTTCAATTTATCCCTAAGTGTTTTATTCTTTCTGTAAATGGAATTATTTTCTTAATTTATTTTCAAATTGTTCATTACTAGTATATAAAGAGACAATTGATTTTTTATATTGAACTTATATTCTGCAACCTTGCAGAACTTATTATCTTTAGTTTTTGTGAATCCTTTAGAGTTTTCTATGTATAAGAGCATCTGTGGATAGAATTAGTTCTACTTCCTCCTTTCCAGTATGGATGCCATTTATTAACTTTTCTTGACTAATTGCCCTGGCTAGAACCTCTAGTACAACGTAGAATAGAAATGGTGAGAACAGACATCTTTGTCTCATTGCTTATCTTAGAGAGAAAGCTTTGAGTCTTTTACTGTTTAGTAAGATGTTAACTCTAAGTTTTTTGTAGATGCCTTTTTTCAGGTTGAGCAAGTTCTCTTTTATTCCTAGTTGGTTGAGTGCTTGTATCATAAAAGGGTATTGGTGGGGCATCTAGGTGGCTCAGTCAGTTAAGTATCTGACTTAGGCTCAGGTCATGGTCTCATGGTTTGTGGGTTTGAGCCCCGCGTCGGGCTCTGTGCTGACAGCTCAGAGCCTGGAGCCTCTTCAGATTCTGTGTCTCCCTCTCTCTCTGCCCCTCCCCCGTTCATGCTCTGTCTCTCTCTGTCCCAAAAATAAATAAACGTTGAAAAAAAAAATTAAAATGTCCCTTTCTAGTTTGGGATGCATCACTTCTTTGTAAAATAATTATGTTTTCAACAGGCCATTATCAATATTGCACAGCGATTAAAAGCTTGGGCTATGGAATAAACAGATCTGGATTTGAATACTAAGAACTGCCACTCACTAGCTATATTGCCTGGGACAAATTGGTTAATCATTTTGAATTTTAGTGTCTTCATCTGTAAATTCGGTTTAATAGTAGTAAAATACCTCTTAGGGGAGGGTTGGGGGAAGAGAGAGAGAAAAAGAATGTGTGTGTATGTGTTTGTGTGTGTTTCTACATGCAGGTACTTGTGTGTGCATGTGATCATGTGTAAAGATTAAGTTAATTTATACATTGAAGCACTTAGCAGCAGTTCCTGTCACATAGCAACAGGCCATAAAATGTAAGCTGTTGTTAGTATTGATGTAATCCATTCTAGCCATAGGATTTGTATGAAAGTTTTATTGTCTCCAGAGCCATCTAGGTTTAAAGAACTAGAAGCTGGAGCTGGACTGTGCCAAGTAACTTAGGAACTTGGGCAAATCACTGAACCTTTCTGAGCCTCATCTCTAAAACAGAGCGATAATAATACCAACTCATAGATTGTTATGAGGATTAAATGAGTTAATATTCTTTTTTTTTCTAAGTTTATTTATTTATTTTGAGACAGAGAGCAAGAGAGAGCAGGGGAAGGTCAGAGAGAGAGAGAAAGAGAGAGAGAGAGAGAGAGAGAGACAGAATCCTAAGCAGGCCCTGTGCTGTTAGCAAGGAGCCCGATGCAGGGCGTGAACTCACAAACTGTGAGATCATGACCTGAGCTGAAATCAACAGTCAGATGCTTAACCAAATGAACCACCCAGCCGCCCCTAAATGAATCAATATTCTTAAAACAATTAGAGCCCTACCTGGCACTTTCTAATTCCTTTTGAGAACATTGTTAGAGCTGAAATGTATAAGACTTTCAAACCATGGCTGTTACAAGTTAGAAAGCTTTCTGCATAACAGATCAGGTTTACCAGTTGTGGGATACATTCAAATCATTACCCATCATAGGGCTGAGAAGCCTGAAGGTGTGTTTTAGGCTTTCGAAAGGAAGAAACATCGAAAGCAGGGAAAGGCTGGTAAAGGTGTGTACGTCTCAAATGTGTACAAGATGACTGTAAATACTAATACCTGTATTTTAAGAAACTGAAGCAATTAGTGTTCTCTAAACTGTCTGGTGATAATAGTTTTGAAAAATAGACATAATAATAAAAAATAATAATTTGGAAAAACTTCCATTTTAGACATGGCTAATGTACACTACTTACATTTTAGTATAAATAAATTCCTAAAGAGTGTTTTTCCTTTGAAGGTGACTGGTCTGTGCATTGCATGATTATAGGGAATTAAAAGTCATATTTTGTGAACAGGGATAAGATTTTTATTTTTATTTTTTTAAATTTTTTTTACATTGATTTATTTTTGAGAAGCAGAGTGAGACAAAGCGTGAGCGGGGGAGGGGCAGAGAGAGAAGGAGACACAGAATCTGAAGCAGGCTCCAGGCTCCGAGCAAGCGGTCAGCACAGAGCCTGATGCGGGGCTCGAACTCACAAACTGTGAGATCATGACCTGAGTTGAAGTCGGACGCTCAACCGACTGAGCCACCCAGGTGCCCCAAGATTTTTAATTTTCAAGGATTTTTGAGGGTGGGGTAGACTATGTTTTTCAAAGTTTCTGTGTAACTTGGATTAAAACTGATGTCTTCAAATGTAGGCAGCAATTGTCTTCTATCCTTCTCAAATGCTAGCAGAGCATTAAATCATAGGCCTCGAAGCCAGAATTATGGTCTATTTTTCTGTAAAAGGTACAGTATTAACATATGCATGGTACTTGTTTTTGTTTTTTACTTTGACCTGATGATAGCTTCTCCAAGAGATGAAGAAATAAATAATATAAATTGTGCCAAGTTAAAAAAAATTATTATTAGGGGAAAAGAATATCATTGTTTGGTTTGTGTCTTCAACTATGTAAAAATTAAACACATGTATAGATAAAATATATTTAGTAGTCATTGAGAAACAAATGAGCAAGTGACCGCAAAGCATTTACCATCGCAGCAGTGATATTTTATTTTTGTTAAAGAATTGACAGTTTTAACAGAATGCTGATTTCAGTCCGTTGTTCAATTTTGACAATTTATTTACCTGAATAAATAAAATGCCATTGGGGCGCCTGGGTGGCTCAGTCGGTTAAGTGCCCGACTTCGGCTCAGGTCATGATCTCACAGTCCGTGAGTTCAAGCCCCGCGTCAGGCTCTGTGCTGACAGCTCAGAACCTGGAGCCTGCTTCAGATTCTGTGTCTCCCTCTCTCTCTGACCCTCCCCCATTCATGCTCTCTCTCTGTCTCAAAAATAAATAAACATTAAAAAAAATTAAAAAAAAAATAAAATGCCATTGAAAACTAAACATAATAAATGTTTTAGAAACAGGAATAATGTTTTGAGAAGACAAGACTTTTGACAGAAATGCCAAAGTATAATTTTTCTAAAGGTTTGAGTAAGAGGACTGTGTAGATGCCAAGTCCTGGATTTGTGATTCAGCTTTGCACAGGGTTAGTCTTTCACCAATAATAAGGATGATGACAAAAACATCTCACATCTGTGAAATTAGAGTCGCAGAACAAACCTTGAGCTCTTTTCCAGTATGTAGAATACTTTTCAAGTTTGTCAGAAATGTTGTTTCACTCCTAACTTCCCAATTTGTACCTCTTATTCTCTGCTCCAAAGGTTTCATCTGAAAAGGACTGGTCTTACAACAGCGAATTTTCACTTCATCGACAACATCATGCAGGTGGAAATAATGAAATGCTGCTTCAGATTGGATTTCATTTCAAACTCCCAAAAAACACAGATCCATTACAGACATTCAAAGATACCATTTACCTTACTCAGGTAAGGCATTTTCATTCTGGAGTTCAACAGGTTCCTGCAGTTAACATAAGGGATCATGTAGAGTCTGTAAGCCTTACGTGGTGAAAAAATACTCAAGTTTTTATTTCGCCAATTGAGGAGATTATCTTCTTCAAAATAGATACATGATGACATGCAGTGCTTTTGCATTCGCCTCTCTTACACATTCTTGGCATTTGCCTCTCTTACAAAGAACAGCTCACAAAGCTCTACAACAAATTGTGCATTAAAATGTTCCCTAGCTCAAGATTACTATAAAGTTTTAGTAATTAAGACAATAGCATTTCCCAAGGACAAAATGGAACAATAGAACACAATAGAGTCCAGAAACAGACTTGTGTGTAATATAGTTACTTGACTGATGGCGATGATGCCACTGCAGTTCTGTGGGAAAGGATAGTTTATCAATAAACAGTGCTGTATCAAGTGGGTATCTTTATAAGAATTTAAGGAAATGAACTTTGATGCCATATACAAAAATTAATTGGTCAGTGATCAGAGACTCAATTGTGAAAGGTAGTATAATAACACTTTTAGGAAAAAAACTTATTTTCATGATCTTGGCAAAGATTTCGTAAACAAGACATTTAAAAAACACTAACTATGAGGGGCGTCTGGGTGACTCAGTTGGTTGAGCCTCTGACTCTTGATTTCAGCTCAGGTCATGATCCTGGGGTCATGGGATTGAGCCTCCGTGCTTAGTGTGGAGCCTGCTTAATATTCTCTCTCTCTCTCTCTCTCTCTCTCTCTCTCTTTCTCCCTCTCTCCCTCTGCTCCTCTCCTCCACTCTCTCTGTCTCTCTCTCTCTAAAAAAACAAAGCAAACAAGCAAACAAAAAAATCACTATGAAAGAAAATAATGATAAATTGGACTTCATTAAAATTACAGACTCTTGTAAATCAAGTCACAATTAAGAGAGGGAAAAGACAAGCCACAGATTGGGGAACCATATTTGTAATACATGTATCTGATAAAAGATTTGTATTCTGAATAAAGAACTTCTATAAAGTAACAAGAAAAAGACATACCTATTAAAAACGGACAAAAACCTTGAACAGGCACTTCACCAAAGAAGATATCCATATGGTCAGTAAATATATGAAAATGTGTTCGATTTCATTCTTAATCGAGGAAATGCAAATTGAAATCATGCCAGGGTACCCCTACGCAAGGCACACGATGTCATTTTAGCACAATGGCTAAAATTAAATAGACTAACAATACCAGCTGTTGGTGAGGATGTGTGACACCTGGAACTTTTAGACATTGTTAGTAGGAATAGAATTTTTTTAACCACTTTGGAAAATTTTATGGCAGTTTCTATCCAAGCTAAACATTTGCTTCCTCTTTGAATCAGCATTTGTACTCTTAGCTATATACCCAAGAAAAATGAGTGCATATGTCTGCCAACAGGCATCTAAAATAATGTTCATAGCAGCTTTATTCATAATAGCTCCAAAGTGGAAACAGCCTAGATGTTCTCTAACAGAAGAATTTATAAACAAATTATGGTATATTTCTATACCATAGAAATATATTCTATGGTATATTTCTATAATGGAATACTCCACGGCAATACAAAAGAATAAACTGCTGAAATCAGAATCAATTTGGATGATTCTCACAAACATGTTGAGCAAAAGAAACACTGACATTTCAGTATAGACTAGATAAATCGATTAGTGGTAACCCCTGTTGTGGAGGGCGTGATGAATTATGGTTAGAAAAGGGTATAAGAAAACTTTCTGGAGTGCTAAAAAAAAGCTTTATATCTTGATCTGGGTGCTGGTTACATGGGTGTATACACATGATAAAAATCACTGAGGCGTACATGTTCCATTATGCACTTTACTGGATTATTTTTTAAAACAGCTCTATTGAGATATTGACATACCATAAGATTCACTCATTTTAAGTGTAGTATATTTATCAAGTTATGCAATCGTGACCATAATCCAATTTTAGAACATTTCTGACATTCCAAAAAGGTCTCTTGCACCTATTTGCAGTTACTTTCCTTTCTCACCTTCAGCCCCAGGCAAACATTAATCTCCTTTCTGTCTCTATAGATTTTCCTTTTCTCAATGTTTCATATAACTAGACTCATACAATGTGTGATGTTTGCATCAGCCATCGGGCTTCTTTCACCTAGCACGCTGTTTTTGAAGTCCTTCCATGTTGTGGCGTGTACCTGTACTTCATTCCTCTTTCTTGCTCGATGGCATTCTGTTGTAATGGATATACCATGTTTTATATATACATTCATCAGTTGGTGGACATTTAGATTATTATCAATCTTTCACTTATGAATAGCACTACTATGAATATTTGCATACAAATCTTTGTGCACGTATTTTCATTTCCTTTGGGTTGAAATACACAACTGAAATTGCTCAGTTATATGGTAAATTTATGTTTAACTTTGTAAGAAACTATCAAAACTATAAGACTGTATTAAAGCCACTGCTTATAGGGGCGCCTGGGTGGCGCAGTCGGTTAAGCGTCCGACTTCAGCCAGGTCACGATCTCGCGGTCCGTGAGTTCGAGCCCCGCGTCAGGCTCTGGGCTGATGGCTCAGAGCCTCGAGCCTGTTTCCGATTCTGTGTCTTCCTCTCTCTCTGCCCTTCCCCCGTTCATGCTCTGTCTCTCTATGTCCCAAAAATAAATAAACGTTGAAAAAAAAAATAAAGCCACTGCTTATTAAAATTTTGTAAATATTTATTTATTTTTGAGAGAGAGAAACAGAGTGTGAGTGGGGAAGCAGCAGAGAGAGAGGGAAACACAGAATGTGAAGCAGGCTCTTGCCTCTGAGCTGTCAGCACAAAGTGCGACGTGGGACTTGAACTCATGAACCATGAGATCATGACCTGAGCCAAAGTCAGACGCTTAACCAACTGAGCCACCCAGGCGCCCCAAGCCACTGCTTTTTTATCTGATGTTTTTTCCATACTTGTTTCAAGTTTGGAGAGATAAGGCAGGAGCCTAATCCCAATCATAAGAGTTGATCTGAAGTAGATTAGAGGTTTTTGTTAAATATGATCACATTTTAAGTTTTGCATCTTTACACCTAAAAATATGCCAGTTTTTATCCAGACTCTTGCTCACCCTCATCAGTTTTCTCCTGTATAAAAACATAAAATTCTGGATGGAAGCTGAAGCAGAAAACTGTTAGCCAAAAGAACACTCTTTTTTGGAAGGTGATAAACTGATAAAGAGAATTTTATTATTTTAACCATCAGCTTATCAGTTAGGGAAGTTTTACCAGTGTGATGTGTAATTTGTGAACTTACCTCACAGAATACAAGTTAAAAGGTAAAGTTGATATCTGTCCCTTTTAAAGTGTTGAAGTTCATCATGATTAGCTTTTCACAGCCACTATTCTATAAAAGTGTCTTGGTATATGACACTTTGGTATCATATACCAAAGTTTTGGTATATGAAATAGGATGATCCTTATTTGTGTGTATACACATGTGAACCTTTTCAGCTGCTGTTTTTCATGCTGGCTGTCCTCCTCCCAGCTGTTCATTTTATTACTATTACTATTACTTTATTCTATTTCCTCAAAACCACGTTCAAGGTAAAATTTTTTAAGTTTGTTAATTAATTAATTAATTTTTATTTTTTATCTTTTATTTTTTGAGAGAGAGTGTATGTATGAGCAGAGGGGAGAGGCAGAGAGAGAGAGAGAGAGAGAGAGAGAGAGAGAGAGAATCCCAAGTAGGTGCCATGCTGTCAGCACAAAGCCCAATGCAGGGCTCTATCTCACGATCTGTGAGATCATGACCTGAGGTGAAATCAAGAATCAGATGCTTAACCAACTGAGCTACCCAGGCGCCCCCTCCTCAAAACCACATTCAGAGAACTGAGAGAAATAATTGTTCTTTTTGAACTCATTAGCATCAGAGGCACATAGTTAGGAGCTGGTTTTTGTTGGTGATGGCTTTCATCTGATAATTTAGCACCTGGATGGCTCAGTTGGCTAAGCGTCCGACTCTTAATTTTGGCTCACATCATGATCTCATGGCTCATGGGATTGAGCCCCAAGTCAGGCTCTGCACTGACAACATGAAGCCTGCTTGGGATTCTCTCTCTCTCTCTCTCTCTCTCTCTCTTACTCTGCTTGCTTGCATGCTCTCTCTCTCTCTCAAAATAAACAAGTAAACTTAAAAAAAAACTAGCACTGGTGTCTTATCAGGCATTGGCTTGGAATTGGATTTGTCCTTGTTAGTTCTACCTTGGAAGCTTCTGATGTACTAGGTGGGATCTGAGATGAAAAAAATTAAAATTATGATTTTTTTTGTTTTTATTGTTGGATTTTCTTGACTGAAAGATAGACAGGAAATGTTAGAGTAAAATGTTCTTTCTCCCCTTGCTCATTTGACTTTAGAACAATCATCTTTGACCTGTGCATTAGAAATAAAAACCTTGGGGCACCTGGGTGGCTCAGTCGGTTGAGCGTCCGACTTCGGCTCAGGTCGTGATCTTGCAGTTCGTGAGTTCAAGCCCCGCATCAGGCTCTGTGCTGGTGGTTCAGAGCCTGGAGCCTGTTTCAGATTCTGTGTCTCCCTCTCTCTCTGACCCTCCCCCGTTCATGCTGTCTCTCTCTGTCTCAAAAATAAATAAACGTTAAAAAAAAATTAAAAAAGAAATAAAAACCTTTCTTAGGTCCATTTTCTCTGGTCCTACTTCCACCCCCTGTTCTTTTTGTCATTGTCTGTCCTACTATTCTGAAGAACAGGGTACCTGCATGTGTACCATGTTTTAAGACATTCTATTAAGCATTTTTTTTTGCAACTTTCAGAAAAATCTTGGCTGAGAAAGCTATGCAGTACATTCCTTCACATTTAGATCTGTCCCTATCTTATCTTCTAACAGCAAAAGTATCCTAGGATTTTACTTCTTTAACTCTTCTAATATTCCAAAATAATCTTGCCTCACCTTTCCATCTCCTACCTTATCCTGTTATATTGTATTCCAAATAGCCTACTCACCTAGGCATACTCTCTTAAGCTGTGTCACACAGGCCTCACTGCCTTGTTTGAGGACTGTCTGTACTAACACTTCTGAACTGTTAAGGCAACTTACTCTGCCAGCATGGCCTCTTACTAGCCTAAGACTCAGAGAGTAAGCTGGGCTGGAGATAGTCTTTACTAACCCCTTAGCTTATAGCTCCCTCTAGTGCCTTCATTTGTTCTTCACATATTTGTTGAACATGCAATGAAGGCTAGATGCTTGGGGATATCCTTAAGAGATTCATATATATATTTTTAAGTTTATTTATTTTGAGAGAGACAGAGCCAGCATGAGTGGGGGAGGGGCAGCGAGAGGGAGAGAGAGAATCCCAAGCAGATTCTGCACTGCCAGTACAGGGCCTGATACGGGCTGTGAGATCATGACATAAGCTGAAAGCAAGAGTTGGATGCTTAACCAGCTGAGCCACCCAGGCACCTCAAGAGATTCATATTCTTTAGGGTCCATTTTATATTCCTGTGTTGTATGTAACTTGATCACAAGAATGAGAAAAAAGGCATTCTATGTTGTAGGCCCAGGTGTTGATGATACTTGCCACCCTGGAACAGTTATTTGTTTGGTAAGCAGCACTCAGATGTGATAGAAGATCCAAGCCATGCTGAGCTTCTAAGATGAATGGGATGGGTAAAGAAGGGGAATGAATGTGATATTATTAATAGAGTACATTACATACTAATATATATGCAACATGTAATTTAGCAGGCTAGTAGACTGTCAGAATTCTTTGGGTATCTACTACATGACTGGCCCTGGGCCATGAGATGCTTTGTATATCTTCTCATGTAATCCTAACAACATATCTGTGTTACTGTTTTCATTTTATAGTTGAGTAAACAGGCTCAGAAAGGTTAAGTATTTTGCCCAAGTTCTCAGGCAATGAATGCAGCAAGTTTCTGCCTTTTAAACTACAATATTATATCCCTTCACAATTAAGATAAGGGAAGTTCTTTAACTACTGAGGTGTTCGGTTGAATTATAACATCAATTTGTAGCAGTTAAATAAAGCAGACATCAGAAATTTGGCACATTAAAAAAGGCCTTATTGGAACAATAGAGAAAGTCAATAAAACCAAAAGTTAGTTCTTTGAAATGCTCAACAAAATTGAAAAAACTATAGCTATACTGGCCAAGAAAAAAAAAAGAGAAGATTCCAATTACTAAATTAGAAATGAAAGGGGCAACACTACTGTTGACCTTAAAGAAATAAAAAGATTGATAAGAGAATACTGTAAATAATTATATGACAGTAAGTCATTTAACCTAGATGAAACAGCAAGTTCTTTTCATAGAAAGACACAAATTATGTAAACTGACTCAAGAAGAAATAGAAAATCTGGGTAGACCTATGACAACTAAAAAGATTGAGTTCATAATAAAAAAACTTCCCCCTACAAAGATAGCTTTACTTGTGAATTCTAAAAAAAAATATTTAAAGAAGAATTAATACCAGTCTTTCACAAATTCTTCCCAAAAAACGGAAGAGGGGAAAACACTTCCTAACTCATTCTGCAAAACCAGTTTTGTTCTGATACTAAAACCAGACAAAGATATAAGAAAAGCAAACAGAGACTATTATCTTTTATGAGTATAGACGGAAAGAAATCTTCAATAAAATACTAACAATCCAAATCCAGCAGTATATACACTATACACTATACTCTATATACCATAATCAAGTGGGATTTATCCTAGAATACAAGATTGGTTCAACATGTGAAAGTCAATCAATGTAATATACCATATTAATAGAATAAAGGACAAATAACTACATGATAATCTTGGTAGATGAAGAAAAAGCATTAGACAAAGTCCAATACATTTTTGTGATAAAATTTTTTTTCAACAAACTAGGACAAGAAGAGGGCTTCCTCAACCTGGTGTGACAACTTATGGAGAACCCATCACTAATATCATTGAATAGTGAAAGACAGAAAGACAAAGTTTTCTTCCTAAGATAAGAAGCAAGATAGTCTTGCCACTTCTATTCAATATTGTACTGAAGATTCTAGCCAAAATAATTAAGCAAGAAAATCAAATAAAAGACATCCAAATTGGAAAGGAAGAAATAACACTATCTCTGTCTGCAGATAACATGATCTTATGTATGGAAAAACATAAAAAATCCACCTAAAAACCTAGGAGAGCAAATAAGTTAATTCAACAACATTGTAGGGTAGGAGATCAATATACAAATATCAGTTATATTCTAAGCATGAACAATTTGAAAATGAAATTAAATAATAACATTTACAATAGTATCAAAAAGAATAAAATATTTTAGAATATATGTAACCAAATAGATACAGGATTTACACTATGAAAATTAGAAAACATTATTGAAAGAAATTAAAGAAATAGAAAGACATCTGTGTTCATGGATTGGAAGACTAAATATTGTTAAGATGGCAGGACTCCCCAAATTGATAGACAGATTCAACATAATCCCTATCAAAATTCCTACTGCCATTTTCAGAGAAATGGGGAAAATGATCCTAAAATACATATGGAAATGCAAAGTATACAAAATGGAAAAAAAAAAATCTGGAAAAAGAACAAATTTGGAAGATTCACATTCCCTGCTTTGAAAACATAACTACAAAGCTACAGTAATCAAGATAGTGTGGTATTGACCTAAGGCCAGACATGTAGGTTGATTGAATAGAATTCAGAGTCCAGAAATAAACAAATAAGTCCATGATCAAATGATTTTCTCTAAGGGTGCCAAGACAATAAAATGGAGACAGAATAGTGTTTTGAACAAATGGTGCTGGAAAAAAGATATCCACATGTAGAAGAATGAATGTGGAGCCCGACCTCATATCATATACAAGAATTAACTTAAAATGGATGAAATCTAAATATAAGAGTTACAATTATAGGGGTGCCTGGGTGGTTCAGTCGCTTAAGCGTCCATCTTCGGCTCAGGTCATGATCTCGCAGTTTGTGAGTTCGAGCCCCGCATTGGGCTCTGTGCTGACGGCTTGGAGCCTGGAGCCTGCTTCATATTCTGTGTTTCCCTCTCCCTCTGACCCTCCCTGCTTGCACTCTGACTCTCTCTGTCTCAAAAATAAATCAATACTAAAAAAAAAAAAGAGCTGAATTTATAAAATTCTTAGAAAACATAGGTGTAAATCTTTGTGAATTTTGCTTTGGCAACAGTTTCTTAGATATGACACCTAAAACACAAGCAACCAATGAAAAAATAGGTAAGTTGTACTTCATCAAAATTAGAGACTTTTGTGTGTCAGAGGTCAATATCACAATAGTGAAAAGATAATCCTCAGAATGGGAGAAAAATTTTGTGAGTCATATATGTAATAAGGATCCATAATATGTATAAAAACTCTTAAATTCACTAATGAAAAAGACACCTAGATTAAAAAACAAGCAAAAGATTCAAATAAACATTTCTCCAAAGAAAATGACCAATAAGTACCATGAAAATATTCTTAACATCATTAGTCACTAGGGAAATGCAAATCAAAACCATAGATAACCACTCATACCCACTGGAATATCTATAATATTAATAATAAAGAATTATTGGTAAGTGCATTGTTCAGGGTTCTCCAGGGAAACAGAACCAATAACAAATATATATGAGATTTATTGTAGGAATTGGCTCACATAGTTATGGAAGCTGAGAAGTCCTACAATCCATCCACAAGATGGAAAACCAGAAAAGCCAGTGGTGTAATGCAACTTGACTCTAAAGGTCTGAGAACTGAGGGGCCACTGGTGTAAGTTCTGGAGTCCAAAGGCCCAAGAACCAGGAGCCCCATTGTCTAAGAGCAGAAGATGGATATCCCAAGTCAAAAAAGAAAGAGAAATGGTCTTCCTCTGCTTTTTGTTTAATTCAGGCCCTCAACTGATTGGATGATGCCCACCCACATTGGTGAGGATGGATCTTCTTTATTTAATCTTCTGAATCCCTAGAAACATCCTGACAGGTACACTCAGAAATCATTTTACCAGCCATTTGGGCATCCCTTAGCCCAGTCAAGTTCACACGTAAAGTTAACCATCACAGTAAGGATGTAGAGAAATTGGAACCCTCGTATGGTTGCTGGTGGGAATGTAAAGTGATTCAGCTGCTGTGGAAAAGCTTGTCAGTTTCTCAAAAAGTTAAACATTGAGTTACCATAGGACTCAGAAGTTCTACTTTTAGGTATATATCTGAGAATATTGAAACACGTGTTCACGCAAAAACTTGTGCACAAATGTTCATAGCATTTTTCAGAGCCAACAAGTTAAAACAATCCAAATGTTCATCAACTCGTGAATGGATAAATAAAACGTGGCATACCTATACAATGAAATATTACTCAGCAATAAAAAGGAATTGAATAATGATACATGCTACAACATGGATGAACCTTGAAAACATTATGCTAAGTGAAGAAAGCCAGTCACAAAGGCTGTATATTGTATCATCCCACTGATATGAAATGTCCAGAATAAGTAAATCCATAGAGACAAAAAGGAGATGAGTAGTTTTCACATAAGGAGGAGAAGAGAGAATGCTGTTAACCAGTACAGTACTGTGTTTCCTTTTGGGGTGATAACATTCTGGAATTAGGTAGTGGCGGGAGTGCACAACCTGTGCCTACGTTGTAAGCCAATGAATTGGAAAACACACAGGGGAATTGTATGGTATAAATTGTATCAGTTTATAACATGGCTAGATTGGAAGATTCTTATCCTCAGGATACTTTTAAGTATATAAAGAATATAAGTCACATTCTGTCAGGAGGGCTTAGTCACATGGCTACCCCTAGTTCCAAGGGCAAGGGGTGTGCTTCTGAAGCATGTAGCCCTCCTACAGCTCTGTCACCCTGGTGGACAGGGGTAATGGGTTTTTGTAAACAGTTGGCAATCTCCATCACAGTGGCAAAGCTGGAATTGGAACCTAGGTCTTGGTGGGTCCTGGTCCAATTTCTTTTTACCCTACCATCTGTTTCTCCAAGGAGACTGATTTCATAAGTGTAATCAAGCAAGCTGCTGAAAATAGACTTTTTTGAAACTAAAATAAGATTTGTCTGCTAACAGAGGGACTGAGTAGCCTAGGAAATGACTAAGCATTTATCCTTCTTATGTGCAAAGGCTGTCCTCTTTAGGGAAGGATGCAGGAGTGTATACATACAGGTCCAGTTTTGAAAAGGAAAGAGGCAATTCCAGGGATTTTCTAGGGAAGTGCGATTGTACAACGTCCCATCAAGAAGCATAGTGGGCAATGGCCTTCTGCATCTTTATGAACAAAGGTGTCATTCATTAGCCCTGATCGGCATCCACCGATTTGGGTAAACCCAGATCCACGATACTGGCGTGAAACCGTCTGTCTGTGGTGTCCACTGCACTGTGCCAGAGCCGGAGCACTAGAGTCTCGATTATCCTCCTTCACACCAAGTTCAGATGTGACACGCCACTAGTTAGGGCTTGCCTAGTGCCATTTGCCTTTCGTTGCTAGCCCTAAGGGGTAGGCAATCCTGCATGCTTGTAAACAAAGTTTTTAAGTTTAAAAATTCTCAAAGACTGTAAATATTTACCTGTTAAACCAGAAAAGATAAACTACAGTGAGGAAATTGTTAGAATAGATAGACCAAAATAAATATATCTTGCAAGTGTAGTTCTGAAAATTGAAATAGAGACTGGAAATTCAGATGTTTGGGGGGACCAGGCAGGTATTTTAAATGCATGGGAGTATGGCTATTGGGAATTGTGGCAAAATGGAACATATAAACCCTGACTTAAGACATTAAATAACATCCAAATAAGAAACAAAAAACACCTGCTTCAAAACAAAACAAAACAAGAACCCCTGCCTCTGGGCCAATTAAAATCTGTGTGGGGCAAAGTTCAGCTTGGGGGCCACCAATTTATAGCAACCTCCTGACTGGAATCTAATATAGCAATATGCAATAAGGAGTCCAACATTTGTTGCATAAAGAACACAAGAACATAAAATGTTCTTAGCTCCTGCATTTAAAGAAACAAAACTGGAAACCATTCAAATGCCTAATAATTGAGGAATGATTAATCACACATTGGTAAAACTGTATAGCCATTTAAAGCACAGCGATGCTAGCCAGCGCGGGGCATGGAAATGCACACATGTGAAAACTAAGTTACACTAAGTTACAAATGTATATGTTACCACATGTGTTAACAAAGATTGGAAGAGAATTTGGAGCAATGTAAATAATTGGATGCCCCGAGACTTTTTTTCCCCCTGAAAAGAAGCTTAAATTCACCATGAAGAAAAAGAAAATCCAAGTCACCTCTACTAAGGCTATGAGTAAAATATCTAGGTGTCCTCTGAATTCGATCCAGTTAAGCACAAGCATGACTATTTCATAGCTTATGGCTTTGTCCTAGAAGTTTTCTGTTTTGCCGGAAAGAGATAATTTCCTACTCTGGTTATACACTGATATTTTGTTCCCACTTCAGAATTCTGTTTTTACTTCTTTCTTATTTATCTTTCCTGTTTCCTATTTAACCTCTTTCCTATTTTACTTCTTTCCTACTTTATAAATGTGGATCCTAGGAAAGAGTCCAGTCCCACACTGGATGGTCTCCCACTCCTAGCCCCTACAGTCCGTTCTTCTTTCAGTCAGTAGTGTCTTCTTGTGGGCATTCAAATCTGGTCACTTCACCTGTCAGCATACAGGCTTTCCTTGACTTCCAGTTGCCTCTAGGGCACACACCAAAATCTTCCCAGGTCTGATCCTGGAATCTCACTGGCCTCTCTTCCATTGCTCCGGGCTTTTTGCTCTCTGGCCACCCTGGCCTTTCATTCTGGGCCTGTGCATTTTCCCCTCACTACATGCATCCTCTTTGGCTGCTAGGTTCTGTCCTCTCTCTTTTTGTCTTCTCCTTTTTCTCAAATGTTTATTTATTTTTGAGAGAGAGAGAGAGCGAGCAGGGGAGGGGCAGAGAGTCAGGGGCAGTGGCAGAGGAGCAGGGAGAGGCAGAAAGAGAGAGGGAAGGGGTGCCTGGGTGGCTCAGTTGGTTAAACGTCTGACTTCAACTCAGCTCATGATCTCGTGGTTCGTGGGTTTGAGCCCCACGTCAGGCTCTGTGCTGACAGCTGGGAGCCTGGAGCCTGCTTCGGATTCTGTGTCTCCCTCTCTCTCTGCCCCTCCCCTGCTCGTGCTCTGTCTCTCTCTGTCTCTCAAAAAATAAAACGCTTACACACAACTTTAAAAAACACCCTCAAGCCTGCTGTTTTCTCAGACCTAAACACTCACATGGAACAATAACACGTGTGCTTCAATTGCTCTCCCCTGAATCAGGTGATGCAGGCGCACTGTGTCAAAATAGAGACTGAATTCTACCGCCGCAGTCGCAGCGAGATAGTGGATGGAAAAGGACACACCATGGGCGCACTTTATTGGCAGCTGAATGATATCTGGCAGGCTCCCTCCTGGGCTTCCCTAGGTAAGTGTTTCAGCATTCGTTGTGCATGTGAGAGAAAGCAATACCTGTGCGGAGAGGCACTGAGAAAGCACAGGGCCCGCGGGGTCAGATTAACCCAAGTAGAACCCCTTCGCAGGGGAGGGGAGGTTCCCCAGGGGCCTATGAACCACCCCGCCCCCCTTCCTAGTCTTTCGGGGGAGCCTCAGAGGCAGCCCGGTTTGAGTTCTGGGCTGTGCAAAGTCACAAAAGCGGGCTAATCCAGGGGATAGATTCATGCATGAAGATCTCAGCCATGTGTCTCATCATTATTGCTTAAAAATTTGAATTTAATTAGGAGGACTTTCCAAGCAAAAGAAGTATTTACTTAAGCATCTTTTCTTCTAAATTATTTAGATGAATTCAACCATGTGGAAGGCTGGCCCAAGTAAGTGTTAGAATATCCTTTTCCTAGATTCCCCTTTAAGCACCCCCCCCCCCCACCACCACCACTTACGACTTCCAAGGTCTTATTTTTGCCTTATTTATCTCTAGGAGAAAGGTAGTAGAGTCAGAAATCCAAGTAGGAAGAGTTATCAGTTGAACCTGTTTAGTTGGCAACACATATGACTGGCATGGTGCCTGCAGTTGAATTATTCTGTTTTGATACATTTTTTAAAAGTATGGAGTAATAATGATTCTTTGGCGTTCACTAGAGGTGGTTTGAAGCAAAGTTCAGTCAGAAATATAAACAAATGTTTTGGGTCAAAAATGAGGCAAGGCCATAAAGTAAAAAAGCCACTTTGCTGGGGGAGGCTCTTAAATTAGCTGTGGAAGTAAATCCAAGGAGACCATTGCCTGCATGCTTTGATTAGTGCTGAATCACCTCTTGCAGGAAATTGGAGTTTTGATCCAGTTTCTCTGACCAAAGTCTTTATCAACACCAACCAGATAAAAGAGTATTGAGTGAGAATCAGGGGTAGACGCGGGGGGAGTAGCCTTTCTGGGACGCTTAAAGCTGGACAAAGAGATATTGTTCAGAGACACTTAGACCCTGACCCTGCCTTCTGTATGTGGCTGAGCTTGTGGACTCCTGGAGCAGAGTTTAGTTCAAGAGCTGGAAGAGTCCAGTCTTTGTAACTCTTCCCTTAAACGACTGCATGCAGATTCTTTGAATGAGTTCTTTAGAAAGGGTGACTAAACCCAAGTACAGGTGTATGATGGCAGAGCAAGAATTTGTTTTCTAAACTCTTGCAGGATGGTGCCTCCATGGAGAGGCTCACCATCTTCTTCTACCTGTTACCGAAAGCAAGAGCCTGGGAGAAGGTGTGACAGGTTATGCTGTGTCTGTTCTTGCTCTGGGCAGCCTCATAGCCTCTGTTTAATCCTGCTTCAATGGCTCAATAAATCTGGTGTGCAGGTGGGGTAGGGAAAAGTACGTGTCACCTCTTATCACCTGAAATAGCGATACCTCAAAGGTATCATAGCTGCTTGGAACCGAAAGATTCTTATATATTTCCTTTTAAAAAATAAACCTCATTTTTAGTTACAATTTTGCAAATACAGAAATCCACCTGGACATTTTATTTTGCTTGACTCATCAACTTGGACAGTTACAGAGCTAATGGAAAAGCCAGAAATCACATAGCATTTTTAGCTGATTATGTAGGATATTATATTGGTATCCATACTTTGTCACTGATTAGCAACTAGTGTGTGTCCTAGTGAGACCTTTTGTTTCCATTGCTGTTCTCCTGTATTCTGCGTGTGACCATGAAGTTAGAACTGCGCACGTGAGGTCTCCCCTGTAATGGATACCACATGTGAGAGTGTGCACGTCACCTCAGGTCTGAGCCATCTTCCATTTATGAGAAAGCTTTCCAAATACAGTTCACCCTTGAACAACATGGGGTTGAACTGTGGGGGTCCAGTAATATTAGGATTTTTTTGGTAAATACAGTACAGTACTATAAATGTATTCTGTCTTCCTTATGACTTTCTTAATATTTTCTTTTCCCTAGCTTGCTTTATAGTAAGAACACAGAATATAATATATACAATACACAAAATATGTGTTAATTGAACAATTAACACAATACACAAAATACATGTTAAATAAACAATAATTTATGTTATTGGTAAGGCTTCTGGTCAATAGTAAGCTATTAGTAGTTAAATTTTGGGGGAGTCAAAATTACACACAGATTTCTGACTGCACAGGGTTTGGTGCATATTAACCCCTATATTATTCAAGGTCAATTGTGTTAGTTCTAGTTCATTTTATAGATCTAATAGGAAAGGCCTGTCCACCCCTCCCTGTTTGTTGTTTTTAAGGGGAACTATTATGAGTTGTGACTGAAGGGCTGAGAGTTGAAATTTGCAAAATTGGAAGAAATTCTTTCTATTTGAACTTCAAACCACATTCCTACATGTCAGCAACGTGCACTGTGAATTCTGGACATGACATCTCCCCCCCACACCCCACCCCCTCACCCCTCCTCCCCGCTTCCCTTCCTGCCATCTCTCTTGAAGTTGTTCAGAAGTGCAGTGCTTTGTGGGGAAAGATCTTCTTTCCGAAATAGAGGCATGTTGAACATATATTTTAGTTTGTGGATTAAGCATACCACACATGCCAACAGGGCACAGAAATAATAGATTCTCAAAAGCTTCTAATTGTATCTGAGCAACTGCCATGAATTGTCATCTGTGTGTTCTCCAGTCTACATTTGCCAGAGGTATTTGTGATAATGGTGGTTTTATTTCACTCAGAGGATTTTGTGTGTATGGGAAAAGGAGACTGTGAGTTTTAAATAACTCTTTCTGTTACTTTTTAAATTTTTTTCAGTGTTCTATGCTTTTTTCAGGTATACTGTGTAGTGATTCGACATTTGTGTACATTACAAAGTGCCCACCATGATTAAGTGTAGTTAGGATCTGTCACCATATAAAGTTATTACAATATTATTGACTGTGTTCTCCATAACTCTTATAAATGAATATTTATAATATTTGATACAATTGTAGCATTTTCTTACGATTACTAATATATGTAACATTTTTATTGCCGCCCTACTGATTTCCTTCTTCATGTGTATGTAGTAAAAAGGACCTTTGGTACACTGAGCTCCTGGAAGCAGAATTATGTATGAGAAAGTGCTACCTAGGAGTCAGGTCTGGGCTGATTAAATGTTTGATTAAAATTAAATGTTTGATTTAATGGCTTGAGCCTCCGTTTCCTCATTTGTAAGGTAGATGTTAAAGATGTAAGAATGCCATGAGGTAATGTCCAGAATGTTCCGAGCCCTCAACAAATGTGCGTTCCTGCCCCTGTGGACTCTCCCTCCTGTGCCCAGTCCCTGGAATCCTGACAAGTCAGACACAGCTGGACCACGGGCAGGATAACCCTGACTGTCTCACCCTGGCCGTGTCTTAACTTTCCTATTTTTAGAATATGGAGGAAAGTGGAAAATGCTTCATTACTTTGCTCGACATTTCTTCGCTCCACTCTTGCCAGTGGGATTTGAGGATCAAGATGTGTTTTTCATCTATGGTGTGTCAGACCTTCACTCTGACTGTAAAGCGACGCTCACTGTAAGTTGCTTCGTTTTTTTTCTCTTTAAGATGGAGAGTTTTTGATTATTTCTTGAGTGATTTGGTTATAGTTCTTGCAGGAAAAAGAAAAGAGAAAACAATGCTAGGCAAAAAGAGAGGGTAGAACCTCAAAGAAGTCCTGGGGCACCTGGGTGGCTCATTTGGTTAAGTATCTGACTTCAACTCGGGTCATGATCTCGCAGTTCATGAGTTCGAGCCCCGCATTGCTCAGAGCCTGGAGCCTGCTTCTGATTCTGTGTCTCCCTGTCTCTCTGCCCCTCCCCTACTCATACTCTGTCTCTGTC
The DNA here is from genome assembly GCF_018350155.1 of Leopardus geoffroyi. Classification (NCBI taxonomy): domain Eukaryota; kingdom Metazoa; phylum Chordata; class Mammalia; order Carnivora; family Felidae; genus Leopardus; species Leopardus geoffroyi. The sequence continues at coordinate 119,552,868 of NC_059327.1, forward strand.
TCTCAAAAATAAATAAACGTTAAAAAAATTTCTAAAAACAAAAAAATTAAAAAAAAAAAAGAACCTCAAAGCAGTCCTGGGAGGCTGCAATTTGGAGGACACTGTGAATAGGTGCCAGTTACAGAATAACAACAATACACCAGGTCGTGTGTGTTCCATGGATTACTTTGTTTAATTCTCACAACCGCCTGTGAAGCCAGTGCTGTTATTATTCTCATTTTACATGTGGAGAAACAGAGCCTTCCAGAAGTCGAGTCACTTGCTCAGTTACATGGTAGTACATAGTAGGACTGGTCGAACCCTGTTCAACCCAGGGTTCATAGGCTCTTAACCAGTTCTGCTGTTCTGACTTGCATCTATTATTACTGGTGTTCTCTAAAAACACAAAACAAAACAAAAACAAAAACAAAAACAAAAACAAAACACAATAGTAACCAAGTAACCAAGAATGTTTGGTTTTGCTCTGTCTTGTGTCTCCCTAGGTGAGAGTCCACACGTGGAGTTCCCTGGAGCCCTTGTGCTCCTCTGAGACTGAGCGTTTTGTCATGGAAGCAGGGAAGGCCGTTCTCCTATACAAGGAGCAGGTGCCTGCATTGTTGGGGCGTTGTGGGAACTGTACCCGGCAAAGCTGTGTGGTTTCCTTTTACCTTTCAACGGACAACCAACTTGTGAGCCCAACCAACCATCACTTCCTGTCTTCGCTGAATGAGACCGTGGGGCTCCAGAAGGCACACATCACCGTAAGTACCAGTGGCCTGGGGTCACGGTGGCCTTGCAGACCTGCCCTGCTTTGGGGGCAAGCACGCTGCATTCTGCATTTTGCAAATTTTCTCCTGGGTGCTGAGTTTACCTGGGACCTGGGAAAGGTCAGCCTCTTCCTACTAGAAGCAAAGACCAAATGACTTTTTTTCAAACTCAGTGTTTGTCAAAGTTTAGGGTTCCTGCCATCCTGCTATCCCTTGGCCCCTCCGGAGTGGGGCTGGAGCAGAGGGCAGGAAGCGGCAGTGGGAGTCATCACCGCCGATGGCTCCTGCACTGACTGCATTCCAGGCTCTGTCCCCGGGGCTCTGCTGCCTCATTCCTGAAGTATGAAGTGCTGCATTGACACTGGAGCAAACCTGTGTAGAGGGGAGGAGTAACATGCTGCAGCCAGGAAGCCCCAGGAGAAGCATGCTGATTTTGAGTGTTTAAGTAGAGTCTATGCATGTTTTTTAATGTTTAGTTTTGAGACACAGAGACAGAGCGTGAGCAGGGGAGGGGCAGAGAGAGCAGGAGACACAGAATCCAAAGCAGGCTTCAAGCTGTCAGCACGGAGCCCGACACAGCGCTCGAACCCACGAGCCCTGAGATCATGACCTGAGCTGAAGTTGGACGCTTAACCGACTGAGCCACCCAGGCGCCCCGAGTCTATAAATTTTTAAAAATATCCCTCAGGGGCACCTGGGTAGCTCATTTGGTTGAGCATCAGACTCTTGATTTCGGCTCAGGTCATAATCTCATGGTTCATGGGATCAAGCCCAACATCGGCCTAAGATTCTCTCCCCGTTTGCCCCTCCCCCCTCTTGAAAATAGAAAAAAGAAATTCCCTCTACTCTCTTTGATTTACTGCTTCAAAGTAGCTTGATCACCAAATCTATAATTGCCAAGAAGAAAATGGGATGACCAGGATGTGTTGTTATAAAAATTGTGCAGCTGGAGACCTTGGAATCTGTATAGTTGATTTAAAACCTTTCCTACCCTTTCCCCCACACACAGTGATTAAATGTATTCTTCAAGAAAGTTTTATTCTCTAATTTTAGTGAAGTTTAAGCTTGTTTTACACCTTTATTTAATTGAGAATGCTTTAGTGAGAGGGTTTTTTTGCATTTACTTAAGACTTTTTTTTTTTTTTAAGAGAGAGAGAGAAATTGCATGAGCATGGTAGGGGCGGATCTTAGCAGGCTCCACACTCAGTGTGGAGCCCAACGTGGGGCTTGATCTCATGACCATGAGATCACAACCTGAGCCGAAATGAAGAGTGGTTTCATTTCGGAGAAATGACTGAGCCGCTTGACTGAGCCACCCAGGCGTCACGCATTTACTTAATCAAATAAAAACTCAGTCTTTGAACTGAAAACATATCTTTCTCAATAGCGAAATATTCACATAACGAAATACAAATTATCTATAATAACTGATGTGGAACAGCTAGGAAGGGAATTATATATATTGATGTAGTTTCTTTACAGAAAAAAAAATGAACAAAACCAAAAAATATGTAGCAGATAAATTTGCGATCTCTAGACTTAGGATTTTGAAATCTCTTTCTCTTTCCTAAGCCAGGCCTTCATGAGCCTGGGACAAGTGGGTGTGAGAGAAAAGTGGGACTTGTTCCTTTGTCCTACCTCATTTGGATTTCAATGAGACCTGCCCTTCCTAAAGGGATGTAATAATAGTAACCATAGCTAACATTTGCTGCCCGCTTAATATAGGCCAGACGCTTGGGTGCGCTATCCCCAGTAGGATGCTGGGAAATTGTTTTCCATGGCTCCCTGAAGCCAGGGTACAAGCTCGAACCTGGACTCTGCAGTGAGATTGAGATGCGACTTCTGACTGGAAGAAGGCAATACGAGGGAGCAGGCACCAGTGTGGCTTCTGGCTTTGGCTTTGGAGCAGCAGTAGCCGGGGCCTCCTGGCAGCTGTGTGGGCCGGATGTGGGGCCAACCGTGTGAATTGCATGCCTGGGACTGACTGCTTTAGGGTCTTCACCGAACAGCTGGGCGGCATGATTTGGGAATGTAACCTCTTGCTTCAGTCCTGAATCTCTGACCCTCCGAGAGATACCTAAAACATCTTAAGTTTCTTTTCTGTTTTCTCCAAAGTATGGTTTCTTGTTTATAGCTCAGGACCCTGCATGATACGTAAGGCCAAAATGATATATAGTAAAAACAGTGCCCTGAAATTCTTCATGCCACATATAATATGTAACGTCAGCCCTACCGTGTGGCATGTGTGCATGTTGAGGAGTCATGTTTCATGTCAAATGCACAGCTTTAAATACCAGATCACACTCAGCTGCAGGCTCACTCTGAGAACCTCACAAACCCCTACCCTCGGGGCACAGCCCAACCTGGCCTCACTTTAGCATGTGCTAATTGGCTAGTTCATGGCAGGACTGAAACTGCACTGTCCTTTGCTGATATTGTGTGGGATTCACACATGTTAAACGTGCTAATGATGTGACTTTATGGGACCATGCAATGAAAGAGAGAAAACTCCAACGGTAGAGCTTTTGTAAGTGCCTGGCAGGCGGCTGTCTAGGTTGCTGGATCTTTTCAGAAGACAAGCTTCATGGCTGTGCTCTGCAGCCAGCGCCGCATATATCCTGAGAAAGTCATTTCAGCTTCCCGGCCCTTATGCAAAAATGTTCCTCCCTTGATCCCCTGAGAAAAACTGTGAAGGACACAATGCTTTGAGCTTCTTGTGAACCACTCTCCTTAATAATTAGAGACTGCATGTTTCTACACTTGGCTTGAGATTACAATTTGGTAATTTCCCACAGCCTTAAATAAATTTTCCGTGTTTTTTTTTTTTTTAGTATCTGACACAGTGCATGGAATATAAGACTTTGGCAACTGCAGGACCCAAGTTGTAGCGAATGTGCTCCTTCATGGGCCACAGCAACGTTCCGATAGGTATTGTGTGTAGAATAGATAGATCTCCCCTCATCGTTCACTTAATTTATCTTTTTCTTTCAGGCCAACATCTCCCAGCAAGGTGACACATTTGTGTTTGATCTGGAAACCTCGGCTGTCGCTCCCTTTGTTTGGTTAGATGTAGGAAGCATCCCCGGGAGATTCAGTGACAATGGTTTCCTCATGACTGAAAAGACACGGACTATATTATTTTACCCTTGGAAACCCACCAGCAAGAGTGAATTGGAGCAATCTTTTCACGTGACTTCCCTGACTGATACTTACTGAGGGGTTACAGGTTGTATTTTCAGCGAACTCTGGAATAAAGCATTTCGAAGGCACCGGCCGAAGCTGAAGACAAGTTGAAGAGGCTGAGAAATGTGTCTGCTTGCGGCCACACATCTGATTCATCGCTCTGTGAAGACTTTGTACAGAGCATTCTTTCGGGAAAGGTTGTTGACTCAGGTGATATCCTCCAGCAAGGCTGTGCATCGGTGTTCCTCTGTGCCAGGACTGTAGTTTTATCCCTGCCCCCACAGCTTTAGCAAAGCCATGACCCAGTTATGACCCAGTTGTAACCCAGCCACCTCCTCCTACCCGGGAGAGGAAGTCCACACATAAAGTCCTCTCGGGGAATCGCAGGAACATGACCATTGCGGTATCTGTGGAAGGTTGTGAGGTCATGTAGGCCTCTCCTAGTTAGCTTTGAAAAATAATGAATAATCACAGTGAAGCTGCTTTGTTATTATTCCCTGAGGAAATGGAGGTTCAACGGTCACAACAGAGAGAGATTTCTGGGTAGTAGCCACGTTGTTGTTTTTGTTGCTGGAAAGTTTGGGGTGTTGACTGTCGCCATTTGATTACTTTTTTGGGTAGGGTTCTTTTTTCCTTCGTGGGTTTTGTTATAAAATATTGTTTTGACAATAACAGCTTCTTTTTTTCAAAGGCCATTTAGAGTGATTCTCCTTTGAAAAATAAGCTCACATTGAAATGGACATCACTGTGGTCACTCTGGAAACTTCTGCGTGTCATATGCTGTCACCTGTAATTATGTATGGGTTGTAGATGTGGCTAAATCCAATGAACTTTCCAATTCAAAGGCTGTGAGTTAGATTTATATTTGTTGACCCTGGCAACAAAGTGGTGTTTCTTTTAGCTTCGGTTTCAATCATTTTATATTAATATTGATTAATTGTAAGTTGCTGTAAATTTGTTTTATTATACATGATCATGTTTATAAATTATATTGATAATGAAACAAATGGGTCAAAATGTTAATAGATGAGGTGTGTAGGAATTCTTTTGGACTGCTTTTGTAACCTTTCCATAAGTTTGAAACTACATCAAAAATTAAAAGTTACATAAATTGCACTGACAACATGATATTTCATCTGTGGCTTAATCATTCCATAAACATTCATTTGCGCCCATTATTGTGCTGGGCATGAATTTCCCTTTAGCTCTCAGCAACTTTTTATTCTACTTGATAAACTGGGAGAGTTTAAAGAATCTAAATTAAGATGTTTGAAGGGTTTTCTCTGGGAAGAATCCTGTAATTGGTTATGGAATGGACTGGCGGTGAGAGTCTGGCTTTAAAATCAAGACGAATTAGGGGTGCCTGGGTGGCTTAGTCGGTTTTGCCACTGACTTGGGCTCAGGTCATGATCTCACGGCTTGGCACAGGAGTTTGAGCCCCGTGTCAGGCTCTGCACTGACAGCTCGGAGCTGGGAGCCTGCTTCAGATTCTGTGTTTCCCTCTCTCTGCTTCTCCCCCACTCGCGCTCTGCCTCTCTATCTCAAAAATAAACATTTAAAAAAATTAAATTAAAAAAATAAAAATAAATAAAATGAAGACTAATTGGATAATAGATTGATTTTAAGATGTGAGAAGATTTAGGCCACAGTTCAGTGACTAAGAAGAAAATAAATGCAGACAACCTGGCCTCTCCTTCAATATCTAGGAGTCTCCTCATTTTATGTGTTATTTCAATATATATATATAAAAAAGTCTTATGAAGGCCTGGGATTTGGGGATGCAACTCAGAAGCTTCTTACTTGATAAATATATAATTTTCTTGTCACTGTTGAAATTCTGTTTTATCAAACAATTGCTGAAGGACAGGGACACTCTTCCGTATCAAAGTAAAGAATTTTCTGGGCCGGGTGCTCTGTGAGGTAGGCTTTGAAATGCATGAGCCATAATTTACATCACAATTCTGCCCTTACCCACTCAATCAAGTTACTTAACTTCTGTGTTCAGTGTTCTTGCGGTGAGATGGGAATAATTACATTCACCCTGTACCTTTGTTTTGAAGAATAAGTTTTAAATTTAGTTGGAGGGCGAGGCCCAGTGCTGGCAAGTAATGAGGGCTCTGTAAATGGAAGCACCATCCTGGGATGTGAGAGAAGGCAGGGTTTCCAGCCACACTGACATGGGTTGCAAACCCCAGGTTCTGAGGCCTAATGGTTGTATAACCTGGGGTTACCACTTGACCTTCTCTTTAGCTCATCTGTAAAATGCAGATAATCTCTAACCTTCAAAGGTAGTTCTGTGGACTAAACAACAGGAGCAAAATAAATGCTGAATAAATGGTGGTTGCACTTTACTTTTTTTTAACATCGTAATCATTTTTACCCAATTAATACATGAGGCAAGAGTAAAACTGAAGCAAATAAAGGCAGATGTCTTCCAGATGTATTTTTAAGAGGGGAAACAGACATCAGAACAGAATGAATTTGTAAAGGAAGAATAAATTAATGAACAGACATAAATATAAGCTGACAACAACTGTTGAAAGGAGAGAAATATGCTACATACACATCATTTCTGTAGGAGAACGGTAACATTGGAAACATTCTTCCACACTCATGTGTGGCACTGTGGTTAGTCATTTCTACCATCTTAATAGATTTTATTTTGCCACATTTACTGGATTAGAGTCTGATGTGCTCACTCTTGGCTTTGGGTTTGAGAAGACTTTTCTGGTAGTAGTTATGCAAATATTAATAGAATGCAAGGATCCGGTCCTTCTGCTGCACTGGATGCAAAGCACATTCCGGAAAGTGTGAGATGAAGAGAGGTCGGTTCACAGGATTCCATCTTCTCGTCTGAGAACGAAGAGGACAATAAAAATGGTAATTTTCTCATTCACATTCACTGTAACTCTTCTTTATTTTTTTTCTTACTTGACTTTTCATTGTGAGGGGTTTTCAAACCATGGGAAGTCACTTGGAAAATAAATAGGAAGATTGTTTTCTCTGTTGGAATGAAAGTGAACTGGAGCGCAGGAGAAATAAAGCTGTGTTTCCCACGCATTCCCAAAGTGACAGAGACCTAGACAGAAAGAGTAGTCTCTTGGGCTCTCAGAGATGAAACTTACTCCCCAACTTGGAAAAACTGTGGGAGAAAAACAAGTAGATATTATTTGTGCCTGAAATCCAAAGCATTTCAAAATATGCCCAGAGTCTGCTTTGACGGTGAATGTAATCTTATCGGTTCAATAAACACATAAAATCTAAAGGGCTGTGCAGAAAACGTATTTAATAATATTCTCAAGTGAATGAGGGAATTCTTGTTTTCTAATTGACTTATCAGAGGGCATGAACCTGTGTGATACTGTACAAACCCCTGAAAGTCACGGACAGATCTGGTATTAAGACACATCTGTGTTCTGACTCTAAGGACTATTTGGCCTAAGAATGTCTTCGTTCATTTAGCAAGCATTTATCGAGGAGCACTCTGAGCATCAGGCACTGTCCTTGTCCCTGGGGGGATTGCAATGAAAAAAGGCAGACCAGTTTCTGCCCTCCTGGGCTGTCCATTGTACAGGTGTCCTCGAAAACCAACCTCTGTGCTTCAGGGCCCAAATATAATGCAAACACAGAGTTTGGGATAAAGGGGAACAATAGCCAGGCAAAGGGGGGTTGCAGCAGGCTCTGGCCTTCAAAACCTGCAAGCCCCTCCACCCCCAGGAAAGGGCTGGGGGGTTTTATAGGGAAATACAGCATCCGGCCGGTTTCGACAGGAATTCTGTATGCTGCCAGCCTCCTTAGTCCAGTCAGTCGTTTTCAGGGTGGTATCAGGTTCCTAAAGCAAAAGGCTAAGAGGGAGGAGGGGAGCTTTGCAGACGAAAAGAAAAAGGTTACTTTATTTTTTTATATTATTTTTTCAGTGTATTAGGGTTTATTTATTTATTTATTTATGATTTAAATCAAAGTTAGTTAACATATAGTAGGGGCACCTGGGTGACTCAGTTGCTTGAGCATCCGACTTCAGCTCAGGTCATGATCTCACAGTTGGTGAGTTCGAGCCCTGCATCAGGCTCTGTACTGGCAGCTCAGAGCCTGGGTCCCGCTTGGGATTCTGTGTGTGTCTCTCTCTCCACCCCTCCTCCTCTCACGCTCTGTCTCTCTGTGTCTCAAAAATGAATAAACATTAAAATAAATTTTCAAAAAAGTTAACATATAGCGTAATTGTGATCTCAGGAGTGAAATTTAGTGATTCATCACTTACATAAAATCAAGCTCTGCTGAAGCATTAGTGCAGCCATTTTGATTTTTGTTCAACTTCATGCTTTTAAGTGGTTTCAGGGGGGGACAGACAATAAGCAAGTAGACAAGGCTATTTCAGCTGGTGGCAAGTCCTATAAGTCCCCATGATAGTGATGGGGAAGCAACGTTAGATAAGGCCATCTTGCTCAACACTTTAGGAAAAATTTTTTGAAAGTTTATGATAAACAAATGAAAAAAAAGTTTTTCAACTGAGAAAAGAGTCTTAAAAGACCTTACTGTAGGGATGCCTGGGTGGCTCTGTTGGTTAAGCGTCCGACTTTTGATTTAGGCTCAGGTGATGATCTCATGGTTCATGGGTTCGAGGCTCACATCAGGTTCTGTACTGGCAGCGAGGAGCGTGCTTGGGATTCTCTCTCTCTCTTTCTCTCAGTCCCTCCCTCCCTCTCTCTCTCTCTCTCAAAATAAATAAATAAACTTAAAAAAAAATAAAAAGAGAAGCCAGAAATTAAAAAAAAAACACAAAAACCTTCACTGTAAATACCTGAGGAAGAAAAAGGACAATACCAGGTAGTTGGCTAGGCTGGGCTCTGAGCTTGTGATTGTTAAGCTGAGGCTGAGCTAACCTGCCAGGATGTCTTTGAGCCCTTGAATATGGGCCAAATAGTGAATGGGTTTTGCAGAAATAGGGGTATTGCATCACTGTGTCAGGTTTTATCACTATCTCTCCTTATATCTGTAGACATGGGTTACTGAATCCTGCCATGAAAGAAAAGTTTGCAAGAATAATGCAGCTTAATCCCTTCCATCAGATCTCAGCCTTTACACAGGATTTATTGAGCAACAACTTGTGGCACATTATGCTATGAGCATAATACAATGTACAGACCTGTACAAAGGATGACAGTAACACCTAAGTGACCCCAAATTCCTGGGAAATAGGATGTTGGGATCATGGAAATTTCTGGTTAGGAACTAGTAAATCATTCCTGGTTCATCATCCATGTGAAAACAATACTCTTGTTCTTATTCTGTTATTGTTACTTATTATGGCTTTTGTAAAATTTACTGGATCTTCGGAGCCAATTCACATATTTCTAATCGGTGGGGCAGACATTAATGGTGGGCCCCCCTACAGCTGTTGTCCCCTCTTCTCTGCTAATAGAGGTGACTTTGTGTCCTGTCTCAGAGACTGAATTGCAATTGGTTATACTAATTGGATTCTCCTTTGCCAGTGATTGGTCTAAGGTGAGGCACGTGGCCCAATTCTGGCAAATAAAACACAAGGTGGCATTTAATGTAAGGTTTGCCGAGACAGCAGAGTGGGGGCAGGGGTAGGTTTTCCTGCCAGACAAGAAACAGACCTGACGACCTGAGGAGGGACTCTACTGTTGGGTGAGGTTGAGAAGCTGCTGTGTGAGGAGCTGATACTTGGAGCTGCTGCAGCCTTTTTGTGAGCTTGAGGAAACATTATTGACACGGTGGGGCAGTGGAGGGAGTGTCAGAGATGTTGAACTGTTGAGTGAACCCTGTAATCTAACTCCAGTCTTCTTACGAAAAATAAGGCCCTATTTTTCTTAATCCAGTTGTAGTCAGGTATTCTGATTTTATAACCCAAAGCATGTGATTTGACATAGCCGTTAAGGGTATGGGCTTTGAAATCAGACATAACTTATGTTTGAGTTCCAGAACCCCCACTAATAGGCTGTTCGATATTATATTTAAGTTACTGAGTTTTTCTGTGCCTTAGTTTCTTTATCTTTAAAACTGGAGTAATAAGATGATAATAATAATACTAATAATAGTGAAGGCTTAATTAGATGATGCATACATACGGATAGCACACAATAACTATTCAACAAATGTTAGCTATCACGATTATCCTTTCCTCTGTGTTAAATCATCAAAGGGAGACTAAGCACTGAGTGATGGTTGGGTACCAGCCAGAGGAGCTGCTGAGAGTGAGTGGCTGCAGCAGTGGGACCTGGAAGGTGGAGTGGTGAGCACCTTGATTCCCTCCCAGAGCCCTAAGCTCATCACCCTACTTGGTCATTCTGAAGTTACAACTGTAGAAAGTGAGGGTGAGGTCACACAGGTCATATTTGGCCAGCAGATGATTTTGTTGGCACAAAGAGTGGTTTTAAAAGTTGAATTACTTGGGGCACCTGGGTGGTTCAGTCCATTAAGTGTCCAGTTCTTTAAATTTTTTTTAACATTTATTTATTTTTGAGAGAGTCAGAGACAGAGTGCAAGCTGGGGAGAGGTAGAGAGAGAGGGAGACACAGAATCTGCAACAGGCTCCAGGCTCTGAGCTGGAAGCAAAGGGCCTGACTCCGGACTCGTACTCACCAACTTCGAGATCATGACCTGAGCCGAAGTCAGATGCTCAACAGGCTGAGCCACCCAGGTGCCCCAAGTGTTCAACTCTTGATTTTGGCTCACGTCTTGATCTAGCGGTTTGTGAGATAGAGCCCCATGTCGGACTCTGCACTGACAGCATAGAGCCTGCTTGGGATTCTCTCTCTCTCTGCCCCTCTCCTTCTCTCTCTCAAAATAAATTGATAAACTTAAAAAAAAAAATTTTTTTTAAGTTGAATTATTTGCTACCATTTAAAAAAGGGACATTCTGGGATGCCTGGGTGACTCAGTCAGTTAAGTGTCTGACTCTTGATTTTGGCTCAAGTCATGATCTCATGGTTTGTGAGCTCGAGTACCACATCTGGCTCTGCACTGGCAATGTGGAGCCCGCTTGGAGTTCTCTGTCTTCCTCTCTCTCTGCCCCTTCCTTAATCACCACCTCTCTCTCTCACACACAAAATAAATAAATACATAAGCATTTTTTAAAAGGGAACATTCCATTTAAAATCCAGATCTATCTATCTCTGATCTTGTAATGATATAAGAAAAGAAAACCACTATTAGCTTAATCCACTCACAGTCAGTTATTTTTATTTTGTAATTAGAAGCATTCAAACACATACAGACCATGAGCCTGGAGGTCAGACATAACTGGGCCTTGGAGAGGGTGGTGTGGGCATCTGGATTTTCTCCCAGTTGAGGGACTCCTGGTCATCAATTCCCTGTACTTGGATGTCTCTAGTAGGGAAGTCTGTGGAGGCCCGACTTATCCTCCACAGGGGGGGTGAAGGAAGAACCCTGCTCATTTATCATGGGAAGCCAGCCCAAGGTGGGTGAGGGACATGCTTCCCTATCCATATTTTTGGTGCTTGAACAAAAAGATTTTTAGCTCATCAAACTTGCAAATACAACGAACTAGATTTGGCCTTTTAAAGATCCAGATTGTGTGTGTGCGTGTGTGTGTGTGCGTGTGTGTGCGTGTGTGTGTGTGCGTGTGTGTACGAGTGTGTACGTAAATGAGGCCCGCATGCAATGCAGTGGCTATGGGCGCATGCTCTGATATTGAACTTCCGATATGCAAATTTGGCTCCAACACGGACAGAACCTGGACAAATCACTTAAGCTCCACACCTCTGTTTCCGTATCTTTTAAGATGGGCTTAATAGTAGCTCATAAGACTGTGAGGATTGAAGACGGTGCAGCAGGTACAATGCCTAGCAGGGGCGAGCAGGAAATGCCCTAACTGGAATGATCAGGCCTACGGGAGCTTACACTGTTCTTGTCCGAAGAAAAAAACAATTTAACTCTTCTCTACTAAGGAAAAATAATCACCAGGCTTCTGTGACCTGAATTGAAGGAAAAGCATTCAGGCAGAAAGCCCAAGAAGTTTCTAATTCCCTCTTCTTGTAGGCCTCTTTCCATTTTTATTGAAGCAAAAAAAGTCGAGTAGCAAGAGGCATGCCAGCTGTTGCATGATTGTGCAAAATTCTGCTTCTTCCAGCAGAGGCCTCCTGTGCACAGGAAATGAGGCTGGCGGGGCGGCGGAGGGGGGACGGCGGAGGGGACAGCCGTGGGCCACCACACTGGTTTCCAGGAGGCTTCCCCTGAATAAGGCAGGAAGGAGGGGCTGGGGAAGAGTTTGCAGGGCCTCCTAATGCCGGATGCCAGTGCCGCCCAAATGTGCAAAGTCTTTCTTCAAGGAAAGAAAGAAAGTGAAGGGAGGGGGTTGGGAGAGGGAGAAAGCAGAGGGGAGAAAGAGAAAGAGGCAGAAAGGGAGAGAGTGAGAAAGAGATAGGGAAAGAGGAAGGAGAAAGGGCGAGAGAAACAGGAAGAGAGGCAGAGAGAGAAGGGACGGAGGGAGGAAAAGAAGGAAAGATGGAGGGGGAGGGAGGGGGGAGGGATTATGATTTTTAATCCTAATTTGATTACTGTGGGTGGATGAGAACTTGGCACAAAGCCTCCAGAAGAGGTGACGGATGAGGGAGAAGTCAGACGAGCGTTTACAAGGCGCCGTAAGGGTGGGAGCAGTGGCGAGGGACGGAAACCCGAGTTCAGGCGTCATCTGAAGAAAGGCAGGAACCTGGTGAGGCAGAGGGAGTGCGGGCATGTGGGTAACACGAGGCCCACGCATTCTTTCTTGAAACTTTAAATCCGGGTTGCTTTGCCTTTCAGATCTAAAATGGTCCCTGGCTCCTGTAAGTGTGCATATGTTGATCGTCACTCAAGAGGTGCTCTCGGGGGGGGGGGGGGGGGGGGGGGGGGGGGGGGTAAGAAGTCAGGGCCAAAGGGCGGCTTTGCCCTTTCCAGATCAAAACTGGGGAGAAGGCCGCTAAGGACCACTGGCTTCCAGGAGCGCGGGAACATTTCCGGGGCGGCCCTGCCCCCTGCTGGAGGGGTCCCGTCCCCCTGTCCCCGTGGCGGTGATCTCAGGCGTGGCGGGAGGGGTGCAGGCCGGGGACTTTCGGGAGCAGCGGCGGTGGAGCTTGACGGGGCTGGGACTTCTGGTCCTGGGGCGGGATTCCATATTAACACGTGGGCCTCGGGAGAGTTTGGAGGCCCCGCCTGGCGTGAATTGTTGGCAGAAGAGGAGGGGGAAGCACTGGCAGAACCGGGCAGAGTGTGGAGGACCCCGAAGCAAAGGCGGTGAGAGGGAACGGAAGGAAGGCCAGGGGGTAGGAGAACCGGCCTGAGCGCGTGGCCCCTCCTGGGGGGCTGCTCGCAGGGACCAGTGCGGACGCCGGGTGCTGTCACGTGTGCTGCCGATGGGACGCCGCTTTCCCGCTGCTCTGCCAGCCCTCAGTGCCTGCTCTTGGCAGCTTCGCCTTCCCTCTCGTAGCCCTGTCTGTGTGACCTTCCCTTTCGGAGCAGCCACGCGTTCTGTGATGGGCTGCAGAGCCAGGCCGAGGAGTGCCGTGTGAGCACTGAAGGCCGAGTCCAGACCTCGCTGCTTCCACTAGACCAGGAACCTCCAGGTACCTCGGGGGCTTTGTCATGTTGCAAAAAAATGGGCAGGAATTAAAACCCCTCCCTGTTTACTTCTCAGATTGCTATGAGAATAAATATTTGAAAATATTTTGTAAATGAAAGTTTTCAGCTTTTGTATTTTGATTTTGTTTTCAAAACTACAAAAGGAAATTTATTTCAACAGCAAAAGAGAACATTTACATTCGAACACAATGATGAAAGGATGTCCCGCGAAAGGAAAAAAACAGCCCGTAACATGAAGTTTTTTATTTGAATTTCTGAAACAAAATAACTTGGGGATTCTTGCCTTAGGAAAGGAAAGGGGGAACAGCACAACAGTTCTTGCCAGAGCATAGTCCTTGCAGCTTGGTTGTCTAGTATCCGGCATCAATTCATGACCTACCCTCATCCTCATACACTCCCATCATGGGCCTGGAGGGTTCATCTCACCGTCTTCAGCACCAGCCTGCTTCCTGGGCCCCAAGAAGGAACCTCAGGGGAAGAGGTTTCCAGAATTCTGTTTTATTTGTTATTCTTGTGGCCTGGAGAGAATATTATTTCACTTAGAACTCTCTCCTGTTCCTTTTCCATTCATCACAGAAATGGGAATCAAGGCCCTGACCGTTCTCTGAAGATCACAAGGAGGATAAACTTGCTTGCCCCTCTCCTTTGGGCAGGATCCCAAGGGCCACGGCCCCTTGATGCCCCTTAATCTTGGCATCAACAAGCCCAAAGTCTCTTGCGTGGCATTGAAGGAACTACAGACCACAGAGGGTGGAGAGCAGGCTTCTCCTCGAGTCAGTGCAGGAGGATTAAGACTTGGCTGTACCTTTACCCCATCCTACCAGGTCTGATACCGTTGCTCCTCTGTGAGGATTTCCTGAAGAGAAATTTACAGTGCGTCTTTCATTCTTAATCCTGGGAAATGGTTTTGTTTGGTGACGGCCATTGACCATGACTGCAGGGGGACTTTCAGAGTGAGTGAATGTTTGCATATACATTGGAATTAGAAAGAACTTCCAGGTTCAGCCTCCTCCATCAGTTAGGTAAAGAACTTTGATCTGTGCCACACACGGGATCAGTTCACCCAAATCAACCCACTCCTAATAATGGGAACAAAAGTTGATCACCCTATAGCTTCCCTGCTCTTAGCGTGGCCATGAGACTGGTGTATTCAAAACTGCCATTTAGTGCCACCTGGGTGGCTCAGTCAGTTAAGCTTTTGACTCTTGATTTCGGCTCAGGTCGTGATCTCATGGTTTGTGAGTTTGAGCCCCACATTGGGCTCTGAACTGGCAGTACAGAGCCTGCTTGGGAATCTCTGTCTCCCTCTCCCTCGGCCCCTCCTCTGCTAACAAAAAATCTCTCTCTCTCAAAAATAAATAAATAAACATTAAAAAGAAAAAAAACCACCAAACAAAAAACCCTCCAAAATTCCATTCAAAACTCCCACACGTACTTCGCCACGCTCTTTTCCCCTTCCAGCTATCTGGGACTGTCACTCCCCAGCAAGACCCTGGGAGCCATGGGCTGGAGGAAGAGTGACTGTCAGCCAGGATCCTTTCATGACAAAGTAGAAGAGAGACACCCTACCTACCCGCTGTCCCTGCTGCAAGTGTGGCTATTAAACTGCCTTACTGGAATAGGGAGATCTTGCTGTTAAATATTTTATGTGTGCCTTAGTTTACTCATCTGTAAAACAGGAACGAAATTTTTTACTTCACAAGGTTTTTAAACAAGTAATATGAGCGCTAATGAATGATGGCCACCCATTGTAGTGCCTGGCACGTAACAGATGCTCACAAAATCCTTGTTGAATACGTATCTTCATTCCTGGAGGATTGTTGTGATATTTCAATGAAATTGTCATTTTGGAAACAGAGAGATCAAGATGGAAAAGCTAGTTGATGGAAATGAAAAAATGATATTTCAGCCCCTTCCTCCCTCTGTTTTAAGAAGCTTGGACAATCTGAGGAACTAGTCATTTGTCCAGGGGAATGGAGTAGCCTATTGTAGGTATCATGGAATCCATAATACAGGAGGATGACATCTGTTTAATTTCAAGCCCCTTTTTAGTGTCTTCCCCAACCAAAGGACAAGAATTTATAGTCTCTGGGATTGGTGTTTAAATGAAGCAGCAGGCTAGGGGCACCTGGGTGGCTCAGTCGGTTGAGCGTCCAACTTTGGCTCAGGTCATGATCTCACAGCTCGTGAGTTCGAGCCCCGCGTTGGGCTCTGTGCTGACAGCTCAGAGCCTGGAGCCTGCTTTGGATTCTGTGTCTCCCTCTCTCTCTGACCCTTCCCCACTTGTACTCTGTCTCTCTCTCAAATAAATAAACATTAAAAAAAATGAAGCAGCAGGTTTATGTTTTTTTAAACATAAAAAAATGACAGTGAGGATCATAAACAGGATAAAAAATTCCTTGTACAGATTTGTATGGATTTTTTTCTTTCTCTTTGCAATATAACATCTTTCCTTCAGAGGACTTAGACATCGTTAAAGAGTAACCTCGGGGATCAGGCAGACCTAGATTTGAATCCTGGGTAAATTAGTTAATATTCAGATTATCTGTTCCCTCGCTGTAAAATTGGGGTTAGGTATGTACCTCATAGAGATGTCCTGTTGCCAAAGGGATTGCACATAAATTTGCCTGGCTCCTTCCTTTCCTTTGTCTTGCGAAGGTGCATCTTGCTAAGACCCTCGGCTGGTTTGTGAGGTCACACTCAGTGGTGACCAGGAATATCCACATCATATAAAGTTACTGCAGAAGACACAGGGGGGTCGTGAGACTGCCCAGCCTGCAAAAGTCTAGGTTATGCCTGCAGAGTAAAGATCACAAAGTTCTGAGAAAGCTATTTTTAAATGGCTTCCTGCTGAGAGACCAGCTTTCTGGAAAGGTTTATTTCCGGCCCATTGTAGCTTTCCACCTGATCTCCTACAATCCTTCTGGTATTTATCCCCATCTGCTGGTACAATATGAGAGACACTCCTTCCTCAGAGGCAGTCGGCTGTTGATAGCCTTTTTGCTCAAGCACCACGCAGGGGCTCAGGCCAGCACTGAGATCTGGGAGGAGAAAGAGGAAGTTTCTGGAACAGAAGAGAAACAGGGCTTCTTATTAAAGAAGGGGAATGTTATTTTTAGTCTCGGCATGAGTTGCTTTTAGTTGTTCCTCTGGGGAGTCAGCTTCTCTTTAAAGTGACTCTCTGGTATGGGAGCTGTCAGGTTAGAGACCTGGAGAATGTAACACTCCACACAGAGAACTTAAAATATCCACCGTTATTTTACTCGTGAACCTGCTATTTGCTCAGGGCTCCGCTCAACAGCTTGTCTCTACTTGAGCAGCACGGGCTAAGGCAGCTTGAAGGTTAGACGGGTGTGACGAATGGCTGGTGACTGGAATCGTCTCGAGGCTTCCTTCCCTGATGCATCTGCTGGTTGGTGCTGGCACTGGCTGTGAGCTCAAGTGAAAGCCATTGGCTGAACACCTACATGTGGCTTCTCCATGTGGCCACTTGGCTCCCTCAGAGCATGCTGACTGGGTTCCAAGAGGGGGCCTGGGCAGAAGCTGCATTGCATTTTCCTACCTAACCTCGGAAGTCACTTAGCATCACTTCTACCCTTATTGTAGGCCTCCGTTGACAGGGAAGGAGTGTAGGCCCCTCCCCTTAGTGGGAGGAGTGTCAGCATCCACAACGTAAGACAGGAGACCTGTGTTGGCCTGTGGAGAATGACTGCCACAGAGAGGAACGGGTGGAGGAATGGAGGCATGGGCTTGTTGTTGGAAAAGTAAGGAGAGCAAGCTACTTTTTCTTTTACTTTCAAGTACAACTTTCAAACACTGGGAGAATGGATTGGAGCATGTGGAGAAATAACAATGTAAGAGAAAACAGAAGTAGAATTGAAAAAATATATTTTCTTTATTTGGGACACATGGTGACACGAAGAACCCAAACTGGTTTTACACCAGACAACAAAGTCTTGCTTAGAAAGGCCTCCTCTATTTCAAGATTATTCATCCATGATTTCTAGTATTTCTGTGGTTTAATTTTTGATATATTTGGAAATCATTTTGATTTGAAAGGAGGGAACTCAGAGTTCAGATTGACTTCTTCCAAGTGATTAACCAGTTGGAACATACACTTACTGATTAACCATCTTTTCCTTACTGATTTGAAATTTATCACATCCTAACTTCCTATTTTGGGGTCTACTTCTGGACTCCATTATTTTAATCTACTTTCATATCCTACACTCAGATAATTCTCCAACCCGTGATCTCTGGAACTAGACAGATCTAAATTCAGAAGCAGCTTAGCCACTGCCTACTTGAATTCTTGGGCCTCAGTTTGCTTCTGTGTAAGTTGGGGATAATTGTATATATCTGACTGGGTCATTTTCAAGATTGCATGACTTCATGGGGCGCCTGGGTGGCGCAGTCGGTTAAGCGTCCGACTTCAGCCAGGTCACGATCTCGCAGTCCGTGAGTTCGAGCCCCGCGTCAGGCTCTGAGCTGATGGCTCAGAGCCTGGAGCCTGTTTCCGATTCTGTGTCTCCCTCTCTCTCTGCCCCTCCCCCATTCATGCTCTGTCTCTCTCTGTCCCAAAAATAAATAAATGTTGAAAAAAAAAAATTAAAAAAAAAAAAAAAAAGATTGCATGACTTCATGTGTTGTGCAAAAGTGGAGACCATTAGCTCCCAGCCCCGTGCAGGTTGGGCTCTCTGGAAGCCGGCTCTGAGATGGAGCTTCATGAGTGGGATGTTTATTTGGGGGTGCCCTAAGATCGGCGCCTGTGGCTGGGCAGGGGAGGAGGCAGTAACTGGGCAGGGGGAAGACCTGTGTTGTGACGCGGACCCAAGCACCAGCCCAGCCAGCGAGAAGGAGCTTGAGCACAAACAGCCCTTAAATACTGTCCTGGGCCGACCAGCATTTGTACACCGCATCAATCCGTGTTACTTGGGGCCATCAGCAAAACGAGTGTGACCTGGGTGAGGTGGCTCTCTGAGGCTGAAGCAACCCCCAAAGGAACTGACAGGTGGAAGCCTTTTGCTAAGTGTGTTCCCAGCGGCCGGGTGGACGTGTCCTTTGGTAAAGAGGCTTTCTTGGTTGCCTGTCACAGAGTTCACCACAGCCCCTCATTCAAATGCTTTTCATTTCTCCTCTCCCTTATTTCCAAGTCTCTGAGTGATGAACAGTTCGGCAGAGATTCACGCTGGAAGGCTGCCTGTCCCGAGCCCTCTGGCAGGCGGCTGAAGTACTTTATGCATCACAGAGGCACTGGGAACGCACCGAGGTGTGAGGAGGAATGATTTTGCACGAGGTGGAGTATGGAGTAAGGTGAGGCGATACAGCCTAAATGAAACGAGCCAAGCAAAGATTCGACAAACCCAGAGCTTTCATCTCACCTTAAAACACTTCTCTTTTGATCATTTATTTTTGTTGTTCATTTCTGGGTCAAAAACTTGACTCTGAAGGGGAATGTGAATGTGATAACCAGGCTGTGGAACGATCCTGTGATTACAGGGAATCATCTCAGAAAAGTATTTCTGGAGATCAAACAAGATGAGGTCATCAATTTGCTTTTCTTTTTATTATAAAAGTAAAATAAAAAATAGCATTTATAAATCCAACATTTTTTCCTTTAAAGTATTTGATCTAAAAAACATATTTACAATAGCAAAATGCAGAAAAGGGGGAAAATACCATTTTCAGCACTGATTGTAACCATGTTTAAATATTGACATGTACAGGTTCTTTTTTTCAAATCACATAGATAACCACATTAGAAAAAGCAGTAAGCCTTTTTTATTATACACCGTGTGACTCTCATTTAAAAATATTCCTTTTCTTAATCCTTAATCTGAGTGCACGCCTGTGCTGTGGACGGCCAGAAATAACACCAGGTGGACACTGGGACACCTTTTAATGACAGTGGGAGCGCAGCAAGGGGACAGCAGCAGTGACCATGGAAAGCAGCCGGTAAAGCTCAATAAGCTAATTCGCCCACAAGGAGGCGCCAGCCCGGCTCGCCGTGACCGCTGGAGCAGCTGGAAGTGGACCGGACTAACATTCATGTGAGAACCAAGAAAGGAAGCCACCTTCAAAAGGCCGTGAATTAAATTCCGAGTGATTCAGGCAGGCTGGTATTCCTCTGAGCACCTCTGGATGCCCTTCGCCTTCCTTCTTTTGGACAGTGTGGTGGAATTTCAGAGCTTTGGTTTTACATGGTGCAGGGCGCTGCCAGCAGGCTAGATTTTGCCTTCTATAGGTCCTTCCCGCCCGTACTCACGGGGCACTTTGTTAAGAGTCAGCAAGGAGCCGCCGCCGGTCAGAGACTCTGTAAAGCTGAGTTTGCGGAAGGAGGTCTCCACGCCGCTGTCACAGATGCTGTCGTCCCGGACCTCGTCTGGGGGAAGAAGCACAGATTCACTGGGGTGCGGCTGGGCAAAGGCAGAGCCTTAGCTCTCATACACCTTCCATTCTGGCCGGCCTCGGGGTCTGGATCTACAAGGCTCGTGCGTGGGCTGCTTCTGCCTATCGGGTTCCCCAAGTCACCGCGCCTCCCCGCCCGCGCTGCCTGCTTGTCGCTACTGTGCACGGTGAGGGGAGGAGGGAGAACCTTGAGAATATAAAAACTGTGAAGACATCAAAATTAGTCAAATGCTTTCACATCTCTTTTTTACCATCATGTTTATCAGAATCCTTTCTGAGTTCTCCTAACTCAGAAGTACTTTTTTTTTCTTAGAAATCAGGTGTATTTTTCCAACCACCATATTACCTATTTTATAGCTGGGAAAATTGCTGAACCCTGGCAAAATAAATGGGTGACAGAAGCAGGAGGTAGAGATGAGACATCTCTCCGGGGCCTCACGTGCTAGTGAACGCTGTATGTTGCGTCCAAAACATTCTGGTAGCAAAGAAAATAAGGTGATTATGATGAAAATGAGTCTGTACTGAACAATAGGTCAAATCCTCCTTGTTGAGAAGTGTCTTTAGAGATCTGAACAGTGTTGAGTTATTCCCCATAGAGAGGAAGTGATCAAAGAAACACAAGTCTAATATACACAAATCAAAATGATACCTTCTTGTATATTCAATTCCAATATTAAAATATTAAGACCTTAATGGCATTGACACGGCTATTGTCTTCTAATTGACTTGTTGAGTTATCCGATGAGCCAGTCTTTACCGGGTTTCTTTTAAATTTTTAAAAAATGTTTATTTTTGAGAGACAGAGAGACAGAGTATGAGTGGGGGAGAAGCAGAAAGAGAGGGAGACAGAGAATCCAAAGCAGTCTCCAGGCTCTGAGCTGTCAGCACAGAGCCCAGCGCAGGGCTCGAACCTGCGAACTGCGAGATCATGACTTGAGCCGAAGTCGGACGCTTAACTGACTGAGCCACCAGGCACCCCTCTTTATTGGGTTTCTATTATGTGCCAGTTAGTACAAGGTATTTTAAAAATAACTACAAGTCAGAAGTCAAATAAAATTTCAAAAATATAAGTATTTTCTGGGTGCTGGGTGGCTCAGTCAGTCGGTAAGCATCTGACTTTGGCTCAGGTCATGATCTCACCGTTTGTGAGTTTGAGTCCCACAGCAGGTGAGATCAAACCCCGCTTAGGATGAGCATGAGCCCCACTCAGGGTGAGACCCACTTCTCTCTCTCTCTGTCTGCCCCTCATGGGATTCTCTCTCCCTCTCTCCCTCCTCCATTCTCCCTCATTCACTGTGCCCTGTCTCTCAAAAAACAAAATAAATAAAATAAAATAAAATAAAATAAAATAAAAAAGATATAAGTATTTTCCTGTTTCTTTGTGTAAAAGGAGCACCAGGTCAGGATATAGGAGATGTGGATTGTTTTCCTGGTGGTCACATTATTCCTTTCTAAAGTGCATAACATCTGTCCTTACTCTCCTAGGAAGGGCCCTGATAAGTGACACTTGTGCTGAAACTGAAAGGCAAGAAGGAACCACCAGGTGAGGATCTTTGTAGGGAAGGGAAAGAGAAGGTTCAGGTCTTAAGACTGGCTCAGACCTGTGAGCAGAACAGTTGCGGGTGGGGGGTCCCAGGTGGTGGGGCAGGAGGAAGGGCATATGAAAGCATTTACAAGAGAGAATGGACAAAGGGACACTGCCTTTATTTATTTATTTAAATATGTTTATTTATTTTTGAGAGACAGAGCGCGAGCTGGGGAGGGGCAGAGAGGGAGACAGAGAATCTGAATGAGGCTCCAGGCTCTGAGGTGTCAGAGCCCGATGTGGGGCTTGAACCCATGAGCTGTGAGATTATGACCTGGGCGGAAGTCGGCTGCTTAACTAACTGAGCCACCCCAGGGGTACTGCCAGGTTCCCCAGGGGTACTGCCTTTATTACTTACTGCTCTATCTTCAAAGCCTTATACTGAGCTAGGCACTCAGGCTGCACTCAGTAAAGATTTGGTGAATGGATGAATGAACTGGAAGGTATAAAACGGGAGTGACATAAAAGCAACTAATTTTTATTTTTTTCCTTTTTTTAAAAAACTGTTTATTTTGCGAGAGAGGGAATGGGAGCGAGCGAGTGGGGAAGGGACAGAGAGAGAGAGAGAGAGTGGGAGTGAATCCTAAGCACAGAGACTGATGCGGGGCTTGATGACCTGAGCAGAGATCAAGAGTTGGACACTCAACCACCTGAACCACCCAGGTGCCTCTCGCCTTTTTTTAACAGCACTAATTTTTAAAAAGAATCTCACTATCTGTTGTGTTGAGAGTGGACTGAAGGGAGGGGGACAGCCTGGAAGCAGGGAGACCGATGAAAAGCCGCTAGAGGAAGTGGGGCAAAAAATGAGGGCGGGTGGACAAGGGTGGTTGTCTCAGAGCAAGGACTGGGCTGTGTGTGAGGTGGTTTCTAGCAGCAAGTGTCCGTGGGCAAAGTCTCAGATTTTTGTCTAAACCTGGAGGATGGCAGTGCTTCTGCCTGACATGGCCAACTGTTCATCTTTCAAAGATGAGCAAATTCTAGTTGCTGCTATGTTCTCGGTGGCGTGTGAGCCGAGGACACTGGATGAGTCAGGAGAGGGAAGGGGGGTGGGGGGTCCAGACAGAAAGTGCGGAGTGGTTGCTGAGAGAGGGCAAGGACCCATTTACAGGGAAACAAAGGGTTATTGGGCTGTGCTGGGAGTCTGTTATCTTATGTGTTTCAGATGAGTGACGGAGGGGTGGGTAAGGGTCAGTGCTGTGGGTTGGGAGGAGGCGAAGAGAGAAGGTGAAGCCATTGCAGGGGTGGAGGTGAGGAGCTAGGGTGCTGTGGTGGGAACTGGGGCCAGTCCTGGCTCTATAAGCCTTGCTCTGTATGTTTCTCTCTCTCTTTTTTAAAGTTGTGTGTGTGTGTGTTTTTTTTTTTTTTTGAGAGAGATAGAGCAGGGAAGGGGCAGACAGAGAGAGAAAGAGAGAGAGAGAGAGAGAATCCTAAGCAGACTTTGCACTGCCAGCGCACAGCCCAACATGGGGCTTGATCCCACAAACTGTGAGATGATGACCTGAGCTGAAATCAAGAGTCAGACACTTAACCGACTGAGCCACCCAGGTACTCTCTCTCTTTTTTAATTTTAAGAAGTGAGAGAAACACTATTTGCCTTAACCAGCCACATCATGTTGTTTTTAATATTTATTAGGAACTGAAGTGACTCACAGATTAATGTGACTGTTCCTGGGGACAGCCCCCCACCTGACCGGTAGCAGCAGGAGAGGGGCAGAGGGCAGAACCTGTGAGCTGCAGGGGGGAAGACAGACACACTGGACCATGTACTCAGGGAACGATGGCAGGGAGGACAGCCATATCCCAAGATGCTGAAGACACAGTCTGGGGAGCAGAGATGATCTCAGCTGTCCTGTTGTTTCCTTACCTACTGGTGACCTTGTGGAGGCAGGTGAGAGGGGCAGTGAGAGGGTCTTCCCTGGGCTGGGGGCTGCAGTTCCCGGGGTGCAGAAGGCGGCCTGGATCACTTCGATCGCTTCGGTATAGCCCATCTGTCTCAGGGCCTCCACCAGCTCTTTAATTGTCCCCCCAGAGACCTGTGAGGAAGACAGGAAGAGTGTGTCCCGGGGCCAGGAGCAAGTGGGCAGGCTGTCAGCATGACACGCACCACCCCCCTTAGCCCCCGAGAGAGCCTGGCGGCACTGGAGGGGTCAGAGGGAAGAGCGGAGAAGGAGACACACGGTCGTCGAGTGGAGTTTCCTGTTTCAGCTCAGAGACCACTCAGGAAATCACAGAGAAGTGGCTTCCAGTAAGCACAGGGGACACAGAGGGAGAGAAGTGCTGAGGCAGTGAAACTCTACCTGCAGCGAAGGTCACGCCGTATCCCTGTTTGGGCTGAAGCTCTGAAAACCACCGAGAAACAAGAGCTAACAAGGAAATCTTCAGTAGAAAATAATTTCACCTCACAGAACCCTTCCCCTCACAGAAAGCTGACTCCATGTCCTGCCACAGGATGAAGGCATGTTCTTGGGGCCAGGAAGATAACGCACATGAATCACAGTCTGTCAGGTTTGTTCGGCGGGGGGAGGGTCAAAGTTCCCTCTAAGTAGGATTTTTGCAGGAAATCGCAAGGTATTTGAAACTAGGGAACACCTGAAGGTATCTGAAAGCTGTCTTCTTACAAAAGCGGGTTTCCACCCTGGCCTGGGTCACCCGCCCAGGATATGAGCCATGAGTGACTGATTTTCCTCCTCAGAGTTAAGGGACGGGGGGAGGGAATCAGGCCCAAGTCAGCGATGTTAACAGAGGAGGGTCCAATAAAAATGTGAGGTGATGTGTTACCTCGTAGTTGTCCATAAGAGTTTTAGAAGGAGCGGGACTCAGCCGGAAGGCATTATTTAGTATCCCCAGGCCTAACTTCTGTGCCAGGGTAGCCCAGTTTTTGTCTGGATCAGGGATTTCTAGCAACTTGTAGAGCTGCAACTTGGCATCTTCGGTCAGCTGTTTCATGTCTCCTGAAGGAATGAAGAAGAAACACGGCTGTCCTAAGCGACCAGAGTCACTCTGGAGGGACTGACCATGGCCACACGGCTGCCCTCAAATGCCCAGTGGGAGCAGTGAAGCTCCTCTCCTCGCAGTTGGCAGAAGCCCTGCCGAGTAGCAGCACTATATGCGTTTTGGTAGATTACGGCTGGATATTCCCCCTTGCATACGTCCAGGATCTTCTGATTCTGAAACGAGCCACTGTGCCTTTCACAGTCCAGCCTGGATAATGCTGGCTCTCCCTCACCCCTTTAAATGACAGTGTGGAGAGGACACTGGTTAAGCGCTCACCTTGTGCGAGTAAATCATCAGATGTAAACTCTGGCTCATATGGTTTCCCATTTAATATATCAAACACCTGTTGGGAAGAAAATCATGGAAAAACATTACACATTAAAGGCGCCAGGAGGGGAATCAGTTTCTTTATGATCAAGAACTGTGTCCTCCTTAGGAGGGCCTAGTACCCCAAAGGTGGAGGAATGGGAAGGAGTCAACACCTTGACCCATGAAGTCATGACAATGCCCTTTGGGGAAAGAAAAGTCCTGGGGGCTCTGGGACCACGAGGCTGTGCTCTACAGGGGCCTCTGAGGTGGGTAGGAAGACCCAAGCCAACCTTGCAGAGAGCCAGGGCCACAGTCCTTCTGAGGGACGGACACCATCCAGGCCACCAAATCAGCCATGTGTTGGGACGTGATGTCTCCCTGGGAGCCAGGGTGAGGGCTGAGCTTACTCAGAGCTGTGAAGCTGTGCCTCTTTGCTGCCCCCCCCCCCCCGCCCTCGTAAAAGCCTTATGAGAATGAGTTTAGTAAACTTGCTCAAACAGGTATAGTAATGCTCACAAGGCCTGATGTTCTCTTTCCAGCACCATCTACATTTTAAATTGAGGGGACACAAAGGTCTCAGGTTAAAAGGAAAAATAAATTCCATAGCTATGGAGACCCTTCTGTGTTCTCTGCAGTCACTTTGGGCGTGCTGACTTAGGTAAGGACAACATGGGGTCACTGAAGTGGGTTATCTTTCTGTGTTCTGTGGTGAGGCTTCTGGGAAAGCCAGGTGCTCAGCATAAAAGGGGAACCGTGTGGTCTCTGCCAGGGTCAGTCAACTCAACACCACGGGCCGCGAAGAGGCCAAGAAGCAGTTTTTGGATGTGGAGCAGCGCTTGCCCCTAAGAAAGTCGATTTTGTTGTGTTGGAGATCAACACAGGTTGGAGGGCCAGCCTCCCTCTGGCTCTTCTTCCTGGGCCGTAAAGACCTACCAACTGTTTGCACCTTCAGATTTCAGGTCACTAGAGTTTGAAGGAAGAGTTGAAGTCTATTTACTATGTTTATATTTATTAAAGTCCTCAGAAGACTCCCCGGGTTCTTTTTATGTAAAGGAGTCACTTACCATAGTTCTAAGACAACTGGAACATCTATCCTAGCTTCAGAAATGCAGCTGGGAACAATTCTGGTGTGAGCTCAGAACGGGAAACTCTTACGTGAGTTGTGTGTTTTCTCCTGCAGAACCCTCTCTCACAACCGAACCCTGATCTGATTAGGCATATGCTTTTACACTCATAACTCTCCTGACCTAGATCTTTCATGGATAGGCTTTTCAAGATAAATATGTCTCTTGACAAGCAGACTTTCTTAAAAATAAAAGGCATGTGCTTTGGGGAATAAAGACCCAGGAAGACCGTCTGTTCTTATATTCCTGAATCATTAGCTCCCTCTGGAGCTGCCATCAAATAGCCTGGAGCCACACTCACCTGCCAGTTGGTGGCCATATCTAGAGGTGTGGTTCCAGGCACGACTCCTTCATCCTCTCCATCTTTTTCCCAAGAGTCATCCAGGTCATAGAGAGGCTCAAAGTTCTCCACGAGGGGATCTGCGCCTGTGAAGTCAAGTTACACAGCATTAGGCAAACCCAGATCTTGTTGACTCTGAACTGCTTGCAGAGCTCAGGTTTCCAAAGGCAAAACACAATAGCTCCTAGAGGCAATTACACCTGGATAATTTTTATTTTTCCATTTTATTTTTAAAATATATTTGGGGGGGGCGGCAGAGAGAGAGAGAGAGAGAGAGAGAGAGAGAGAGACAGAATCCAAAGCAGGGTCCAGGCTCCGAGCTGTCAGCACAGAGCCTGACATGGGGCTCAAACTCACGAGCCACGAGATCATGACCTGAGCTGAAGTTGGATACTTAACCAACTGCGCCACCCAGGCGCCCCCACCTGGATCATTTTTAATACATAAAACATGTTTCTACAGAAATATTCAGAGAGCTTCTTTTAAATTCTAATTTATTTTGACTGTAAATATGTCTGATGATACCCTATATAGCCACGGACATTTTCAACAACAAAAGACGTGGAGTACCCTGACCCTCACATTTAAGTCTCCAGGACGGTTTTCAACCGAAAGATGCACCTTTCGTCTGAGGGGTAATGGCAGCAGTTTACAGGGACTGGGGTGCGCCCTCAGCATTAAGGTCCTAATTTTCTGTTTAGGTTTGTGCCCACCACTGCACACTCTTCACTCCATTCTCCCACTTGCTCAATAGAACAAAGAAACTTGCTGTATAGGGACAACATGCTCAGTTTTCTTCCTGGGTACAGCACTGCCAGGGTCCCGATCCTTAAACAAACAGACACCACAAAAAAACCTTCTCTTAGGAGGTACAGTTATTGAAAATTTTAGGGCTGCTCTTGGAAAAATCCAGTCTGCTTCTTAACGTGTAGCAAGAAAACACCAAAAGTCACTTAGAGATTAGAGCTAGAGTTACTTCTTAAAGGCTTAGAGACTGTTTTTATGGGACTGTTTAGTCTGATGTCTAACAAAACGGTAGTAAGTTCAGAACACCCTTCTGGGAAGAACTTGTTTTTATCTTGCTGGGAGAACGTTAGTTTTGTGCCAACTTCAATAATAGGAGAGGGCCTAATGAAAGTCAGAGAAGGATCTTCATGCTGTTTCTTAGTTCTTCCTCCCAGGCCTGGCCTGATCTTGAAGGCAGGGAATGCCACGTGACCATGGAAACAGTGGAGGAACTAAGAGGAACAATGTATGGGCTGGAGAAGGCTGGAGGAGCTGAACTATATCTCTCCTCCTTAAGTGACCTTCTTCAGGACTTTGAGCTCAGGACTAGGACTTGCATCTGAGTTCCTTCATTTATATCGTGGAGAAACCGCTACTTGCTACTCCTTTCATGGGATCCTGAGAATTCAAGGGAAAGCATTTTTGAAAGGGTTATAGCTTCTTGTCTGAAGGCATTTCTTAGTTATAATCAGTGACTACCCAAATTATGCATACATAACTGCAATCAGAGTGTCTTGCTCAAGAGAAAGTTCAACTTGACAAAAGCTAAGAAGAGGCTATTGTTTCTTTGGATACGATTTTGTTTACTAGAAAAATGTGGAGCTCTCAAATAAAAAGTTTGTACATCTTCCTGGACTCAATTTTGAAAGAAGGTACTTACTTCGCTCTGTTTTCTTAAATTTATGAAACATTTACTTCCCGAAAAGGTTTTAATAATCTCTAAAGTAAATCAGATATGCCAGAGAAGGTCTGAGATACTAATTCCATTAAACGTTTGTTGAGGTCTAAATATACAAGGCAAGAGAGATTCAAGGGTGAGCAGCGATAATTTTCTATACTTCACAGGACTAGAGAAGTGAACGGAGTAACACCTGCAAATCCTTGAGCAAAGTAGGAGAGAGAAACAGAGTAGAGAGAATAGGGTCTGGAGGTTCAGACGACGAAGTGTGATTCACAGGTATGCCACGTACTGGGACCCTGGAACTGGTACCCACAGGTCTCTCCAGTCCGCCTCCTTGGCTGTGAGATGGCAAAAATAATAATGGTACTTACCTCAAAAGGTTATTGCAGATTAAATGAGACCATGCGTGTGACATGCCTGGTACACAGTAAGGTCAATAAAGGCTAGCCATTTCTAGTGCCTCGCATATGATAGTACTCAATACGCGACCCATTTGTTTTTTCCTATTATTTCAACTTCTAAGAGACCTTTCTTGCCAAAGGAAATTTTAAAATTATGTCATATACCAGTAAACTTTTTTCTGCACACTTCTGACAATGTCTGAGGCTGGTACTGCTCAGAGTTCTTTAAGGAATCAAATTCAACTTTTAAGAAGATCTCCTGTCGTGGGAGTCAACCTAAACCACGAACACCCAAAACAAACAGATGAAGTAGAGAGTAAAGATTGACATGCCCATCAGGATGAAGCCCAGGATTACTAGTCCAAAGAGCATCATGACGGCAGTTAAAGCGTGATTTGTATTTACTCATGCCTTTCAGCAGCAGCTCTGTGGCTTAAAGAAGATGACATGGCTGCTGAATTGGGGTTGGGTTTGCGCTCCTGATAGCGTTTTCCATTACTAACCGCCAGGCCGCCTTACCTGCTGCTTTGAGAAGAGCCGCCAGCCTGGTGGACCCTCTCCCGGCTGCTATGTGCAGGGGTGTGGTTCCATCATATGTGGTACTGTCTACATAGGCATCACCCTAAAATCCAGCCAACACAGGAAAGAGTTAGTGGAAGGTTCTCTCACAGTTTAGTCCCCACCTTCTCCTGTCAGCATGACCCTTAGGTCATGTTAATAGGTCATATTACTAGCCCAGTTGCTATTTGGGGCAGACTCTGTCACTGAAAACATCTCCAATTAGAGATACTGGGCAGATGGTGTCAGGAACGCCCGAAGCTGCTACTCTGGAGCCTTGAGTAGATAATAAACAGAGGTACTATAAGGAGAAAACCTGTTACTGACATCATTCCTTGAAAAGATGGTCTCAATTCCCTCTTGGGAACTGAATGCCAAGGCAAATACGTGTGTCCTTTACCTCCAGGAGCAGACAGCCAGCGAGGGAGATGTTTTCACGCTCCACAGCCAGGTGCAGCGCCGAGCGCCCCGACTTCCTCTCCTGGGCGTTGACATCGGCCCCGGCGGCCACCAGCAGCAACAAACATGCCATGCTGTTGCTCATCACAGCTATGTGAATGGCGGTTAGACCTGCAGCCCAAGCACAGGGACAGTCATGGAGCTGGAAGGCTGCTCACAAGATGGCAAAACTGGACCCTATGGAAGGAATGCTGTCAAGTTTCAGCACGCCTCGTGTCTCTACTCCACACGGCCTTAAAAGGTGCTGTAAGTCTGTTGTTCTGCATGTAAACCCGCAGTCTGCTTGTATGTTCTCAGGAGAAACAGAGCAAATAAACAATCTCTGGATAAATGATGCTTTCTATGCTCAGGCCTCTGCTTTTTCCTCCTACTAACTATTCCAAATCATCTTTAAAGAAATTAGCTAGCTATGGTGAGCAACAGAAATTCTCACAAGAGATGACGAACTCCAGGTGTCTAAGGAAAGCATTTTGGGGTGCAAATCAAATTACACACATTTATCAAATAGCTACCAATTGTTTAGAGAGCAGACAGAGAAGGTTATACCATAATGTGTGTTTGTCTCTTACCTTCCCCATTAGGGTGGTCGATAAGTAGTGCTGCCTTTTTGTGCTTGAGTAAAACACTGAGAATTTTATCTTGTCCTTCTTTGGCAGCTAGGTGCAAAACAGAGTTACCCAAGCGGTCCAGGAGGCTCAGGTCGGCCCCGGCCTTCAGCAAGTCCTCCACCACAGCCTCCTGCTTGGTGATCACGGCCAAGTGCAAGGGTGTCTGGCAAGTGGAGAAGGGGCAGGAGATACACTGGTCAGTGGCAAGCACCTGAACCCATGGGCTTGGTAGCTGCCACTACAATAGGTGGAGTCATCCCTCGGGGCCATTTCCCATTGCCAGATTAACGCCTCCCTACCGCAAATGTTCCATATCCTGTGCTAATGGAGTGTGTATGCTGGACTGCTATTGAGCCATGCAATAATTAAGATTATTTTTATATTTAAAATTCTTAACAGCTTTCTTGTTTCTCATTACAGCCCGCTGATTGTTAATATGTGAATTCTTCTAATAATAAGTTTAAATTTATTGAATTTCTAGTAGGAATCTATCTTCAGCTGATAATTCTGTATGTTAACAAATCAAAGCAAGGCTACAAGTTTACTGAAGAAGTTGAAATGAACTACTCAATAGAAACTGATTAACAAAGGTGCCATGATTCTACATTAACATGGAAAATGAGTTTGCTAAGTTAAAAAATATTTTTCCATGGACTGGCTCCATGAGGCAAATCAATAGAACTCTGGCACCTCCATTTTAATAACAGGTGTCAAAGGGTTCTAAATGTCTTTTTTAAAATTAATTAATCTATTTTGAGAAAGTGAGAGCACGACCGGGGGAGGGGCGGAGACAGAGGGGGACAGAGGATCTGAAGCGGGCTGTGCTGACAGCACAGAGTCTGATATGGGGCTCGAACCCACGAACTTCGAGATCATGACCCGAGCTGAAGTCGGACAGATGCTTAACTGACTGAGCCACCCAGGTGCCACAGAATTCTAAATGTCTCCACCAGGACAATAGAACTATCTCACTAAGAGGGCTCAGATGAACAAACAAGTGGAAGTGCCGGCACCTAATAGGTGCATAAACAGCCATCTGACTTAACTCTGCCCACGAAGTAGTGCCTCGGTGAATGCAAATGAGATGTTTTGCAAACTGAGTGTTTTCAAAATGAGCAAGACAAACACAATCAGGAAAGTATCTTTCAAAGAACTGAGGTCACCGACAGAGAATGGCAGTATATTTTTAAACAAATCAGTCTATTTCACAGAAGTCTGTGAAATCCAGTCTGTCTAGTGACAACTTGCCTAAACTTTTCTCCCTCAGTAAGCGATCACTGGCCACAGCAGCGACAGCAGGTGAGCCACAGCACTCTGGCTGCAGGACGACCACAGCACAGGAGATGCTGAAAGACGCTCCCGTGGCCGTGTCTCAGTTACAGTGATGATCTCATACAACACAAACAAGACAGGCTATTCGGCCAAATTACCATTCTCTTTTATGTTTTTCATCTTTTACAGCTTGAAATAGAATGATGTCCTCAAAACTTTAGATACTGTAGCCAAGAGCCTTCTTCTCAAAAAATAAATATGTTAAAAAAAAAAAGCCTGCATTTATTAATCTAAAATGCTATTTGGGGGAGATGAAAAAAGTCTGAAAGAGAATGAGACTGTAAAAAAGATCTGAAATTACAAAATATTATACCATTCAGAAATCAGCAATTATCTCTAGATTTAATACGATTTTTTTCATGTTACACAAATTCTGTTACCATGATAAGCCTTTTTTTTTAAGTTCTCTCCTATAGTACCACCAATTTTTCAATTTCTTAATTCCTATGAGATTTCAGGATGTAGATCTTTAACCCCAGAATTACAGAATGTAGCATGGATTGCATGTGAGAGTATACTAAAATGTCTATATATTTCAAGTATATATGTTTGTGTAGCCAATATATGGAAAAATACTTACAAATGTAATAGTTGTATTTGGGAATGGAGTTGGGAGACTTGTATATTGCCAGGGAGGGCAACTTTTGATTTTCTAGTATATTTCCTTATGTACCATTTAAAAAACCATGAACATATATTATATTTATAAAAATTAAAAATATAAAAGAAAAAACCCCACATACACAAAACCCCCCACTAATGTTACATGGGAATGTATGCAAACAAAACAATCCATATCAAACACATTAGAGTGGTTGTCTATGGTCAGGGGGAGAAGAAGAGGAAGGGTTTAAAGGCAACAGATTTCAGAAATG
This sequence comes from Leopardus geoffroyi, assembly GCF_018350155.1. NCBI lineage: Eukaryota > Metazoa > Chordata > Mammalia > Carnivora > Felidae > Leopardus > Leopardus geoffroyi. The sequence continues at coordinate 119,585,077 of NC_059327.1, forward strand.
TTTTCAGAAGACTCCTAACTCTATACACTTGGATTATTTTGAGTGTATCTCTAGAGAGTGGGTGGGGAGAGCGATCTGATCATGACAGATGGTCACAGAAATGTACTAAGATTAGTGAATGGTATTTTGGGAGGTTGTCTAAGACAATTGCCAAATAATCCAAATTACTTAGAGAACTCTATAATTTTTCCATCAAGAACAGTTAACAGAGAAACTTTACAAAGATAAATGCAGCCAACTTTTAGCCTTTTCTAGTTCTCAGAGCAAAGTTGCGATTGGTATATGTTTGAGCCATACAAGGCATACCAGGGGATCCAGAATCCTTGCCCATAAATGAGAGCAGTGGTAAGTTGGGGGAAAAAATGGACTTATGGTCTCCTGAGAGTCCCTGTATCAGAAGGCGTGGGAGTGTCAAGGGTGGTGGTTTTGAGATTTTTGTGTGTAGCCTACTGGAGAGAGTCTCCATATATGTAACCAAATGATACAGTAAGGAGGTTAGCACATAATAAATCACAACTACTAATCCTGCTGTGTGGTGTCCTTTGCAGAGCCTATTTATAAACAGAAAAACAAGTAATTCCTTGAATCTGACCTACAGGCAGTGACGTTAAGCAGTCTTTGAGAGGAGCACCGAGAAGTGACAGTGTCCCGTTCCCAGTTTTATTTGTAAACTTGTGATGGTGGGAGGAACAATCCGTCCTAAAGCCCGAGAGAATCAAGCTTTACGGGCCAGATGACTCTCCAAACACCAACAGCCCCCAAGATGGTATGAGAATCTGAAGACATCCTTTAAATGTCTACCTAAAATTAGAATTCACTTTCATTGCTTTATATTCTGAGTCAGTGAAGAATCCCCAACTTCATTCTTCCTTTGACATTAAGCATTACAGCCAGGGAAGGAGCCTAAAGCCTTACATCAAATGGGAAACTTACTTCCCTTCTCAGGAAACACCTATGCACAGATAAAAATCTAGTGACAGCCACATGTAAACATTTTAGTTCTTTTGCTTTGAAGAAATAAAAATGATCCACAACACCTGCTTTAACAATTGAGAACGGGAACAGGTACTTTACTGTACAATTAACTGCACATGATTGTTGTCCACATTTTTAGAGTGAGATATGCCTGGACCAGCACACCATCCAGGCCAGCAAGGGCTGGGAAGTCACTTTGGGTGCAGTGAAGGGAGGGAGAAAATGGGAAAGATGAGAAGGGGCCAGACCAGGAGACTGGGACCAAAGCCAGGTGGGCTGGGGCAAAGGCAAGCTAAGAGGAGACTATGCTCCTGGGCAGGAAATGGAACAGCCCCGGTGGTAGCGTGCCCCTTAACCAGAGAGACCGGCTCCGACGCCAACATCCAGGCTTTGGTTCCGCCAAGCAGAAGTTTCGATCTCTGCATGTGCCTATCAGGCAGCCTCATGGGGTCCCAGCTACCTTCTCTCTGCCATATCTGCAGACTTCTGTACCAGGGTTCCTCGAGTTGCTTTTGAGCCCACTGAATTCCTGTTCAAACCTGATCTGGGCAAAACTCTGGTGTTCCCTGTTTTCCTCAACTTGAGATGTCTTTCTGTTTTTGAAAGACACTTTCTCCTCAACCAACCTTTTTACCTTTCCGTATTCTGATTTCAGCACCCTTTATTTGATACACACTTAATCTAGATGTTGTAAAAATGTGTTTTAGCAGACGTCAAAATTCTTATAAATTATTGGCTTTCCAACTTAATTTTTTTCAGTTGTATTTTTCTTGACAAATATGATGTATTACTCTAGGTTTCTCTGTACTGCATATTTGAAAGCTGCTAAGAGAGTAAATCTTAAAAGTTCTTGTTGCAAGAAAAACAAATTTGTAACTATGGGTGGTGATGGATGATAAACTTATTTTGGTGATCATTTTGTGATTTATGCAAATATCAAATCGCTATATACCTTAAACTAATACAATGCTATATGTCAGTTATATTTCAGTTAAAAAAAGAGAGAAGAAAAACAGGTGCTCAACATCACTCATCAGGGAGATGCAAATCAAAACTACAATGAGATATCACCTCACACCAGTCAGAAAGGCTAAAATCAAAAACATAAGAAACAAGTGTTGGTGAGGATATGGAGAAAAAGGCACACTCTTGCACTGTTGGTGGGAATGCAAACTGTTGCACCCACTGTGGAAAACAGTATGGAGAATCCTCAAAAAATTAAAAATAGAACTACCCTAAAACCCAGTAATTGCACTATTGGGTACCTACTCCCAAAATACAAAAACACTAATTCAAAGGGATACATGCACCCCTATATTTATAACAGCATTGTTTACAATGGCCAAACTATGCAAACAGCCCAAGTGTCCATCAACAGATGAATGGGTAAAGGAGATGTGACACACACACACACACACACACACACACACACACACACACAAGAATATTATTCATCCATAAAAAAGAATGAAATCTTGCCATTTGCCAACAACATGGATGGAGCTAGAGAGTATAATGCTAAGTGAAATAAGTCAGTCAGAGAAAAACAAATACCATATGATCTCATTCATATGTAGAATTTAAGAAACAAAAAAAAAAAAAAAGGGGGGGAAAAGTGAGGAGCAAACCAAGAAACAGGCTCAACTACAGAGAACAAACTAATGATTACCAGATGGGAAGTGGGTGGGGGGATGGGGAAAACAGGGGATGGGGATTAAAGAGTATACTTAGTATAATGAAAAAAACACAACAAATTAAGAAAAGAAAAAAAAATGGATCAACTCTTTGACAGATTTCTAAAGTGTAAACTTTGTCTTCCCCCAGCATGAGTGGGGGATTTCTATCGTGGAGTGATTACTATTACATTCATAGGTTAAAGGATCCTAAATCATAAATAATATTCCCAAGTAATGGGCTTTTAGGATATAACTTATACAACAATGCACTGTATTTTTGCTACTGTTAACATTATTAGAAATAATACGTATACACATGCACACGCACATGCGCAAACACACACCAACGGTGAACTTTTCTTCAGTTAGTGTTTCTGCTTACCTGGTAGAGATCATTTCTCATGTTGATAATGTCATCAGAAATCAAGCCAGACGTGACTTCTAGTAGATCCCTCACAAGCTGGGCATGAAGATGGATGATTGCTAAGTGTAAGACACTGGAAAAAAAAGAGTGGCAATAATCAGCTGAAGTGTTAGTGAAAAAAAAAAAAAAAGATTTCCAAGAAACGATCAGACTTGCAGACTGAACCTGGCTCTCATACTTAAGTTTTATTTGGGCCCCAAATGCCTTGAATATGAGGTGGGGATGTTCTGTTGCTTATCCAGGCAGCTACACTCATTTACCATGCTTGCCTGGCCTCTAGGGGCATTTTGGTTTGACCCTTTGAGGTATAAAGGGATCTGGGCCTTGAGGCAGAGAGGCCTAAGTTCAAATCCCAACTCTGTCTCCCTGCAGTGGTTTTGGTGCATTTTCTCCTCTAGCCTCTTCCTGGCTTCCCTTTACATACAGATCATGTATGGAAAATGCCCAGCACTTGGAACTATTCAGAAAAATGTAGTTACTTCACCTAGCCTTGTCAGCCTCCTCTAAAACACAGTGTGGTGTCTTTTTAAAGATCTTTCCAGACCCCAGGAGGGGAGGATAGGGTCAGGCTATTAACTACTGGGAGAAGATTCTTGAGGCAAATTTCTGAAGGAACAATGTGATTATATTTCTCCCTTGCAAATATTCCCTCTGCCTGGAATGGTTTTGCTCCTCTTCTCTGCCTAGACAATGCCTACTTCATCCTTCACATTCCAGTTCAAACCTCACCTCCTCTCCGAACTTCCTAGGCTGACCACACTGTCTCCACTCAAGTTCACTGCTTGTTATGCAACTGTAGTTTTTCGTATGCCTTTCTCCCTCTCTGACCTGTGACCTCAGGGCTGGTTCTCCCTGGGTCAGCCTCAAGCCCTGGCACACAATTTAGGCACTAAAATTTAGGCACACAATTTAAGCACTAGGACCTTATGCTAATGAGGTCGAAAATATTGGCAGGTGCCAAGCATCACTCCTAGGGACACAATGTTTTAATTGTTAAAACAACTTCCTATTAAAATTAATTTGAAATGATGCGACACTAACAACAATAAAAGTTGTTTAGAGCTTCTATTTGCCAGACCATCATAAGCAGTTGACATACGTGATCTTATTTAATCACAACAAGAAGCCCTGTGAGGTAGGTTAACATTATCCTCATTTTTCAGATGATGAAGCTTGGACTTGTAGGTATAAGAGAACTCAAGTCAGGTCATATAACTAGTGAGTGGTGAAGCTGGGAGGCCAGCCCAGGTCCACCTGGCTCCAAAGCCATCTCTTAATCCCTTAAGCCACCCTGCTGAGGGGGCACATGGGCACTGCTCTGTGGAGTCACAGATGGACACCTAAGATAATGAATATTCCAAAGTATGGACAGATTGTGATACAGAGCACACTCAAAGTATCGCATGGCGGCAGGACAGCTGGGCTTTGAGGCACAGCCTCGATTTTCTCCAAATGAAAAATATTCGGTGTCACTTTATTCAGACCTCTTTCTTAGCAAGAGCAAGTGTAAAATTTTACTAGGGATTAACATTGGCACAGGAGGGCCTGAAAAACTAACTTCTGACTTCATTACTTGAGAGAGCAAATGATGTCAAGGTGTCACTACTGACTCTTGAAACGTGAGACTGGAAGAAGACTTCTAAAAAGGGCTTCAAGTCTGATGCAGCCATGACGCATATGTACCAAGAAAAAGGTCATACTTCAAAACTGCCTAGAAATTTCCATGCGCAGCTCAGCATTTCATAGCAGAAGTACATTCTTTCTCCCCCTTAAATCCTCACACCCTCATGGGAATTTCCCCAACACCAGAAGTTTTCTTTTCTTTTCTTTTCTTTTCTTCATTGTATATGCTGTGATGACTAATGGTTACAGGATTCAGATTATTAGCTGAGCATGACGAGTTCAATGAAAACGAGACCTGAGCTGTGAGGACCAATGGTTTTCCTTTGTCTGCATTCTTACGAGGGCTCCTTTTTGGTCTCTCCACATCGCTCGTCTCTGCCCTCTACCTGTGGCAAGCCCCGAGAGCCTGCTTGCAGGAGGAGTATGTTTGTGGTCCTAGGAGGGGACTCTAAGTATTCATGTTCTGCTGGGTGGGGAAGGTCACCTCTTTGGTCCCTCCATATGTGTCCTTCCACATGCGTGGTGTATGGTATATGATGGGAAGGTTGTGGAAAAGATTTCGGGGCGTATGCATTCAAGTGGGTGCATTGAGGGGAATGCGTGCATCTTCCCCTCAATGCACCCACTTGAATGCATGTGCCCCGAAATCTTTTCCACAACTTTCCCTTCATATACCAGCAGCCCTTTCTAGCTTCTATGTGCTCATCTTTCTCAGGCTCATCAATGCAACAGGTCCCTGAAAATATCACTTGAAACCCTGTTCTATCTTGGTTAACTGCTTTCTCTTGTGGTACCATATTATTGAGTGCTAATTGGATTCTTTAACCCTGTAAAAGCATTCTGCTGTTCGCAGCATCGCATGAGGAAGGCTGTACCGGTTCCTCTCATACTGTATAACAAGGCCAGTGGTTATACCACATCCTTGGTTACGTTGCAAGGAATGAGAACAAAGGTCTCTGTTTGAAACCCTGAGGTTGGCACTTTCCTAAAGTGTTTGATTCAGTTTTTTAACTGAGGTTGAAAACATAGCACTCAGGAACTCCTCTACAGAAAAGGGTTTCTCAGTGTTGACACTATTTTAGGAAAGTTTTAGATAAGGCCCTTGACTTGAATATGAGGGCTGTTGTCTCTTGTTATTCTCACCGGCTTTTGAGATCATTTTGGAGTCTCGATGCGAGGACTCCGAGAACTGTTTTAGAAAGAAGCCAGGTGCTTTGCAAATATAAGCTCAGTAACAGCAGAAACGGAGGCATGCTGAGTGGAATGTTGGACTCCCACACAGTGTGGGTTATGGCTGTCACAGGAGTCTGATCCAGTCCCAGACTGGTAACCAGTAGCAGAGGCAGTAGGGAAGGAACCAATGACTGGGAAAGAATGACAATGATCTCTTACTTGTGTTGTTACCGTTGTTGTTGTGCTGTCTTTACTGGGCTTTTTCTTGAGACTACCACCAGGAGAACTGTGCAGGCGGGGTAACCAGTGCTTTAGGAATTTGGTTGGACCACATTTATTGTCATCTCATTTTGGTAAATAAAGCAGATGTTATTAACCCAATAAATAAATACGTGTTAGTTAAATTTTATTCCAAATGTTATCCCAAGAAATAAAGCAAGGTTTTTGAAAACGTACCATTCCCCGCACATATCTTATCCTTCTTGCCCAGCCTGATGTACTCTTAGATGAGGGCTTAAATGTTCTAACGTCCAATAGGTGGGAACCACAGGACCAGAGAAGCAAATTATGGATTCAACCTCACTGACACAGGACTGTCCGTGACAGTCTTCTAGTTACAAGACCCAATACCTTTAAACAATTCTTTTTATCCCTAGCCAGTATGCATACGATGATTTTCTCACTTCCTTACCCTAAAACAACCTTTGTTTGCAAAAGTCCTGACTTACCTGTCCCCATTCTCATCCTGCACTGCAGTGAGATGGCGCTGAACAGCCAGCAGCATCTTCACATCTCCTGTCACTGCGTAGTCAAAAAGGGCATTGGCATGCCGCTTGGCCAGCTGCATAGCCTTCTCTAGGAAGAGGTTATCTGCAAGGCAATGAGCACAATCACAGTGGAGTTTCCTATACTTGCTCTACGGGTATGGCATGCCTGGGGCCAAAACCATCAACACCAGTGTTCTGATACCTCGACACACATCGTTTTAGTTGCATCTGCTCCTTTCGGTGCTCCTGGGTTGCGTTCGTTAGCAAAAGCACAATTGCACGTTGGCTTACTGACAAATACAGAGGCTGATCTGAAAACTCTGTCTGTGGTTTGTTAGGGGAAAGAAATTTAGATAGGTCTGATATTTCAGGGGGAACAATCAGTCTCCAAATAATGTTGATTGGCTTGACTATACTGTAAATAATCAATCTCTTGATGAAATAATCCTTCACTGGAGTCTTAAACCACTGTCTCGTTAGGCAAAGTGTCAAAAACCACAGTCTCTGCCACAGACAGACTTTCCCTAAGCCATCCGTGTTCTTGTGAAGTTTGCTTCAAGGTCAGGAAAAGGCAAATTTGGACCTGAGGGTCAAAACCAGTATGTGGCTTGTTTTTATACAGTCCCCTACCTAACCATGCTTTGTATGTTTTTAAAGTGGTATTAAAAAAAAAAAGAATATGTGATAGAGACCATAAGAGGCCACTAAGCTGAAATATTTGCTCTCTTTCCCTTCTCTTTTCTCTACTGAGTACTGGTTCAAATTACGTGCAAAGTGCACTGTCCCCCTTAATCCTAATTGTTCAAAGAGGGCATCAAGGTAAAAGGAAAAGTTCTCATTTTCAGGCAAAGTTCTACTTCAGTGTGATGGTCCAACTACGGTCTAGAGGAAGAAGACTATTGAAGTTATGGGAACTTCTCTGTTATCTGTGGTGGAAATGAATTAGATTATCTCCCACGATATCCTAAAACTGCATAATTATGACTGGAGAATGCATATGCATATTCTGGTACTTTATTCAGAGATAACACAGGGAAAATGGAAATTTAAGTGTGAATTAAATGCTCTGACACATGCTTTTCAAGAGGCATACAGGACTCTGAAGAGCACACCGAACAAGATATTGATATATCATTTTTAGATTAACAGAAAATAAACCGGTCTTCTGACAATAGCTTCTATACCTGTAACCAACCTATCCCCTCACCAGTCAATACAATGCAATCACATGTGTACTCACTTACCCTGAAACCTAGAATTCTCTTCCTTTACTCCTACTGTATACGTCAGGGTAACTTCATCTTTTCCAGTGCCAGACTCCTTATCTTGTTCTGTGGGTTCAGTTACTTTCCCAGAGAGGTTCACTGCGTCTCTGTCCACACTCTTGCTGCAACCCTCAGGGTCATTTTTAGATGGGGAGTCTATGGTTCCTAAGATAAAAGCAGAAACATCAGATTTTTCTCACTAAATTCCATTAAGTGATAATTCCGTTTCAGCGAAGGTCAGATAAAAGATAGGCAAGTTTACTGCAAAGGGAAAAGAAAAACAATAATTTGAAATTCCTTTTAAAATACTCCTATCATAGGTAACCTGTTTTGGAGCTATTTTAAACTCTTACGTCTAAAAGACACATTTTTACGGAGTTATATGTGACATATTCCATTAGTTTCAGGTGTACAATATAATGATTTGATATTTGTATATACTGTCAAATGATCACCACAGTAAGTCGAGTTACCATTAGTCAGCGCACATAGTTACAATTTTTTTGTGATAAGAACTTTCAAGATCTTAAAAAAAATTTCATATACACTTTTAAAAACTTACATTTCATTCTGTTTATTTGTAAAGGAGAAAAATGAAATAAAGCTCTTCTGTGAATTGTAGAGAAGTGGAATTTTTAAAGTTTAAATAGAAACAGAGGAGTTATGGGGTGCGTGGGTGGCTCAGTCAGTTAAGCTTCTGACTTCAGCTCAGGTCATGATCACACAGTTTGTGAGTTCGAGCCCTGCGTTAGGCTCTGCACTGACAGCTCAGAGCCTGGAGCCTGCTTCAGATTCTCTGTCTCCCTCTCTCTGCCCCTCCCCCACTCATGCTCTGTCTCTCAAAAATAAATAAATGTTAAAAAATTTTTTTAAATAACATATAATAACAATAAAAAAAGAAACAGGAGTTATGGGGTGCCTGGGTAACTCAGTCAGTTAAACACCCAACTCTTGATTTCAGCTCAGGTCATGATCTCATGGTTGAAAGATCGAGCCCCATGTGGGGCTCCTCACTGAGCCTAGAGCCTCTCTCTCTCTCTCTCTCTCTTTCTCTCTCTCTCTCAAAACACCCCAAACAAACAGGAATTATTTTTTTCCTAATGCTAATTAACCAAGCAAGTTGTTAAGACATAATATCAAGTCACATTCTGTAGTGTGGGAGTTACTTGGTATGCCATTTCTGTGCTCTTTCCAGTCTGACCATATTATCTGGCAGGTACTATGAAAGCACCTATGTTTTGTGAGCAGAGCTGGTTCAAATCCAGGTTCTGCCAATAACAGATATGTGTCTTCAGTGAGTGAATGAACCTTTCTGAACGTTGGTGTCCTCTGTCCATAAAATGGAGGCATTACTATTTTCCTTAGAGCAATCATGAAGATGACAGTTAAAACATGTAGAAATAGCACCTGACATCAAACAGGCATTCAATACATGGGAAGACTTTATTGTATTATTGCTTCAATGGGTACACTAGAATGGACATGTAATACAAGCTACGAACACAGCATGTGACAACTGCACATGAAGGGATGCATTTGAGGGGAAAGGCCATCCCTATAAAACTCAAAATGTCTTCAAAAGTGTAGCATTTGAGAAGAAAACAGGAGAGGACAGTTAAGTTTGGTGACTTTTTTAGTCAAGTGTCTCCATATGTCCCTTTTTAATGCTCTTTTCTTCCCCTTGTTCATGTCACTTAAGAAGTAAATATATAAGTAGAAACATAAGATTGGGAATAGAATTTATATTTGCCACAGGAAATAACATTTTTTTATGCAAAAGTATCTTCTCAGTTTACCTGCATTTATCAAATTTTTTCAAGATGACAATGTGATGAGTAATAATATAAAACTTTTATTTTTTTATTCTTTTTTCACTATTGGAAAAAAAACTGTATTACTTACCATGTTTCATCCCGGCATTAGATTTAGTGGTTCCAGGATGGAAGGTAATTCCACCGTATGTAGGGAATCCATAGTGGGGGAAGCCATACCCTGAAATGGCAAGCAAAACAAATGAAACCTCATGATGGTTGTGTGTGTGTGTGTGTGTGTGTGTGTGTGTGTGTGTGTGTGTATGTGTGTGTTTTATGAAGAGTCAGCAAAGTTTGGTGTCCTTCCCTCAGGTGAGCACAGGCTTTGGTGTGGGAGGGCAGAGTGCCCGACATGGTGCTGCCATTGTGAGTTAGTAAGACACATTGTGGGGATCATGGGATGATCAGAATTCCACTCGGACCAAGTTTACATTTTGGCAACTCAGACAATGCCCAGGCCTGGGGCAGCATGGAGGAGTTCATGCTGGAGAAAGTCTCCCACTGTTGTGTGGGAGTGCTCACCACCCAAACTCAGACTTGCTGACACAGAGGGCCTTGAAATAATGTCTGGCAGGAAAAACTGAACCAAACAAAATACAAACTACCAAGTCCTCAAGGAAACATGACCACACTGTGCATGCTCATGCATTTTTGGTGGAAGCATAAAAAGTCGTACGTAAAATTAGAGGTCATACTCTCTGACATTGTAATTTTACTTCAAAGAATCTAATTTACAAAAACAGTCTGGAATAAAAGAAAAACAACGTGGACAAAGGAGATCAGTAAAAACAATAAAAAACAGGAAACGCATTCAAGTAAGTAATACTATGGAATATTCACTTGGTGAAATATGAGTCATTAAAATGATCCTTAAGAAATTATGCTTACATAATATTTATATTACCACGGAGGAAATGCTTATGTTAACCCATTAGGGAAAAGCAGCATATATGACTCCATATACACAATAATTTATGATAATAAATAACATAGGTAAATAGATTAAATACAATGCATTATGAGGATTGTAGCTGTACTCATGAAAATGCAAAAAATATCTACTGTGACGTTTGCACAGGATAAAATTAGAAGAAGTTAACCTTCGATGGCAGGATTTTATGTGTCTTCAGATATTCTACAATGCTAGTATATATAACATGAAATCTTTTTAATGTTGCCAAAGAAAACCAAGACAAGTATAGAAGCAAAGAAGGAAGGAAGAGAGGGAAGGAGGAAGAAAGGAAGAAAATACACCAAAACGTTAATAGACACGTTCTTCATATAACTGAACTTGAGTGACTGTTTTTCTTCTTAGAGTTTTTGGTATTATCTACATATTGCCAAATGAACATGCATTTCTTTGAAAAAATACACTTATTAACATTTTAATTAATTTCCTATGTCACACTCAGTAACGTCACAGCCACTCAACCCACAGACCATCTGGGAAATCTAGGGAAAGACAATTCTAGCTTCTCCAACGGGAAAAGCTTTAGAAAGAGGAGACTCAATTCGTACCTGGACCCGTACCTCCGGCACCCCCTCCTCCACCGCCACTGCCAAACATGCCTCCACCTCCAGCTCCAGCACCACTACCGCCGCCGAAACTATCAGAGAAATTAGGCATGAGCTTCTGCCGTTTCCTCTGCACTTCCTCTTTATCTGTAGTTAAAGGAAGAGAAACCAAAGGAGAAAAGACTGATTCAATTCCACAACTAGCCACAGAAAGAATATTGATTCTGATGGTATTTTTAAACATCTTAAAGGGAAACAGAAATCACCCAAGGAGGAAGAGATGCCAAATTTCAAGAAGCATTATATTTATTCCAATGGCTATGAAGACGGAGAACCAGCCTCAGAGAGACCACAGAACAGTACACACCCAAATCCTCTCTACAGTTAAGAAACAACAGTTTCTGAAGTCCCCAGTGTCATTCAAATTAGCGAAAGACTAGACTTCCCATCAATTATTAAGATACTAGAGATACCGGAGAAGAAAAACAATATTGAGCTTTTCATTTGGTCATACAAACCACTATTACCAACCAACTAACATTTGTAATGCATCTACTGTGAGCTAAGTGCTAAGGAGAAAGAGAAGAATGAACAAGGTCTTTGCTGTCAAGAACCCTCCAATACAATTGGAAGGTTGTGGGGGAAAGACTTGGGAGAGATAGCATCATAAAGCTCTCTATGTTAAATTTATGGTTGCAAAGCAGTGTTCCAGGGGGTCAAAGGAGAAGTTCCAAGAAGTACCTATGGGCTGGAAAATTCAGGAAAAGCTTTCCAGAATCCACTTTATATCAGGAGAGGGCAATGGGGAGGATGAGCTGGAAATGGGATGTAGAGGCAAAATAATGAAGGAAAGAATGCGCACTGTGTGCTTATGGATCAGTCTAGCTGAAGTGAGAGTTTAGCATAAGAAAGTCTTGAGAAGTGGGGCTGACTGGAACCACACTATCGGGCTCCTGGATTGTGAACCCAAGGGGTTTACAAGCAGGAGGGCCACTGGATGTTTCTGAACTGGGGGATGATGTGTACAGCGTGCTAGTTTAAGAAGATTCATCTGCCACTGGTGCGTAGGACAAAACAAAGAGTCAAAGTGAGAGGCAGAGACAGTGCAAACGGAAGGGAATGGGTCACCGTGATAATACAAATGGGTGGACCCCAGGAATGCAATGAAAGAGGGACTGGTAGTCATTGGTGACTGAGGAGATACAGGAGGCCGAAAGTCTAAAGACTTGACTTAAAACACAGTGATGCCCTCTGAGATTTTTGGCTGTCCAGGTCTAGATGCCATTTACACTATCATTCCTCATTCCTCGTGTCGTTGTAGTTTTTCTTTTGCTTCTCACTCTCTGTTCTCCCCAGCCCACTGCCATTGTGGTCCATTATTGAGCTCCTGTTTCTTCTTTCTGTTTCCCTTTCTCTTCTCTCATTTTCTGTCATGTATTTTTTTTTCCCCTTCTCTCTTTTGGACTGAAAGGGTGATGTAAAATTTCTGTTTAAATAAACAGGCAATGTGGTATTCTTTTTTTTTTTTTTTCAATCAGCAGCCTGATACTTAACAATTGTCCTATTTCCAATTCTTCAATGTTAGTTTTGGCCATTGCTTATGTCCAGAAAGATCTCTACTTATTTCTAATTTGGTGGTTATTTCAGCCATCTCAGGGCTCGAAAGAATGCTTTTACTGATTATTGCAGTCACCTGAGCACAGCTGGAAGACTGAAACATGGAAAAGTAGGATAGCAAAGTACCCTTAAAATAATCCTTTAAAAATGGATCATGTCCAGACCTGTTAGGAAGAAAGCCAATGTGGGTCAACTTTGAAGAGAATGTGCTTCTACTAGAAAGGGTTGGCCTCAAAGTAGAGAAACTTTACAAATTTCCTTTTCAAAGGTTTTGAACAGATTTATAAAAATTTTCCATCAGTTGTACTATAACCAACTAATAGTCATACTTATTACTCATCCTATAAACTGGGGATCTCACATAGAATATTAGTTCATTAGAAATATGAAACACAAGAGGGAAGCAGACAACTTATTCATCTTCAGGAGTACATGTTATCTGCTGACGTGTTCTACCAAAGAGATCATTTGGTACTCGCTATGTACTTTTTCTGTTTTATAAAACAGAGATGTTCAATGGTTTTATTTTACTGTAAAATGGGAATTTTTCAGTCACTTTAAAAATATTAACTATTATACATCCACTAAGATTTCAACGACAAGAAACTGATTCAGAATATTTCATTATGACAAGTTTTTAAATAAAAGAACCAGCCTGAATTTCCCCAGAATTGAACATGGAGATAGTCTCATCACATTCATGTATCCCTGTGGTCTGCCTTTGACAGTGGCAGCATGGGTTGTACTATGAAACATCAACCTATTCTAGAAGGGACCTAAGTGGTCCCTCCTTTTACAGAAGAGGAAACAAAAGCTAGGATGATTAAGGGACTTGTCAGAGGTCAGGGCAGAGTGAAGATGAGAATCAAAGCCAGTGAGCTTTCCATTCTATTAGACTGCCATTCTTTGGGAAACACTCCAAAATGTCTTTGCTTCCTTTAATAATTGGTGATTGCAGATAATAGTCTAGTTCACAAATGTAGATAAACTTTTTGTATCCACCTCGTTTTGATATGTGTATGCCTTCAAAAGTACCTCATTCGCGTTTTTTGGGTTCTAGTGTGCTAGTAAAGATGTCTGCATCTATCCTAAGCATTCCTTTCATAATTTAAAGATTATGATTCCTTTTCTTCTGATTCTCCACCTTTTCAGACTGAAAAATCACATGGTCTTTTTTTTGCCGTTCATATAGCAGTTCCTCAACTATCTTCTTCCCTTGCCAATTGTCCCTCACTCGATTATTTAAATTGTCTTCCCTAAGCCCAACCATCTCCATGACATTTTCATGAGGTACAAGGTCAATAACTATATCAGGTGTCGAGTTCTGGAATAGATGGTTCTGTACAATGAAAGGAATATGTTATATTTCTTTGTCTGATGTCCTCCTTGATGGCACCCAACAAATTAACAGCCTTTGGGATAAGGATGGCAACTTGGTTGGTCAGTCAATAAGTCAGCTCCCATATTATAAGAGCCAAGATATGGAAGCAGCTCAAGAGTGTATCAATTGATGAGTGGATAAAGAAAATGTGATATATCTATATATCTATATATCTATATCTATATATCTATATATCTATATATCTCTATATATCTATCTATATCTGTGTGTGTGTGTGTGTGTGTGTGTGGCATAAAAAAAATAAGATCTTGCTATTTACAATGACATGGATGGAGCTACAGAGTATTATGCTAAGCAAAACAAGTCAGTCAGAGAAAGACAAATACCATATGATTTCACTCACTTGTGGAATTTAAGAAACAAAACAAATGAACAAAGAAAAAAGAGACAAACAAAAAACCAGACCCTTAAATATAAAGAACAAACTGGTGGTTACCAGGAGACTGGTGGGGGATGGGTGAAATTGGTAAAGAGGATCAAAAGTATACTTACCATGACAAGCACTGAGTAATGTATAAAATTACTGAATCACTATGTTGTACACCTAAAGCTAATATAGCACTGTGTATTAACTAACTGGAATTAAAATTAAAACTTAAAAAAAAAGCCAGCTCTCAGATATATCTCAGCATCTACTATATGACATCTACTAAGGGACGCCTGGCTGGTTCGGTCGGCAGTGCATGCAGCTCTTGATCTCAGAGTCATGAGTTCAAGCCCTACATGGGCATTGAGACTACTTAAAACAAAATAAAATACATGACATATACTGTTCTAGATGTTGGAAATGTACTAATGAACATGAAAGACCAAATCTATGAACTAAAGAATATTCTTCCTATTGGAGGGTGGAAGAAGACAATAGATACCTAAATTCATTGATAGGACAATTTTGCTTACTGATGAAAATAATGAACTACACAAAATTGACACAGGGAATGACTGCAGGGGCTGGGGCAGGGAAGGTGTGTTCAATGACCTCTGAGAAATGTACACAAAGATTCCCTGGGTTGTATAGTTTTAATTCATTTTCATACACTTACTCTTATATTATTTTTAAACAAAAAAAATTTTTTTTTTAATTTTTTTAAATTTTTTTTAATTTTTTTTCAACGTTTATTTATTTCTGGGACAGAGAGAGACAGAGCATGAACGGGGGAGGGGCAGAGAGAGAGGGAGACACAGAATCGGAAACAGGCTCCAGGCTCCGAGCCATCAGCCCAGAGCCTGACGCGGGGCTCGAACTCCCGGACCGCGAGATTGTGACCTGGCTGAAGTCGGACGCTTAACCGACTGTGCTACCCAGGCGCCCCTAAACAAAAATTTTTTTAATGTTTATTTATTTCTGAGACAGAGAGATACACAGCATGAGTGAGGGAGGAGCGCAGAAAGAGAGGGAGACACAGAATCAGAAGCAGGCTCCAGGCTCTGAGCTGTCAGCACAGAGCCCGATGCGGGGCTTGAACTCACAAACTAAAGAGATCATGACCTGAGCCGAAGTCGGTCTCTCAATCAACTGAGCGCCCCAGGTGCCCCCACTTACTCTTATATTAAATGGCCTGTTACTTCTCTCTCTTTTTTAAAAAATATTTATTTTTGAGAGAGTGAGAGAGAGAGCAGGGGAGGGGCAGAGAGAAGGGGGGAGAGAGAGAGTCCCAAGCAGGCTCCACGCTGTTAGCACAGAGCCTGATGTGGGGCTTGAACTCATGAACTGTGAGATCATGACCTGAGCTGAAATCAAGAGTTGGATATTAAACTGACTGAGTCACCCAGGCTCCCCGGCCCACTACTTTTCTGGTTATATGTGTGGTGTGATTATTTCTCCTTGTGATTATTTCATTTTGGGATTTACAATCCAGAAAGTTTTACTGACCAAGGTAATTTGTTACCTTCAATAAAACAGTTCCAATCTCACAATGAATAAATATACGTCAAAATATATGGTGGCCATTCTTTCTGTGGAGCTCAACTTTTTAACTCTTATTTTTCCAGATGATTCTTCTTATTTGTTTGTATTACATGGAGCTTTTAGTCAATGACAGCCTGGAAGTGCTTGAAGCATACAGGTAGGAATTTGAACTTTCAGGAGACCCCATTCTCTAACCTGAGCATCTGATAGATCCTATTATGAATGAACATCTGAACATGCCCTTGCTGTATCTCACTCTTTTGATGGACAAATACCACTGGAAAAGGTAGACTGGCAGCCTAGAAACCAAGCTCAGCTTTGAATGTTTCTCGATGCATACATGTGTAGGTAATCTGGGTATCCTTTTTAAACATAATTCTCTGTATTGAAAAAAATGGACATTATGTTAAGACATATTTTAGGAGAAGAAATTAATTTTTTCCCTCAGAAAGGCCAAAAATTTCTCTCCTGTGTCTATTTAAAAAAGACTGTTGAATCAAAAGCAGTGATTTTCATTTTTATGCAGACTGAAGCATTTGGAAGACCTCAGGTTGTTGCTGGGTGGGGAAGTGAGGGCAGGTGGGCTGGCTCCCCGCCTCCACGGTAGTTATTTATTTATTTATTTAATTTTGTTAATGCTTTTTCTTTATTTTGAGAGAGAAAGTGAGTAAGAGAGAGAGAGCAAGTGGAGAAGGGGCAGAGACAGAAGGAGAGAGAGAACCCCAAGCAGCCTCCAAGCTGCCAGCGCAAAGCCTGACATGGGGCTCGGACTCATGAACTGTGAGACCATGACCTGAACTGAAATCGAGAGTCAGACGCTCAACCAACCGAGCCACCCAGGCAACCCTCTCCACTTCCACTTTAACCAGAGCCTGTCAGGTGTATGCACTGGGATTTTGCATGAAATCTTATGTGGACTGGGGGGAAAAAAGGCTCTATGTTGATAATGTTTTCACACCACAGTAATGGAATGCTGTGAATCGGGACCATCAGTAAACAGGTCACGATCTCTGAGAAGAAACAAGAACTCATGGAATCATCTTCTAAATGCTCCCACCACAACATGAGTTACAGGCAAAGAAGCCCTCTTCAAGGATCACACATCACATGTTGCTACCACAGGATCCAACACTCATGTGGATCATCACTGCAGCACCTTTGTGGCTTCAGACATCAGCCAGGACCTGGGTGCTCTGTGACGATCATTTCATTGACCTCCCACTATGATCTCACTTCCCTCTAATCCAGGGGTTTCTGATTTTGTTTGTGCCATAACCCCTTTTTCAGTCTTGTGAAGTGTTACGGATCTTTTCTTAGAATCATACCTATCAATATGTAAAATTACAAAAAAAGCTGATTATATTAAAATCCATTTCTATCCTTGGACCTCTTGGGGTCAGTGGACTCCAGGTTAAGAAATATCTTTGAGCAATTTTCCCATTTAGGGGCCTATTAAATACACTCAATGCTGAATTTCCCACCCTGCCCTTTTGAGTTCCAGTCCTGCCTTTTGATTGGATTAGGAATTTGCCAGAGGAACCAAAAATGCAACATGTTTTAAATTGAGCTCCCTCTCTGTCCACTCAAACGTACTTTTGCTCCCTGGATTCTTTCACCAACTCAACCATGTAACAACCTTCCTAGGCTGGGATTCCTAGAACCATCTGTGACTCCTGAATTTCTCCTTCACCTCCTACCTCAACCAGCATCTGGGGCTTAACGCCACTGTCTCCTTGCATTCCTTACACTAATACCTTTAGGAACCTCCCCATTTCTCACTTGGATTCTTTTTTTTTTTTTTTTTTTTTCGTTTTTATTTATTTTTGGGACAGAGAGAGACAGAGCATGAACGGGGGAGGGGCACAGAGAGAGGGAGGCACAGAATCGGAAACAGGCTCCAGGCTCTGAGCCAGCAGCCCAGAGCCTGACGCGGGGCTCGAACTCACGGACCGCGAGATCGTGACCTGGCTGAAGTCGGACGCTTAACCGACTGCGCCACCCAGGCGCCCCTCTCACTTGGATTCTTGCATTACTCTTCAGACTCTTCATCTGCTGCTCAGACAGTTCCCTCAGTGTCCATATAAGGAAGTCAGAGCCATCATTCCAAACCCAAATAGGCCTGGTAATTCCCTTATCCAGATCAATCAGAATTCTTCAGCTGCCAATCACAGCACTTCTGAGCCTGGCCTTGGCCTTCCTTACCTGTCTTGGTCTTCAGTGGTCCATCTCCGTGCCCAAAAGGCTCACTTCTCTCTGAACTAACATTAATTGTTCAGCTCCTCAAGTTTCCAAGCCTAGGAAACACTTTCCTTCCTTGTTTCTCACCTAACTACTGGAATACACCCCCAGGTTGAAGGACCTTGAAGAAGCCTACTTCTTGGTGGCTTCTATAGAATTAAGGGTCCTCTCTCCTTGGCATTCTCATAGGTGTTTGTAGATGCTTCCCTTTTGGAGCTTATCAAAATCATAAATCACATTATAAATATGTAAGGAGACTATCTCCCCTTCTCGGGGTATCTTTTGTGAGGAAAAGAATGGTGCTTTATTCATTTTTATGGTTCTGCACTGCATGGTGGCTGAGTATCCTGTTTTATCGCCTGAGGCCAGATGATAGAGGGGCTGAATCTCCTGAACAGCAAGCCTTATCATAAGGTCCATCTCAACTGCCCAAACCCCGAGATCCTCAATAAATGACAGATTCTCAGATTCAAAGACGAATTCTCAACTGTCTAAATCTCATATAAGCTTGGTAAAAATAAGATTATTTTGAAAGGCTGGACTCAATTCCATGACCCTAAAATAGTATATTACTTCTCTCTTCTCTAAAAATAAGTACTATGGGCCCAGGGGCAAGTTCCTAGGAAGCCATTCAAAGGAAGTGAACAACTAATCTCTTCTAATCAGCTTTGTCCTTTTATGGGAACAGTCACAAAAATGTAAGTAACCCAATTACCTTTGATTTCAGGGTAGTAGAGAAAAGGTTTGGGTTCGCTAGTTTCCAAATCAGATTTCCTCCGAAGTTGGACAAATACGGAAGCCGGTTTTGTGATGTTGACATCTTTATACTTTGGCGTTTTGAAGACGATGGCAAACTGCAGGATACAAAGACCCAAACATTAGGGTAGGCCTACGTTTTGTTTTTCCAGCAATGCTACTCATTAAACGTATTAATAATTATGTTTAATTAAACTAAAAAATACAGCATCCTAAAGAAAGTTACAAACTCAGAATTCTATACTCATACATTGTGATTAAATTGCCACTGTGAATTAAAATGAGACTATGCTAGGGGTGCCTGGGTGGCTCAGTCGGTTAGGCGTCCGACTTCAGCCCAGGTCACGATCTCGCGGTCCGTGAGTTCGAGCCCCGCGTCGGGCTCTGGGCTGATGGCTCAGAGCCTGGAGCCTGCTTCCGATTCTGTGTCTCCCTCTCTCTCTGCCCCTCCCCCGTTCATGCTCTGTCTCTCTCTGTCTCAAAAATAAAATAAAACGTTAAAAAAAAATTTAAAATGAGACTATGCTAATATTTTGCAAATCTTTATTTTTGTCTAATATTTGAAATGCCTTCCAGTTGAAAATAATCATGTGAGTAAAATGCATTGCATACACCTCCTTCTTCTCTTCTAAATCAGCCTTAAAGTGCTCCAAAATTATTTACAAGGCAACATCAGAAAGACTGGTTGTCGAAAGAGAGAGTGAAGAATGTGCTACTACAATGAGCCCACAGGTTGGCTGATGAGAAGAGGAAGCTAAATCCTGCAGAGACATCCTAACAGGGTCCATGTATTTTGAAGGGAGGATGGCCAACGTTCTAGGGATAGAGGGCATTCTGTAACACCTCTAAGACAACCTCTTCATTAATTTCTGTCAGTGCCACAATAGTTAGGCATTTTTACACTTTCTTGTTTGATTTTTCTTTTCACTATGTGGTGTATTCACAAGGTTCAAGACTTTGTAAAATACAGAAAGGTATACAATGGCATATAGTGAAAATTCTCCTTGCCAACTCCCGTCCCCCATCTAGGTTGTCCCCACTGTGTGCCTATTCCCAGAGGTAAACACAGTGAAATTATTAATTCTTTTTGTATTCTTCCATAGTTTCCTTATGCATATACAAACGTGAACATTCAATCTTTCTGACATCGCTTGGTTTTATATCTTTAAAAAATTTTTAATGTTGTATGTTTGAGGTTTTTTCCATATTCAGAGATTACACATTCTCTTTAATAACTGCGTAATAGTTCATCACACAGACACACCATAATTTATTTACTGGCCACTTATTGGTGGCCATTTGGATTGTTTCCAATTTTGTGTGTGTGAAATAGTATTTCTCAATCACTCAGAGTGATGGAGACGGGGATATAGCATTTCTATCTCTTAGTCATACACTCAGTTGTCACTGGGAAATCTTGATTTATCATGATGATATCAGCCTATAGTAGAAGACTCTTCCTTTCAATACTTTTCATCAGAAAACCTTTTCAAAAGTGTTGTCATAATTACTCTGGTAGAACACCGTAACGGACTGATTGTGTTCCCTCAGAATTCGTATTTTGAAGCCTTAACCCCTAGTGTGGCGTTATTTGGGGAAATGGCTTTTATGGGAATAATTAATGTTAAATGAGATCATGAGGGTTGGGTTGTGATTGGATAGGATTAGTGTTCCTATAGGAAGAGACACCAGAGAGCTTACTCTGTCTCTCTCTCTCTCTTTCTGTCATGTGGGGACAGAGCCAGAGGCAGCTGTCTGCAAGCCAGGAGGAGAGAGCTTTAAACCAATAACCAACCCTGCTGGGCCTTGATCTGGGACTTCTAACCTCCAGAACTGGGATGAAATAAATTTCTGTTGTTTAATACACCTAATCTATGGTATTTTGTCATGGCAGTCTGAGCAGTCTAATACAAAAACTTAAAATATTTCCACTAACAGACCCAAGGGCCACTGCCTTAATGGTTAGGTGATCAGACACCCAAATGAAATGTCTTGACATGGTTTCAGAGCCAATGGACTAAGGCTTTGCTCATAATTCTATGGTAGGTGACTTTTCTGGAAGACCTGCAAGAGTCTTAAAAATAGTACTCTTTTATGAAAGTTAAATAAGTATTTTTCCTTTTTCATATATGGAAATTAAGTACTGAATTTCAACGAGACAGAGAATGCAAAATCATCATCATCAGCATTATCATCATCCACTTACTTGTCTATGAACATCTGTGGGAGAAAAATCTCCAAATCCTTCCCAGATTCCACCATTTTCCTCCTCTTCATAAAATCGAATTTGGATGTCATCTGCAAACAGTCACATTCAGGTGTTTAATTTCACATAATAATATTTCACAACATGCTAAACTTTCAGCTGGTTCAAGATTTTACCTACAATGTACTTAAACATTTAAAAAAGTAGTTACTAAGAAATAGACTTTTAAATCATTTGAAATTTTCAAAGTTACTGAAATTTTCTTTATTAGTTACCGCAGTAATGGACCCTGAGTTTCATTTACATTGAGAGAATACTAGATTTACCTATTCAGTCTGACTTTTCTCTTAATCAGTCTTTGCCTTTCTCACTTCTCCATCACTAACCCAAATCATTCCTGAGGATCATGAAGGATATTGAGGAATATCAGAACCCCAAAAGGTGGTTCAAACTCCCTATAGATCTACATGATAATATTTAACTTACATGAAGTTAACTGCATGGCAAGCACTAATTTAAGTGAATTATATGTATACATTAACTGACTTAACCCCCACAATAACTTTGAAATGCAGGTGTACTATTAATATCCTCATTTTGCAGAAGAGAAACTGGAGTGCAAAGAGATTAAGTAACTCATCCAAGGTTGAACAGCTAGTAAATGGAGAAGCCAGAATTTGAACACAGACTCCATCCAGGCTCACGATCATTCTACTATGCTGCTTCCCTACAATACTTTATCAGTCCACATTGAGAAGTTGTTACAAATATTATATTGGTCAAGCCCCTTTGGATTAGACTGCCTAAATTTCACACTTGCATCATGGACTCTACTTCTGCAGAAATATGACAATATAACTCAGATTGACATCTCTCTGGATTCACTTCCCATTTTATAGGAGGGACCGCACTACTGACTTATGAAAACTAAGTTCATATTTCTATTTAAATAGAATTTTAGGGATGCCCAGGTGGCTCAGTCAGTTAAGCATCCAACTCTTGATTTTGGTTCAGGTCATGATCTCATGGTCTTGTGAGCTTGGGCGTGGAGCCTGCTTAGGATTCTCTCTCTCTCCTTCTCCTTCTGTCCTTTCACTGATCATACTCTCTCTCTCTCTCAAACAAAAAAACAAAAAAACAAAACCAAAAACACCCACAGAATTTTAGAAATGTTGGGGTTGGAGGTGGATAAAACATCTCGCTATCTCCTGGTTGATTCCCTTTCTTTCAGGTAGGACTTCCTTAAATCTAGTTACTAAGATGCTTTAAGACAGGCAGCTATAACACTTCTTTTAATAAGAGATGTAATGTAATGATAATGATTAAGAATCACATTTACAAATAAAGGTACTCAGATTGTGTTTACTCACTGTATGCACACCAAGAATTTGGAAATGCATATTACTTGGATACAAAGACTAATACCAGGATATGCACAGAAAGTGTAAACATTTTTTGGATAAAGATATATGCCTTTACCTTACAATCTGATCCCATTTTTTCTGACTTTTTAACCTCAGGCCATTTGCCTCAAATGAGAATTTTCTTTTTTTAAAGTCATCATTCTTTTATTTAGGAGCTATATTTTTGGTTACGCACTCCTTACTTTGAAAATGCTCATCATTTTGTAGTGAGTAGATCTTTATTACACTATACATTCTATCACTGTATTTTAAAAATGAGTTGTTTGAGAAAATAACACAATCTCCTTCAGCTTTTGCTAATTTATATATCTTGTATCATAGCTAATGAAAGGTAAATGCCAAGAATGTTTTCTGAAAGTGAAAATTCTGAGACACATGCTCTGAGAATTTCCCCACGGTTCCTATTCTCTTTCTTTTTCTTAATGACATCAGAGTGTCACATGAAAGTATCTGGAGAAGCTCTCTCAGCTTCTCTCAGTGTTGCAACAAAACCGTGCAAGATAAACAAAATAAACGATTTTATACTATGTAAAGCATTATTTATTCTGTGTCCATGTGCATGCGTGTGTGTGTGTGTGTGTGTGAGTGTGAAGCATGAACTATTATTACTCATTTATTTTAGTTTAACTAAGTTCAGATAGCAAAATTTAAAGTACAGAAACACTTAAATGTCACTGATTACAATTGTCATTATTTTCTTAATTCTCTTTACTTCTATTGAAAAAAAAAATCTTTTTAATGTTTATTTATTGGTTTTGAGAAAGAGAGCAAGCATGAGTAGGGAGGGCCAGAGAGAGAGGGAGAGAGAAAATCCCGAGCCCGATGTGGAGCTCGAACATGTGAACCAGGAGATCATGACCTGACCGAAAATCAGGAGTCAGACACTTAACCAACTGAACCAACTAGGTGTCCCACTACTATTAAAATTTTTTAAATGAATTAGTTGGGCTAAAAAAACACAGACATATTTGGAAGAGGTGAAATGTGTAAATTTTCTAAAGGATTTCTATGGCAGAAGAGGGATATTATGGGATTTACTGTCAAAAAGGGACTCACAGACACACTCAGAATTACATTTCACACCTTGAGACTGGAGCATATATTTACCTTTCTGAACCTTGTCACAGAGAAGGTAAATCTCTTCCCCTCCAGTTACACATCCAGCTGTCCTGTCCATTCTTACAATTTTCAAGTTGGACGCATTGGGGGCTTCTGTCCACAGGAGAAAAACAACAAACATCATGGTTTATCCTCAGCTTCACAAGCCAGTCTCTTATGGGAGACTGCTCTTAGCACACATTAACCAAAAGAAAGTTTAAATAGTTTATTGTGACGAGCATTAATATACAGAATTGTTTAATCAATATGTTGTACATGCTAAACTAATATAACACTGTATGTTAATTATACTTTAATTAAAAAAACAAATAGATGCTTTCATTCATATCGCTTTAACAAGGATACAAATAAAACAAAAAAACCTTCGCAAGTCTTCAGAAGTCTTCTTGAGCATGGATCATTCATTACCACTCAAACAGATGGGGCAGAAAGAACAGTGTTTGTTTCTTCTACTAACACAGTAAGAAAGATTCATACAGAAAGAGAAAGAGTTTTTCTGATGTTTCAGGAAGTTCCAAACCAATGGATTCGTGGAATTTCATTTGGGTCAAGACCTTCAATTATTTCCATGATACCGATATACTATTTATAAGAGTCTTAAAAATGTAGAAAAAGCACAATTTTCTTAAATTATTTATACATCCTTATTTTACAGAAAAGAAAAATGGAGCTGTAATATTTCTTTTCCCCAGACTAAATTAGAATTCTGTGTGGTTAGGGGCAAAAGTTTCTTGTGGTAATAGTACAAAGCTTCCTTTTTTTTTTTTTTTTTTTTTTTGCTCCCACAGCTGCATTTTAAGGTGATCTTTAGTATACAAGTCTACACCATATTATAACTCTTTCACTTCCCTTCAAACTTGTTGAAATTAGAGAAATCAGTTAGCTGTTGTACTAGAGGCATGGAGTTTTCTACTTAGACCAAACTCTATAAACTTTCAGTGAGCCTAAATATCATGCTTGCAGGCTCTTTTGAAATATTTGTTCAATAAATCCTGTACATAGCAAACAAGAAATCTGCATGGTAAATGCTGAAGACCATTGTGAAACTTTTTTTTTTTTTTTAATTTTTTTTTTTTTCAACGTTTATTCATTTTTGGGACAGAGAGAGACAGAGCATGAACGGGGGAGGTGCAGAGAGAGAGGGAGACACAGAATCGGAAACAGGCTCCAGGCTTTGAGCCATCAGCCCAGAGCCCGACGCGGGGCTCGAACTCACGGACCGCGAGATCGTGACCTGGCTGAAGTCGGACGCTTAACCGACTGCGCCACCCAGGCGCCCCATTGTGAAACTTTTTAAAAAAGTTCTAGGAAGTACAGACTGAAATAGAATTTTGAAGCCATGTACTATCTATGCTACTCATTCAGCCAACCTTCCTATCTCGATAAAAGCTGTACTATGTAAGAATGAAGATGGACTAGAATAACAGTTGTTTTTATTAACATCTCTTTAGAGCCTCAATGAAAAATATTGAGATATTTTTCTATCTGAGAGTACCAACAGTATAGGAATTCATAAATAATAAAAGATTTGCCATTGTGAAATGGCATGTAAGAGACCAACATGTACATGTGGGGAAGGATAACCATATTTATTGGGCACCTCATAACATTCACTTCTAATCTAGACATCAACTTTTTTTTAAGTTTATTTATTTATTTATTTATTTATTTTTTTACCGTTTTTATTTATTTGTGAGACAGAGAGAGACAGAGCATGAACGGGGGAGGGGCAGAGAGAGAGGGAGACACAGAATCGGAAGCAGGCTCCAGGCTCCGAGCCATCAGCCCAGAGCCCGACGCGGGGCTCGAACTCACGGACCGCGAGATCGTGACCTGGGCTGAAGTCGGATGCCTAACCGACTGAGCCACTCAGGTGCCCGAAGTTTATTTATTTTTGAGACAGAGAGAGAGAGAGAGAGAGAGAGAGAATCCTAACCAAGCTCCTCGCTATTAGTGCAGAGCCTGACACAGGGGCTTGATTCCACAAACCAGGAGATCATGACCTGAGCTGAAATCAAGAGTCGGACCCTTAACTGACTGAGCTACCCAGGCATGCCTAGACATTAACTTTTTAAGCTAGAATTTAGCATTTCCATTTTGTAGACAATAAATGTGAGGCTCCAAGTGATTAAATTACTTGTCCTGGGACTTTGAGCTAGTAAGTAACTGCCAACGGTAGGGTTAGAAGTCGGTGCTTAATGCTACACCAAGCTGCCTCCTGTTAGAATTCAAGGACTCACTGCTGTCATAGATGGCATCCGATACCACGGGTTCCAGGCGCCTTGTGAAGCTGCCGGTGCTATCCGGGAGAAAAGCTGTAAACATGAGCCGCACCACGCTGAGGTCCATCTCCTTTGTCTGCTGAAGAGCTGCCTGGCGGATGATTTCCTTTTCCCGATCTAGGACCATACAGCACCGTGCATTCATACCCAGGGAAAGAGTAACGTGAGCATGTTTTAGATAAGATGCTTTTGTAAGGCCCAAATAAAGAACATAAGTTAAAATAACTCTATTTTTTCTTCTGCAAGTATTTGTATTGCTAATAAAATTTTAAAAATTGTCTCATTTATATCACCCATATTAAAGGCATCAAAAGAAGACTTGGATTTTCTCTGGATTACAGTAAAAAGTGTCCTCTGTGTATCAAATTACCTCTCTTCTTTTTTTTTTTTTAAGTTTATTTATTTTTGAGAGAGAGGGAGAGAGACAGCGAGAGGACAAGCAGGGGAGGGGCACTGAGAGGGAGAGGGAGAATCCCAAGCAGGCTCCGCGATGTCAGCACAGAGCCCGAGGCAGGGCTCAGATCTCATGAACTGTGAGATCATGACCTGAGCCGAAATCAAGAGTTGGACACTTGGACAGAGCCACCCAGGTGCCCCCAAATTGCCCCTCCTCTTTCTTATCTTCCCCTGACCTCTCCTTTTTCTCCCTACAATTAAAGACAGAAAAGATGTGACATAATGGAATGCAACAAGCTGATTACACACCAGTTGTATTGCAAGCTGTGAAAATTAAGTATTCCAAAAGCTCTGTGAGCACAGGCACTACGTTCATTCCACAGTGCCCAGCACAGTGCCTGGCACATAGCAGGTACTCAAAAAGTGCTTCTGGAGAAAGTGAATGACTCAACTGCATTTGACTCCTCCTTTGCCTCCTGGTGGAGCTTTTGTGCTGATGGATATAGTCATATTTAACTTACTACATCATCAGAGGTGATAATTCAAGTGGTGAGTACTATAAAAGAGCTACAGATGAAGAGGTATGGAATTGCAAAGGAGGGGAGCATCCAGAGGCTTTGGAACAGAGGAGATGTATGTTCTAAATCTTGAAGGGATGGTACAACTTGAACTCATGAAGAGAGTAAAGGAAGGCATTCCAGGAAGAGGGAGCAGCAAGAATAGAAAGAATGTGCCATGGTGAGGAAGTGAGAAACCATGGTGCCTCTGTGGAATAACTCAGTTTGACAAGAAGGTATGCAGTGGGAAACAGTTGGAAACGCAGACTGGGGCCAACGTACAGAATTGGGATTTTGTAGGCAGCAGGGCAATACTGAGCGGTGGTGAGGTGTAGGCTTTTGTGAGACCCATCTGGTCACAGGGTATACACTGGATCACAAGTGGGGAGGGACAGAAGCAGAGCAAGGAAAATGGAGGGAGGAGTGGAGTGTGCGAGAGAGCACGGAAGAGCAGGGCCACAGACTAGAGATGCAACACAGGCAAGAAGGGTTCAGAGGTGATGGGAAGGTTTTGGGTCTGGATGTCAGAACATGTTCAATGGAAAAACAGTGATCGATTTGGGGTTGCCGGAGTAGGAGGTGATCACAGGATTACCAGACCAATGGACAAGGCTTAAAAGCAGACACTTTTGTACGTGTGGTAGGACAAGGATTGGAGTTGAAAGAGAAAAATACAGGTAAAAGCAGGAAAACAAAATCATAGCATTTGTATGAGAAAGAGAATAGTTTATGATGTGCCTGAAGAGCCCAAAGAGATTCCTTACCATAAGGTGAGCGGGGGAAGGCAGAAGAAGAGGTGTTCTTTGAACTAAGTGTTGAACTATGAACCGGGTTTGACAGGCTGGAAAGGGCAGGGTGGGATGTTTT
This sequence comes from Leopardus geoffroyi, assembly GCF_018350155.1. NCBI lineage: Eukaryota > Metazoa > Chordata > Mammalia > Carnivora > Felidae > Leopardus > Leopardus geoffroyi. The sequence continues at coordinate 119,613,079 of NC_059327.1, forward strand.
AGGTAGGTACCTACAGAGGTATGAATATGCATCAGGTATTGGGGGGGTAGTGATGGAGAGAGGTGGGTACATGATGGAATTGGAGATGAATCTGGAAAGGTGGCTGGGGCCAGACTGAGAGCTTTGTGTACCAAGCTAGGGAGATATAAATTTTATTCTAGAAAATAGCAGGATGCCGTCAAAAGGTTTCTGAGCAGGGAAGGTGTGGTGGTGGTGGGGGGCACTAAAGTCTGGGAGAAGGAGAAACATGAGGCACACAGAGGAGCACCTGGTCTACACACAAGCAAAGGAGAGCCTGATCTTGAAGGATCAAGGTTGGTGGCATGGCACTCACCTGTGAGCTGCCGGTCTCCTCCGCCTTCTGCTTGCAAATAGGCAAGATCAGGATGTACCAGAAGTCCGGGATTGTAGCCCTTTGTACATGCCTCTGTCATTCGTGCTTCCAGTGTTTCAAATACTTTTTTCTTTGTCACATGAAGTATACCTAAGTTTGCAAAGCTGGAGAAAAAGGCAAAAACAGCCACAACAAGCACTAAAAGTTAGGCAGTCAATGACTAGAGTCTGGTTTCACTTTAGCAAAATGGCTTTTAAAAAACACACAGGCCTCAATCACTGGAGCCCACACTGTAATCAAACACATTACTATTTCTACAGTGAAACATATAGAGTAGACTTACCAAGGAATAATAAAGACTATAAACCACCACACATCGGGTCAGATTGGGTTTTGCCACCAAATGAGTCTGTGGCGTACTCAGCAAAATCTTTTGGTTTTCAGAGTTTATTAGATTTTCAAATGATGATTAAGCGAGTAGGGTATACATGTGTGTGTGTGTGTGTGTGTATGTGTATACATACATATACATATGCGTATACACTACTAAGGAAGTTTTACCTAGACTCATTTTAAACAATTTTCTAGGACAGTTGTTTAAATTTTTTTTCAAATTCTGAATACAGTACTAACTTATCTAAATTTTTTTTTAAAGAATAAGAATAATATTATAACTTGAAGAATTTTTTTCTTTTGGCTCATCTTTGGCTTTCTGGATAGGATTTAAACTCTACATGGAGTCCCATCTTCTGTTGGGTGATCTGTGAGGCTGGAATTATTACCACTAGAATGCCATCGAATTCTCCATGTTTTCAGGATGGAGCACTTTTATCTCATGAAGCCTACATACCTATAGGACAAAACATTTTAATAAGCTAAATAAAGCAATTTAAGGGATTTTGGAGAAATTATATAAAATACTCCAGCCACTAATTTTTAAAGTTCATGAAACAAAAAAGTATATTCAATAAACATAATACAACAAACAAAAAAGTACTTTACCAAGGAGACCCATTCATTCAACAAATATTTGTTCAGCTCCTTATTAGTGCCAGGCAGTGTCCTGGATGCTTTTGTCAGCACTCAGGAATCCCTCCCTCCATAGAATTTATGTGCTAGTGTAACCAGAGAGAAGAAACAAATAGAGAAGCAAATTTTACAGTATAATTGAGAAGGCATTAAGAGTACCAAGAAATAAATAAATAAAATAAATAAATAAGGTGGGAATGGAGAAAAGGAAAGGTACACTTAGAAGACATGATGCTTTAAAGTAGGGATAGGCCAGAGAGGGCGTCACTGAAATGATGACAAGTGAGCAATGACTGAAAGAAGGTGAGGGAAAAGATGTGGATATACGGAAGAAAAGTATTCAAGGTGGAAGGAGTAACAAGTTCAAAGACCCCGAGGGAGGACCATGACTGGTGTTTTCGGAAGACAATAGCAAGGAGGCCAATGCTGCTGGAGGAAAATCAGCAAGAGGCCAGTAGTAAGTGAAAAGTTCAAAGAGCCGGTGAGCCTGTGTGGCTCAGTCAGTTAAGCATCCGACTCTTGATTCTGGCTCAGGTCATGATCTCATGGTCGGGAGATCGAGCCCCATGTTGGGCTCATGCTCAGCGCAGAGCCTGCTTGGGATTCTCTCTCTCTCTCTCTCTCTCTCTCTCTCTCCCTCTCTCTTTGCCCATCTCCCGATCTCTCTCTTTCTCTCAAAATAAATAAATAAACATTTAAAAACAAAAAGAAAAGTTCAAAGAGCAAAGTGGGGGCACAGATCTTTTAAAGCCTTGTAAGCTTTTGCCAAGACTTTTCTTTTGCTCTGGCTTTTATTCAGAAAGAAAGAAAAAAGATTAGTAAGGGAAAGACAGAAATATTGTAACAACTGGACTAGATGAAACAAAGACAAAGATAGTCTAAAATAATAAGGACTAAGATGGTGTGGGAAGACCAGATGAACTAGGCGAAGAAAATATAGAAGGTGAAGGCAGAATGAGATGAGCACTCATACAGAGGTCCAGAGATACAATGAGACACGTGTCCAGACAGTGATAGAAAAAAGTAGGACATGATCGTGGCATAATGTATAAATTTATTAAATCGCTATGCTGTGCACCTGGGACTAATGTAAACATTGTGTGTCAATTATACTAAAAAAGAAAAAGTAGAATAGCTGAGACACACAGAGAAGAAAACAGACCAAAAGAATACAAACTCCTGAGGGCAGAGATCTCTGGTGCCTAGAACAGTGCCTGACATATGGGTGTCTAACACGTATCTGTTGAATAAATGAATGCATGAATTAGCACAGCACAGAAAAGGTGCAATGGGACATGATGACATGCCTCGAGGCACAGGTAGTTTTTTAATAGAAACAACACCTCCATCTTTTGGCCTTTTAGGCTGGACTCCTATATACAACATGTACCTCCATATAGGTAATGACACTGGCAAACATCTGTTACACTTTACCACATATAAAGTGATTTTCATGCACATTATTTAACTAATCCCCGTGAAAAAGGCATCATCCTTATGTGAATAACTTATTTACTCTGGTAATAAATGGAACAATATAGAAGCCAGTCTTCTGTTTCAGATAATGATGGGAGTAACAGAGACCAGATTGAGTCTTTCACCTTACATAACATAAAACATACGAAAAAATGGTTTTCCAACACTGAACAATGGCAGCACAGGACACTGATCCTTAAGAGATCAACTAAGGTGAATCCTACAATTACACTGGTTTAATGCCTAGAGTTTTCTGATTGCAGCATAGGAAGGGAGACTCTAAACAGACCTGGCCATTTCCCTGAGTTTGGAGATTGAGTTAAAAATTTGAGAAGGCCAAAGGGGCCAGAATTCACAGGCAGAGAACCAGAGAAGAGCCACACACAGAGATACTCAGAGATGTACACAGGTTTTGCCTTGAGTCTTCAGCTAAGTACTGATTGGAGATGTGTGTGACGAAACAACCCAAGGCTGAGGAAAAATCTAAACAAAACAAGAAAAACAAAAAACAAAAAACAACCCAGAAAGAAGCAGACAAAGATTTCTTGGAGCACACATGGGGCTGGAATAGTTCAAGAAATTTTGTAATACATAAATCATCAGCATGAATATTCAGAAAGTTACTGGCTTTGCAATGGTGTCAAATTAACCCTAAAGGCTGCTCCTGCTTCCCTAACAAAGCTTAGAAGTAAGTCTAGGAAGGATAAAACTGCTCCCAAATTTAATTTCTATCAATGTTCAAAAATATTCAAAGGCATACGAAAGAAAGAAAGAAAGAAAGAAAGAAAGAAAGAAAGAAAGAAAGAAAAGAAAAAGAAAAAGGACAGTATGCAACAATCCAAAATTCAAAATGTCTGCCATTCAATCAAAAATTATCAGGCATGCAAAAAATAGGAAAATACAACTCATAATGAGGATAAAAATCCATCAATAGCAACAGATCCAGATGTGAGACAGAACACAGAATTTAAAGACGCATACATTGAAATAGCTATTATGGATATATTGTATAGGGTCAAGATAATAAAAACCTTTAGAATATTAAGGAGACACATGGAAGATATTAAAAAAAAGACCTCCAACAAACCTATAGAGATGAAAAAACTGCAATGTCTCAAAAGAAAAATATACCGAATGGAATGAAAAACAGATTAGACACTACAGACAAAAGGATTAGTGAACTTGAGAACACAGTGATAGAACTGTTCAAAATGAAACACAGGAAAAAGAACAAATTTTAAAAAGAACAGGTCTCCAGTGAGCTGTGGGATAATTTTAAAAGCCAAATACACATGTAATTGGTGCTTCAGAAGAAGAGGAAAATGAGGAGTGGATGGAAAAAATATTTTGAAAAGTAATAGCTGACAAGTTTAAAATTTATTTAAAAAAACTAGGGGCGCCTGGGTGGCTCAGTCGGTTAAGCGTCCGACTTCAGCCAGGTCACGATCTCGCGGTCCGGGAGTTCGAGCCCCGCGTCAGGCTCTGGGCTGATGGCTCAGAGCCTGGAGCCTGTTTCCGATTCTGTGTCTCCCTCTCTCTCTGCCCCTCCCCCGTTCATGCTCTGTCTCTCTCTGTCCCAAAAATAAATAAACGTTGAAAAAAAAATTAAAAAAAACTATAAACCCAGAGATCCAAAAATCTCAATGAACCCCAAGCACCAAAAACATGAAGAAAACCACATTAATGCCCATTTAGTCAAACTGCTTCAAATTAGTGAGGAGAAAGGAAAAACTAATAAAGAGAAAATCTAGAGCTGATAGAGAAGATATGGCACTTGATGTGACGAGGAACAAAATATCAGGAGGGCAGCAGACCTCTTGATGGAAGCAAGGCAAAAGCCAGAACACCTATGGGGTAGCATATTTTCAGAATGTGAAAGAAGAACTCTGTCAACTTGGAATTCTATATTCTTCAAAAATATCTTTCTAAAACAGAGACAAAATAAAGAGCTTATAGACGTTTAATAACTGAAGAATTGATCAGCAGCAGACCAGCAGTAGAAGAAAAAGGAGAGGAAGGGCTTCAGGCAGAAAAAAATGGCACCAGATAGAAATCTTGACCTATGAAACAGAATGATGAGCACTGTAAATGATAAATACATGTTTAAATATAAATACTTTTTTCCTTATTTAAAATTTCTTTTAAAAGATAATTGAGCATAGGGGCACCTGGGTGGGTGGCTCAGTTGGTTAAGCGTCTGACTTTGGCTCAGTCATGATCTTGTGGTTGACCAGTTCGAGCCTCATGTCAGACTCTATGCTGACAGTTCAGAGCCTGGAGCCTGATTCGGATTCTGTGTCTCCCTGTCTCTCTGCCCCTCCCATACTCATGCTCTGTCTCTCTCTGCCTCTCAAAAATAAATAAATGTTAAAAAAGAAAAGATAATTGAGCATTAAAAACAAAAATAAAAAAAATATATTGTGGAACTTATCACATATATAGATGTAAAATAGAGTACACAATAGCACAAGGGCCGAGAGGGGAAACTGAAGTGTTGTTCACATATGATATATGAAGACACACAGTGTTACTCAAAGGGAGACTAAGATAAGTGAAAGACGTATATAGCGTAACAAGCTGTAAAACAACTTCTAAAAACTATAGAGGTGTAAACCAAAAGGAAGATAAAATAAAATCATAACTAATCTAAAAGAAGGCAGAAAAAAGAGGAAAAGGGGAACAAAAATCAGACGTGACAAGCAGAAAACAAATAGCAAGAGGGTAGAATGAAACACAGCTCTATGAGTAATCAGATTAAATACAGATTATTTAAACACCTCAATTTAAGAGGCAGAGAGCATCAGATGGAATAAAAATAATAAGACCCAACTATATGTGGTGCACATTTACTTTGAATATTAAGACACAAACAGCTTAAAACTAAGAGGATGGAAAAAAAAAAATGTTCCAAAGTAAGGTTAATCAAAATAAAGCTGAAATAGGTAAAATAGTATCAGTCAAGGTAGATTTTAGAGCAAAAATATTACCAGGGATAAAAGAGGGTCATCTCATAATGATAAAGAGATCAATTCATTGAGTGGACATAAGAATCCTAAATGTTTATGTATCTAATAAAAGAACTTCACAATACAAGAAGCAAAATCTTACAAACTGGAAGAAGAAATAGATATATCTATAATTATAGTCTGAGATTTCAACACCCATCTGTCAATAATTTCTAGAACAAGTAGGGGGAAAGTCAGTAAGGATACAGAAGACTTGAACAACACTATCACACAACTTGACCTGACATTTTAGAACATGCATTCAACTTGATTAGACTAGTCATTCTTTTTAAGTGCACAAGGAACATTTACCAAGACATAACATATTCTGATCCATAAAGCAAGTCTCAATAAACTTAAAAGGACTGAAATCATACAAAGTATCCTCTTAACAGTATTGAATTAAATTAGATATCCATAAATGAAAGATATCTAGGCAGGGGTATATTTAAATGAAGATGTAGTAATTAATTGTCGAAGCTGGGTGATGAATACAATGGGGGTTCATTATGCTATGCTTTCTACTTTTGTTTATGTTTGAAAATTTATAGAATAAAATGTAAAAGAAAACAAGAGTGGACATTATTATTAAAAAACAGCACATGCAACTTAAAAAATCGAGAATCATAAATGTTAATACATGGGAATTCAAGATGATACAGCCACTTTGGAAAACAATATGGTAGTTTCTTATCAAGACAAATGGACTCTTAGCATCTGTCCCTTCATTTTCACTCCTCTGTATTTACCCAAGCCCCCCAAAAATGAAAACTTATGTTCACACAAAAGGTGGTTCTCTCATCCAGAATGGAAAATAAACTTCACGTTCTTTAGCAGGTAGATTGATAAACTGTGATACATCAATACAATGCAATACTACTTGGTAATGAAAAGGAATAAGACCGCTGATACACACAACAACCTGGAGGAATCTTAAATGCATGATGCTAAGTGAAAAAAGCCAGACTCAAAAAGGCTACATATTGCATGATTCCATTTGTATGTCATTCTGGAACATTCCTATATGTATAGGAGACAGATCAGGAGTTGCCATGGGCTGGACTGCAAGGTAGAGCTGACTCTAAAGGGGCACACAGGATTTTGGGGGGCAATGGTACTATTCTATACCTTCCTTGACTGTGATTCTTATTTGAGTACTTGCCAAAGTTCATAGACCTGTACACTTTAAAGAGTTAATGTTAGAGGTGCCTGGGTGGCTCAGTCGATTGATTGTCTGACTTCAGCTCAGGTCATGATCTTGCAGTCTGTGAGTTCGAGCCCCACGTCAGGCTCTGTGCTGACAGCTCAGAGCCTGGAGCCTGCTTCGGATTCTGTGTCTCCCTGTCTCTCTGCCCCTCCCCTGCTCGCACTCTGTCTCTCTCTCTTTCTCTCAAAAATAAATCAAAACTAAAAAAAATTTAAAAAGTAATATAAAGTGACCAAAGGTGACTTTAATTAGCAGCCAGGTTTGAAATCCTCTGCACTGTGCCAGATGTTTCCATCATCATCATCATCATCATCATCATCATCTGAGAACTACTGCTGCCCTCTGGGTTGGTTTGAATCCCCATGTCATTAGGTTGGGATTCTACAGTGGCCCTTTCATCTGGCCCTTCTACCTGTCAGGACTCAAACACTGATTTATAGCTGGCACAAGATTCAAAAGCACCCCTGACTCACAATATATACTTTAATTTGGAAGTTGGACACTTCCAATTTCACTCCAGATTTTGTCCATTTTCTCCAAACAGCATCTTTTCTGTGTATTAAGGTTTAATATTATGAAACTGCTAGTAATCGTTTTTGGACCCACAAAACCACCAATTTAATAGCTCATTGACGGAGGCCTTGTTTCTCTTTTATATTTATATATTTACTTCTAGTGCTTACAATTGGTATATGCTGTAAATATTAGTTAAAAAAAAAAGACTTCACATCTCTCTAAATTAGGGCTGCCAGGAAACAGAGGGTGTGGTGATTATTGGTAAGGAAAGTGGCTTAAAGCAAAGTCAAGTAACAGATAGTTTCCACTGATTGAAAACTTCAGAGAACTAAAATGTTGTTGAAACACATTGTTGATCTTCAAGGTCAAAAACAAAACACCAAATTAAAATTATTTTTATGAGGACAGACACTAACAGCTAACTAAACAAATGAGTAAGAAATACGAAGACAAAATGAAAACTAAAAAAAAAAAAAAAGTCTTAAGGTAAAACCCCACAGATTTAAGCACTCAAACCTCCAATCATGCCTTAGTCATCAAAAAATGAGTATTTTAATATGGATAGCAAAATATATTTGAAAATAGAAACTAAATTTTATTGATAAACGTAAAGAAAAGTTAATTCTTTGGTTTTGATAATTTATTTAATTTTGTTTTTATTTTTTTAATTTTAGTTTCAGTATAGTTAACATATGGTTTTGTTGTACAATATAGTGACTCGACAGGTTCATATATTACCAGTGCTCATCAAGGTAAGTGTACTCCTAATCCCATCTCACCCATCCCCTACCCATCACCCCTCTGGCTTTGATAATTTAAAAGTTATTTATCTCCTCAGTGTCATTTTTTATAGATCCTCTTTGATGTGCTGGATTGGTGCCCTGCTTGTGAATATATACTCTTAACCTAAGCTATATTAATGAAAATAGGTAATCTTGATTCCATTTCTAGTATTGACAAATCTAAGGAATAATTCTGGCTATCTTCCTAAATTTCTCTCTGTGCTATTCTTACCTACAAGTTAGAACCAAATAATAATAATCAATGACACTCCATAAATAAGTATGTGGCAAGTCTGCTCATGTTATTTCGTAGTATTACCTAATAGTTCAGACTAGAATTTGTGAGAGGTAAAAGGCCTGGAGATAAACTATGTAACCCAATGCTGATATTGTATAAGAGAAGAAGTTAAAGTGCTCAGGAAGTCATGCAAATTGCCCCCAATCCTACTGTTGAGTGTGACAGAAATGAAAATAGAATTCTGGTTTCCAGACTCCTAGCCTGATATTCTCTCTACTAACATGTAACAGGTTCTGACATTGGAAACTTAAAAAAAATTAAAAAGTAAGAGAGACAAATAAATCATGAAGGAAATATTATATTTTAGGAAACACTGTAAGCATAAGTTTCTCAGCTAAAAATCGATTATAAAAGGAGTACCAGTGTTTCATAGAACACTCTGAAAAGGAAAGTCTACTGAATCTATTGTAACTTTTAAGTGGCATCCTCTTGACTAAATTTCTCAGTGAAACTGTATAGGGTCACAGAATCCCGCATCACTATGATGAGACATCTTGATAACCAAACTTAGGTCGTGTAGATGGCTCAAAATGTTTGTTGAATGAATGAGTGAATGAATGAGTTCTCCCAACTACAGAACTCCATTACAAGAGAGGAAAGGATTTCCTCCCTTTCCTTAGAAACAGGGAACTTCTACTCCCGCTCGCTGTAGGTCTCAAACTAAATAACCATTAGTTCCTTCTAAAACCCTGGAAGATTACTAAGCCAAGCCACAGAAACACCAAATTATAGACAACATACTGGCAGCTTTATAACAACAAATATTATCAGTAAGGAACTTCATCTATAATTTCCTCTAAAGGCTGTGATTATCACACAGATTAAACAGAACCAACACTTCAAACTGACAGCAGCCTTTTGGGGTAAATCCGCAGAAACACTAAGTGATCAATTAGTCTGAAACTCTGACAATTACCCCGCATTTCAAAGCTCTCCTAGGTCAGTCAGGAACTGTAAAGAGCAGTCCAAAACAGACGAGGAACCAACTGTGACATACAACAGGAAACAGGCCAGTCTTTCAAGAGAATGTTGAAACAAGTTCATATAAAGCACAACAAAATTTTTCAAATCAATTTAAACTTCTTCCTCCAATCTAGAGTCTTTTTTTTTTTCCCCTAACATCAAAAGAATCAGATTTTAGTGACTTAAAAGAAAGCTCTCTCTCTAGGTTTTTCACACTTGAATATTTTCACAGTCAAACAAAGAAATACCTAGGAACATGAAAGTTCAACCTCCCCAATAACAACCAACTTAAAACTTGATCGGAATTCAAAGCCTGAAATGCTACCATCAACTTAATTACAGTTGATATAAATAATTCCTTTCTTTTGAGTGAATAGTCCAGATTAACTGGGATTTTATCACGAACTGTTTAAACCAGCAGTAGGACACCCTAGAAGACATTCTTAAAAATTAAACAAAATTTAAAATTTCTTACTCCTTTTGGGCTGAATTTATTTTGTAATACTTCATTCACTTAAAACTCCTTGTTCTATCTGTCTAACTCTTAAATGAGTATGTCCCTTTGTATTTACATTTCAAGTCTAATGAATGCCAAAACAAATTTGCATTCCTTGGCTTCTTAATCTGAGCACACTTTCTAAACAGCATAGAACTGAAACAATATTTATCTATCTATTTCATGGATAAAATGTTCACGCTATAAATCCAAACTCATTAGTTCATTAAAAGAATCATCAAGGTGTTTATTTCTGCCACAGTTAGGTTTATTCTAATTAGTCCTTATCTTTATCTCCAGAAGGAAGATACTGATGAAAGTGGTACAAATGCTTCATACATGAAGTAACCATAATTTATTATCCCCTCTGGGCCACTTTCGAAAGGGGGTGCTATAAATAATTTGGCCAGGACCACAGGTACAAAGTCAGGAAAACCCAGACATGTGGGTAATCTTTCTCCTGGGAGTTCAAGTGAGAACTCACCTTTTCATTTTAAGGCCCTCTGAGGATCTTGGGCAGGTTCCTAATGAAAGGGGTGTGTTCCAAGCCTTCGGGTGCCATGTTTATCTGATCATACCTTCCAAGGTATCATCCACCCTCACTTACCCGACCACCATGTCCTTGGGTCCAGCGGTTACAGTGCAGATCCCATCCTCACAGTGTTTTCCCACCAGGCTGTGTGCATGCAGGTGGATGTTTTTTCCATTTGTGACCAACTGAACAATAACCTTTGCAGGTCCCACATAGTTGCAGATCTATACAAGAAGCACATTGAAAAAGTTAGTACGTCTGACTATACTGCAGCATGGAAAAACACTTAAGACAAACCAGTAAGTATAAAAAGTACGTGATACAATATTAGGCATACCTATACATATAGGACCACAGCTCCATTTTTCAAACTAGGTGAGGAGCAAATGGTGGGATGGAGATCAATTAAAATGCTAATGCCAGTTGTTAGTTGTGTGTGGAGAGGATACACTCCCGCAGCAGGCCATTTCTAATGCTGCATGTACTGTTAAAGTTGGAATAGCACATCTTGGCTGCTGTGTAGCCATGAAGCGTCCCTTTCCTACTAACCAAGAACACACTTCATCTGCACCCTCATCACAACGACCAGCCATGAGTGCTGGGAAAAGATCCCTGAGAAGGGATTTGGGACTGATGGATTGATGGAAATAGAAGGAGAGAGAGGAGTAGAAACAGTGTACCTCAAGTCTCTGCCATGAGATTAGGCAGGAGGTGGAGTCTTGCCAGGGAAGGGGCTCTGAAATGTCCTTGGTCAGGACACATCAGCCTTTGGCAGCGCTCTCTGCTATGAGCTCTGACAACTGAGTTACGTATATCCAGGTCGCAGTACGTCAATTCAAATAAATGCACTTCCTACGTGCAAATCCTTAGATCTGACACCTACTTAGCGCTTGTCTTATAAAACCATATTTTTCCACTTAAGATAACTCATCTTTTTAATTGTTATGCCTTTAAAATGATGACAACAGCAGTAAAAAGGAAGTAGCACAGAGAAAATGGCATTTTAAAGCAAAGACAGCTTGGACACCCTTTCTCCTCTAGTTGGTCCTCCAGCCCCCTATAGCAAGTAGACCACAGATTCCTCCCTTGAGAAAGCCCCAATATTAAAATCATACTAACAGAATAGACCAGTTTGCCTTACTTTTACTTTTCTGAATCCCACAAGGCAGAATTCTGTGATAAATTCAGCCAAACTATTGGAAATGCACTATATTTCCTCAAAGGGTAACCAGGCACCCTGGTTTGCCTGGGACAGGGTGGGGGGTGGGGTTCCCAGGGCTTTCAGGCTAACACTGGGAAGAGTTCGTCACCCTATTTCCTTAGCTCATATTTTCTCCCTTTGAGGGAGTGAGTGAACCTAAACCCAGGATCTCCCAACCATATGATCATTAGAGATATTTTAATCTGTACAAGCAGCCCATAGCTTGGAAGGAAAAGAAACTGGACAGGAATCCCATCTAGCCACGAATCCTTGATGTAAGTCTTTCTGACATAAACTTGAGGAAGAACCTACACTTGCCAATTAAATTTCTTGGAAAAAGACAGAATCCCTTTCAACCAGTCTGCTTCTATAAATACCATCAAACAGATCCATATTCCATTGAGGCAAGGTTTTGTTAGGATTTTTTCAGTATGGATTTTTTTTTTCCCCCAGTCCAATCTCTCATTGCGAGAGTTGAGAAGTTGATCAGGGCTGGGGCCATTTGGCAGAGGGTTTGGGGGAGAGAAGTTTCCTGCCCTGAGCAAAGGACAGAATCCTTTCTAATCAACAGTGCAGCTCCCCTCGAAAACCCTAGGGCCTCTTTGCCCAAACTTCGGCCCAGAGCTGCTGCTAAAGTTTGCTTTCAAACCCTGTAATGCTCCTTCCCAAGAAGTGGCCTTCTGTCCTTGTAGAGCAAACTCATCACAAAGAGCGTTAAGCATTAAATTTGTTTTTGACCACCAGCTCAAAGCACAAATAAATAATTTCTTAAATAGGTACAGAACTTCAAAAAGCCTTCTGGGCATACAAATAATTGTGAACTTGGTTGCTTTCCCTTTTAAAAGATGCAGAAGAAAGCCTCTGTCCTTCAGGACAGGACAGGACAGGGAATGAAAAGTTCTGGGTTTGCTCCAAAACTGGCTGTTGTGCCTGCATACCCCCTGGATTGCCGATGCCAGTTCAGGGCCGTGGTGTCAACATGTGAGATCAGCCTTTGTTATGATGACATATTCTACAGGGACTTCTTTAGCAGTAAATGAACAGTGAAAAGCACTAAATAGACCATGTAATTGCATTTCTAAGTGCATGGAGCACAGAAATGCAACAGTGTAAGGCATGATGAAATGCTTCACTTGGGTGAAATCAGGGAGGCTTTCCACCTAAGCAGAACATCGTAAGGAATCCAGCGATCAGAGCCCCATCGCTCTGGATAGTGGGACCCTTCAGTGTCCCCACTGGGAAGGAATCAGTCACAAGCACTGAAGGAAAGAGTGGGAGGTGTCCTCAAAAAGTACTCACATCTTTTTCTTGCTATTACTTCATGAGCGAAGGGTGGCAAGAATGAGGAACTGAGTAGTCTCTGAGGTAAAAGGACCTGAAAAAGTTGCCAGTGACTAATGTGCAGTTTGATCCATTTGAAAGACTTCAGGTCAGCATGGCATCATCTGGTTTTTACATCGACCACAGGGCAACGACAGGGAGGCCCCTGGGTTTTGTGGACTTTCCAAAATACTGACTGAAAGAAGAAAGCTGAAGTGCGGGGACAGAAAAAAAATGATACTATTTTCAGGTTATGTGGCAGATGAAGAAAATGGAATTCTACCTTAGAGAAGGGTGTGTTTCAGAGAATGCCACCATGACTGAGAGCTATTTGCAACTGATTCAGAAATTCGTGTCTTCTACAGAGAATTTGGTTATTTTTATTCAGCCTCCCATTTACTTCTTTGAATAGTGGTTCCCTTGAAAATTACCTTTACAGAAAGCAACTGTATCTGCCAGGAAGGCTGGGTTTATTTTTGAAAGAGTCTGAACATAGCAGGCTCTTAAATGCTAAGAGCTTAAATATAAGTTAAGCTTTTCAGTGAAAGCGAGGGAGACAAAGGTGAAAATGTGAGTAATCAGCTACCGAGAGACACTGTAAGCGTGTACTCCAGGGGCAGACTAGCTAGGTTTGAAGACAGTTTCACCATATACTAGCTGTGTGACCTTGGGCACTGTTTGGTTCCTCGTTGTAAGGATTAAATATGTTCGAGTCTTTAGAACATGGCCCAGCAAATAAGAGCAATATACAGTGTTAACTATTATCTTCTCGATCCCTGTAATGGACTCCCCTCCCTGGAGATATTAAATGATACACCTGCTCTGAGGTGATTTTTTTAAAAATTCTGTCTTAAAAGACTAATTCCGGCCACTTTTATTCCTAGGGTAAGTTCCCCCTCCGTCCCCCCCCCACCCCTCACGTGACATATTTTATTGGGCTTTGTTAATTTTCTAGTAATAATTGTGTTATTACAGTAACAGCTATCATTCTTGGAGGTGCTCAGGATTTCTCAGCTCCCTTGATGAAATTAAACCTTTCTTCCAGGAGCTTTATGACTCAATACCTACTGATGACCACGGGCTTTTTGAGTAAAAACCAGAAACCTAGTGTCGCAGATAATACCAAACTGAGTCAAATCACCTCCTTTTATTTCAAGTTACTCTGACATGCTCTAGCAAAGTTCATACTGGTTCCTAAGAGGTGATTAACTAGGCTGAAATTTTCTGGGAATTAGAATTTGAAATGTCCAGTTTACTTACTAAGTAAATTTGACCACATCACTCTGGCAGAAGAGTCAACATGAATGTATGATGGTGACACATGAAGTAGTTCTTTTCTGCTTAGTTTTTCTCATGAAGGGATGATGGTGATGATGATAATTGGTGGGAAGAAGGAGGAAAAACATCCACAATTTTCAAACAGAAATCTACGCTAACTTTACTTGCATACCTAACTTTGTCCTCTACTGCTAAAGCAGCAGAGCAGAGCAATGTGATTAAATCCAAGAGCTCTTAAGTCATGCTGCCAGGCTCAAATCCCTCTGCTGCCACTTATCAGAGCCGGGTCAACAGGGAAAGATGGTTAACATCTCTGGACATCAATTTCTCCATCTTTAAAATGAAAGGAACAATGCAGTTGATTTCACAAATTGTTTGAGGATTAAGTGAGTGAATACATCGCTTGGTACCTAATGGGATTAGCAAACTCAAGGATAAACCCATTCTCCTCTCCAGGCTATTACTTCACTGATAACCAAAAATGTACCCATTTATTCAGTATTTATTAGGCTCCTTCTAAGTTTCATGCACTGCATGCAGTAGGTCAGGGAGTGAAGGGATACAACGTGAGTGCAAAACAGATACAACTTCTCTTCTTATGGGAATTAAAGAGCGGGGCTGATACTACTCAAAGAATCTCACAAATAAATGTAAATGCCTAACTGTGAAGCCCTTACAAAAGACATACATAATGGGGATTTGACCTGATCAGGAAGTCAGAGAAAGCTTCCTGAGGGAGTAATGAGGGCTGAGCTCTGAAAGAAGGGCAAGAGTGTAACAAAGGAAGGTGTGGGTGGGAGACAAGGAGCTGAGAAGAGTGTTCCCAGCGGGGAGAACAGCATGTACAAAGGCACTGTGGTGAGAGCCCCCCTCTTTGTCTCCCCAACCATACTCCTTACTACCTCGGGGGGTGTCCCTCCCTTCTCTTTCTTATTTAGAACCACTCATTCCTCAAAGGTAAGACCTAAATATGAATTTTCCATGGCACTCTCCTCACCGCTCTGACCCACAAAAATCCACTACTGTCCCCTTTTGGGGAGAATGTGATTGGAGTGGGGCAGGAACACCAAATCAACTGATTACAAGAAGGTGGTAACACCAATTGGCAACTAAAGGGTTATTGGCTTATCTCTCTTGCTTGTTAAACTCCCAGAGCACATACACCAATACCTCCTACCATACTGTTCTCCGGAAAGGGAAGGGAGTATGTTTACTCAGCCAATCTTCACATCAGCCCTGTGGGGTCAGTAGAGGTATCCCATTCCACAGCTGAGGGAAGTGAGGCACATTAAGGTGAAGCGAACCGCCATCATTCCCATAACCGGAGTGCTGGGAAGCCTTCTGAAGCCATCTGTCCAAAGCCACAGCCCACTCACATTTTCCATTACGTTGGCTACTGCTGGCTCAACGACTTTCTCTTTTGTGTGTGTCCAGTCTGCCCAGTGTGGTGCAGCTCTCCCTTGCCTAGTACGGTGCTGGTACGTGACAGCTATTCCTGAATAACCTGTTCGTTTGGTTTTGTTGGTGTGTGTTGTGAGAAAGGAGGTCTCAGGGTCAGTAGTGAGGTGGCAGAAGTACACTTGTCCTCTTGCAAGGCTCCGCATTAAAAAAATCATGCCACAGACATCATTCAACCATGCCCTCATTCTCCCCTGTTCGGTTGCCAAGTCAGATTGTAAAACAAGAAGTTGAAGGAGGAGGCACAGGGAGAGGGAAGAAGGAGGAGCATGAAGAGGAGGAAATGGGGGAGAAAAAGGACAGTAACAGTTTTCATAATATGTCTTCTCTCAGTGATGACAAATCGATGTTATTGTTCTTTATTATCTGTCGAGCACCCAGGGAGTATCGAATAACCTGTATTAAAGGAAATAGGACACAACCACGTCTAACACAGTTTCTGGCGTAGAGTAGGAAGATGCTTGGGAAGGTTAGTTCTTTCTTTTTCAGGTAAGGGATTTAAAGTTGATCCAATCTGGGATCAAATCGCAGCTCTTTCTTCTTCCACCCATGTGGCCTTACATAAGTTA
The DNA here is from genome assembly GCF_018350155.1 of Leopardus geoffroyi. NCBI lineage: Eukaryota > Metazoa > Chordata > Mammalia > Carnivora > Felidae > Leopardus > Leopardus geoffroyi. Next base: position 119,629,543 of record NC_059327.1, read on the forward strand.
GGCAACCTCTCTGAGCCTCACGTTCCACATCTACAAAACGGGTCAATGATGTGACCTCAGATGGCTGTTGTGATGTACTGGCACGTGGCCGGTACCACGGAGGCACCAGTTTCTTTCCTTCTCTCTTATTTATAAAGGGCCCGTTTCTCCTTAGGTCTCTCGGCAACCCTTTTGGGTAGACAGGGATGGCACTATCATCCTCATTTTGCGGATAAGAAGACAGAAGTTCAGACAGATTAACAAGCAACGTAACCCAAGGTCGAACAGCCAAGACATGGAAGGACCTTGGAATTCGTCCCATGTCTTCTGAACGTGAAGTAAGTGAGGTGTTCTTAGGTAGGATAATGTGAAAATATACTCTTTAACACATTCGCTGGTGATGACAGGGTTGTTTCTCCAACAATGCTCCTGGCTTTGCCCTGATTCAGTCACACTCTTTTACTTTGTTTATTGCCTTACTTGTTTGACCAACAACACATATGACTCACATGTTAGGCTGGGATAAGAAAGGCAAACAAACCATGCCATTAAGACAACAAAACATGCTAAGAGGGTGTTATCCACAACACAGAGAGAGGAATAAAATCTCTGTCTACATAAAACTTTGAGTTTTCTGCTTTAAAACTTTGAGTTTTCTGTCATACTTCGACCTAAAAATTTTTTTCTCTGTTTTAATTTTCAGCTTTATTACATTAAGAGAGATGCTTATAAATCATGATTCTTTCAGAGAATCAAGTAACACTTTTCTTCAGGAATTGTTAGGGCTTGTACCTCAACAGGTGTCATTACCTCATTAACAAATTACAAATAAATCCTTACCCTTCATATGGCCCAATTATCCATGGCTGCAAAAGAACAAGGGAGGAGTACACGATACGTAACTTAGGGTTGAATTATGTTACAAATGTTCACTTATAAGCCAGTTTTTTGGGATTTCGGTTTGGGCTGAAATAGTGGCATTCTGGTACCATTTCTTTTCTACATCTCTTACTTTCCTCGCTGCACTATGTGCATTCTCAAATTCTTTTGCTGTTGTTGAACAAAGCATGAAATATATAATATCTAGTCAGTCCTTCAAAAAGATATCCTGACTCTTGACCACTTCTCACCACCGTCACTGCTGCTCCCTGGTTTAAAGCCATCGTGATCTGTCTCCTTCCCATGCCTGCCCCACTTTCCACTGCCTATTCTCCTGAGCCATCCTGCTCAAGTCAGGTCATGCCAAGTCTTGTCACTCCTCTGCTCAAAGTCCTCCCAAAAGTGAAAGCTGTTGAAGCTGAATGATTAGTACAAGGGGACTCATTATGTTGTTCCAAGTATATATGATTAAGATTTTCCATGATAAGAAGTTAAAGAAAAACAACTCCAAGCCCTCCAGTGTCTTTCCATCTTAACAGCCCCGAGTGAACTGACACCCCCACCTCCATTTCCTCTTTGATTTTGTTTCTTACTGCTCCCAGCCAGGCGGCCTCATCGGCCTGCGGGCTGTTCTTGACCTGGCCAGCTCAGCTCCCGCCTGAGAGCTTCTGCACTGCTGTGTCCTCTGCCTGGAACGCCCTTTCCCCGGACACCTGCATGTTCTCTTGCTTTCCTTCAGGCTTTGCAGAAATGCCACTCTCTCAGGGGGACTTTCGTTGCTCACCCTACCCCTGTCTAAACCTGACCACTCCAATCCCTGCATTCCTTGCATCTTTCTTCTGCTTTTTCTTCCTACTAAATACCATTTAATTCACTACACATTTTACTTATATTTTCTCGACTGGAATAGAGGCTCTATCAGAGTAGGGACACTGATTCCTTCCTGGGTAAATCTCCAGTGCCTGCAATATTTGTCACATTGTCAGCATTCAATAATTAATTGTGTAGTGAATGCACGATTAAATAATTAAGATACAATTAAAATGTTATCCATGGAAGGCAACTGATTAAAACATAAAGAGCTGTATCAAGTAGGAAGTGGAAATAAGGCAATTATATTCCTTCTCTTGTTATTTTGTCTTTTCAAAAAAATAAAATGGCTAGATCCTGGTGTCACCTCTCAAATAGGCTATTTAAATTAGAACATGATTATTATACACCAGGGCAGAACATTAGCCTAAGTTGGTAGAAGGGTGTCTAGCTAGGGGTTGTGGAACCCCAGGATGGCGAGAGGATGGTAACTGCTGAGTGGCAGGAATTCAGGCAGCTGTGGGAAAGTGAAGGGAAGGTCACTCTTAAATCATTTCCTTGGGAAAACCAAGCTAGCAGCTCTTAAAGTCCAAGACACCCCCGCATACTTTCCTCTCTTCATCCTAACTGCTGTTGCCCATAAGGCATTCTTTTGCTGTGCTGGAGTCTTAGCACCTGCCTCAAATCACTATTCTTTGCTTTGTTATTGCCCTCAGGGACCTAGAATTCACATTTCTGGTCCACCCCAATTTCACCGTCCCTTCCTCCTCTTGTGAGAAGGCTCTTTGATGTTCACTCTGGTGACTGACAGGAATAACCACCCGCAGGACTTTATCATGATACAGTACAGCTACACCTGCAAGATCTCAATCTACTGGGCTCCCTTTCAACAAAGAGCACCAGGCTCTGGAGTCAGACAGACCTGGCTCTGAGTCCTGGCTCCTCCCATTCCTAGCTGTGTGCTCCTGTTTACTTAGTCTTTTTGACTGGGTTTCCCATCTGGATAATGTGAATACAAATACATAATCTCTGAGTTTTCACAGGGATTAAAGAAGATCATTTAAAGGGTCTAGTACAGTTCTTGATACGTGGCAGGCACAAAATAAAGGACAGCGGTTCTTTTTAAAAAGATTTTTTTTTTAAATGTTGTATTTATTTTTGAGATAGAAAGAGACAGAGCATGAGCAGGGGAGGGGCAGAGAGAAAGGGAGACACTGAATCTGAAGCAGGCTCCAGGCTCTAAGCTGTCAGCACAGAGCCCGACGCGGGACTTGAACTCACGGACTGTGAGATCATGACCTGGGCTGAAGTCGGACGCTTAACTGACTGAGCCACCCAGGTGCCCCTAGGACAGTGATTCTTATTTGTGTCTTCCTGTCTTAAGCAGTTTATCTTCAGTTGAGATTTCCTCTCACTTTGTTGAGAAGGTAGAAGCCATTGCATGAGAATCTTTTTAACCTCCCTTCTCCTTATTGCTCCCCAGGCTCAAAGTGTCCCTATTACTTCACATATCCTCTCCTAATTCCAAGAAAGGTAGGTCTGTTCCCCTTTCCAGAGCTGACCACTCTGTTTTTGCCTAGTGCCATACTTATGCCAGACGTCCTTGAATTACCTCTGTCTTCCTCTCAAGGGAACCTTTCCTCTTAGTCACAAAACATGTATAATCTTTTTCCATATTCTAAAAAATCCCTTTCCTGATAATGATGATGACAACTGTAAAGGTTAGCATTTATTCAAATCTATGGGCCAGGCACTACACCAAGAAATACAGAATGATTCTTTAATTTCATCTTCTTTAATAACCCAGTGAGAAAGGTTCTTAAAAGGTACTTCTATGCCTGCTTCAGTGCCATTCTCTTTTTCCTTACCAAGTATGCAAACAGAGCTCTGATCACCCACGCTGTACTTCCTCTGTAGCCTACTGAATCTGTAGCCCTTTGTAAATTAACTAAATCCCCTATCCCTCAAATGAAAAAGTGTGTCAAGGTCATGATTGACTCCACGTTTCCAAACCCAACAGCCATTTCTTATTCTTCATCCAGTGTAACCTCTCAGAAACCTGGGATGTGTGTGTTACTGTTCCTTCTTAGAAACTGCCCCCCTATCACTTTTTCGACACTTCTGCTAAGGTGCTCTCCTTCCTCCCCAAAGAGAAGTCTTTTCAGAGATCCAGCCCTTGGTCCACTTCTAATCTTTACCACGATCGCTCTCTTGATACTCTTATCTAGTTTCCCAGATTTAATTGTCTGTGCCATGCAGATAACTCCTTAATTTCAATCCCCTGTGCTTATCTTCCTTTTAAGCATCTGTAACACTTTCAGCTGTTTGTTGAGCATCTTCCTGTCCATGACATCCTTATAACTCAATTTGCCCGTGACTGAACTAATCGCCCTTGCTCTCGAACCTACTCTACTGGCCGATAGACAAAACCACCACCTTCCACACAATTGCACCAGAATCCTCCCTATCATCCTAGGTTCTTCTGCTGTCCTTCACATTTTAATCAGCTGCCAAGTTTCTCTAGAATCTCTGGCAATTGTCATACCTCTAGAATCTCTGGCAATTGTCTTTCTTCTCTATTTGCATTGCCTTAGTTCATCTATCTCAGCCTGAACTCTGAGCTTAACTCCTGAAGAATCACTGCAGTTCTTCTAGCTGGTGTCCCTGCGCCTTTCCCTTCCAAAGTCCCTGAGCACATTGCTACCAAGTTTGTATTCCTAAAGCACAATGCTGAGTACAGCATATCAGTCTTATACTGAAACTTATATAGTAATCTAACCATTTCCCACAAAACCCAGACTAAATTCTTGAGCGATACACAATCTGGCCCTGTCCTACCTCTCTAACCTTATTCCCACCTTTCTCTTTCACATACTCTTCATGCTAGCAGAATTATCCACTATTCCCATTCAACCTCAGATTTCTACTTTTGAGGCTTTGCTGCGGATTTTTCTGCTTGTGCTGTTTCCTCGAGCTAGATCTTTACTTTTGCATTTCTACCTTTCCCTCAAGATTCAGGCCAAAACCTCTGCCTCGAAGTCTTCTATGACCAACCTAACTAGCTGGCTCTTACAAGTCTGTCTTGGGGCCATCAGGTTATTCATTCTTCCATTCAAAAAAACAAAACAGAACAAAACCCAAAAAACAAAAACCTAAACAACTTTATTCAACGGTCTCTACATGGCAGTCACAGGTGCTGACTATGTAGTGGTGAATAGAACAAACACAATATTTTCATATTTCAGGTCTTTAAGGACATATCTCAGTTCTTCTGTGAACTGATTGATCCTTGAGGACAAAGGCGCTACTTAATTCTTTCTATTTCCCCAACCCTCAGCACAGAAACTCTTAAGTTCTTCTTAAAAGAACTAATGACTCTGGTTCCATCTTGGGTTTCAGTACCAACTAACTAACTAACTAAAAAAAAAAAATAAACAAAAGAACTAACGACTGAATAAATCATTGGCTTCAGGCTACCCGGAGAACGAAGGAGCAGCAAAGTGCTCTACCGCCCTGGGCCAGCAGTGACTGGAGGCGGCTGACACAGGGCCCAGCAAGCTGTCTCACTCTGAGGTCTGGGAGGTCTGGGAGGTCTCTGCAGAGGTGTTACTGCCCTGTGATAGGGTCTGTCTCACTAACACAACCATGAGGGATCACCCTGAGGAGTTTCTGAAAAGTTTCAACAAAATGCCAGTAAACTTGTGAAATTCTCCTAACGCTACTGACTCCTTGGCTTGGAATCACAGTTGGGACGTGGACCCCTGGCACCATCTTCGTTACTTAGAAGACTATTTTTTGAAGCACTGGGACTCCCTTAGGCTCTTCCACTGAGAAAAATAACTGCCATTTACACACAGACCGGCCGCAAGGATGCTACATCTTTCATTTTAATAAGTTCAATTCTCAGGTGAAATTTAACCCTGACGTGCAATTTCCCAGTTGTGCGGGGGCTCGGCCAACGTGGTGGGATGGGTGGAAAACAATCAGCAGGGTAGGTTCCTGGTAAAACAGAAGTGAGACCGGGAGGAGGGAAGCACTGCCTTGACCACAGGCCCTGTGAGATCGGGGCGGTGAACCTCACACTCACCAGCCCTGCTTACACTCTGTCAGTGCGGCGACAGAGGAGGGCTCTCCGGGCCAGCATCCCAGAGACACGCTGGCACCTCCCACCCGAAAGCCGCCCTAACTTTACCGTGTCCGTTTATGCTGTCGAATCACTGAAAAATATCCCAGAAGTGCAAAATCAGGAAACTTTAACCTATCTAAAGCTGTAACTTATTTTCAAGTGTGACCCTGGGTTTGGGAGAAAACAAAAGGGATGCTGGCACAGTTTGTAGAGTATGAATAAATTGTGCTTAACGGAAATGCCTCCAAATTCATAGATTGGTGGAAGAATGTTCTCCTGAAGTCTGCGAATTTTCAGAGAAGTACGCCTGGGTTAATTTTTGGTGCTGAGTTTTAGTGCTCCAGTGAGCAGTTAGGGTTCTAGCCATCAGTTCCTGCTGCGACCCTGCGTTAACCACCTGTTCTCCTGGGCCCGGAATTCTCTGTTTGCAGAATTACTATATAAGGTCTGAGAACATCTTCCAGCTCTAAAATTCTATGATTCTTTCTTATATGTAAAGTACACACAGGACAACACCCAAAGATCACATTTTCAACCTGAAGAAAAAAAAAAGTTTAAAATCACAGAATTTCTGAGTTGGAAGGAACCTAGCAGATAAACTTAATTTTAAAATTGCAAACATTTTAAAAACATTTCACCACAGTTACAAACTGAGAAAACATACAATCAACACTCAAATTACCTGTTGCATTGGGGCCTCTGATAGCATGGAAAATCAAAATTCAGAGACAAAGAAAACCTTTATGTTAGGCAAAGATTTCAACTTTTGTCATTAAAACTGAAAATGAGTACCCATAGTATTTATTTTCAGTTAATTCAAGGAAGGCGCTGCCTTGGGCAGTCAAGTCCTGATAATAAAGATCTGTCTTTTCTGGGGATATGTTAGAAATGCTTCAGTTACACAAAGGAGGGGAAAAAACAGACAAGCAAAACAAAGTCAGAAGGAGAAATTTTAGTCTACGAAAGTTTTTTCTTTTAATGCATACACACTACATAAAAATAATCAGAAGGATCAGACCAACCATAATTTTAGGTTTCTGATTTATTTATTCTTTGAAAATAGAGATTATTAACCAAAGTTGTTAACATTGTTTTTAAATAAAGTTTCTCAACACATTGTTTTTGACCCAAACTTGATTTAAGATCATTAAGTTTATCTTCTGATTCTGATACTCAAATTTATTTGGGATTAGATAACCACTCCTTTCTTTCCTCTTAAAGGCATACAACCATCCTCATGATATATTTTTCTTGCTTAGAAAAGCTATTCTATCACTTTCATGGAAACCCACTGGTTAAAGAAGTAATTAAATAATTTGGCTCTCAATGACTGAAAGTACGTAGAGACATCATAAAATGATGTTTAATTTGTACTGGAATAAATACAGCTGCCTGTACAAAAATGTGGACCACTTTGGGAAGAAGACAATTAACGACTCCTTTCTTCAGAAGGAAAGTACATAAGATAAGGCATTTCAACTCTTCTTCCGTGATTTCCTGTGGAAAACCCCTACTAAATTAGGAGAATTACGAGTGAGTAGAATTGGGAAATTTTCTTTGTCTGATTTCTTGTTGCCATTTTATTGGCTAATTTACATCCCAGACATTGATGGAGCAAAAGAGAAAACGCGACCTAAGTGTCAGACTGAGGTTAACCAATATGTTGTAGCATCTACATACTATGATGTAAGCAAAGGAGGAAGGGGGAAACACCAAAATTTCTAACAAGCTCTAAAATAACATCAGCCAGGAATCTGGAAAAATGGCAGGACTTTAAACTTGCAAAAAAACCCTTCAATGTGATAACTTCCTATTGTTCAGTCTGTATAAAGTAACTGAAACACAAAGCATATGAAGGAAATCATACACTTTGATGCTTGGATGAAATGTTCTGCAAGTTCTTAATTTCTATCATTTTAGGGATTTGCCAGAAAAGTGTAACTGCTCTATAACCAAATCCTGATTTCCTTTATTATACAGTTACTAATTTATTAAGCAAAAAATCTTTCTAAAGGCATTAAAAAAAAAAAAAGAAATTTTCTGACCTGTAAAGGATCTTAACAGGAGTTAGCTTCCCTGCTCTGTAGTCTTCCAGTTTATTTATAAACCAATCCAGTGACCATGAACTTCATCCTGAGGCTATCTATACATTCTACCCTCAGGCAGCTGCTCTAACTCCCAGTGACAAGGAAACCTCTTTCCCCTGGGGCTTCCATTCATGGCTCCTTATTTCCTCCTCTTGTGATGGACAGGATAAAGCTCATCTTTTCTTTCCCTTGATAGCCATTCACATATTTGATGACAGCCGAATTCTCTAGGCTATACATCTCAGGCTCAATGACTACTCCCTTCTGAAGAAGGTTTGAGTTCTGTCACCGTTCTGCTCTGAACACACTCAAGGTGCTTTCTATTTCTGTACAAATGTAATGCCCAGCAATGTACACAATATTTCTGGTGTGTTCTTTCAACAAAGAATGGAAGTGAGACCACCACCTCCTTGGTCTTACATAGCATACTTCTGTTAATGCCGCCTAAGGGGGAATTACTTGCTTTCTGGATGCATTCATCTCCTTTAAATGTAACTGCTTAAGAATTTAGCTCTTTGACCCAGCTTTTCAAACTAATTTGAACTTAAATTATGTTATCTATCACTTCATGTTCCTGCAAATGTGATAAGGTCTCCATTGAAGGCACTGATAAAATAAATTGAAGTGGCCAGGGAAAGATCTCGAGGCTGGAACTCTTCCTCTAGGTTGACATCATCAGAATGAGAAATACTGCTAACCCCTTAAGTACCAATCTAGAGATCACCAGCATCTCACTATTTTACCCCTTTAGAAATCCTGTAAAACAAGGCATAGAGGTACATTTGGTGTGACTGGTTCTTACTAAGGTGCCTGAGATGGATATCCAGCTCTCTAGCCTCTGGTTTGGAAATACACCTATCAAATGCCATGAGTATTCTGTCACAAATTGGCGGGGGGGGGGGGGGGTGTTGTAAGTATGTAAGCAAGGAGGTGATCTCAAGTAAGGCTGCATTTTCCCCTAGCTCTCCCCAATATACACGCATGCATGCACGCACGCACACACACACTCATGCACGCGTACTCGCACACACACACACACTGCAGAGTATCCTTTGAAGAGGCATTCCTCCGGCAACTTTTGGGTAACAGCTGTATTATCATCCTGTATATATCTGTTTCCACGTAACCCTGGGGGCAGAAATGATCACATTCATGTGTGTGACCATGGAACATAGCTCAGCACTCTGACTGGCATGTGGGCTGCACTAGATAAACATGTACTACATGAATGTGAGGAAGGGAGGACAGCCAAGCGGCCTTTGAAACCTATACATGGAATGTTCTAGGTTTAGATGGATTCAGGTTTCTGAACTAGTAATCCAGAACACAATTTATATCAAGACTCTGATTCCTTTCCTGTCTATATTCTTACTTTTAAAAATAATAAAGCAGGGGTGCCTGGATGACTCTGTTGGTTAAGCATCCTGACTCTTGATTTCAGCTCAGGTCATGGTCTCAGTTATGAGACTGAGCCCAAGTCAGGTTAGGCTATGCACTGGGCGTGGAGCCTGCTTAGGATTCTCTTTCTCTGTCATCTCTCTCTGCCCCTCCCCTGCTCACATGTGCTGCGCTCACACACAACCTCTCTTTCTCTCTCTCAAAAAAAAAAAAAAAAAAAAAAAAAAGTTAAAAAAAACTTGACTTCACCATGATTTCTAAAAAATCTAGTCAATTTCCTATAAATGACAGATAAAGAGATTGATAAATAGATATTCAAAAAATAAAATTAAATCTATAAGGATGGGAAATCCTTAAAACTGAATACGAACGAAAAGTTTGTGTAACCCAATGATACCATAACCTATATAGAAGGATAAAAACTTAATGCAAGAGATTTTTGAACTAGAATATCCTCTTTTGAATATATTTGAAGGTCAAAAGAACTGCAAAGAAAGTCTGAACTCTAGTTAGTAAGCTTGTACTAGTACTGACATTGGTATAGCAATTCAAAAGCTATTCTGTATGTGCCATAAGGCTGAGCAAAATGAGTAAGTACACTGATATCACTGGCAAGTGGGGTTTCTATTACTGGAGGAAGGAGATACAAATATGGAATGGGGGAAGGAAGGGAAGAAGCCTATGGTGTTAGACTGGAATCAGAGCTATCAGCAGAAATTCAAACCTGTTTTTAAAAATGAATTTTCTAGCTTTATCTACTGAAAGCCTAAGGAAATTTCTCCAGTAAAAGGAACCAGGTCTTCTTAAAGAGATGGAGAATCCCAGGACTGGCGTAGGGAACGTATAGGATGAGCTGAGTGCATTCTATTATTTCAGAACTAAGGAAGTATTCAAAAATTGAGTGGGGACATAGCAAAAGGACAGAGGAGCTAGTACGAATGACTCTCACTGGCCAAGACTGGGACCAATTTAAGCATCAAAATAAATAATGACAGGAATGGCTTATAATACATTGAATAAAAACCAATGAGTACCTCCTGATACTAAAAAAGTTTTTAATGGAATGTGAAGAAGAGAAAGCTCTGATTTTTTATTATTTATTTATTTTTTTGAGGAAGTTTTTTTTTTTAAAGCAGAATTCTAACTCACAAAAGATAAAAGGAATGATATAAATAGAAAATCACAAGGTCATCATCAATCGCTAGTAATAATTAATTCAGGAGAGAATCATCCATGGATGCTAAAACCATTGGGAGAAAAAGATGAGCATGGTGGCTTGTACCAGGGTTGCAGCAGTGGAGGCGGTGACAAGTGATGAGATCCTGGGGCAGTTCTGAAGGCACAGCCAATAAGATTGCCTGATGGGTTAGATGTGGAGTGCAAGAAGAAGAGAGGTATTCAGGATAACTCCAAGGTTTTTGCCTGGAACTGAAAGGATGCAGCTGCCATTTTCCAAGAAGGGAAAGATATTAGGAGGAGTAGACTGGTATGAAAGATTTGCTATGGAGAGAGTCCACTGAGGAATCTGAGGCAGAAGAGACCCATTTCAACTCAGAAAAGTTGGAGACACGGCTAAGGTCTAAGATATAGTGTCCCAACTCACTGGGACTAGGACGTGGGTCACCAGATTCCTGGCCAGGTGTGGTAGGGGAGGCAAAGGAGTAGAAGGCTGGTGAGATGAGAAGAATGAGATATAGAGCAGCAACTGGAGCGGAGCCTTGAAGGCTGGTCTAAGATGTGATGTTTCCATGTTATTACATCATGTTAATGGTGTCTTCTTTAGCTACATTATGATAGTACTTGTGTTTCTTTTGGGAAGCCTCACTCTAGCACTTTGAGATGTTGATGATACATTCATTACCCAATTACTGGCCACCTGCTATATACTATTCCAGGTGCTGGAGATACAGCAGCAAAAACAAAAACAAAACAAAACAAAACAAAAAACAGAAAAACAATTCCTGCCCTCTTGGAACTAACAATCATGCTATAGACATTTTCATGATTTTTTAAATTAAAAACATAAACATGTCTTGAATGAACATTTAAAGCTATAGATGTGTCAGCTGTTTTCATGTCAATTACTTCACTTAATCCTAATACTATTCCTGCAAAGTAGGTAGTTTTATTTTTGTCTTATAAATGAGGAAATAAAGTTGAAGAGATTAAGCGACTTGTAAAAGATCACATCACCTATATGTGGCACAATCTCGGGTGAGATCCAGCTTTTGCTTTTAAGTATGGTATTCTGCTCACTAGACCACAGCCCTATTTAACTACTATATGATAGATGTCTCCACTTCAGCAACTTAATCGGTTTACTCAGATCCTGCAAAGTCCCTGGTATCATGTAATGCACGAATAAAGCACCTCATATGAAGCAGTTTATGATCTTCTGTTGATCTGACTATTGCTCATTGGGGTTAATAGCTAGGATATGATCTCATGTTTTCTTTATGAAACCTTACAGTGGTACGGATGAAATTGGTTTGACCAGCTCACAGGAGTTGATTGTTAAATTTGCAGAACTTTTGCAAGCCAGTACTTCATGCTGACAGCTTGAAATTGACCGTGGTGGCAGTATTTACATGCAGGAAACTGACAAATACTATAGATCAGGGCTTTGCTTTGTTCTTCGGGAGAGCCAGTTACTAAACATTTACTAGCACACAACTGTACTGAAGGCCCAACAACTACTCAGTGGGGAAAATATCATAGAAATTACTTTCTTAAATAAATTATTCAAAATACTGGAAAACTTCTCTAACTTTTCTACTACTCCCTAAATATATACCAATGATATACGAGGGAACACTATATATACATGTAAATATCTTTCTGAGTGCAAAATGGAACTAAAATGGTCTTTATCCCATACTTCAGGGCCACTAGTTTATAAGCTTAATGACATAACATCCGTGTAATGAGTTGAGTAGTGCTCCCCCAAAGTTCATGTCCACCCAAAACCTCAGAATGTGACCTTATTTGGAAATGGGGTCTTTGCAGATGTAATTAATTAAGATGAGATCATATGGGATTATCATGGGCCTGAAATGCTATGACTGATGTTTCATAAGGGAAAGGAGAGACAGATTCAGACACAGAGAGACAGAGGGAAGACAGCCATGGGAAGACGAAGGCAGAGATTGGAGTGATGCAGCTATAAGCCATGGAATGTGAAGGATTGCCAGCAACCACCAGAAGCTAGAAAGAGGCAAGGAAGGATGCTTCTCTGGAGCTTCAGAGGGAGCATGGCTCTGCTGACAACTTATTTTTGGATTTCTAGCTCCTACAACTATGAGAGAATAAGTTTCTGTTGCTTTAAACCACCCAGTCTGTGGTAATTTGTTATGGCGGTCCTAGGAAACTAATACAATACTCGTGCAAATTAAATTAGCATGTGCATAGTGTTTAATATAACACAGTTAAGGAGCCTAACAAATGTTTAATAAATTCCTTTCTGGAATCCTGCTACCTATAAGATCCTCATAAGAAATTACACATTACAGGGGCGCCTGGGTGGCTCAGTCAGTTAAGCGTCTGACTTCAGCTCATGTCATGGTCTCATGGTTCATGAGTTCAAGCCCTGCATTAGGCTCTGTGCTGACAGCTCTGAGTCTGAAGCCTGCTTTGGAGTCTGTGTATCTCTCTCCCTTTGCCCCTCTCCTACTTGCACTCTCTCTCTCTCTCTCTCTCTCAAAAGTAAATAAACATTAAAAAAATAAAAAAAAAGATCATGTGTTACATCGAAAAGTAAGCTTTTGGTATAGTTTCTCTTTTCAATCTCCTACTTTACTAACCCCAGATAGAAGGAAGCACATGGTGTAAATAGAGTGGAAGCAATCCTAATTAGTGAGGTTGTGCTACAAATAAATTAGTGGACTGATGAAGCTTTTGTGTAACTCTGTGATTCCATAAACCAGTCAGAAAGTTGCCATTCAACACTCAAATTAGTGTGTTTGGGTATACTAAATAAAAGCAACTATCATTTTTAAGTGCTTACTATGTGCCATGCATTGAATAACTCAACTTATACACATATCCTATACAGTAGGTACAATTTATACACATATCCTATACACACACTTGTCTCAACTTTGCAGATGAAGAAACTGAGGCCTGGCCAAGTTGAGTAACACTGCAAGTTAGTGGCAAAACTAGGAATCAACATCATGCCCAGCCCTGAACTAACTGACTTTAGAACCAATGCTTTAAAGCCTAACAGTGTGGTCCACAAGCCAGCTGATGTCACCCCAGCCCTAGAACCTGTAAGTGTAGAACCTGAGATCTGTAGCTCTGTTACCTCCTTCTAGGACATCAGTCAGACACCTGTTACTCTCTTTCCTATACCCTTTATCTCACCCTTTCAAGTTTTCCATCTTTCTGTGCTATATTCCAGGAAACTATTTCAGATCTATTTTTTCAATTTAATAATTGAAATCGACAGTCTCTAATCTTGATTTTAACTCATTCCATAAGGTAAATCAGTTTAGTGATTATATTTTTAATCTGGAATCCTGCTTTTTTCTTAACATTAGTTCATAAGCAGTTTTCCATGTTGCAGTCTTCATGTTAGTTTTTAAAAGCAGTGGCATATTTCATTCCGTAGTTATACCATGATTTGCCTATTCATTTACCTGTTGTTATATCTTGTCCTTGTATGACATAAGTCCTTAGAACTTATCATAGAATCCAAGATTGGCTAAATGTCCCATTGTGATTTAGCATATGTGGAACGGGTCCCAGGCATCTCTGTGGTTAGAATACTCTTGGGTGACTCTGATGCACACCAATGACAGAGAACCATAGATTCAAAGGACCCCCATGAGTAGAGATAAACCCTTAATATTTTATTTATTTTATTTTATTATTTTTTTAGTTTGTATATTTAGACCATTTATTTTAGATCATTATTGTTATGTTAGATAATTACTGATAAACATTTCAGATAATTATTTATAGCACTCAAGGGTGATGTTTCATATTTTTCTTTTGTCTGCTCTCTCTGACTCTAAATCTTTTATCATTTCTTACTTTCCTATCATTTTCTCAAAATTTTTTTTAGGATTCTATCTTTTTTTTTAATTAAATATAATTTATTGTCAAATAAACCATACAACGCCCAGTGTTCATTCCAATATGTGCCCTCCCCAATGCCCATCACCCACTTTCCCCTCTCCCCCACCTCCCATCAACCCTCAGTTTGTTCTCAGTGTTTAAGAGTCTCTTATGGACAAACCCTTAATATTTTAATAATGAATAGTATCCCATGATGGTTAAGAGTGTAGACTCTTAAATCATACTGTCTGAACTGAAATCTTGGACTCCAACCCAGAAAGACTATCAGACTCAGGGTAAGCTTCTTAACTTTTCTAGGCTTCAATTATCTCATTTATCAAATGAGGATCAGATAACCTACTTGCGTGGATTGTTGTGTTGACTAAAATGAGATGATGAAAGTAAGCATAACAATCCATTCTCAAAATCATTCTGTTGGGTGGATGGGGACCTAAAGGGGAGAGGAACTGTCTGTGAAAGTCTGCATGCACCTTCCAGCCCACCTGAAGGAGAGGCAAATGCAGACCAGAGGGTTCTGATCTGGTACCCTCCTGAAGGTGAGGAGAGGAGATGGAGACTGCAGGGTCATCTACAGCCTCCTGTCTAGACCTGCTGACAGGCTGAGAAACAGCTTGTCTGTGGAGGAGGAGGTGTTATACATTTAAGGGCTATAGTACTTCCGAACATTCTTTTTTTTAAGTTTATTTATTTTTGAGAGACAGACAGAGAGCGTGAGCGGGGGAGGAGCAGAGAAAGAGGGAGAGAGAATCTCAAGCAGGCTCTGCATTGTCAGCACGGAGCCTGATGTGGGGCCCGAACTCACAAACTGTGAGATCATGACCTGATCTGAAACTAAGTCATATGCTTAACCAACTGAGCCACGCAGGTGCCCCCAGAATATTCTCATCTTAGCAAGAAGAATTACCGCTATGGGACTTTATGAGACCTGAGTTTCTGAATGGAATGGGGAGACACTATACAATCTTCAGACTGGTTACTGGTAACTGGTTAGTTAGAAGCTATCAGAGATTGGCTTTAGATTGAACAATGGTCCCAGGATAATCATGTATTTAGGGAAGAGTAAAGGGGAGAGAAATGAGAATGGCCAGCAGAGGAAGATCACCAAGCCAGGGCTGACAAAAACAAAACTTAAAATTTAGACAATTTGTGGTTTCCCTGATAATCTCTAACAGTTAAGTCTCACAGCTATGATCTCTGTTAGAAGTTTCCTTAATGAGTAGCTCTCTCTAGTTCATAACAGAGACTAAGAATACATACAGTGAATTTAGAGGGCTATTTTAAAAAATATTCTACAAGGTAGTATTTCGTTTCAGGGGCCAAATGCAAAACTTCTGAACTAATTGAAAGAAAATTTATCTACAAGTGTAGATTGTGGTTACACATGGGAGAGAGTTTTGCCTGCTTGCCTAGAGCAGGACCTGACACACAGTGCTCAATGACTATTTGTTAAATGAATTTTCTCTCTTTTGACTTCCATCATCAATGGTTAACTTTATGCTGAATCACCATCAATATGGAAGGGCAAGAGAGAAAAAGCAGTGAAGCCCATTCACCTTTTTTGTCTGGTGATACTAAATCTCACCTCTTTTCCACCCTATGGCCAAAGTGAAGGCAGGCTTTCCAGAGCTCTGTGTTGGAGGCCTGAAGTATTTCGACTCACTTAAAATGGATTAAGAAATGCAAAAACAGGGGCGCCTGGGTGGAGCAGTCGGTTGGGTGTCCGACTTCAGCCAGGTCACGATCTCGCGGTCCGTGAGTTCGAGCCCCGCGTCCGGCTCTGGGCTGATGGCTCAGAGCCTGGAGCCTGTTTCCGATTCTGTGCTTCCCTCTCTCTCTGCCCCTCCCCCGTTCATGCTCTGTCTCTCTCTGTCCCAAAAATAAATAAACGTTGGAAAAAAAAAAATTTTTAAAAAAGAAATGCAAAAACATAACCGTAAAATTAAAAAGTACAAAAATAACAAATGAAAAAAAATTGACAAAGACATTATATACATACATATGCACACCAGTCTTTTCATTAGCTGCTGTCAAAAAGCTAAAAAGACATGTAATCTACAGCCTTGATTCCTGACCATGTTTGAGCCCATCCCTTTGAAAACCTGATAAACAGCTATCTCTTCACAAAAATGTATATATGCTTACATAAAATTCTGCACAGAAACTCAGAAGTCCCAAAGTTCTCTGAAACCACCAAAAGGGATCCAGGTTACAAGCTCTCTCTTCAATATACACGGCCCTGCACACAGGGGATATAATTATTTCCCGCATGAACATATATATGCAAATAGTAAAGAACTACTGATGGATATTTTAATAAATGCTACAAACTCAGGTTCTATATGCATGCCTAACGGATTACTGGTGATTTTCTTTCCTGTTGCTTTTAGTGATCAACTCAGATTAAATTATTCCAAATTAGTATTAAAACTAGATCCTCATAATGGCAAACCTCCTGGATCAGACAAGTCTATACAAAGGAAAGGAGATTATGCAAGGATATGTGATAGCTTTAAATGCCACAGCAGATCAGCCGGTCTTTATTTGACCTTGACAGAACTTAACATTTAGGATTTTTAAATGAGAGGCACCAGAGTGGAGACTTAAAAAAAAAAAAAAAAAAAAAAAAAAATCAAGTGGGCACAGGGGACAACAAAAAAAGCTGGTTTTGACCTAAACATTTTGACACATGCCTTCTGTTCAATGTACAACACTCAGGAAAGAACACATATGTGAGAATCAGCTTTCAGAAAACATGTGATTAAAAATAGTGACACGCACATCAGCTGTGTTTCAAGCTGTAGTCCACTGCATTCGATATTTATAACTAAAGAGAAAATAAAAATACCAACTGGGGAGCTATTTGTATTTTAGAATGAAGGTCACTGACACTGATTTCTGTCTGGCATAGAGTGAGCCCCGCTGGAGGCTGATGATCCTATCAGCTGAGGACGGGGAGTTTCTGGAAGACCATCACTGAGAGTTTCTGAAGCCCCATGGCGCTGCTCCCACTGGCACCCTTCCTCCTCTGTGAAGAGGAAAGCAGTTTGATTAATAAAAAAAATCTGATGCATAACTTTCGGGAAAAAGAGGGAAACGAGCCTTCCTTGGCACTCCTTGCTGAGTCAAAAACAGGCAGGGACAAGCTTGGCCCCGAGGAAGGTACTTGTGCTTTTCTGCCAGCCTCTCCCATTAGGAGCTCCGTGATGAAATCAGAACTGAAGAAACTTTAAAGAGACACTTTACTGGACAGTATCAAAGAATATTAAATGCTTAACAACAGGAAAGCTTTTCTTTAAAAAGGGCGAGACATTAAGAGTCAGTCTGTATATGTGCTCTCCCTGGATTTTTCCCTTAATGTTATTCTGTTGTTGTGAGTCAGAATAAACTCCACATTGTAAATGAATAAATTTTATCTAGATGATAAAGAAGAATCAGAAGGATCAAAGTGAACACTGATCTTCAGTGGAGCCCAGGTTTTAACCCTTATCTGCCCTGAAAAGGAGCCATGATATAGAATAGAAAATTTGGGTGGAAGCCAGTAAAAATTAATTTTCTTGAAAATGCCAGTATTGATAGAAGCATCCTTATGGAGTAAAAATACTAAAGCAGATCAGAGAATGAAAGTGCAGAATAGTGGTTTACTTACCAAGAAAAAGGAAAAAATGATAGATGGGTGGGGTTGTAACTGTAACTACGTTTCATTTTAGAGAGACAGAGATCAGAAGTTCATTCTGTAGAATGTTAAGATCTATTAAATCTAGATGGTGTATGTGGTGTCTGTTATACCAACTTTTAAATGTTTTTGAATTATGCTTGAAGCATTCTGTAATTAAAACAATTTTTAAAAAAGAATCTGAAGACTTACACAGCAAAGCTCTAGAAATCCAAATGGAATTCTGACAGCAAAGAAGCACGCAGAGCACCAGGGGGTCCCGCATCAGAGTTCTAGAAATTACCTCCACATGGTAAGAGTGTGTCTAAGCCTAGTCTACACCCAGCTTATTAGAGATAGGGTTTTAGGGGTGCCTGGGTGACTCAGTCGGTTAAGCGTCCGACTTCTGCTCAGATCATGATCTCACGGGTTCGTGAGTTTGAGCCCTGAGTCGGGCTTTCTGCTGTCAGCACAGAGCCGGCTTCAGATCCTCTGCCTCCCTCTCTCTCTGCCCCTCCCCCACTCGTTCTCTCTTTCTCTCTCTCTCTCTGTCTCTGTCTCTGTCTCTCTCAAAAATAAATAAAAGCATTAACAAAAAAAGAAACAGGGTTTCAGGCATGGCCCAAAATTCCAGCAGAAAAAGAAGGATAGGGTAGACTCCTAGAGTTGCTTTAAAATGATTTAAGTTGAGGGGCGCCCGCGTGGCTCAGTTGGTTAAACGTCTGACTTCGGCTCAGGTCATGATCTCACGGTCCATGAGTTCGTGCCCCGCATTGGGTTCTGTGCCGACAGCTCAGAGCCTGGAGCCTGCTTCGGATTCTGTACAAATGCTCTCTCTGCCCCTCCCCCACTCGCACTCTGTCTACAGTGTCTCTCTCTCTTGAAATAATAAACATTAAAAATTTTTTTTTAATGATTTAACTTAAGTATCATATTTGGACAATCATCAAGAGAGTAACCCAAGCAGGTTTTACATTCACACACTATAAAGTGTAGTTAGGGGTCTGCAGCCCCCAAGCCACAGCCAACCCCATAGCTTTCGGGTGGCCTCCCGACACTTTGCTGCTGCCTGCATGTAACTGAGTGCATGCTGAGCCACCAGCCTTTCAGAGGCATCTCAGGGGGGTGGTGTGCCCACAGAGAGGGGTGATGGGAAGAGAGAGGGGGAGTGAGATCTGAGGGGAGAGGCAGACCAGTAAGAGGCCATAGGTGAGGAAAAGGCAGAGCCTGTAATATTTCCCTGTTAAACCTGAACAAATGTACTTTAATAAGCGTGTAGCATATGTAAATCTCAGATATAGCATTCTTTGCAGTAAATCTAAATGCCCTCCCTCTGAAGTTCCTGCTGGAATGGATTCTAGGGGTAAGTGTGGGCACCCTCAGTTATACCTCCCTCCCCTGGAACGGAGGATGAGGACTGTTCCAGAAAGGTTCCCACTGCTCACACACAACAGCTGCTCTGCAGGTTCTGTGCCTTGGCTGAACCTGTGTCCACTTTCACTTTCTCTTCTGCAACACTTCATAACCGAGTGCCCACAGAACCCTATGTTAGCTTTTAGATATGCCGTTATCATAGAATATGGACTGTTTTAAGACATGTTTTTTCTTCTCTTTTCTTTCTCCTTAATGCTAGCTCAGGTGTAAGTTCTCCAGGTATGTTAGCTCAGAGACTCTAGAAGAAATTATACACTCACTGTGATCATCATTTTGAAAATAAGTACCTACTAGTAATCAGGAAAAGTACATATGTTTGCAAAATAATATATTTAGGCAATTCCATATATTCCATATAATCCATGTGCTACAGCTTTACGGTAGAAAAGTATGCACAGGAGAAAGGTTAAGGTTGAGTCAACCCTGCATCTAGATCAGTGGTTCCAAAGCAGGGTAATTTTGGCAATGTCTAGAGACATTTTTCGTTGTCACAATTGTAGGGAGGCTATTGGCTCCGAGTGGGTAGAAGCCAGGGATATTGCTGAATATCCTGCAATGCGCTGGCAAGCCCCCCACAGCAAAGAGTTTTCTGGCCCAAAATGTCAGTGGTGCCGAGTTTGAGAAGCCCTGATAAAGTTGTATCTGGCCCGTTGCTTCCCTTCCAGCCGCACGCAGAGGGGGTACTTAGTTAACTACAGCAGAAGACATGGGCAATTGTAAAGATCCTCTTCATAAGAGATACACACTGAGGGCAACTCTTTCCTCTGTCTAAATTTTACAGAGAATAAGGGTTTAAAATCCCTTTGTAACCTAAAAGGTCCCCTTTTACTATTTCCATTAAGAGTGATATTGGGAGAAGAGGTCTGGGAAAACTACCTCATGGTTGTGTCTTTCTCTCCCTCCTCCTTATCCCTCTGATTAGGAGCTTTTAAGGTAAATAAAATGACTTCCTTTAACCGTTATGAACAGCAAAGGCATTTAAACTCTCAGTGAACAATGACAGGCTAGAAGAACAGTGACAGTTTGTAACAGATTCTCTAAACTGTTCTTTTGCTTACAACTGGACTAAATGCTTAATAAATACCTGTTGAATTAGTGAATAAAAAATAAATGATTGGGTGAAATAATGACACTGTAACTGAAGTTTAATAATGATCAATCTTACACATTTATATTTTGACTTTATTATTAGTTGTTTACATACCTATATTTCCCAGTAACTATTAACCTCCCTGGATACAGCAATTATAATTTGATAAGAATATTTAATGTCCTTGTTGTTCTAGGCTGTTTCATTTCTAAATTATTTTGCAAATATGAGGCAGTAACCACTACCTGAGAAGGATGTATGAAGACTAAGCACAAATGAATATATGAAGTTTTTCTAATCAGGTAATAAAGTTACATAAAAGGTAATGCTATGTATTTGTTAGTATCAAGAATTGTTACCTGGCCACAAAAGACTGGGACAATACAAGTAAACGGTTCATGAAAATACCATAATTTACACAGAGTTTGTATAGAGCCAGTCCAGAAAAAAAACCCAGTTTTTCTCTTGATGTTAATTCTTCAGTAGTTATAGCCAATATCAATGCTGATAACATGCATCTTTCAATTATCCTTAGCGTAAGCACACACACACACACATAAACACGTAACATGTTTATATGTATGATACACACACATATATGTTAAAAAGAGAAGTGCTAGACCTGACTCCCTACCATCTGAGTCCCCTTTGCCGCCTGAGCCTCTCTCCTTCGGTCTCCTCACAGACATTACCTACCAGGTAGGTACCTACTTTTTCCGTACCAGGGTCATTATGAGGATTAGAAAAAATTATGTACGTAAAGCACTTGGCAAGTCTTTGGTGCTTCATAAATGCTAATTCCCTTGTTCAGTTGCTGCTCCTCTTTCCTCATCCAGTTTCTAAAGGATCTGAGACTGTGGTTTCCTTCTGCGAGTTAAACACATCATATTTACCCTGCCTGATGGCCTTGAAGGGGAAAAATGACTTTCATTCCACACAGAAGCTAGAAGACTTCAAATGCAAATGGGATTGGTAGGACAGATACTATATAATATGGGTGAGCTTCACTCATAAGGTAAGGAGTGACATCACAGTATTTTGTCTTTTGTTTTGGAACAGGGACAAGAAATTAGAGATGCCTGGGCCTAGAAGTGGAGAGGGAGGAGAGGGAGGAAACAGAACGTAAGGCTGGCAAAACCAAAGCAAATTTCCTTCACATCACAGTTTTACTAAGGCTCTGTCCTGTTGCCCTTCCCCAATTCACAAAAGCAAATCAACAAAAAAACTCAGGTATTAGTATGTTCTACCCTGAGAGATGCACACACCTGAGTGGGAAAGGAGTTGCTAACCATTTGCCAAAGTCTTGAATTACCGAACAAATAAAATTTTTATAAACAGTGCAATTGCAATTACTGACTGGCTTATCTGTAAAGCTTTTTATCAGTCTATGAAACACGGCATCATGTGCTGGAGAGGATGTGGAGAAACGGGAACCCTCTTGCACTGTTGGTGGGAATGCAAATTGGTACAGCCACTCTGGAAAACAGTGTGGAGGTCCCTCAGAAAATTAAAAATAGATCTATTCTATGACCCAGCAATAGCACTGCTAGAAATTTACCCAAGGATTCAGGAGTACTGATGCATAAGGGCACTTGCACCCCAATGTTTATAGCAGCACTCTCAACAATAGCCGAATTATGGAAAGAGCCTAAATGTCCATCAACTGATGAATGGATAAAGAAATTGTGGTTTATATACACAATGGAGTACTACGTGGCAATGAGAAAGAATGAAATATGGCCTTTTGTAGCAACGTGGATGGAACTGGAGAGTGTTATGCTAAGTGAAATAATCCATACAGAGAAAGACAGATACCATATGTTTTCACTCTTATGTGGATCCTGAGAAGCTTAACAGAAACCCATGGGGGAGGGGAAGGAGGAAAAAAACAAAAAAAAGAGGTTAGAGTGGGAGAGAGCCAAAGCATAAGAGACTCTTAAAAACTGAGAACAAACTGAGGGTTGATGGGGGGTGGAAGGGAGGGGAGGGTGGGTGATGGGTATTGAGGAGGGCACCTTTTGGGATGAGCACTGGGTGTTGTATGGAAACCAGTTTGACAATAAATTTCATATATTGAAAAAAAAAAAAAGAAACACGGCATCATGTTATAAAAATAAAAAACTCAAACCACCTCTGAGAACGATATTCTCAATTAGACCAACAAACAGAAAAAGAACCTGAAGATGCGTAAAAGTCCTGACCAAACACGCTACAGGCATGTGAGGAAGCAGTAGGTTCCAAGGACCGTCACATGTAGTTACACAGTAGCTCAAATAAAGGCCCCAGAGTACTTTCAGGCTCTCTGTGAAACACTCATATATATTTTCTCATCTAATGTCTAAAAGTGTCTAAAAGACTCTGTAAAAGTATAGACCATCAAGATTTCTGCATTATGGTACTGAGGTTTAGAAGTGTTGTTGGATAACCTAGTCAAAGGCATACTGCGAATAACAGAGCCTGATCTGAGTTCGTGATCTTAAATGCCATGCCACATAATCCACACCCTCGGTCATCTGTTGTTTTTCACCAAATCTCCAAAGAGCTGAAGGGAAGCACCGCTTTCAAAGACTTACTAAAATTTCCGGAAGTATATTAACCAAAAAGCACTTGAAGATGATCAAGAAATAGTAAACATTTGTTAATGTTGAAATAATTTATCCTAAATGAAAACACTAACAGAATTTTTGAATCTGCCACTTCTATTGCTAAGGGACAAATTTCTATCTAAAAATTATAATGACCGTGTGAATGGCTTAGGAGTAAAGGCAGACTATATACACTTAAAGCATTCCTTTCTTTTGCTTGTAGGATATGAAATCTTCCAGAAAGATAGAGAAGGACACCACAAACTTACTTTGACCTGAGGGTAGGACTTCTTGTTCTTTTCACTAGACGCACCAGGGAGTCCACCATGGGATGGGCCTTCACATACATAACGGAAACGAAATCCTCTCTGCAAAGGTGAATACGGAGCCAACAAGTTTGAGAAATACTTATTAAAAATTGTAGGAACAAAGTTATATACACATTTTAAATTCTTGTGTATATCAAATGAGAGAGGAAAAGCATCAACTGTGAAAGAGGACTCTGCAAATGAGAACCACTTTTCCCATAATCTTATTATGAACATTGATGTGAATTGATACTTGTCCACTGATCTGTGGCTTAGAAGCCAGGTCCCTAACCTTGCAGAGCCTCTCCTGCTGGGCACATGTGAAGAGTGAACTGCTGAAGAGTTTAAGCCTCGGACTCGACATGTTGCAGCTTGTTTGAATCAGAGCTTCCTCGTCTCAAATTGCTGCTGCCAAGCTCTGAACTTGGCCATATTACTGAGTTATGCTTCTTTGACTCCTACTTAAAGGAATTCCTTTATCTACTCTGATTACAGTTGATTCAGAGGGAATAAGAAATGTCCTGTTAAATATACGGCATCAGTGTTGTAGAACACATCCTATGCAACAGTTCAGAAGATAAGAGTTTGGACTTCATGGTTATTGATATTATCAAGCTCAATCTTGATATAGTAACTGACCTGGATGAATCCCAAACCAGATAATCCTTTTCGATACGGTTAACTCAAGAATTCTACAGATATGGTAGATCAGTGAAGAGTTAGCTGGAAGCCTTTGCCATGTGTACTACTTACTGTGGGCTGATAAACATGGAAGCTCCATGTTTTGTTTTGCTTTTTTAATCTATACAAATGAGACGGTTAGACAAGACCATCTGTAAGGTCTATTCCAGTTCTAGCATTTTATGATTTACAAAGATAACAGTTATAATTGTGCATATCTATATACGAAGAACAAAACAAGGACCGTTATGAAAATGGATCGGATATTAAGGGAGCTTAGTATTAAGGGAGATTTCATTGTTTTTCCTGAAAGATTCAACTTTGTAATGATGTCAATCAATATGTAGTGGTGTTATAGTTTAAACCTAACCAGACAGTTCTTCTTTTTTCAAATCCTTTTCAAATATCTTAATACGCTCTATGCGACAGCCTCACCTTTCATTTATTTTTACAGTGGGATTGATTTCATATAAACAGTGCCAGATCACTAGGCCATTGGGAGGTCTGCACACCCATCACTTGCTGGTAGGGGCTTTCTACCGTGCATACGCTTTTAACAATTGCAAAGCCTGGCAAATGCAAAGATTTTAACAGCTTTGAGCCCATGGGACAGTGTAAAAATTCTTGCCCTCCTTAGATCGCACTACATTTCATTATGCATCATAGGGTCTTGAAACAATCTGAATGATCCAGGGGCCCTGAACTAATTTAAACCTCTGGTAAGCATCTGGAACTGCCCCTATATTTTCTGAAAATTTTCTGATCAATCTTAAAGCATATTTCATGGGATGAGGAAGGTCTGAAGTAAATTCCCTAGTGTGGGAAAGTTCCTCAAGTCACACATGGATCTAGAGTGTGCAATCAACTCAACAAATCGGGACTTAAAACAACTTTTGCCTATGACTCCTCAGGAGATATCAAACCTAATACCAGGGAAACCTTTTGAGGTGAGGTTAGTCCTTAGGAGCAATTCCTGTTTAGCTTCTTACAAAATTTAAACTAAAAAATAAGTTACAAATTCAGCCCTATACCTTTTGTAGACAGAGGCTGTTGGCTTGTTTTTATTAATTATATGAACTTTCTAAAAGCATGAAAAAGCAACAGCATGTGCAACATGAGCCTCCAGAATTGACTAACCATATTGACTACTAATCTATTTAAATACAACTTCCGTTTTTAAACAGCATTAGATAATTAGCACTGAATAATATGCAACGAACTGGATATTCTAAAGATTACTACGTTATGACTCATCTCTGTCAGAGCTGGGGACAACGGTGGCAAAGGAAAAAGAACATTCTCCTAATTTTTATTTTAAAAATGAAAAAAAATTAATGAAGAAATTCATTATTTTTAATCACAAAATCCCTTTAGGACAGGTGGAGAAACATATACATGTGTACTTTAAATTTATTATTATTATTTTTTTTCAGGAAGATAAGATATCTTCACATGCATAGTTCTAAATGTGTTTCTGATTCTAAATTTTGAGATTAGAGGTTTGTCAATCCACAGCCATTCATTTTAGTAACTCCATTTGCTTACAATGAGTCATCAACCTCAAAGGCAAGGGCTATGTCCATCCGGTCAGAAAGTTTGATTTAAAGACAATCTTTTTACTTTCACTGGAGTCAGACATCAAAATAACTTCGGTTTGGTAAACAAACACACTGTTTTACTCAGGCAAGCTTTCACACATCTACATAGAGTGAATTAAATTTTGAATTTTGGAACTACACAACCCCATAGGTAAATCATAAGTGTCCATTTTTTTTTTTTTATGACTCTTGGACCCATAATAAGGAACTGCATTTAAAAATTCTTATTGTAGTGCTATGCTTATAAAAATAGTATTTGAAAAACATTGCTTTTCCTGGTATGCAGAGAAACAGATCTTAGCTTGATTTCTCACTTTCGTGGATTACACAGATTTTACAAGCTAGACAATTTTCTGGGTGGCCAGACTGCTGAGCAGACTTCTAGGGGATAAACTTCCACTGGGAGGGTCCTTGAGAGACTTAGCTACTTCTTGAGAGAAGTCACCGCTAAAGAACTGGACATGGAGGTAAAGCAAAGGTGAATCACGCTGGCAGCCCACAGAGTCAGTCTGCCACAGCAAGCAAGTAGAATAACGCTCCCAAGTCTCGTGTGGCTTTCCTGTCCCCACCTCAAAAACTTTTACCTAAGGTCAGCCTTATCATGATAGTTAAGATAGTTATTGCCTGTAAATTCTGACCCCAATCCAAGTACATGTTACAATTACAGTAACCATGATGGAAGCTTTATTTAAGTTCTTGACCTAGTTAGCATTCATTTAATGTTACACAATGCAAAAGTGTTACACTCACTCAGCGGAGCTACGAAAAGCATTAAGAAAGGTTTTGGGTAATAACTCCAAGACAGCAAGTATATGCATCCCCAGTCACACAAATGTGGTAAGCACATCCATTCAGAGATTTATTGACTTTGTCCTCATTCTGTGGGGGCCTATACTATTCTTCTACCAATCCCCCTAATAATTGAGCTCTCCTCACTATAAGGAAGTATTAAGATTCTCTTTCCTCCTTTTTCATAGCAATGGTCCCATCCAATTTCCAATAAATATTTATCCACAGAGTTGGAGCACAGTGAGGAAGCCACTTCTATTCCCAGGCATCCTCTATAAAACCTAGTGGTGAGAGGAAGAGCCTGATGAAATAAAATGCTCCTCTTTTGTCTCCAAAGGGGTCGAGTCTAAAGCTAACACGAGACAAAAGAGGACTCAACTGTCCATTCGAATACTTTATCTACACCCTACTGGTACTTCCAGCCTTTTAGGTCACATGTTCCAAAGACAAAACAGAAAAGGCTGGAGCTTTTGAAGGAAGGAAGAAGGCTAAGAAGTACCACTTGTGCACGGACAGGGTTGATGGGTGTAACTCAGTGTATACGAACAGCCTATCTCCTTAAACATGAAAATGAATGGAGACAACTGTGCCTTTCGTAGGAGTGGCTGGTAAGCAAAGGTGGTGGAGATCGTGAGATACCAAGGATCTACAATCGTCTAGGTTTTACAGAACTACGTACTGAGGCTCAGGACACTTAGAAGAATGACTAATGAAGTAGGCGAATAAAGTTGTTACACAATTTGGGCTGGGTGTTGAACTTCTAGATAAGCTACTTCCTTCATAAAGTTCACTTATTTTATTCGGTGCTTGAGATATTAATAGGAAACTTATGGATCTAACATTGAAAGAGGAAGTCCCATCCCTTTAATCATCTTACCTGTTTAGGTTGCTCTAATATTTGAAGGTATGGACCATCTGCTGAACATGAAAACAACAAACAGAAAGCAAAAGAAACTGTGAGCCATCTCACATTTGCTATAAAATATAAAGCAAGTAAAAACTGAAATTATGTCTTTAAATAGAGGTTTCAAATTCATTTTTTAGCTAAAATTCCATAATGATATGACGTGCCTTCCTCAATTGAAGAGCAAATTTATTCTTAACAAGTTCTATATCTCTAGAGACTCACAATAAATAAATATTTGCTGAACCCCAAGAAAAGGCGAGATGTCTGTCAGGCAAGGATAAAGATGTCAATAGCTTCACAATCTTGTCTACTAACAAAGCATTTTTGAAATGACACAAATACCAGTTAAAAGCAGCAACCATTTCCTGGGCACCATGACATTTCCTTTTGCCTTCACATCATTAGACACAGACTTCCATTCCTCAAAGAGAATGTGCTCAGTGTGAAAGTATAAGAGGCTAAGCTAGCGCCTACACGTGTGAAATACACAGATAATGATCTCAGGCTACCTGCCTTTCCTGACGCTAAGTATTCGGTTACTTCCCCTTATTTGAATCCCTAAGTACTGCCTTTGTTTCCCAATTGGCCAGATTGTTTCTTTTCCCTCCCAAATCTAATTTGGTCTGTCAGACATAGTGGACTTTTCCTGTTAATCCATAGTTTTTGATGTTTGTATACAATTTCTGAATACTGTGCCGAATTCTTCTAAAATGGCACAAATATTTTATAAAATCCTGAAAATAATTTAATTGAAGATAGGTGCATTGTAATTAATTATTAAAAACACAAAAAGAAAACTAGAAGTTTAATCTATACCCTGACTATACCTGCCTTGGAAATTCAAAGGAAAGTCAGAATCTCTGATAGTATAAATACAAACTGTTCAATATGAGAAAGTCTCTAAGTTCCCCAGCTGGTTTCTATATCAATAGTATAATAACCCATAGCTCTGCAATAAATAGAGGCATATGGTGTTTCTCACTCATTTGACTGTAAATTAAGATGTTTGATACTAACAAAATTCTAGGAGAATGCATCTGTGCTCATTTCAGTTCACTGTCTCTTAGCCTGAAGTTCATTCTTTTAATAACAGAAGTTTACATTATTTTATTTATTATTTAAATAATGTTTCAAGTTTATTTTTTAATGAGAGAGAGAGAGACAGAGAGCGAGCACAAGCTGGGGAGAGGCAGATAGAGAGAGGGAGACACAGAATCTGAAGCAGGCTCTAGGCTCTGAGCTGTCAGCACAGAGCCCAATGTGGAACTCAAACCCATAAACCCCAAGATCATGACCTGAGCCGAAGTCAGACGCTTAACTGACTGAGCCACCCAGGAGCCCCCATATTATTTTAGATAAATACATTTACAAGGAAGATTTAATCCTTTATGTTGAAATTAAAAATAGACTGTAACTTAAGAGAGAATTTATTTTTATCTTTTCTGTATTATGATGAATCAGGATAAAGCTAGAAAACCGGAGCAACAAAGGTAGAATTATTTCCTGCTATTAGGCAAGAAATTTACAAGGAAGTCAGTTGAAAAATGACTGAATCTAGTAAAATATACACAAGAAAGGAAAAATGGGTAGTGGCTGGCCAAGGTATATGTAATTTAAGAAAATTATCTTCTCTTCTCTGTATGAAATTTATCCCTGGACACTTTCAAATACTTCTAAAAAAACTGCAGTTTAAAAATTCCAAAAACTGGCTAGAATTTAATTTTTGATAAGGAAATAAAACTGCTTAGCAATAGAAATATTTTCACACTACTAATATAGCCTGCGTGATAACGTAACAAATCTACTCATAAAAACATTCCCTCTAGGGGCGCCTGGGTGGCGCAGTCGGTTAAGCGTCCGACTTCAGCCAGGTCACGATCTCGCGGTCCGTGAGTTCGAGCCCCGCGTCGGGCTCTGGGCTGATGGCTCAGAGCCTGGAGCCTGTTTCCGATTCTGTGTCTCCCTCTCTCTCTGCCCCTCCCCCGTTCATGCTCTGTCTCTCTCTGTCCCAAAAATAAATAAACGTTGAAAAAAAAAATTAAAAAAAAACAAAAAAAAAAAAAAAAAAAAAATTCCCTCTAGAATGCTAAATCAAGAAGAGAGGTCTCTAAAAAAGCAACTTTTGTATGTCATGGAAAATACAGAAGAGTTGGATCACATCTACATTATATTTCAAGTCTCTCACTTATTAACTCTTCTAAAAATACTTGAAGTGTTGCTATTATTTTCGCTGTATGGTTTAATTTCCTTTAAATATGTGAAATTCCAAGGTTTGGGAATTTTATTAGTGAAATGGGGCCATTTTTCTCTTTTAGTGAACACACTTAAAAGTTGAGCCAACTAGAAAATTAGATTTGATATGCGTATATTCATTTTAATGCCAATTTTCTTTTGGCCACATTTCAATGCCATGAAGTAACATCCTATTATGTAGAGAAATTTAAATTACAGTATATATATTATGGACTTAAAAGTTATACCATATCCCACAGAATTTTCAACACGTGGTAGAACTAATAATAGTTTTAGATTTCAAGAAGATAAAACAGTCCATATGAGAATTTCAAGTTAATATTGGTTTACATAACCTTTCTATCCCTTTAAAATGTGAGTAAAACATCCATACATCTTGAATCATAAAAATTGGACCATGCCACTGCAACAAAGAGGGAAAATCCTAGCAGTAAAAATGATGAGGTAATAAGTGGAATATGAGGTTTTGAGGTATAATTTTAAAAGTTTTTCTAATACTATGGCAAAATAATTTCTACAACATGAAGCTCTGACCACAATATTTATGGAGACGTTTCTTTGGATAATCGTATTTCAACCTCCATAAACGTGATGTAATTAAAACAAAGCATCTACTCAGGGTACTGTTTGGCATTTACAGGGCATTAAATGGAAATGTTTATGTCTTCTCAGGGCAAAACCAAGTTCTTAAGAGTTTCAATAAAGCATTGATACTAAGAAAGATACTTTGAACCCCAGAATAAAAAGTTCACAGGAAACACAGAAGTTACCAAGATATTTACTTGTTCACAGGAAGCTGACCTAGAGCTCAGATTGGACAGCACTTCAAGGGACCTCAGATACGGCAGCCTGCATAGTATGTTTTGTGGGTAAAAAGAGAAAGGCCTCAGCAATACAACTTCTACTAGGGAAGGTGAACATATACCAGCTTTACTTTTTCCCTCCCAAGAATGCCTAGAAATACATAATAGAGATAAAAATGCAGAGAAACATTCTTACCTAAAAAAAAGAAAAGTGCGTACCATAGTTACAATACAACAATAATTAGAAGTGAGAATGGTACAAACTGGAAAGTCTTCCAAGAGGACAAGGAAGTCCACAGTAAGGAAAGAGCTGATGTCCATCTCAGTGATTACAACGCTCTCTGTTTGTTTTTTTAATTGTTTAAGTAATCTCTACACCCAGTGTGGGGCTCACACTTGTGACCCCGAGATCAACAGTCACATGCTCTGCTGACTAAGCCAGCCACATGCCCTAGTTACAAAACTCTTTGTTTTATATACAACTTCCATAATTTACTCACACTGCCTCAGAACATCTGTTAAGTCCCACTGGTGACTGGAGGAGCACATAAAAAGAGCCATCACATAAGGCTGACATACACATCAATTAACAGAAAGAGACTAAATGAATTGATTTTTTAAATCACTCATATGAGATTCAACAATTTGACAATGGTGATAATGCAGTCACGTTAGAAGGAAGGATGATTATCATGAGTTTTCTCCAATTGGTCAGAATGTGAAGCTAAAAGCTTTTTTAAAAGATGATTTTTCTACTGAGATGATTCTTATGATTTTTGTAAACTTTGTTTCCCCAGTGCCCAGCATACTGGATGGCACATAATAGG
Organism: Leopardus geoffroyi; assembly: GCF_018350155.1. NCBI lineage: Eukaryota > Metazoa > Chordata > Mammalia > Carnivora > Felidae > Leopardus > Leopardus geoffroyi. The sequence goes on from NC_059327.1 coordinate 119,660,828, forward strand.
AGCTCAAATAAATGCTTGGGGAATACATCTGAGAAGCTGAGACTACCTCACATACACACATACATACATACATACATACATATATGTATATGTATATACATGTATGTGTATATGTGTATACACACACACACACACACACACACACACACACACACAAATATTCTCTGTCAGGAGTTATATAGAACCTAGAGCTAACAAGATTGAGTGAAAAGGAAAATGATACAAGTAAAAAAATTCCTTCTGAGCTGTCTTGGCAGATATCACTAACAATTTAAGTCAGACAATGGATAAATGGGATAGAATATTTTCATGCAAATATAGTTCAAAAAAGTATAGTGAGGGGCACCTGGGTGGCTCAGTTCGTTAATCAAGCGTCCAACTCTTGATTTCTGCTTGGGTCATGATCTCACGGTTCATGAGATCGAGCCCCATGTCGGGCTCTATGCTGATGGGGAGTGGAGCCTGATGGGATCCTTTCTCTCCCTCTCTGCCCCTCCCCTGCTTGAGCACAAGCGCATGTGCAATCATGCTGTCTACCAAAACAAATAAATAAAACTTGAAAAGAAAAGTATGGTATAGTGAAAGTTGGTTTTTTAAAACATAAATCACCATTTCCTTTCTAGGTGTCTTACTGACTTTCTAAAAGAAGCTATTAGCAAATCTTGAATTTAAAAAAAAGCAAAAACAAAACATGTGACAGGGCAACAGAGATGAGGAGTTTTCTTACCTGTAGGTAGGGGCATCTCTGGTTGAAATATTTCTGGATTAAATATCGTATGAGTCAAAGGATCCAAATGAAACATCTGTAAAAAAGAAAATGTAAATAAGTCGATCCTTATTTTTCCAACATCGTATTAAATATTTGAATTTGCTACACATAAACCAGTTATTGGAAGAAAAACTAAAGCGAAAAAAAATCTGAAAATATTTCAAATCAGTATTTTAAAAATATGTTCATGAGACCTAGCTGAGTTCTCACGTGTACAGAACTTTACATGTGGGCTCATTTTTTTTGTGACAAAGGGATTTGAGAAGAATGGCCTAGCTACAAAGTCCAGAGAAGCCAGCACCCAGTATAGCTTGCTTACCAGGATATCTTCAGGGCCCCGTGTATGTTTAAAACAGAGCGGATCCTTAATCTTTTTTTAACAAATGACTTAAAACCTGTACTCTCTGAGAAATATGAGCATAAGAATATGATCTTAGAAATCCTAGAAATATTTCTTTGATAATGGTAAATGAACTACTCTAGCCATACGACTTCAAAGCCTGTAAGACTTAGGCAACAGCCCCAGAACAATTTACAGAAAAACTGAAAATATAACTTATGGTCTGAGCAGCAGATATAACTGAGCCCTGAGCTCCCTCATTTCTTTTTTTCCACCTTTGCTTAACTAGCACAGTGCAGAGTACCTGAAATCTAGTGGGTGTGGCAGGCTGGATAATGGCTCCCCTTAAGACACCTACATCCTAATCCCCAGAACCTTGAATGCTATCTCATAGAGCAAAAGGAGTTTGCAGATGTTATTAAATTAAGAATATGGACATAGAGAGCTACTTTTAAATTATCCAAGTGGGCCCAATAAGAGGGATAGAGGAGGTAGAAGTGAAGGTAGGAGGTGTGACAGTAGAAATAAGAAGTTGAAGTGATGAGGGTGTCACAAGCCAAGGAATGGAAGCAACCTCTAGAAGCTCAAGGAGGCAAAGAAAGGAAAGCCTCCAGAAGGAACGAGCCCTTCCAACACCTGGACTTCAGACTTCTGACACTTAGACTGTAAGAGAATACATTTGTGTTATTTTAAGTTACTAAATGTGTGGTAATTTGTAACAGTACCCAACAGAGAACTCATACAGTGGGCAGGGATCATGTGTTGATTCAATTATATATTCTATCCTGGTAAGTTACTAATAATTACTTATCCCAAGAGAAAATTTTCTTTCCATTTAGTTCATTTAGGACTTAAAATTCATATTTCTGGGGCTCCTGGGTGGCTCAGTCGGTTACGTGTCCAACTCTTGATTTTAGCTCAGGTCATGATCCCATGGTTTGTGAGTTCAAGCCCTGCGTTGGGCTCAGCGCTGACAGTGCAGAGCCTGCTTGGGATTCTCTTTCTCTCTTTCTCTCTCTCTCTCTCTCTCTCTCTCTCTCCCCCTGCCCCTCCCCTGCTCAAGCTCTGTCCTCTCTCAAAATAAATAAATAAACTTTAAATAATTAAATAAAATTCATATTTCTGGGCTTAGCATTTGTTTCAACCTAAATAAGTCATCTGTTTGAAATATCTGTGGGCTGCATAAAAACCAAACCATATTTCATATTTGTGATATACTAGTTAGTAAGTGTGCTAGAGCTGGTATTAAACAAAAAGAAAAACCAGCATTACAATTTACTCCTTTTCTTTATTAGTATAATATCAGAGGTTCCTGGAACCTAAGATCCTAGTATGCCTAGTTAAATGAAACGTAAGAAATACAGAGTTTAAATAAAGAACACTTCAGATCCAGTTGTGAGGTATGCAAATTTTCAATTGAGGAACAGCAAATGTGCTCCACACTTCAATGCTTAAGAGTAAAGTTCATCTACGCTATTCGTTGTTCGCTGGAAAGGAAATATAGGAATCAAAAAACATGTTATTGCAAAAACAGGCCCCACCGTATAGAGAGTATTCAGCAGTCTCAGAGCAGAAGAGATGACCTAGCAACTAATGTCGTCCTTAGGGTCCTGCAGGTGGCTAAAATGACTGAGTAGAGGGCAGAGCACTGGTCTGAGGAGAGATACACACATTCCACTTCTGACAAGGAAGACAAGCCGTGTTGTGCCCTGCAGCTTGCATTGTATATTAGGTTATGGTTGGAGAGCAAATTCCAGAATACATTAAAACACTGAGGATAGCTCACTGAGGACATGTGAACCTCAGGACATATACGCCATTAAGCTTCAGACAAGAAAAAAAAAAAACCCATACTACAAGGACCTCTTGCCTCAAAAATGGAAATATCAGAACATACCCCACCCCTGTTGCTGATGATCACAAAAGTGCCCACATAAGAAAAACTCTTGAAATGAATGTTTTCAGCAGGTTTTACTTTTGTGTGGCATAAAGGACCATCTCTTGCTGATAAGATTTCCTGTGTATAGACAGGAAAGCATGGTCTAAAACCAAGCAGAACATGCTTGTTAGAGTTTGCCTTTAAATGTTAGAGACAGCATATTAAAAGTGAAAGGTAAAACACAGGTTTTGATAATATGAGTAGCCAAATATCTTTTTTGCTGTAATCAAAGAAAATGTTCCTAGATTGATCCCTCTAACACCATTTGTATAATAAAATTCCACAGGAGCATCTTAATGTGAAAAGCTATGCCCACCCATTCTTTCTAAATAAATCAGAACATTATCAACAGTAATGAATGCTACACAAGTCCATTTTATTTGAAGAAGTGATACCAGATCCCTTAAAAACGATTTCACTTTTGGTTTTATTTTCCTGATTGCTTGCATGCATAAATTTGGAAAATCCATTTTTTAGGTGGTAGCCACCAAAGTTTTAATGTGAAATGATTACGAATCTTGGACTAGGGTGTCCTGGTACCTAGTTTTCTCTCTCTTTGTCTTCCCTAGCAAACTACATTTTCCAAATCACAGCTTACATGGGCTTTCTCTGGAAAGTCACTCATAATCCTGCTCTGCCCTCCAGGTAGTAGAGCGATCCCTTTCCACATTTCTGGCTCATTCTGTGCAGAATACTATGATGACATTTATCACCATATAGAAACTGTTCATACCTCTGTCCCTTGTATTAGAATGGCAGCTATATTAGGGTGTGTGTATCACTTCTGTAGTCCTCCTTAGTCAATGTTCTAATGCCTCAACAAACAGCTGATGAATGAATAAATCTCAATATTTTAAATACTTCTTAAAAATCATCACATTAAAAATTTAATATTGGGGCGCCTGGGTGGCGCAGTCGGTTGAGCGTCCGACTTCAGCCAGGTCACGATCTCGCGGTCCGTGAGTTTGAGCCCCGCGTCGGGCTCTGGGCTGATGGCTCAGAGCCTGGAGCCTGCTTCCGATTCTGTGTCTCCCTCTCTCTCTGCCCCTCCCCCGTTCATGCTCTGTCTCTCTCTGTCCCAAAAAAAATAAATAAACGTTGAAAAAAAAATTTAATATTGCTATTATGCTTACCCTAGTGCCTGAAAGTTGCTTTCAAATGGTTTATCTAACATACATATAATATAAAAAATATAAAACACATGTCTATGTGTGTATAGACACAGAGAGAAAGAGAGGGAGGCAGGAGAGAGGGAGACAGAGGGAAAGACGGGGAAGAAGCAAAATATTAATAACCAACAAAGATTTGTTGAGTATTCAATATTTCTATAGGCCTAAAATTTTTCAAAGTAAAAAGTTGGGTGAAAAAGTTGGTATCCCTTCTTAATTGAAAATAGAATTATAATGAACAGTTTTAAGTTCCTAAAACACATTCATTGCCCATTCAGTCTTTTCAACACCCCTTAGAGTGGGGGGGGGGCAGCATTCCTATCCCTTATTTCTTTGCAAATAAGAAAAGTGGGACTGGGGGGAGGCAGGTGTAAGTGATTCCTCAAGTTTAAAGAGCTGTTTGTTCAGTGGCAGCCAGCACCTACATAAAGATACTCGAATTTTAAGGCCAAGGTCTTTTCACTACACTAATCTGCCTCCTCATCAGATGAATTTTAAATACTTTGTGTTCCCCCCGCAAAAGATACATTCAAGCTCTAATCCCCAGTACCTGTGTACTTTACTTAGAAATAGAGTCTTTGCAGAAGTAATCAACTTAAGATGAGGTCAGACGGAAGGGTGGGCCCTAAATCCAATGACTGGTGACTGCATCAGAGAAGAGAGAGGGAGATTTGGATACAGAGACACAGGGAAGAAGGTGGGTCTGCAGGAATGATGCAGCCACAGCCAAGGAGCACCGAGGGTTGCTGGTGACCACCAGAAGCTTGGAGAGAGGCCTGGGACAGATTCTCCTTCAGAACTTCCAGAAGGAACCAACCTTGTCATCATGTTGATTTTGGATTTTGGTATTCTAGCCTCCAGAACAGTGAGAGAATATATTTCCGTTTTTTTAAGCCACATGGTTTGTGATAATTTGTTACTGTAGCCCTAGGAAATTAATATGGTAGTTATCATTTGATCTGTAGATATATAATTTTTATGCAACAGTATGTGTGATGAAAGGGTTTCAGTTACTTATTTTCTATGGCATGTCCTCTCTGACCTTACATGTAGGGACAAGGAAACTGCAACGACAATTTAAAATAAATTTTTACCAACTTTAGAGTTTTCCTGACAAATACGGTGGCTGTTTCTATATATTTTAAAATATGATTACATTTATAAAAAATTATCAGTTAAATTATAATACTCACTTGTTCATGTGCTCCCAAATATGAATCGTCTTCTGCCATTCTGGAGCTATATATCAAAACAAAACAAAACTTTAAGAATGGAATGACACTTAAGAATTCCATCAGGTAGGGGGCGCCTGGGTGGCTCAGTTGGTTAAGCGTCGGACTCTTGATCTGGGCTCACAATCTCATGGTTCGTGAGATGGAGCCCCTTGTCAGGCTCTGCCTTCGTAGCACAGAGCCTGCTTGGGATTCTGTCTCTCCCTCTCTCTGCCCTCCCTCTCTCACCCCCCAAACCTCATTCACAGTCTCTCTCGAAATAAACTTAAAAAAAAAAAAAAAAAAAAAGAATTCCACCATGCAGGAGTAAACCATATTATTCCAGTAAGACCAAACATAATCCTTTAAAAAGATTTTAGGAGGGGAACATCTTCCTTAGAAGAGTAGTTCCTCTTTGGAATCTAACAGCAGGAAAATTGCACCATCGAGGAATTAACACTTATGTACAATCCGAAATCCTTATGTCAAGCTCACAACAGTGTCCTGGAGTCTGGTACAATCCATCCTCTGCATAAAGATCATACACACTCACATTCTTAGGTCATTCCTTTTTGTCACCATCTAGACTTGAAGGATTTAGTCTTAGCTCTTTGTGCAGATTATTTTCCAACCTTTCAAGAATTCTGTGATGGTCTTAGAACTGTGTCCAAGTTTTCTACCTGCTGCTTGAGCTAAGAAGCTCTGAGAAGGTCCTCCTGCCTCACACTTCCTTAGAATTAGGGATGGCCATTTGATGAAACGCTCACCGGTGGGCCATTGGAAATACTGCGTGCCATTCCCAGGTCTATTGCTCTAGGTCCTTGACATGCTTCCTTCGTGGTTTTGTTTTTTTTCTCTTTCCTGCTGGATAAGACCTAGACGTGAAGAAGACCCAGCCTCTACCACATAGATGATGATAAGTGGCAGCTGACGCTGGTGGTGATGTAGAAAGAAATAAATTCCCTTGTTCTTTAACCTCGTGTGTCGTGGGGTCTCGCTATTACAACAGTCTAGTCTTTACCCTAATGACTACATTACCTAACAGTCTAGTAAGGACAAAATCCTCCAAAGAGGATCCTGGCTTCCAATGAAATCCTCTCCTGCTAGTGACCTCTGTGACTTATAAGGAGTGGACAAGCCTTGTGAGGATTGCTAGTGGGATACAAAGCAGTGTCCAGCTTCAGCAAAAGGGAAAAGGCTACATCCTATAGAATAAGAACTCCATGCAGATTTTAAAGAAATATTTGTCTCAAATAAGAAAGATTTATAATGCAATCTTCCTGCTGAAGATTTACAAATAACTGTAATCAATTAAGATAAGCAGTTAAAAAAAGGAAAATTGCCCTGATACCATAGAAAGGAATTAAGAGATTCAAAATTCCAGAGTTCTTCCACTGCTGGGAGTGTGACTCTGGATATATGGCCTCTGTTTCCTCATATGTAAAATGAAAGGTTTTGATGGGATGGACCTTTGAAAACAGTAGAATTTGTTGAGCTTGGAGTTATGTTAGTTAGCTAACAAATGCTTATTGAAAGAACAAATCACAACTCTTTTTGTAAACCTGGATTTTTATATGTACTTAGGTATATATCTATATTCAAGAATCACTATAGGGGTGCCTGGGTGGCTCAGTCAGTTAAGCGTCTGACTTCAGCTCAGGTCATGATCTCATAGTTTGTGGGTTCGAGCCCCACGTCAGGCTCTGTGCTGACAGCTCAGAGCCTGGAGCCTGCTTCGCATTGTGTGTGTGTATCTCTGTGTGTGTGTGTGTGTGTGTGTGTGTGTGTGTGTGTGTGTGTATGTGTGTGTCCCTCCCCCACTTGTTCTCTCTCTCTCTCAAAAATAAACACGTAAAAGAAAAGAATCACTATAATAAATTTCAGGTATTTAAAGAATACTAATAAAATAAGTGTTACCTTGAAATACAGTGCTAATACCAGTTATAATACTCTTGGGAACAATCCTTATTCTTAGAACACTACAGGACTCCAAACTTCCAAGAAAAATATTAAGACAATTTTTTTTATCTTTAGGTTTTCCGTTAATGTGAGCTGACTACGTGAATCCTGTCAAACAATCTTAGCACATGGTCTTCAAAACAGAGGTGAGACTGTTGGCTTGCTAAAATGACAGAATCCATTCAGTACCTGTTACTCTGATTATATATGTGTGTGTAGATGTGTACATAGATCTGTGGATGGTTTCCTGAACTTTGAATGGATAGATTCAGTAGCAAGTGGCCCTCACTCTGATTTTAAAACTCATTCTTATCATGATCATTACTGCAGTTAAAACTTTAATTAAGGGGCGCCTGGGTGGCTCAGTCAGTTGAGCGTCTGACTTCAGCTCAGGTCATGATCTCGCAGCCTGTGAGTTCGAGCCCTGCATCGGGCTCTGTGCTGACAGCTCAAAGCCTGGAGCCTACTTCTGATTCTGTGTTTCCTTCTTTCTCTGCCCCTCCCTCACTCATGCTCTGTCTCTTTCTCTCTGTCAAAAATAAAAATAAACATTAAAAAAAAAACACTTTAATTAAGATCTCTAACCTGTAGGCACAGGACAAGCTACCCAAGTAAATACAGTCCTCTTGCCAACATCATCCCCATGATTTTTGCACAAATGTGTGGCAAAAGATCACAGTTTTAAAAGCCCAACAGCAGCCCAAGAGATACCCGGTGGTGATTAAAATATGAACTTTTACAAGCTTTGTAAGATAGTTAAGTTTGCTGTGAAGAGCTGAGGTGATAGTAATCCTACAGTGATGTCAATGTTAATTCATAATTTAAAAATAAAATGTCAAAAGAAACCAAGAATTATTTGGAAAGGATGAATCATTGAGTACTATTTGCATTAATTGTAAAAGCAGGGTTTTATTACAAAGTTTTGAAATACCAAATAAGTCTTTGGAACTGAAGGATCAGGAAAGACCAGGGAAAGCCCCTACTGCCCCCCTACTCCCTGAGCCCTTCCTCTCACTTTCCCTTTGCACAGTTCCGTGCTTTTGAGGAAGGACCGTGAAACAGAAAGGAAGATATTGGGTTGACTGGTGAGGAGATGGGCTTAAGCTCTGCATCTCTCTCCTATAATGGTTGAGGCTTTCAGGAAAATTTTCACACCGTGGAAAGAGAAATAGAAAATGTAACTAGCTAGCAATAAAAACAGCTTCTCCAGGGAATTGTGTGTATTTCTCACACGAGAGGCATAATGTTATAACTGGCTATGTTCTGAATATGTGACGAGCGCTACATGAAATGCCTAACGGATCATTTTCTGCACATCTGTGACAATCTCACCACTGACACCAAAGGCCAGCACAAAGAGTTGTTAGTGAAGGCAGCAAGGCCAAGGCCACTTCCTTTCTTATAACTGGAGACATTTTCTAGGATCAGATATATTCACATTTTTTGAGGGCCCACTGTAAGAAAACATACTCTTTTTATTCTATTAGATTTCATAAAAAGAAAAAAACAAAACATTTCAAACCCATTGATTTCATGACCGTCTAATGGGTCATAATCTGCAGTCGGAAAAACAGAACTTCAGGTGCCATTCAGAGGATGTGGGTGGGAATCAGAGAGATAGTGTCTCTATTTTTAAGATTATATTCAGCTATAACAGACCCTACTTAGGTGTAATTTTAATACTTTATCCTGGTATGAGGAAGAATGACAAGAAAAAGAGTGACTTTTCACCATTTTTCTGTTGCATGATAAATTGATATAGAGAAAAGCTATGCTGGAGTTTCTTTCCTTTTTAAAAACATTTTTTTGGTTTATCTATTTTGACAGAGAGAGAGAGAGAGAGAGAGAGAGAGAGAGAGAGCAAGCAGGGGAGGGGCAGAGAGAAAGGAGAGAGAAATAATCCCAAGTAGGCTCCAAGCTGTCAACTCGGAGCCCAATGTGGGGCTCGAACTCACAAACTGTGAGATCATGACCTGAGCTGAAACCAAGAGTCAGATGCTTAACCAACTGAGCCACCCATGCATGCCTGGAGTTTTTTTCTTTAGAGGAATTTTTTGGAGGAAGTGTACTGTAAGACATACACACATGTGTGCTACATACAATGTGAAACATTCAACTGCGACTATCTTTTGACTCTGTAATTCCATGTCCAGAAAGTTGTACTAAAGAATTATATGAGTGGGGCGCCTGGGTGGCTCAGTCGGTTAAGCGGCCGACTTCGACTCAGGTCACGATCTCGCGGTCTGTGAGTTTGAGCCCCGCGTCGGGCTCTGGGCTGACAGCTCAGAGCCTGGAGCCTGCTTCGGATTCTGTGTCTCTCTCTCTCTGACCCTCCCCCGTTCATGCTCTGTCTCTCTCTGTCTCAAAATAAATAAACGTTAAAAAAAAAAATGAAAAAAAAAATAAAATAAATAAAGAATTATATGAGTAAGCGTGCAAAAATAAATCAATAAATAAGGACAAGGATATGCATTGCCACACAAAAAAACTGGAAACAATCTAAATGTCCTTTGATAGCAGATTGTTTAATTACAATTATGCTACACTCACACCTTATATATTATGTAACTGTTAAAAAGAATAATTTGGATCCATATATAGTGACATGGAGACTATTGCTCCCTAAGTTATACATTCCTATGTTTTAATTTTCTAACTCATTTATTTGATTAGAAATAGACATTTTTAAGAAAAAAAGAGAAAAATCAAACGCTGTGCTGAACGTGAAGTTTAACTGTGACATCTTTAATAATTAGTGACATATAGTGAATAAAAAATGAAGTATAAATGAGCGAAAAATTTCTAAGCACTACTGGAATCCTCCTCATAATAAATATAATAGAAAAAGTTAACTTTAAAGGGGCTTTTTATTTACATCTTTCTTGTGAGATATCGGCTTAATGATGATGAAAGAAAAGTTAATGGTGGGTTTGCTTTTCTCAGAATAGCTGATTTTTAAAAGTTTTTGAAAAAAAAACAATATTTGCAATCTACCGCATTCAGATTTATATAAACTCATTTTCCGTATTTTTCCACGCCTTCATCCATCTTCAGCTCTGGATTGTTTTATTTGAGTGCAGTGAGACTATGTGACCAATGCAGAAGTGCTACCTCATAAGTACAAACACATTGCGGTTGGAGTCGGTGTGAGGTCCCTGTCACAATGGAATGTCAATCTAATAGAGATGGCAGATACATACACAACATTCGACTATTAGCTCATGCAAAGCTTATTAACATAGTTAATGGGACATAGTAAATGTTAACCATTTTGTTAGAGCATAATAAATATATGTCTATATTAAATTACAGGAAGGAAGAGTAATAGAGACAGTGAAGGTTTTAGGCATTCTGAGAAGAATCAAATGTCTACGGCCATGCCGCCCCGAGCGTACCCTGTCTTGTCTGAGAAGAATCAAGTACTTTTCTTTCCTATTCTACATTTATAGGCACACTGCCACATTCCCTCCTTAACCCTATCCTTACCACTGTTGAATAAAATGCTTGCATTTTGCCACTAGGGACATTTGGCAATGTCTGGAGACATCTTTAGCTGTCACACTAGGTGGATGGTCTAGTGTGTAGAGGTTAGAAATTTGTTAAACATCCCATAATGCAGAGGACAGCCTTTTACAATGAAGAAGCATCTGACCCTCAATGTCAATAATACCAAGAAAGAGAAACCCTGATGAAAGGCATCATATGACTTTGGTTCACATGAAAGAAAGACTTTGGTTCTTTAGAAAGAACTAAACTTTATTGATTACCTCCCAGAAATCAGGAATCATAGCTGGTGCTTCACATTTTTCACTTAATTTACACACTATTCCTGAGGAATAGGGTCCCAGATGAGAAAACTGAGGTTTACAGACAGTAAGTCATTTGCTGAGGTTGACAGAGTAATGCTAGCCAATTTGACTCCACAGACTACGATGTGTTCATTTACCTAAGAGGCAGATGCGATCTTTTCCTTGACCTCTAATTTTATTCATTTTAATACAGCACTTTGCTGCAGGCTTCCTGAATGTTCTGGTTGGAGCTAGTCTACCCATAGCAGAACCCGAAAAGCAGAATAGGACTGTGACAATGCACTCAAGTGAGTTCTTCCTGAGATAATCAAATGTGAAGGTAAAAATGCCAAACAATAATAGCTCAAGCAGTAGTTGCTTTTTATTTTGTTTTGTTTTAAATATCTCCTTTGTTCAATTACAAAGAATAGAAGGAAAATCAAGAGACTCTCTTTCTGAAATATGTCCATAGGAAACACCATAATTCACTAATGACATGATAAAAGTATGTATATCTTTAAAACTAAAGTATACTGAGGGGTGTCTGGGTGGCTCAGTCGGCTGAGCGTGTGACTTCGACTCAGGTCATGATCTCGCTGCTCGTGAGTTCGAGCCCCACATCAGACTCTGTGCTGACAGCTTGGAGCCTGGAACCTGCTTTGGATTCTGTGTCTCCCTCTCTCTCTGCCCCTCCTCCACTCACACTCTGTCTCTCAAAATAAATAAACATTAAAAAAAAACAAAGCTAAAGTATATTGAAATATTTCTTGAATGCATTGCTCCCTTCATTAATTTAGTCATTCATTAAAAAAATATTTAGGCTTCCTATGTGTCAGTTACCAAAAACAGCAAAATATACAAGAGTGTACTCCCAGAGCCTACAGTTGTGGTAGACTGAAAACAATGATCCAACATTCTTTGCAACTCTACCCAACAAAAGGTAAAATCGACTTCTCCATCCCTTGAATCCTGGCAGGGCTGTTACTTGCGTCTGTACAACAGAATGAGAAAGAAGCGTGAGTTTTAAATGCAAGCTTCAATAAGACTTGCCACAACCACTCTTGCTCTCGTGGAACACTGCTGCCAAGGGAACAAGCCTGAGCTCGCCACTGGAGGATGAGAGATCGTGTGGGGCAGGGAGGCACAGTCCAGGTTGAGGCACCCCTAGACCAAACAGCATCAGATGAGCAACCAGAAGACTTCAGAGGTCAGCAGAGCCAGCCCAGACCAGATGACCCACAGAGCCCACCAAATTGAGACAAATAACAAATGTCTGTGTTTTAATTAGCTTTGTGGTAATTTTTTACACAGCAAAAGCCAACTAATGTGACAGTTTAGTAAGTAGAAAGACAAATAAGGAAAACCAATGCAACATGGTAAGTGTCATGGGAAATGGAGGGTGTGTATGGCATGGGTTAGTCATTGTGGTAATTCAGTAATTACATTTTCTTTGTTAGGGTCCTATTCACAACTCCCCCCCCCCAAATTTGTACTCATTTTTACTGTATTTGCTTATTCAGTTCCTAACACAAAGGAAACAAGTACATTAGCCAAAAATACTGTGATGTAAACATAAATAAAATCAGTACTGTTAAAACCTACAAAATGTAAATATTAATACATGGCTGCTAGCTTTAAACAGTGATACGATTAAAAAACAAATTATAGTATTTTAAAGTTTTTTTTTTTAAGTTTATTTTGAGAGAGGGAGAGAGAGAGAGCACACAAACTGGGGAGGGGCAAAGAGAAGGAGAGACAGAATCCCAAGAGGGCTCTGCACCATTAGCACAAGAGCCCAATGCGGGGCTTGAAACTATGAGATCATGACCTGAGCTGAGATCAAGAGCCAGATGCTTAACCAACTGCGCCACCCAGCCTCCCCAAAAATGAATTACAATCTTTTAATACTATCAACTCTCTAATATCTAAAATCAAATTAATTATTCCTGCAGCAATGGCCCTGTTCTTGACTTTCCAATTTCTGCCAGTATATCATTGTCTCAGATACGCAGTCACCATTTCCTCCTTTCCTTCTCCTTATCTCACACATATTCAATCAATAGCTGACTTCTGCTGATTTCTTCCTTGTGTTCTTTCTTGTATCTGCCCCTCCTATCCATTCCCACTGTTGTACCCTACTTGAACTTTCACTGCCTCACTTCTGAATGATAGTAGTAGTCTCCCTAAGATTCTCCCTTATTGTGGTGTTTCTTCTTCCTTAAGCACCTTTAATATTATTTCCATATTACTTACAAGATAAAGTCAAAAGCCCTCAACCACTCAGCTTATTATATTACATTAAATCATATTACAAACATCACCTATTACTATGTCCTAACCCAAACCCCTTATTACAGGCAGATTGATCATTCAAAAATGGCTTGCTCATTGCCACCTTGTATTTTGTTTCACAGTAGCCTTGCATCCTGAAATGCCATCTTCCCAATTTAAATATCACCTACTCCTTAAGCCTCTACTCAAATCCGACCTCTGCCCAGAAACTCTGTATTTTCTCTGTAACCTATAGGTATGTTGTCCACATAAGGGCTATCACACTTATGTGTACTGGTGATTTTACCCTTGATAACATACTGTTCTACTGCAATTTAACTATACATACATAGATATAATCTTGTTAAGTGGATATAAATGCCTAAAAAGCAGACACGAGGGCTTTACTTCTTTGTATCACCAAATTAGTAATACTAAGTACTTAAAAAAAAAATTTTTTTTTTTAACGTTTATTTATTTTTGAGACAGAGAGAGACAGAGCATGAACAGGGGAGGGGCAGAGAGAGAGGGAGACACAGAATCTGAAACAGGCTCCAGGCTCTGAGCTGTCAGCACAGAGCCGACGCGGGGCTCGAACCCACAGACCGTGAGATCATGACCTGAGCCGAAGTCGGACGCTCAACCGACCAAGCCACCCAGGCGCCCCCTAAGAACTTTTTAAAAATTAGTATTATATAAATGGTAGAAAACACTGCAATTTCAGATTTGTCAAAATGTGGACTTCTGGTTTCAGTCATGTCAGGGTAACAATTACTGAGCTTGCCCTACTCAACTGTAAAACTATACAAAATACTTGAAGCAATAATGGAAGACACTGGACAAGACATAGCATTGGGCTATACACCACAAGAGAATGGAAACACTTAAGGTGAGCTCCGAATTCACTTTAAAAAAAATTTTTTTTTAACTTTTTTTTTTATTTATTTTGAGACAGAGAGAGACAGAGCATGAACGGGGGAGGGTCAGAGAGAGAGGGAGACACAGAATCTGAAACAGGCTCCAGGCTCTGAGCTGTCAGCACAGAGCCTGACGCGGGGCTCAAACTCACGGACCGCGAGATCATGACCTGAGCCGAAGTCGGCCGCTTAACTGACTGAGCCACCCAGGCGTCCCCGAATTCACTTTTTGACCGAGTATGTTCCAAACCATGACACAAGGAAGTAGAGTCCAAACAGAACAGCAATCTCTCTGGGCAGAGCATCAGAAATGAGGAATTTCCACAGAAAAAAAGGCTCAGAAATATGCATAGGGGTCACCTCTGGTCAATCAATAAATATTACGCTGTATTAGTGCAGAACCAGACTCTGCAAAGCCTACTGGAAAAAGATAGATGCCAGGGATCTAAGAGCTAAATGGAGGTTCCAGAAGTTTTGAGAACCTATAAGAGACATTGAAGTTCCAATTACCCAGGATGAAGAGATATCACTGAACAATCTGAGGATTCAGGTTTGACCCCAGAAAGATCATACTATTGGAATAAAGAACATACCCAAGAATAAAGGCTACTCTAAACTCATCTTTTTAAAAACAGGTGATTCACCAGTAAATTTATTGCCTATTACCAAAAAAAAGACTCAACACTCTTGAAAGGAAGACCAAACTACATACTCTCTACAATGTAGTACCCACAATGGACAATAAAAAAGGACAAAACATATGAAGAAGTAGGAAAATATGACTCAAAAGAAAACAATGACACAAATTGTGGAATTAGCAACCAGTGACTTTAAAACCATTAATAGGGGCGCCTGGGTGGCGCAGTCGGTTAAGCGTCCGACTTCAGCCAGGTCATGATCTCGCGGCCCGTGAGTTCGAGCCCCGCGTCAGACTCTGGGCTGATGGCCCAGAGCCTGGAGCCTGTTTCCGATTCTGTGTCTCCCTCTCTCTCTGCCCCTTCCCCGTTCATGCTCTGTCTCTCTCTGTCCCAGAAATAAATAAACGTTGAAAAAAAAAAATTAAAAAAAAAAAACGATTAATAGCAATATGTCCAAAAATATAAAGGAAAAGATGAATATAATATATGGATCAGGAATCCTGGAAGATAAATTGAAATAAAAAAGAAAAAGAACCACGGACAATTTTATTTACTTAAAAAAATTTTTTTAGTGTTTATTTTTGAGAGAGAGAGACAGAGACAGAGTGCAAGCAGGGGAGGGGCAGAGAAAGGGAGCCACAGAATCCAAAGCAGGCTCCAGGCTCCGAGCTGTCAGCACAGAGTCCGATGTGGGGCTCAAACTCACAAACTGTGAGATCATGACCTGAGCTGAAGTCGGACACTTAACCAACTGAGCCACCCAGGGGCCCTGGAAAATTATAGATCAAAATGGGATTTCACTAGGTGACCTGATCAGCATATTGAAAACTATAGAAGAAAGGATAAATAAACTTTAATAATAGTCAGTAAAAACTATCTAAAGTGCAGAGATAAAAAGCAGAAAGAAATTAAGATACTTTTAGTGACCTATGAGACAGTATCAGGTGGTCTTACATATGCGTAATTTAGAGCCCTAGAAAGAGAGAGAAGAAAAAATATTTGAAGAAATGGCCAAGAATTTTCTAAACATGATTTAAAAATAATTTTTTAAGTTTATTTATTTATTTTGAGAGAGAGAGAACACAAGCAGGGGAGGGGCAGAGAGAGAGAGGGAGAGAGATAATCCCAAGCAAGCTCCACACTGTCAGCACCAAGCCCGATGTGGGGCTCAAACTTACAAACTGTGAGATCATGACCTGAGCAGAAATCAAGTCAGATGTTTAAGCAACTGATCCACCCAGTAGACCTCACAAATATGATTTAAAAAAAAAAAATCAACCCATAGATCCAAGAATCTCAAAGATCCCCATGTTGGATAAACACAAATAAAAACATGCTTAGTCATATCACAACTAAACTGATAAAAATTAATACAAAAGATGGGGCTTCTGGGTGGCTCAGTTGGTTGCGCATCCAACTCTCGATTTCAGCTCAGGTCATGATCCCAGGGTCGTGGGATCCAGCCCTGAGTAAGGTCCACGCTGAGCGTGGAGTCTGCCTAAGATTCTATTTTTCTCCCTCTGCCCCTCTACCTTGCTCATATGCTCTCTCTCTCTAAAATAAAATAAAGGTATTTTTATTCTATGCTAAAGTAATGCTAAAGAAAACAATACTAAAAGCACCCAAGGACAAGGGAGAATAATGATAAGCATGATGGCTGACTTCTCATCAAAAATGACGGAAGTGCTGAAAGACAAAGTTTAGTGTACAGTTCTATACTCAGAAAAAATACCCTTTAAAAATTAAGGTGAAATTGACATTTTTCAAATAAACAACAGCTGAGAGAATTGCATGATCAGTAGGCCTGCTGCATGTTAAAGAAAGTTTTTCATGCTGAAGGAAAATGATACCAGACAGAAACTTGTATCTACATGAAAGAATGAAAAATGCCAAAGATGATGAAAATGTGTGTAAGTAGAAGGCTTTTTTTCATATGCTATTAAAAAAATACAACATATTTTGGGGTTTATAGCATATGCAGAAGTAAAATGCACAACAAAAATAGCACAGAGGAAGGGAAAAGGACAAATGGAAGTATACCATTGTCAAGTTCTCACATTATATGTAAGAAATTATATGTAAGGAATGTTATTGCATTAATTTATGGTAGATTCGAGGATGCATATTATAATCCCTAAGGTAACCAGTTTAAAGTATAGCCAATGAAGGAGATGAAATGGAATTTAAAAACTAAACTTGGGGGCGCCTGGGTGGCGCAGTCGGTTAAGCGTCCGACTTCAGCCAGGTCATGATCTCGCGGTCCGTGAGTTCGAGCCCCGCGTCAGGCTCTGGGCTGATGGCTCAGAGCCTGGAGCCTGTTCCCGATTCTGTGCTTCCCTCTCTCTCTGACCCTCCCCCGTTCATGCTCTGTCTCTCTCTGTCCCGAAAATAAATAAACGTTGAAAAAAAAAATTTTTTTTAAATAAAAAAATAAAAAAATAAAAATAAAAACTAAACTTGACTGGGGTGCCTGGGAGACTCATTGAGTTGAGCATCCAACTCTTGATCTCAGCTCAGGTCTTGATCTCAGGGTCATGAGTTCAAGCCCCACATTGGGCTCCATGCTGGGTGTGAAGCCTACTTAAAAATAAATAAACAAGTAAGAACTAAACTTATTCAAAGATGGCCAGAAAAGAGGAAAAAATGAATAAAGAGCAGATGGCACAAACAGTTAACTACTACCAAGATGGCAGCTTAAACCCAACCACAACAATAATAACATTAAATGGAAATGAACTAAATGAGCCAAAAGAAAGTAAAGGTAAGTCAGACTGGACAAAAAAAGCAAGACCCAAGCCTATGCATTTCATAGGAATTACACTTTAATGTAAAAGACTCAAATAGTTTAAAAGTATCAGGATGGAAAGTTATGCCAGTTATACCATGGAAATACTAAACATAAAAAATCAGGGTATACTAAAATATCACATACAGTAGACCTCAAGAGAAGAAATATTACCAGGGGTGAAGAGAAACATTTCTTAAGAATAAAAGGGTTAATTCATGACAGAGAAATAATGATCCTAATGTGTATGTACGTATTAACAGAATTTCAAAATACAAGAAGCAAAAAGTGGCAGAACTAAAGGAAGAAACAGAAATATCTATAATTATAGTAAAGATTTGTAACACTCCTCTCTCAGTAAATGATGAAACCAAATCAACAGAACATCAGTAAAGATACAGAAAATTTAGAACAACATCATTAATAAAACTAAATGCTTTGATTTTGAAAAGCACTTAGTTCTATGCATTAGAACTGAGAACACTCCACCAATGAGTGTGGAAGACACATTCTTTTCAAGTGTACATGAAACAGTCACAAAGACAGACCATATGCTGGACCATAAAACAAGACTCAATAAATTGTAAAGAAGTGAAAGCATACAGATAGGTTATCTAAACATAATGAAATTCAATTAGAAACCAATGACAGAAAGATATCTAGAAAATCCTCAAATACATATAATTAAGTCAAGATGCTAAACTGGGGGGGAGAAAAGTACCTCTTAGAATCAATAAACCATAGTAAATATAATCTCTTTCACTCTGTGAGAGAAGCATCTAAATTCTTGCTCTATCATGTCTTCCGTAACCATGGAGGACAGGGATTTTCTTAGAAAGATCAGAATGCATTCCAATGTGTTCCATAAGTATCAAATCTTTGCCTATGCTTGTTTTCTTAATCTAGATGACTGAAATTTATAGGATCAAAAAGATGTTTTAGACATTTTCTAATCATAATTGAGTTCATATATATTAAATGAACTTAGATTCCATTCTAAGTAAAATTGCTTTTTATTAATAGCATAGTAGGATAAATATGGTGAATGTAAATTTGTATAGCTAGAGAACTTCTCTAAAGATTACAGTATATTAGATAAAACCTTACATGTTATAGCTGAAGTCACTCATGAGCTACTGCTGCCTTCCATTTCCATATAAAAACCAATTCAATACAGGGGGCGCCTGGGTGGCGCAGTCGGTTAAGCGTCCGACTTCAGCCAGGTCACGATCTCGCGGTCCGTGGGTTCGAGCCCTGTGTCAGGCTCTGGGCTGATGGCTCAGAGCCTGGAGCCTGTTTCTGATTCTGTGTCTCCCTCTCTCTCTGCCCCTCCCCCGTTCATGCTCTGTCTCTCTCTGTCCCAAAAATAAATAAACATTGAAAAAAAAAATTAAAAAAAAGAAACAACAATTCAATACATTTACTCAAAGTGTGAGGTCTTTCATTCAGGTGGCATCAGAAAAGGATTTGACTTATTACAGATTTCTTTTCTAAAAATAGAGGATGATGGTGGGGGTAGGGGATGAGGGATGGATAGGTGGAACATAGGGGATTTTTAGGGCAGTAAAAATATTCTTGTATGAAACCATAATGATGGATACATGTCATTATACATTTGCCCAAACCCACAGAACACGCAACACCAAGAATGAACCATATATAAACTATGGACTTTGGGTGCTTGCAATGTGTCAATGTAGGTTCATCCCTTGTAACAAATGTACCACTCTGAAAGGAGATATTGATAATGGGGAAACTCTGCTTGTATAGGCGCAAGGGTATATGGGAAATCTCTTGTACCTTACCCTCAATTTTGCTGTGAACCTTAAACTTCTCTAAAAAAAATTAAGTCTTAACTTAAAAAATGGAGTGCAACCAAATTTTAATTTCATGTCTGATCTTCTTCTTATGTACCATTTTGGAGTATTTGTACTTTCAGGCTGAAAAGGAAATAGACCTCAAGAATTATGAATTAGAGATTAATATTTTGACCAGCTATAGAGAAACTGATCAAGTTCTCTTAAATTTGAATATGACAACTTCAGTTTGGACTTCATTTTTATTTATCCCCAAATGCTGATAAAAGTGCATCCTTTATGTTTTAAATGCAAAGGACTAATTACGTGAACCAGCAACTCTTGGTTCTCTGGATGAGGTGACAGTTGCCCTGGAGGGAGAAAAGGGTTTCCTTGAAGAAATGAGCACAACAATGACCTTCCAATTACCCACACACAAATGTGATCTGCAAGCATCAAAATCAGGCCTCACACAGGGACCTTTCAGTCCTGGAATCTAGTTACGAAGCCGTTTCCACACTGACCACTCACACAGATAAATCCTTCAATTTATGCAGATGCCAATGTATAAAGTGAGCAGGAAGAAAAAAGTGAACTACATTCTCCTCCATGTCTGATAAGGTCTGATGTGAATACTCCTTTCTCCCACATCTCTTTGTCAGTGACCTTGACTGCTGGGCAATAAACAAAATATTCACTCAAACTCATAAATGACATATTAATATGCAATGTGATTTGGTTTATATATTTACTAACATATTTTGTTTAGTGATTACAGTCTGAAATGAACTGACCTTAGTTAGGGCTTTTAACTGTACCACAGTTCTTACTTGTGTGAAGCTCATTGTTAGCACCCTGGAGTAATGAATTCATTCAGTCAATTCTCAATTGTATGTGGATGAATTCATACGTGGACTCATGGAATCAACATGCATATAATCTAAAAGTCATTAATTGAAACCTTTTAAATGAGAGTGAAGGGTAGGGGTCCTGACCATGAAGGGGCAGAAATAGGGCTTTTGGGATGCTGGTAACGTTCTTTCTAGAGCACCACCTAAGTTAAATGTATTCACTTTGAAGTAAATCATTAAAGCTGTACTCTTATGATTAATGCAATCTTTTAGTCATGTGATTCTCCAATGTTAAAAAGGATAATGTAAGAGAAAATGTTTTAAACTGAAAATACATGATCTAAGCTCCATGAAATTATGGACTTCTGTCTTGTTCAGTATTCCTAGTACCTAGAACCTGGCAAATGGAAAGGACCCAACATATATTCAAATGAATTAATGGTTAAAAAAGAAATCCCACTATGTAAGGGCAGAAAAGCTTATATAAAAAAAGCAGATTCCCCTACCCCACATCTCCTCTTCTCCAATCCCGCTTTTCAGAATGACTGACTTTTTTACATTCTTAACTTTCTCTTTTTGGTTTTCCTGGGGTTCTTTTCATATCTCCAAATACTATGTTTATACCTTTTTCCTTAATTTATTGATTTTAGACATTATGTTCTTGTTCTGACAGATGAGGATTGAGCTTACATTACTACCACTCCCCTTTTTCCCTCCTGCAAATAAAGTTATAATCAGTGAGAACTTGAACCCATTCAGAATTAAAATACTGAATTTTATATTCAATTTCTGTATCAAGCTTGCCTTCAATTTCTTTGGAGAAATATGAATGTAAGTTCATAGCAGACATCAATTTATAATGAAAAGAGGTAACCCCAGAAGCACCTGATGTCAAAAAGAAACTGGAACTAAGACCATATATGATAACTCATAATCCAAAAATAAACAGTTCCTCATATTACCATAATGACAATCAATAATAGGGGCACCTGGGTGGCTCAGTCAGTTGGGCATATGATTCTTGATTTCGGCTCAGGTCGTGATCCCAGGGTCATGAGATTGAGCCTCATGTTGGGCTCCATGCTGAGCGTGGAACCTGCTTGAGATTCTCTCTCTTTCCTCTGCCCCTCCCCTGCTCGTGCATGCTCCCTCTAAGTTAAAAAAAAGAAAAAATTGTCTTTGTACTTTCTCACATGTATTTTCCTTAAGTTGACCTATCTCAATAAGGCAAGAAAATCTGAAGTCTTCCGAATAATACTATTACATCAAAGAAACAAATAATTTTAGAAGTAGATGGTCATTTAACCTAACCCTCTCATTTTTTCACAGAGAGAAAATGAAACACAGAAAAATAATTAATTTGCCCAGAGCCACACAGCTTAATCAACAGCTACCTAGTCAGTATCTGCTGACATTCTGTCTAGTTATTTACTTACTCATTTAGCAAACTTATTATGTACATGCAAAGTAACATAAAATCCCTGCCCTCAAGATATTTTCTGTCTAGAAAACATAAGAAGTCAGAACATGGACTGAGAGCACATTATTATGCGGAGATCAGAGAAAATGGATAGAGGATAGAGAGAAAATTGGCGAAGCCTGAACCATGCCTGAAGGTTGATTAGTTGGCCAGGAAGGGAAGGGCGCTCCTCTCACAGGGAGGGTGCAGGCAGAGACATTCAAAGTGCGAAAACACAGTGGATAGGGAACTGAAAATTGATGTGGATGATTTGAGAAATAGAGGATGGGTGAGGAGCAAGGGTGGGAGGTGAGCTGTGCAGGAATCAGCTTGTGAAGACAACGGAGATTCATTTCAGAAACATAAAGATTGTGACATCATCAGACTTGCACTTTAGAAAGCTGACCTTTATGTTGGAATGAAAGATGGAACAGAAGGAGACAATCAGGAGGCAACGTAAAAATGAAAGCTAGAAATTCAATAAGGAAAGGATGGATTCTGGAGATGAGCAGGAGGCTGAATTAATAGAACTTGGTGATTGGAAGAGATAAGTATGCATATAGAATAGGTTCCTAGATTTCTGGCATGGGAACCTACTGAATGGGCCATGGTGGGTTAACAAGTGCATTGCTTAATGTGGGGGAAAGGTAGCAATTTGGTGGATGAGGATGACGATAGATTTGATACTGGGATACTGATGGGGGTATCTACATGAATATACTTAGATACTTGGATGACTCGGCAATAAAATTATTGTTTCTATGGTTTCCTTGAATGACTGGATTCCTTCAGTTTAACAAGTATTTAGTAATTGTAGCACAACTGCTCCCCAAATCATCCATCTATTTCAACACAGGACTGAAATACTCTCAACAACCTGGACTAATTCCTATTTGGCTATTATAGTAGACTTTCTAAGAGAAATGGGATACTTTCCCTGTCCATCATAAAAAAGAACATCATCAGGGTCAGTGACTCCTAAGGTACTGTTTTAAAATAGTCAGGAAATATTAAATGTTCTAAGGTGTGTTTAAATTTGGTTCAGTGTCTAAAATGGGAAATTTGGTAAACACATGGAAGAAACCATAAAGATATTTTATTAAACGAATGCTATGTTATGGCATGAAAGCAAGGAAATACATTTAATTGCTAAATACCATGCTTTTGACTTTGATTTCCCAGGTGTACTGAGGTTTGCTTAATCACAACTGACTTCTAAAATTTTTTTCAGAATAAGGGGGAAATAACCATTGTTTTCAATTAATCAAAAATAGGATAATCCACAGTGAAATGCCTATTGAAAAGTTCTTTTCAATCTCTCTCTCTTTTCATTATGACCCTCCCCTCCTGATACACAGAATTTATCCTGTTCATATTCAAGTCATAAATAAAAATCAGGACCTAATTTTATGGAGGACTTTCCTGCTAAACTTTACTTATGCTTTCATTATTCTTCATTTTGACCAATTTTCTAAGACTCACAGGTTAAACACACACACACACGTTAAGTATTTAACTTACATCCCTTACTATGTATTAACAGCATAATAAATAGGTGAAATAAATGGTTATGGTATGAGATTGGCTATGTTTTTGGCTCCTGCTAATCTATCTCCAACAAAAAGTATTTTCCCAGTCTTCCTGGTTGGCCTGAAATTAGCATTGTGAATACAGTTTTAAAAGTAATCTTTCTACTGTCTAGATTTTATATTAAATTTTAATTTTATATAGACCAGTAGTTTTTTGCATTCCCTGAAGTACTTTCCTCAATATCCAAGAGAACTAAAGACATTAAGTTTAATTTAATTTTTATTCTTTACTTTCTTCATGTTCCTTTCTACCTTAAATTTCCTCTGTATAAAAAACCATTCATACTCCTATCCTTCCACATCACCTTTATTTTAACATTATTTTAGAAAATGTATTTTGAAAATGTATTTAGAAAGTGAGGAGGGAGGGGGCAGAGAGAAAGGAAGAGAGGGAGGGGGGAGAGAGAGAATCCTAAGCAGGCTCTGTGCTGACAGGGCAGAGCCGGAGGCAGGGCTCGATCTCACAAACTGTGAGATGGTGACCTGAGCCAAAATCAAGAGTTGGACGCTTAAACCAACTGAGCTACCCAGGCGCCTCCTATTTTAACTTTATAAGTCATAAAGGTGCTTGTATTATTTAGACAGCATTATACAAGATGCTATAAATTGTAAGGGATTCTTTTCCTTCAACCTCACTACCATTCTTAGTCCCTGTTTAAAAAAAAAACAAAAAACAAAACACTGAAGTTTATAAATCAAGTCTTAATGATCAAACACGAATAAATGGTTAAATCCGAAAAAATAAACCTATACCTAAGTTAAGAACTGCTAGACAAAGAAACTCTTCCAGTATCAATAAAACATGAGTCAGGAACTCATGTTAACGTTAAAAAAAGAGTCATTCTCATCATTCCTAAAATTCTTATCTTGGAAGGCATATTTTCTAAGACAATTAAGTAATTTATTTGCACTCTTTGAATTGCAGGCGTGGGCACAGAACCAATAAATTGGTAGACTGACTATGGACTCTGTCATCACCGTTAATTTTTCTTCTTTCATGCTTGATATATGTTAGAATTGATTTCTGGAGATAAAGCTGACTTCTGGAGGGAAAGGTATGTCCCGACATAGAAAGACAGTATAATATGTTCAGTCCAAATCACATGATAAACAATAATGAGTAACAAATAATTTTTATAAATGACTGCCATTTATTATAGCAATCGAATTTTTTTTAATGCTAAACTCTTTCTATAGAGGCATGCTTAACTTTATGCAGGTTTTGTATTTTTTACAAACAAGAAAATCTCACCTACAAATACTCATACATCAAGAGCCTCAAACCTACAAAAAATCCATAGCTTTATTTTCCAGTATAGAGTGTATGAATTGTCCACAGATTTTTGACTAATAAAGAAGAGGACAATATTACAGTTTTGTGTTTTTGTTTATGCTTCATGCCCAGAAGATGTAGACTGAGCCGATTATATAATGCAACACAGTAGAATTCATCCCTCCCACAGAGACTTCTCGCAGGGAAGCTACAGGAAAAGTACTTGGATTATTTTTTATTTAAACTAACAAACTCTGCTGCCATTCACTGTGAGTACTTTTGTTTCTTTAAAGTATGTATTTATTTTGAGAGAGAGACAGCGTGAGTGGGGGAGGGGCAGAGAGAGAGAGAGAGGAGAGAGAGAATTCCAAGCAGGCTCTGTGCTGCCAGCACAGAGCCAAATGCAGGGCTTGAAATCACAAACTGTGAGATCATGACCTGAGCCGAAGCCAAGAGTCAGACGCTTAACCAACTGAGCCACCCAGGCACTCAGACTGTGAGTACTTTGTTCAACAATGACAGCTTTACAGTGCACTTGTTATATAAGTAAACATTTAGCTTCTTCCTTCCTTAGTTTGTTGGCAACAATAAAAATGACTGATTATACATATATTTGTCAATAATTTTTAAAATTAATTTTTAAAGCCTGAATGTATGTTTGTAAGTGTTCAAAGAGAGGTCAGTGTCAAAACCAGAATTAAGTGGGCAGCAAAGCAGAGTGGACTGAAATCAGCAATTTCCAATAAAATGGTTCTAAGTCTCCCTGGGGTCAGGACACCAGGACTGTGAAGTGTTGGCCTTGTGCCCTTTCCTAGTCTGGAGGGTACATTTCATAAATACTGTCTCATACAGAATACCTGATTAGATTTAGAGTTTCAAGGACAGTTTTCTGAAAATGCTACAAGAGAAAAATAATCAACAAAACCCTGACACAATGAGGTCCTGGGTTTTACAGCGTTGCAAAATCATTAAAGTATTAAAGTGGAAAATACAGTAAACCTTGCTAACTGCCTCCTCATTCTTAAGGTTTTCCAGCTAGTAACCTTCCCCGCCCCCAATTTTTTATATGAGGTAAGTATTTAATTCTGGATAGCTTAACACATTTTTTTACTTTTTAAATTTTTTTTTTTTTTCCCCAACGTTTATTTATTTTCGGGACAGAGAGAGACAGAGCATGAACGGGGAAGGGTCAGAGAGAGAGGGAAGCACAGAATCGGAAACAGGCTCCAGGCTCTGAGCCATCAGCCCAGAGCCCGACGCGGGGCTCGAACTCAGAGACCGCGAGATCGTGACCTGGCTGAAGTCGGACGCTTAACCGACTGCGCCACCCAGGCGCCCCAGTTTTTAATTGATTAATTTCAATAGGCCTTAACAATCTCTGGATTACAAAGCAGTGTGTATAGCATTGTTTCTTTTTTTGGAGATACTAATATTGAAATTACAGTTTGAGTGGAGCTCAGAGAAATTCTAGAGTAGCCAAAAAGTTACATTTTTTTACATGCATAAGCATCTTTTATCATTTCAATTACTTTATTACCTTGTTCCAGAAGTGCCTTTAAAATTTGGAAACTAAAAGCCATTTTTCCCCCAGTTCATAGACTCATCTTTCAGAATGAAATGCTTTCCTTTTGGAAGGCACTGGATACTTTTTAACAAATTATTTGTTCTAGTAAATTTCAAGTGCTCCTTAGATAAGAATATAGTATTTAGGAAGCAAGAATTAGTTTTGGGGTTCTTTCTTCCCAGAAGATAAGGCAAAATAGTGCAATTTTTGTTCCTTGCAGAAAACAGTTGCCTTAGTTTTGAACAAAAGAAAATAAAACATGTCATTCATTCACTAAAAAATTGTTATGGATTACCTACTATGTGCCAACAAGCACAATGCTGAATGCCAGATAGGCCTTTGTCAGTATAAATTAGATATGTTTTCTTTTCAGCTGGAACTATAGGATTGTGATTCTTTCAGATAGCTCTTTTCCTGCCTATTATTTTTTCCTTTCTATTCTTTTTAAAAAAATAATTAGCCTCTTAATAAGCCATACAGAATCTTACTTTCTTCTTTAAAGCTCCACCAGTCAGAATCTCTTTTCACCATTTAAAGAAATGGAGTCTATAAATAGTTTGAACTTATTAATATCTATTGAAAGTATGGGCCAGAATAAAACCTGGTTATAAGATTTTTGATCTAATGGTGAACTATAAATAAAAAGTAATAAGCCAGTCTGTAATGGGGAATTAAACTATCCATTTCGTTATTCTAATTGCAAAAATAGGCAACAAATTAAAGGAGATGAAACTTGTACTACTAATAATTAAATCTATTAGTTATTACAGAAAAATAAGGAGAATAATTGATTTCTTTTTAAAATTTAAAATACAATGATATTTTTGTGAATAATACTCTAAACAAATATTTTCATTCATACTTTACTCTTGAGGATTCTATAATCTTTAACAAATCACATCTTTTATTACTTTTGTGTAAAACTGTTAGGCTTTAAATTATTTGTAGTGAAGCAATCAAATACTATTTCACAAGTTATTTTCTAAACAATTAGCTGATTTTCAAGGGAAGGTCTATCAGCCTCAGCTGAAATATGAAAGACAGGACATTAATTTGCACCCAGGAACACCCTCTCTTAATACAGCAGAGACCAAAAGTATAAAGCAAGTTTATCATCATGGAAAGAATGCTATTTTTTTTTTTTCATTTAAGAGTGAGGCACTAGATACTCATTAATGAAATATTACAAAGACAGGAGTCTCAGTTATGTTACTCTATTAACTCTACCAAACTATGTGGTTTCAAATATTAATCTTTATTGTTTAAAACAAAGGTCAAGGAGCCAAACTAACTTGTAGAACTGTGCCACAAGTCCAAACATTCTTTCCTAAGGCTGAATGCCTCTAGTTCTTAAAAATCCTCAAGGTCTTCTAAGGAGTGACATGGTCAACTCGTTGGGGTTCTAAGGAGTGACAGGGTCAATTCATACGGGTGCATATGCTTCTGATGGTTTACCTGCTCACCTCTGAGACAACTACAGGTGAGTTCAGTTATTTGTGGGAGGTGCAAGAGTGCGAATGAGAATCAATTCTCAGGAAGCAGCATAAATTGCTTCAGTGTGGTTTACTGGTCTCCAAGAAGCAGTTGTCAATTAGCTCTGACCCGACATAAATGTAGACGTAGAGGAGAACGTTTCAAAATGTCCTCTAACACTAAATTTCTTTTTTTCCTTCTCTTCCTTCTTCTGTTCTTACAACGTAGAACAATCACGCCACCATAGATGATTCATACTATAAACAGAAAACCAATCAATCTCCGTACTAAAAGAAAATTAATGAGAAATTTTGTATAGCCATTGATTCTAACACATCCATTCCTGCTAATGTGACTCCTGTTCAATCTGAAGTCCTGAAGAGCGTAATGTGAATGTTTATTCTGTTGGTTAAACTATTCTGCATTTCCAGATACACTTTATACTGCAGTTATCTCTAGGCTCAGAACAGCACATCTACGAAGAAGTTCTGATGAAGAAAAAGATGATATTTTGACTACTTTATCAAAAATCCATATGAAAACTCATATTTTTCAAACTTATTATTTTAAAACATCAATACTGTTCTGACTTCTCCCGAGTTCAAACTAATTGAAGGTTATGAAGTAACCACTTCCCCCCAGAAGCCAGAACTTTCACCTCTTCTGAACAGGGGGAATACCTCTCATAAATTAGGTAAAAAATAAGATCTTGTTGATTGAATGATAGTCCAAGATTCCAGCAGCCTGTGATTTCTTATCTAGATCTTCTATCTACCACAATGAGCCATCCCTGAAAGTCAAGGCAGTAATTTCATCAATTATCTGAAAGTTTGAAAGCAGTAGTAAAAACAACCTGCCTAAATACTAGTTTCTTAAACCAGCCTCAGTTTGTTCCAAGGAACATGACAAGAGAAATACGAGAAATATGATCACTAAACCTAAAATTCTGCCTATTTCAGACTGAGCGTTTACCATCGGCAACTCAGTCATCACAGATGGGCTTAAGAGGCAGAAGTAAGAAGGAAGTACAAAGATCAAAGCAGTGCTTACAAAGGGGAAGGACTATTTTTGTATACATACTCCAGTATTTACTAACTCGATTTGAAAAACAGGGTGTTTATTCAGCCCATCTGAATGACAACTGCTGAACATTAGATCAAACTGAAATTTGAAAACAAAGACAACAGATTTTCAAACCTTAATTTCCAAACCCACCAAGCCCTAATTGGATTATAGCATTTCCTTTAAAAAGTCTTTCAAACACATTAGAAGTGATTTACTATTCACAGCAAGCAGTATTTCAGTGCCAGCATTAAATCTACACATAATGAGCCTTTCTTTGTGTTCACATTTGTCCAGTAGGCTGTGGCCCAGGAAGACATTTTATCTAAACAAGCTCCAGAAAGCATTGAGGAGTTGCAGGTATATTAATATGGATGAATAGTTTCAGGAGATTTCATGTTTCTGTTTATGATACATGTTTAGCTCCCCTTAGCAATTTAATTACACGATAAATGTAAAATGCTACAGGAAACAAATCTTTGTATTTCCTGTCTTCCCAAGTTCATAAGCTCAAAAAATACTTTGCTTTAAATTATTTACATAATTTCTTTACTGCATCAAACAGTAAAAGGATTCACCTCTAGAAAGCATAATATTAAAATTAGGAAAACAACATACTTCGGCTAAGAACTTTATTTTAATCAAGATTCCCTTTTAGTTTTAACAAACAGTATGCAATTTAAATTACTCAAGAATATTCAATTGAGATGCTTTGCTATAAAAAAATAAGCACTGAACATCTTAATCCCAAGCTTCAGGGTTTACCAAAGATCACCAGTTGACAGAACGTTTGTATGCCAGAGTTATTAAATGTTTTAGTAATACTGTAGTCATTTTCTCAGATTATGGGCTTTATAACAATATCTTTAAGTTAAATATAGTTATTTAATAAGCTGCAGTGCTGAAACACCCTACTTAGCAAAGTCCATGAAAATGTCTTAAATCTTGATAATCAAATACTGTGTCATCAAGTCCCATTTAGGTTTCACTACAGACCAATAAATCAGGGCAAACATCTCCATTGGTATCTATTTGTAAAGACTATAGGAAAACTTGTGTTTAGGCTAGGCTTTGTTTATATCATCATTTTTGTTTTGGAGGTCATGCACGACACCCGGTGCTCCGGTGCCGATGTCCATGTGTTTTACATAATCGGTGTCTAAAAAGTGCTCTAAGTAGGTAATTTCTTTTCTCAGATGCCAGGCCCTGTAGGGTCAGTACCAGGGCCTCCTTATATTTTGAAAAGTAAGGTACAGATCCTATAGTAGGTGAATATATTATGTCCTGGTTGGGGCGTGCGTGTGAAGCAGAGGCTTCTTTTTGAAGTAGGGGATGAAGGAATAAGGCTGTTTTATTCAATTGGGGGGGGGGTGCTGGGGAGGGCTTTCCCAGTCAAGAGGACTGACATACACTTCTGCTTTCATTTCATGGACCGCCCTTAGGTGAAATCTGGTTCAGCACTGCACCAACCACCTTCCCCTCTCCAAAGCGCACCTCAACCCCCAAGCCACCCGCCAAAGAGGGGGTAGGGGTGGGGGTGATGATTTTAAAAAAGTTTGCAAGAGTTCCCCCCTGCTTCCCGTTCCCGCCCGGCGCTGGGACGCGGGGAGACAGGACGGCCCGGGCAGCCGCGGCCCTCTGGCCAGCCGGCCCCTGCGAAGTCCAGATGTGCCTTTCGCCCCTGTCGCCAATCCCATGTGCCTCTCAACTCCTGTCAACCTGGTCCTGCGTCCGGTCTAGCCCAGCGGTTAGCGCAGGAATGAGGAAGTCTGAGCAGGGCTAGGGGGTGCGGGGCGGGTAGGTGGCGGGACTCGGGCCACACGTCCCCGGCGTGGCCCCCACTTGCCCGAGTTCGGCTTACCCTGGTGGCGAGTCCGCGCTCGGCCTCCCTGCGCCTGTGGGCTCCCCTCCCGGGAGGCGAGGGCCTGAGGGCTGGGGAAGGAAGAGGCGGCGGCCGGCCGGGGCCGGAGCGGGTCCCGTGCGGGGCGGGTCGGGTCCGGGCGAGCGGGCGCGCGGTCTCGCCGGGCCGGGCCACAGTCAGCGACGCGCCATGTCCGCAGCGCGGGCGGAGGCAAGCGCAGGGCGCGCGGTGGCCGGGCCGCGGCGGTGCCGCCTTCCCGGCCGCGGCGGCTCCGGCCTGGGCTGCGCTGGGGCTCTCGGAGCGGGGCCGGCGGCGGGGCGCAGGCCGAGGGCGGCGGCGGCGGCGGCGGCGGCGAGAGGCCCGATCGACGGGAAGGGCAGGGGAAGCTGTCAGCGCGTCGCCGGGCCGCTCCGGTGGCGAAACCTCCTCTTCCTGCCCCGGCTCGCTGGTGCACTTCTCTCTCTTTCTCTCTCGCTCACTCTCTCACTTCCTGGCTGGAAATTCCCACTGACGTCGAGAGACAAGACAGACAGACGGACCCCGCGCGCACGCAGCGGGGGCGGGAGGTGGGGTCGCCGCCGGGGGTGGGGGAAGCCCGCACTTCTGGGGGCGCCGTGCGCCCCCGGCCCGGCCTCGCCGCCCAGCTCGGCTCCCGCCCCTCGGGGCCGCTACGGGGCGCAAGACTAGGGGCGCGCGTTCGGCAGCCCGGACGCCAGGGTGCCCTGCGGGGCTCCCGCTCCCGGGCGGGCGCTCCCGAAGCCCCGAGGACTACAGCCGACCGGAACGCCCCCTGGAAGAGACTGCCGGGCCGAATTGTCCCGGGAAGCAGGCGGCGCGGAGGCGGCGGCGGCGGCTGCGAGGCCGTTGGAGTCTGGCGGTCCAGAGCCCCTAAGGACAGGCCCAAGCATCTGGAGGGGATGATGGGGCGGCCTGGAGCCAAGCACGCTGTGTATAAAAATAAATCCCATCTATGTATTCTTTTTGAGTTGTCTCATTTCCACTGAAATCGCTTCACAGAGTAAACTGGGATTGCGATGTCATAACTGACTTCCGTCCAGTGGATTCTGAACACCTGGTTTTTGGTGAGGTCTTCAATCTCCTGGTCATGACAGTTATTCAGAACTTTCATCTGCAGGGTGTCCTCAGGCCTTTATGATAATTACCGTGGCTAGAATTATAGCGATGTTGGTAGCAATAGTTTTGGTTCACAGCTCATCACGAAATATTGTTCCCGGGGGGGAAGGGAGTTCTCTTTTTTTCTGGAGGGACCACTACTAGAACCCTTAGGCCCCGCTGTGACCACCATTCGCTAGCTTTTGGGTTTTACGAGCCACGCACTGGGCTAGGCAAGGGCTGGGGAGTCACCACTGAGCTAGTGACAACTGCGTAAATTTAACTTTAAAACCTTAGTAATCACGCAATCACCAGGCAGTGTTGCTAGGGCATTTGATTGCCCTTGCAAGTTGGCCATTGTTTTCACGCCCACTCCCAGCCCCCTTTCCTCCCTCCCTTCCCTCCCCAAGGCTATAAGAATGTTCTCGGTGGAGTGTTTGGCAAAGGAGTAGAGATCCCTGTGATTGGCTTTGGGGTGAGTCTGTACAGTGACTCTGGGATCATCCAACAATCTACCTTCAAGCGATTTCATTTAGCTCCCACAGGTTGTTTGAACAACTGGAATCCGGGGAATTTGTAAAGACTAAAGACAATGACTTTTAAAAAAAAAAATTTTTTTTTTCCAACGTTTATTTTTGGGACAGAGAGAGACAGAGCATGAACAGGGGAGGGTCAGAGAGAGAGGGAGACACAGAATCGGAAACAGGCTCCAGGCTCTGAGCCATCAGCCCAGAGCCTGACGCGGGGCTCGAACTCACGGACCGCGAGATCGTGACCTGGCTGAAGTCGGACGCCCAACCGACTGCGCCACCCAGGCACCCCAAGACAATGACTTTTAAGAAACTCCATGTTATTATTTTTAAGACATTATTAGAAATTGTGCCAATATTATATTTTAGTAGGTTGATATTTAGTGTAATGAAAAATGATTTTTGCCACTAACATGAGTAAAAAGAGTGCAAACCTCATGAAAACAATAAAGTGTTAGGGGAGTAGTTTTCTTGTAGGGGGCAGATAGGAGCATTTACACTCTTCCTGTAGGGGTGTGCGCTGTGGTGGAGGAGGAGGGTAGCCCATTGATAAAAGAATGTATAGACAGGCTTGTTAGAAGAGCAGAGCCAAGGGGGCAAGAAAAGAAGGGGACAACCAGGATGACATATCAGAACAAAAATTAAAGAGTGTTATTTAATTGAAAAGGATTAAATCAAAGATCGAATTCCAAATTTTGTCACAGAATACACTGAAAATAGAGGATGAGGTGTTAAGCACGTATATTAGTTTCCTGAGGCTGCTGTAACAAATTACCACAAACTGGGTAGTTTAAAATAATGGAAAATTATTCTCTTACAGTTCTGGAGGCCAGAAGTCAGAGATCAAGTTATTGACATGCTCCCTTTGAAGGCTCTAGGGAAGAATCTTTCTTTGCCTCTTGCTAGCTTCCGGAGCCTCCCACAAGCCTTAGCATTCCTTGGCTTTTAGCGGCATCACCCCCATATCTATCTCTGTCTTCACGTGGCCTTCTTCTCTGTGTCTCCTCTGTGTCTTTATATCCAAATCTTTTTCTCCTTTCTCTTATCCAGACACCAGTCATCGAATTTAGAGCTCACCCCAATCCAATATGACTTCATCTTAACTTGATTACACTAGTAAAGACCCTATGCCCAAATAAGGTTGTGTTCATAAGTACCTGGGGTTAGGACTTCAACATTATCTTTTAGGGGGACACAAATCAGTGCGTTACAGTAAGCAAAACTGTAAATCTCCCAGTTTGCTCTTTTTTGGCTCAACGGTTAATCTTCCTATATCCCTGCTTTGTTTCTCAACACTTTCTCTACATCCTGTACATACCTGTTTTAAGGAATGTTTCTTACAAATTCATCTACCCTAAGGTGTCAGAGGGCATTTGCCATTGTTAGGCTACAAAGAAAAAATGCCTAAATGTGGAATTTCACACATCAAAATTGTTGGCAAGGGCAAGTTGTACTGTGTTTGTCATTAAGTCTTCGAAATCACATGAATTTCCCTTCTCATGAAGCTGAGTATTGGAAATGTTGGTGTCCAGAGAATTTTGAAGTTGAGATCTGTATGGTGTGTGCACTGGCAATGAGAAATTATACAGTGTGTGAAGGGAATTCACAAATGCAGATCTGTATGTCTGAGTCTTGCAAGCTCTTAAGACCCACCTTGCTGATACAACAGGTATTAATTGTATTTCTATAAAGGGCATAACTTTCTTCAGGTCAGGAAGCTACCTCAACATGCTTAGAAACATCCAAATCACAGCTCTGGGTTATGAGAGCCAAGATGAAATGGAAAGGTTTCACTAGACTTGAAATCAGACTTGAGGTGGAGTCCTCGGCTTGCCTTGAATAATCTATACAACTTTTGCCAAGTAATAGTTTGCATGAACTTCAGTTTCTCCACCTGTACAGAAAGCATAACATTTATGGCTTATATTATAAATAGTGCCGTATAAGAGCTTTATATAATGTTTTACATTTATGTGTCGTATTGCTATAGTCCAGAAGTTTGAATGTTCTTATGTTGAAATCCTAATCCCCAAAGTAATGGTATTAAGAAGTGGGGCCTTGGGGAGGTGAATAGTTCTCGTGATTAGGTGAGTGCCCTTCCAAGGGACTCCAGGGGCTCCAGGTTGGTGGGAGAAGAATGGTGTGCCTGGAGAGGGCATGGGAGCTCTTTCCCTTTCCCCATTCCTTAGCCTCTGTATCTCTTCATCTGGCTATTGATTCGTATCCTTTGTCAGATCCTTTAATACCCTGGTGAACAGCCCAGAAATAACTTAACAGCATGGACAATTTTTCCACCTGTTGAGACTGTACATCATTCAGTGACTATCGCTTTGATGGGGAAGTCATTGAGGAGTACACACACTCCTCCATGTCAACAGAGGCACAAAAAGGCCATCAATTGACCAGTGACAGCTGTGTCAGTCAGACAAGACACACCCCAGCCAAAAAAAAATCAACAAATTATTTGAAAGCTATTATAATGACTTGCAGAACAAGTTGTGCCAGAAGCAGATGCTTTGGCATCCATAAACCGATTCCTAAAGCAAATACACAGCTTTAGCACCACAAAAGCTAGACTCCCCACTTCCTATCCTTCAATTCACTCAGGGATATTAAAAAAATATATCACATGGGGCGCCTGGGTGGCGCAGTCGGTTAAGCGTCCGACTTCAGCCAGGTCACGATCTCGCGGTCCGTGAGTTCGAGCCCCGCGTCAGGCTCTGGGCTGATGGCTCGGAGCCTGGAGCCTGTTTCCGATTCTGTGTCTCCCTCTCTCTCTGCCCCTCCCCCGTTCATGCTCTGTCTCTCTCTGTCCCAAAAATAAATAAAAAACGTTGAAAAAAAAAATTAAAAAAAAAGTGCCTACACTTAATGAACACCTAATAGTTGCTGCCCTATACGCTTTGCAGGCAAAGTTTAAAAAAAAAAAAAATATATATCACAACTGAAGAAATTATTAAATTCTTCTGGATGTTGTTGATAAAAAGACAGAGACACTACAGAGACCTAGCTCCTCCCTTCTGCCATGTGTGAATACAATGAAAAGTCTGCAACCTGGAAGAAAGTCCTCACCAGACCATGCTGGCACTCTGTTCTAGGACTTTTAGCATCCCCATGTGTGAGAAATATATTTTTGTTGTTTATAAGCCATCCAGTTTGTGGTATTTTGTTATAGCTGCCCACGTTAGCAGACTAAGATGTATAAACACAACAATAACATATATATTACATTATAATATAAACCATTCTACCTCACAAAGTTCTAGAGACAAAGGGGGAGATTAAGAATGTAAATCCTGTGCAAATGTAAGCCTTTATCCTAAGAAAAAAGACCTGAAATTAATTTTCTTATAGGTTTAAAGGGCATAAATACTTGCACTGTTGACATATAGTGGGCTTACACTCACCCTTGCAATATCTCTACTGATAGTGGAGTATTTCATTTCACCACCATTAAAGTGCCTGCCATGTTCTGTCCTGTGCTTGCACAGTTAGCAAGTCTTATTGAAGGGACACTCTTTCGCCTATATAATATAAGTGGTGACAAAACAAAAAGAAGATACAATCTCTACTCATAAGGTGAAGCAAGGAGGAATGACCCCGTTTGGAATAGCCAGGACAAAAGTAATTTGTACAATGGATTATTTCACTAAGAGCAAAACCAACCTGAGAGGACAAAGAAAATCATCTTCCTCTTTAGATTATATAAGGAATCCAGAATTTTATTCCCTTGGCAATGAAGACACACTGAAATAGAGACAGCAATACATTTAAAAGAAGACTATCACTGGGGGGCCTGACTGACTCAGTTGGTAGAGCCTGTGACTCTTGATCTCTGAGTGGTGAGTTGAAGCCCCAAGCTGGGCCACAGAGTTTACTTAAAAAAAAAAAGTGCCATAATTCTAAAAAAGTAATAAAATTTAAAAATTACAATATTAAAAGAAGAATGTCACTGGTCTTACAGACACTAGCAACTTTTCTATCTGTTCCAATGGGTATTTATGTACTGCCATAACTGCCTTCAAAGAGTTCACAAAGGAGTGCTTGAAATGATAGTATAAGACGAGTATGGTAAATGTTTTCATGGAGGTGTATCAAGTACATAGGCGTAGGTAGGGAGAAATACCACGATGCTCGCAGTATTGCCTGGTGCTTATACTCTTGGGCTGTGGAGTCAGGTGCTACATTCAAATGTGAAGCTGTGCTTGGTTGTGTCCTTCCCAGAAAATCATTCACTCTCGTGCTGCCCTGGGTAGCTGTGTGACCCTGGAAAAGGAACATCAGTGTTCTAAGCCTCCTTTTCCTCACCTGTAAGACAGGATGATAATTATACCCACCTCATACTGGTATCGTAAGGGTCAAATGAGATGCATGCTGGATGCTCAGAAAATTCATATTTATGTTGGCTGTTATTATTAATACTATTTTTTTTTCCAGAGGAAAAACTTGATGGAGAAGGTAGCATTTAGTGGATGTTGGAATAGTGGATAAGATATGATGGTGGGGGTGCCTCGGTGACTCAGTTGGTTCAACGTCTAACTCTTGATTTTGGCTGAGGTCATGATCTCATGGTTCATGGGATTGAGCTCTGTGCTGGACTGGGATTCTTTCTTTTTCCTTCTCTCTCTCCCTCTACCCCTCTCCCAAGCTTGTACTCTCTCTCTCTCTCTCTCTCTCTCTCTCTGTCTGTCTCTCTCTCAAATAATGTTTTTAAATGAAAAAATATGAAAAAAAGATATGATGGTGAATTGATGAAAAAAAAAAAACAGATTGGGGAGAGGGTGAAATTTAAAGGCATGAAGTCTGAATTTAAAACACAGTTTGTAAAAAAAAAAGACTCTCACTTCCTAAAAGAGAATTGCATGTTGTAATAATTAATATTAAAAAAATCTAGATTTATTCCCAGACACCGATCTGCTGACCTTTTTTGTCTATCAACTCTCTAAAGCACATTCATAGCACTTAAAATATGTTCCATACATAATAAAGAAATGTTCAAAAAGACTATTCTTAAAAAAGGTAAACTAAGGGCCTGATGGAAACAGGGGAAGTACATATTGTTTCACCAAAGAATTGGCCATAAAAGCATATCCTATACATGGGGAGACTCAGGAAGAAGGAGAGGATGTGGGACAGCCAGGATTTGAATTTAAGTCAACGTGACATCTATATGCAGGGGGCTGAGATGCAGGTGGCGGGAAAGAAGTTGCAATTTGTGAAGGTCTGAAACTCCTGGCATCATTTACATTTGTCCTTGAGGCAGTAAAGAAAGAATGGAATATCTATTGTTGTCCTCTTTATAGAGATCACAAAATAATAATCTTTTGCTGCTTCTAGACAATAATCCTTCTGGAATTTACCAACCATATAACTGGGCAAAACAAAGCCTTCAAAAAAAAAAAAGACTTTTATAGCAAAGTATGTCCTAAATAAGTGAACTACTCAGGCCAGAAAGAGCTGACATTTTATGTGATCTTTTTATAATCTAACTGAAAGATGATTTAGACTCAAGCTAATATAGTGGTAGTAGAAATAGTAATCTCTATCATTTATTGAGTACTTAGTATTTGTGACATTGTTCCCAGTGTACTTGTATGATGTTTGGAATAAATAATACTAGCAGCTATTAAAAAAAAAAAACCCTAAATTTCAGTGACTTAACACAATAAAAGTTTTAAAGTTTACTTCTCTTCCACACAAAATTCACTGCAAGAAGCTTGTGGTTGGGTGTCTCACCTGGGCAGCTATTCTCCAGAGATTCAGAACTTTTCCATCATCTGACTTCAACACTGTTACGTGTTGCTTCCAATGTTGCCTCAAAAACAGAAGAGAGAGCATAGGAAATTTAGGTCTTTAACCACCTTTATTTATTTATTTATTTATTTATTAATTTTTTTTTTAACATTTATTTATTTTTGAGACAGAGAGAGACAGAGCATGAGCAGGGGAGGGTCAGAGAGAGAGGGAGACACAGAATCCGAAACAGGTTCCAGGCTCTGAGCTGTCAGCCCAGAGCCCGATGCGGGGCTCGAACTCACGGACCGCAAGATCATGACCTGAGCCAAAGTCAGATGCCCAACCGACTGAGCCATCCAGGCGCCCCTAACCACCTTTAATTGAAAGTGACACAATACTTCTGCTCACATTCCATGGCCCCACTTAGATGTAAGGGACCCAGGACATGCAGTTTGGCTGGGTGTTTAGAAAGAGGAACCAGGTTGAGTGAGCAAATGATAAGAATTGTTACACACACATTAACTTATTTAATTCTCAAACAATCATATAAGATAGGTTGCTATTGTTCCTCTTTTTACAGATGAGAAGTCAAATAAAACTGTTCTAAGGTTCCATAACTAGTATGTGGCAGGGGAGCCTGGATTTGAATCCAGTTGATTTGCCTCCAGCACCCATGATCTTAACCTCTACACTAAACTATTTATCGAATGAAATGAAAAGGAGAAGAATTTAAGAGATTTTTAGAAGATAGGACCAATAGGACATGTTTACAGATTATATGTGCAGTTCAAGTGAAAGGGAGAGGGAGAGTCAGCCCTGAGTTTTTTTAGTCTGGGTGATTGGAATAGTAACATCACACCTGGAAAGAATCTATGGGAATAGGAGACATTCAGTTTTAGATATGTTAAGTATGATACACCCAGTGAAATCTCCATGTGAAAGTGACTAATGCTCAAATGGAAATTCAAGCCTGACTCAGAGAGACATAGAATTGGGGCCTTAAATCAAGAGAGAACTGCAGAGATGGGGTGGTTGTCATGAGAGTATTTCTAAAATGTTAGTGACCAAAGAGAGTTGGAAGAGAAGACCAAAGACAGAAATTTGAGGACTAATTATTTCTGGGATTGATGAGTGTGTGTGTGTGTGTGTGAGAGAGAGAGAGAGAGAGAGAGAGACAGAGAGAGACAGAGAGAGAGAGAGCGCGCGACAGCTAGCTCACGTACATGCCAGGGAGCACAGGAGCACCCCTGGGAGGGGTGGGGGCAGGAGATGCTTAAGGATGCCTAAGGTGCCATCAAAAGCAGGAAGACAGGCCTGGAAAACCAGAGAAGAGAGAGCTTCCAGGATCAGAGTGCTCAATAGTGTCAAATACTAAAGTCAGTTCTGAAAAGTGAGGATGAGATAAGATAACTGAATTTGGAAATTATGAAATTCCGAGCATGGCTATATGAGATGGTTGTGTAGCTAAGGAAGGAAACCAGTCTGTATTCTGCTCACCCTGCTCACTCTGTTTGAAAGAAAAGGAAAATTTATTCTCAAAAAGGTGCTAATATCAGTGGCTGTGGTCTTAGGTTACTTTATGGAATCGTTTCATTATAATGATGAGAGCCAAGAACCAGATTGTAGGGGGTGAAAAGTGAGTGGGAAATGGAGAGGAGAAGGCAGTAAATGCAAAAGAATCTCACAGATTTTGGAGCGAGAAGAAGAAAAGAAAGAGAAATTAGTGTGATTCTTCGTTTATTTGACTAACATTTATGGAGTGCCAGGGTTAAAGGAAGTTTGGAAGGGTTGAAAGATAGTTTAGTGAGTTAGTAGAGTTAATAAGAGAAAGAGGATTAATGAAGGGGGCAAGGTGCCAGAAGAAAAGAGAAGTGGGATGTGTGGAGGTCACAGTTTAGGTGAAGGGATTAGAGGGTGGGAACAAATCTTCCTGTGTGACAAGTGTTGAGGGGAGTGAAGAGAAGAGAAGCTTACGAGGAGGTTAGACCCCAATCACCAGCTGAAACGCACTAAACTAAAACCAAGAATAGCTATTAAGGAGTATAGTAGTTTGTTAGGGCTGCCGTAATAAAATATCACAGGCTGAGTGGTAATTTTTCTCATCATTCTGTAGGCTATGAGTCCAAGAACAAGGTGTCAGCTTTGTTAATACTTTCCAAAGTTTCTTTCCTTGGCTTGTAGACAACTGTCTTCTCCCTGTGTCTTCACATGGGTCCCTCAGTGATCTGTGTCCCAATCTCTCTCTCTTTTTTTTTTTATAAGGATACCGATCATAGTGGATTAGGGACTACTCCAATAACCTCATTTTAACTTAATTAGTTCTTTAAAGACTATGTCTCCAAATATAGTGACATTTTGAGCTGTTGTGGGTTCAGAATTCAGCATGTGCATTTTGGTCAAGACACAACTCATCCTACAACAGATATCCTCTATCGATTTGCATGAAGAGACAGAGCTAGAAAACCAACTCATCCAAGTTTGCGCAGGACTATTCTGGTGCAGAAGAGTCTAGTACAGAAAGCGCTTTGTCCAGAACACCTCAGTCCCCAGTGAACTAGGGTGAGTGCTGAGGCTACATGAAACCAACAAAATTGGTTTGAGTAAAATCAGACTGGCTAATGAGTATTCCATTTTTTTTTTTTTATGAAGGATGCTTCTATTTCCTGAAAGTTTCCATATCTAGATGTCAAAGCTATTCATAAGTCATGATTTCATAGAAATCTGGCAGAACTCATTGTAATAATAATATCCATTATAATAGATCTCCATTCATCATATTGGTAGCAAGACTTTTATAGAAAGCATCATCAGGAGTTGTTAAAGTGCAAATTCAAACAATGCTGCTTATCTATTGACCATTTCCCTGTTTCAACAGTTTTTTAAAACTTTCAATTCAGTATGCTTTAAAATTAGTCGTTTCCTGTAAACAAATTGTTTTAACAGCATGTACATAATCCTTACAGCCAAACTTCTCTGAGTGTAAGTGTGTGCGCGTGTGTGTGCATGCCCACACAGTTGCAGGCAGATGCCATTAGCTCTGCTGAAGCAAGGGAGCCCTGAAGAAAGTTTGGACTGACACTGTGGGAGCAGCTAATCCTGGTTATCTTGAGGCTGTCATGCAGTGAGACCCACAGTTCCTGAGTTGAAAGGAGTAGTGAGGTGGCCAAGTCCTACTGACCTTCTCAGTGGAGTCTTTACCAACCTCTAAAGTTGCCTAAGATCCTTCTCTTATTTGCCTCTTTAGTACATAGGGCATTGCATTTAGCTCATTGTATTGAATTGTATTATACTGAATAAATCATTGTTGAGTCCATATTTAGTTATTTTTTAATATGAGAAATGTAAAACTTTCAAATATGACATCATAAAATTAAAAAAAGTAAAGCTTATAAAAAGAAAACCCAAGTTGATAAATATAACTGATTGAACTTACTCTGTGTGTCAGTCTGAGTGTGGACAGAAAACAAATGGCACCTTAACAGAGTCATTAAGGAGAATTTTATGAAGGAATTATTGACAGAGGTGGGACAAAGTTAAGGGAAACCAATGAGGGATGGTAAAGCATCCCAGGGATAACAAGAACAGGGAGACTTTACCACTACTAGGCTTTCAAGATCAAGGCGAGAGAATGGTTACCTAGCACCAGGAAAGGGCTCGTAGCTGTAAGAAAAGGGTTTTAGAAAAGAGCTGGGCACTTCACTGGAGAAAAGGGCCACGGTAGCTCACCACATGGCAGGGAAGGAGCCCATAGAAGATACTACCCAACCTCTCTCCCTAAGTCACATCTCTAGCGTTTCCTATTAAGAGGACCCAAATGGAAGCCAGAGATACAAAGCAGGATGGAGAGACATAGAGAGTGGATCTGGAGGAGCAAATCCAGAGTATCTAGAACATAATGTAAATCCAAAGTCACTATTATAAAAAAAGAATTTAACTGGTCAGTTTTTAATGGTACACACAGACCCCTTCTTAGCTAATTAATCCTGACAGAGACAAGGAGAAGCTGTTGGGCATAGAATGGTATAATTCTTGGAAGCGTCATTATTTAAGTGTGACCTTAAATATTCTGTAATCCAGTTCCTTTTAAAAGCCTGTTAGATGGAGATTATAAATAGGGAAGAGAATATACCCTAAAAGACATGTGTGCTATCTACTCCCTCTTAAATTCTATACTTATAACAAACTAGATCAGTACAAAGTCTCATAAGTACAAGATTACATTAGTCCATGGAAGAATAATTTTGGGGGTTTTGAACCTAAATCGTTTCTAAACATTTCATCCACCTGGTCAGATCAAGTAACTTCTCAGTTCAAAATCTTCCAATGACTTCCTCAATCACTCAGAACAATACCAAAGTCCCTACAATGATCTAAAAAGGCTCTTCATAATGTGGTTGTTTAATGACTCTGATTTCATCTCCTACCACTCTGCTGGTGGCTTTCTCTGTCCCAGGAAAGATGTCATTGTTGCTCCTTGAACACACTAAGCATACTCCCCACACTGACCCCAGACCTTATGTATATGCTGTCTTCCATGCTCGAAATGATCTTTGTGGTTCACTCCCTCATGTCCTTCAAGTCTGTACTCAATATCACTTTAGAAAATAGCAACACCAGCCTTTCAACCTCTGCGATAGAAGTACAATGACATCTAAGTTAGTAACACCGTCAGTTTGAATCACTTTTTCTTCTCATTGTGCAATCCGGCTATACTCAAGTAGCAAATGTTATACTTTAGAATTTCTTTAAGTGTCATTGGTTGTCATTGTTCTTAAGAAGTTGTCTCATTGAATATGTAATTCTAGATTAGGAGTTACTTTCTCTTCACATATTAAGGATTTCATTGTACTCTCTTTAATATTCATTGTTGCTTTTTAAAAAAAGTCAGCCTGGATCAGCCTAATTGCTGCTTTCCTGAGCAGCAATTTCTATCTCTTCTTCAGAAATTTTAATTAAGGATGTGCTAGTTATAACTACTACTAATATTATAAATACCATTATAAAGTTATTTATGTCTCAATATCTCTTAACATCTCTTTATATCTTCTCGTGCATTCTGGATAATTTCTTTACATTTATCGTCCAGTTTACTAATTCTCTTTTCAGATTCATCTTCCAGGTCACTGATTCTTTCTTTAACCACATCTCATTTGCTATTTAAATATAGCAACTGGGTTTAAAATTACAAAATGTTTACATTTCTTGAAACTGTATCTTTGGAAATTCCTTGAAGCTTCAAACT
Source organism: Leopardus geoffroyi (assembly GCF_018350155.1). Lineage (NCBI taxonomy): Eukaryota > Metazoa > Chordata > Mammalia > Carnivora > Felidae > Leopardus > Leopardus geoffroyi. The sequence continues at coordinate 119,704,163 of NC_059327.1, forward strand.
GAGCACTCCAAAGAATATTTACATTTCTTTTTGCCTATACTTTGGGTACATGATTAACTTGGGAATACCTTAAATTAAATTCACTACTCCCTGTTTTTGACCTCCACATATAGTGTGAGTGGTTATGAATTCCCAGGAGAGATTTTTTTTCTCTTTTTACTCAATGACAAGGCCTAGAAAGGAAATTTCTCAGCTGTTCATTCCTGCTTTTAGTTTTGAGAATGTATGGATTTCTGACTTTCACTCAACTTCAGCAATGCATTAATTTTTAAAAGATGTTATGTAGTATTTCAATTAGTTATTTCCTTTTAGTTATCTCAATCATGAAGTGCTGAGAAACACAGGGAGTTATTACATGTTTTGTAAAGGATAGATTTTTTTTCCCTCTAGTTACAGCATCTTTCATAGATATAACTGTTAACCTCTTAAATTTAAGTTATATCTTCTTGAGTGACTTTATTACTGTTTTAAAAAGTTTTCATCTGACTCTGCCAACAGTTATATTTCAGTGAAACACCTGTTTGAAGTGTTTATCTTGGTTTTACTCTCTGGCTTGTTGGTACTACTAGGGCAAGTAGTTATTTTCCATTTCCTGCTCAGACCTCAGACTTTGTATACACTGACCTATAAGTACAGGTCAAGTAGTTAGGGTCTTTTATGCAGTGGCAAATTTGTGAGGGGGAAAGTTTCCGCTCTTGTGGGCTGGTAGTGAAGCAACTGACAATCATCAACATCCAGCTGAAGCTCTGGAAGAAGTCTTTCCTCTCCCAGATATCCCTGGGTGCAAATGAGGACTCTTTCCTAGCCTCAGGGTCCAGGAGCAACTAATCTTATGGGTACAGCTCTTCTCCATATTATCTGTCTGGATTAGATCAATCTCACACCCACAAAAAACCAACCAACCAAGCAAATAAACACATAAATAAATATATGTAGCTCTTGAATGAAGGTGTTAATGTTAATATGTTTCCCAGGACTAGCTTTCACTAAGAACCATGAAATTCAGAACTTTGTTTTAGGCATGCCGCAAACGAAGGAGAGTGAGGGTGTGTCTTTCCTTTAGAAGACCTTGGAATCCATGACTTCAGGTGACCCACCAAGGTACCCCCCACTTACCTGCTCCAACTTTTTTCTTGTTTGGAGATGTAATTGAGAGGGGGCTGTGAGGGGAGATTCAGGGACCTGTGCTCAGTTGCCCATCATCTCATAATGCCCTTTGAATCATACCTCTAGTCTTAGTAACAAAGAGAGTCTCAACTGAAGGACACAACCTGAGTACCAGAGAGGTTGTTTGCTAAGGGAAAAATGGAGTGCTGTAATTAAAAGAAGGAAAAGAAATAATGGGAAGGTATAACATCTGATATTGCCTATATTGTAGTACCTATAAACCTTACACATAGTAGATATACATAGACTACAGTTTTTAAAATATGTAATTTAGTTAAATGCCAGGAATAAAACTCCATCCTGATTGCATATTGTAAATCATTAAAGTGGTTCTCAAAGAGAATATGCTTATCTTGGTTAGGATGTTTTTCACAGCAAGGTATAGAATTCTGACTCAAAATGATTTAGCAACTATGGAATATTATTGGAATGTGTAGTTGAAATTCTTAAAGAGGACTTTAGATCCAATGCAATCAGCACTTTAGCTCCCTTCCCGTCAGAGGCATTTGCTTCTGCTGTCCTGTCTCTGTGTTAGCCATTTTCTCTTGATGGCTCTCTTCTTGGTCAAAAGATGGGTTCCAGGTATACCATGGACAACATACATTCTTTCTTTCATACTGAGACAGAGAGGCAGAGACAAAGACAGGGAGAGAGAGAGAGAGAGAGAGAGAGAGAGAGAGAGAGAGACAGGGAGAGAGAGAGAGAGAGAAACTGACTTCTTATGGCTCTTTTAAGATCAAAAAACTTTCCCAGAAACTGTCAGCAACCTTTTCTTTGATTCTCACTGGACAGAATTGAGTCATGCACACATTCTTTTTAAATGGCTTTATTGAATTATAATTCAATAAGCCACACATAAAGTATACAATTTGATAAGTTTTGTTATGTGTATATACCATGAAACCATCACCACAATCAAAGTAGTGACAATATATATCACCCCTGAAAGTTTCTTCATGGCCTTCTGTAGACCCTCATTTTCACTCCTGAATTGCTAAGCAACCACTGATCTGCTTTCTGTCACTATATATTAGTTGGCATTTCCTGGAGTTATAAATAAATGGAATCATTCAGTATGTACTCTTTTTTACTGTGCTTCTTTCATTCAGCATGATCATCCTGAGATTCATCCGTGTTGTTCTGTGTCTCAGAAGTACATTCCTTTTGTAGGTGGGCAGGATTCTGTCGTATAGATATACCACAACTTATTGATGCATTCTTCTGTTGATACACTTTGGGTTGTTTACAGTTTGGGGTTATACAAATAAAATTGCTAAAACATTTCTGTAGAACTGTTTGTATGGACATATATTTTCTTTTCTCATGGGTAAATGCCCAGGAGTGAAATGGCTGGAGCATATGGTCAGCATATGTATAACTTTTTAAGAAACAGCAATCTGTTCTCCCAAAGAAGTTATATTATGTTATATTCCCACCAGCATCTTACAAGAGCTCTAGTTCCATCATATCCTTGCCACATTTGGTATGGATGGTCTTTTTAATTTTAATCACTCTAATTGGTATATATGGTGTGATATCTCACTGTGACTTACTTTGCATTACCCTAATGTCTAATGGTGACAAGTAGCTTTTCATGTGCTTATTTGCCATTTGATGAAATGTATGTTCAAACATTTTGTCCGTTTTTAGTAGGTTGTTTTCTTATTGAATTTGAGAGTTAGTTTCATATTCTGGATAGAAGTCTTTTATCACATATATGGTTTTCAAATATTTTCTTCTAGTCTGAAAAGCTTGTCTTTTCATCCTCTTTTGAAGAGCAGAAGGTTTGATGAAGTCTAATTTATCAAATTTTTTTTTTAGACTACATTGTGGTTTCAGCATTGTATCCAAGAACTCGTTGCCTAATTCGAACTCACAAAGATTTTCTATGTTTTCTTGTAGAACTTTTGTAATTTGAAGTTTAAATTTAGAGCTATGATACCTTTTGAGTTAAGTTTGACATATAGTGGTACAAAATATGGATTGAAGTCCTTTTTTTCTTTTATTAATGTATGGGTATCCAATTCTCCAGCATCGTTTATGGAAAAGACTGCTTTTTCTCCACTGAGTTGCTTTCACAGCTTGTCAAAAATCAATTGTCTCTATATGTGTGGGTCGATTTCTGGAGTGTCTATTTTATTCATTGATCTTTTTTCTGTCTCTATGATAATACCACACTTTTGACTGGTATAGCTTTACAATACATCTTGAAATTATGTAGTGCTAGCCTTCCAACTTTCTTCTACTTTTTCAACATTATTTTGACTATTCTAAGTCTTTTGAGTTCCTGTATGAATTTTAGAACCAGCTTGTCAATTTCCATAATTAGTACATTAGAAGTTTGAATTGCATTAAATTTACAGGTCAATTTGGGGAGTATTTGTATGTTAATGAGTGTTCTGCCCCATAAATAATGTATTTGTCTCCATTTATTTAGAAAGCTTTTAATTTTTATCAGCAATGTTTTGTAGTTTTCAGTGTTTTAAACTTTCACATTTTGGGGGGGTCAGATTTATATTTTTAATGATATTTAAATAGTACTTATAATATTTAATGTTTATTTTTTTCACTAAATTTCCCTTTGATTTATTTATGGAATTGGCATATAAATTGGTATATATGTTTTATTATGTCTAAAAGAGATGTTTAAATATGTATAGTATAAAAATATATTTCTATCTGAGGAACCCTGCTTTTGTGGTTTAATTTGCAGCTTTTTTCTTAGAAGATAAAAAAATCATGCATTTACAATTAGTGTCATTTTAGAGTTCCTTGAAATAAGACAGTTAATATAAGTCAGCACCCCCTTCATTTTGTTGTACAGATACTAAATACTATAGGTATTTGTGTAATGTGGTCACAGTACTTTACTTATTTTATGTTTATTAATGGATTTCATGATCATTTACTATTCTTATAATTTTAGAACAGAATATATTCTATATTATGAAATAATTTACCTGCTATCAGTTTATCAAATTACCTAATCTACTATTTATGTTTTTGTTTGAAATTTTTATTTAAATTCTAGTTATTTAACATATAGTGTAAAATTGGTTTCAGGATTAGAATTTAGTGATTCATTATTAACATGTAACACCCAGTGCTCCTCACAACAAGTGCTCTCCTTAATACTCGTCACCCATTTAGCCCATCCCCCACCATCCAGCAAACCTCAATTTATTCTCTATAATTAATAGCCTCTTACAGTTTGCCTCCCTCTCTCCTTTTTTTCTTCCATCCTCTATGTTCATCTATTTTGTTTCTTGAATTCCACATATAAGTGAAATTAAATGGTATTGGTCTTTCTCTGACTGACTTATTTCACTTAGCATAATACACTTTAGCTCCATCCACATCATTGCAAAAGGCAAGATACCATTCTTTTTGGTGACTAAGTAATAGTCCATTGTGTGTGTGTGTGTGTGTGTGTGTGTGTGTGTGTGTGTGTGTATGTATCACATCTTCTCTATCCATTCATCAGCCGATGAACATTTGGTAAGTTCTTTACAGATTTTAGATGCTAAATCTTTATCAGATACGCATTTGTAAATATGTTCTCCTATTCCATAGGGTGCCTTTTAGTTTTGTTGATTGTTTCCTTCACTGTGCAAAAGCTTTTTATTTTCATGAAGTCCCACTAGTTCATTTTTGCTTCTGTTTCCCTTGCCTCTGGTTATGTGTCTAATAAGAAGTTCCTCCAGCCAAGGTCAAAGAGGTTGCTGCCTGTGTTCTCCTCTAGGATTCTGATAATTCCTGTCCAGTTTTCCCAATACTTTTTGTTGAAGAGACTCTTTTTCATTAGATATTCTTTTTGTTGAAGACTAGTTGACCATATAGTTGTGGGTCCATTTCTGGATTTTCTATTCTGTTCCATTGATCTATGCATCTGTTTTTGTGCTGGTACCATACTGTCTTGATGACTACAGTTTTGTAATATAGCTTGATGTCTGGAATTATGAAGCCTCCAGCTTTGCTTTTCTTTTTCAAACAAGATTTCTTTGGCTATTTGGGTTCTTTTGTGTGATGCCATACAAACTGCCTAAGAGCAATGTTAACATTTTAGAATGAGTTGAAAAATGTTCTATCCTCTTTAATTTTTTTTTTGTATATTTGTGTGGAATAGGTATTATTTTTTTCATAAATCCTTGTTAGACTTTACCAGTGAAGGCTGCTGGACCTGGAGTTCTCTTTGTAAGAAGGTTTTAAGCTACAAATTCAATTTCTTTAATACCTATAAGACTCTTCAGTTTATCTATTTCTCTTTGGTAGTTGATGTTTTGCAAAGAATTTGCAATTTTATCTAAGTTGTTCAATTTATAATCATAAAACTGTTCATAATGTTTCCTTATTATCCTTCTTAAAAAGTTATACTTTTTATTGTGAGGTAACTGTAGATTCACATGCGGTTGTAAAAGAGAATATTGTGTACTATTATACCCAGTTTTTCACACTGGTAATATCTTGTAAAACTATACTACAATATTACATCCAAGATATTGACATTGATACAATTAAGATACAGAACATTTCCATCACCAAAAGGATCCCTTCTATTTTTCTTTAATAGCCACATCCTCTTCTTCCCTTCATACCCTTCTTCTTAGCCTCTGGCAACTACTAATCTGTTCTCAATTTCTATAATTTTGTTACATTAAGGATGGTACATGAATGGAATCATACAGTATGTGAACTTTTGAAATTTGTTTTCACGGAGCCTAATTCCCTAGAAATACATACAAGTAGTTGTGTGTGTCAAAGTTTCATTTTTTATATTGCTAAGTAGTATTTGGTAGTACAGATGCTTCAGTTGGTTTACTCATTGAAAACATCTGGGTTGTTTCTACTTTTTGGTTGTTGCAAATGAAATTCCTGTAAACATTCTTGTATAGGTATTTGTGTGAAGGTACATTTTCATTTCTCTGGGATAAATGACCAGGAGTGTCATTACTAGGTCATATGGCAATTGCATGTTTATTTTTTCTAACTTTTTAAAAATATTTTATTTTTATGTGGTCTCTGTAGCTAACGTGGGGCTCAAATTCACAACCCCGAGATCAAGAGTAGCATGCTGTACTGACTGAGCCATCCAGATGCCCCACATGTTTAATTTTTAAAGAAATTGTAGCACTCTCAACAATAGCCAAATTATGGAAAGAGCCTAAATGTCCATCAACTGATGAATGGATAAAGAAATTGTGGTTTATATACACAATGGAGTACTACGTGGCAATGAGAAAGAATGAAATATGGCCCTTTGTAGCAACGTGGATGGAACTGGAGAGTGTTATGCTAAGTGAAATAAGCCATACAGAGAAAAACAGATACCATATGTTTTCACTCTTATGTGGATCCTGAGAAACTTAACAGAAAGGGGGGAGGGGAGGGAAAGGAAAAAAAAAGAGGTTAGAGTGGGAGAGAGCCAAAGCATAAGAGACTCTTAAAAACTGAGAACAAACTGAGGGTTGATGGGGGGTGGAAGGGAGGGGAGGGTGGGTGATGGGTATTGAGGAGGGCACCTTTTGGGATGAGCACTGGGTGTTGTATGGAAACGAATTTGACAATAAATTTCATATATTGAAAAAAAATAATAAATTGCTAAGTTGCTTTCCAGAATGGCTGTACCATTTTACATTTTAACCAGTGATATCTGAGTGGCCCAGTTTCTTCACACTGTGACCAGCATTTAGTGTCACTATTTTTTATCTTAATCATTCTCAGAGGTGTGTTATAATATTTCATTGTGGTTTTAATTTATACATTCTTTTTTAGCTTCTTTTTATTTATTTATTTTTTATTTAACTTATTTTTAAAATTTACATCCAAGTAGATTCCTTAATGCCCCTTACCCATTTAGCCCATCCCCCCTCCCACAACTCCTCCAGCAACCCTCTGTTTGTTCTCCATATTGAAGAGTCTCTTATATTTTTGTCCCCCTCCCTGTTTTTATATTTTTGCTTCCCTTCCCGTATGTTCATCTGTTTTGTCTCTTAAAGTCCTCATCTGAGTGAAGTCATATGATATTTGTCTTTCTCTGACTAATTTCGCTTAGCATAATGCCCTCTAGTTCCATCCACATAGTTGCAAATGGCAAGATTTCATTCTTCTTCATTTCTGAGCAATACTCCATTGTACATATATACCACATCTTCTTTATCCATTCATCCATCGATGGACATTTGGGCTCTTTCCATACTCTGGCTATTGTTGATAGTGCTACTATAAACATTGGGATGCATGTGCCCCTTCGAAACACCATACCTGTATCCCGTGGATAAATGCCTAGTAGTGCAATTGCTAGGTTGTAGGGTAGTTCTATTTTTAGTTTTTTGAGGAATCTCCATACTGCTTTCCAGAGTGGCTGCACCAGTTTGCATTCCTGCCAGCAGTGTAGAAGAGATCCTCTCTCTCCGCATCCTTGCCAACATCTGTTGTTGCCTGAGTTGTTAATGTTAGCCATTCTGAGATGTGAGGTGATATCTCATTGTGGTTTTGATTTGTATTTCCTGGATGATGAGTGATATTGAGCATTTTTTCATGTGTCGGTTGGCCACCTAGATGTCTTCTTTGGAGAAGTGTCTATTCATGTCTTTGGCCCATTTCTTCACCGGATTATTTGTTTTTTGGATGTTCAGTTTGATAAGTTCTTTATAGATTTTGGATACTAACCCTTTATCTGCTATGTCATTTGCAAATATCTTCTCCCATTCTGTTGGTTGCCTTTTAGCTTTGCTGGTTGTTTTCCTTTGCTGTGCAGAAGATTTTTATTTTGATGAGGTCCCAATAGTTCATTTTTGCTTTTGTTTCCCTTGCCTCCAGAGACGTGTTGAATAAGAAGTTGCTGGGGCCCAAGAGGTTTTTGCCTGCTTTCTCCTCAAGGATTTTGATGGCTTCCTGTCTTACATTTAGGTCTTTCATCCATTTTGAGTTTATTTTTGTGTATGGTGTAAGAAAGTGGTCCAGATTCATTCTTCTGCATGTTGGTGTCCAGTTTTCCCAGCATCGCTTGTTGAAGAGACTATCTTTATTCCATTGGATATTCTTTCCTGCTTTGTCAAAGATTAGTGGACCATACGTTTGTGGGTCTATTTCTGGGTTCTCTATTCTGTTCCATCGATCTAGTGTCTGTTTTTGTGCCAGTACCATGCTGTCTTGATGATTACAGCTTTGTAATACAGCTTGAAGTCCGTTAATTTACACATTCTTAAGGGCTAATGATGTTGAGCATATTTTTATGTGCTTAACTTTCCATGTTTTTATCTTCTTAAGTTTCTGTTCATGCCTTTTGTCCATATTCTAATTGGATTGTTTATTTTGAGTTTTGAGAGTTCTTTATATATTTTAGATAGTTTGTCCTTTTTTGCCCATGTAGTTTGCAAATATATTCTCCCAGGTAGCAGCTTGATATTTCATCCTCTTAACCATGTCTTTGCAGAACAAAAGTTTTTAATTTTGGTAAGGACCAATGTATCATTGTTTCCTTTACAGGTTATGCTTTTGGTGTCAAGTCTAAGACTTCTTTTCCTAGTCCTGATCCCAAAGATTTCCTCCTATGTTAAAAAAAAAAGTTTTATATTTTACGTTTTACATTTAAGATCATGATCCATTTTGAGTTTATTTTTAACTTAGGAGATTTGGTCATTCATTTGTTTGTTTATGCCTGTGGGTGTCTAGTCATTCTAGCACCACAGTTTGAAAAGTCTTTCTTTTCTCTTTTGAATTGCCTGTGCACCTTTGTCAAAACTCAGGTGGGCATATTTCTGTGGTTTGTTTCTGGGTTCTTTATGCTGTTCCATTGCTCTGTGTGTCTATACCACTGTTAATATCTCACAATCTCAGTTGCTTTAGCTATAAAATGTCTTGAAATTGGGTAGACTTGTTCCTCCCACTATACATTTTTTTCAAAATTGTTCTAACTATTCCAATTCCTTTGCCTTCCCATACATATTTTTAGAATAGCTTTGTCCTTCCATTTTTGCTTTTCTAATTTCTTTGTCTATTATATTACATTTTAAGATAATTTTGTCTATATCCACTAAATGTTTTGCTAGGATTTTCATAGAAATTATATTAAATTTCTATATTAATTTGGGGAGAATTGACATATTTGCTCTATGTTGAATCTCCACCCATGAACACGATGTGTCTCCCCATTTATTAGCTCTTTATCTTTCATCCCAGTTGGTTGGTTTACATTTTTTTCCCCAATGTTTATTTTTTAAAAAAATTTTTTTTTTTCAACGTTTATTTATTTTTGGGACAGAGAGAGACAGAGCATGAACGGGGGAGGGTCAGAGAGAGAGAGAGGGAGACACAGAATCGGAAACAGGCTCCAGGCTCTGAGCCATCATGAGCCATCAGCCCAGAGCCTGACGCGGGGCTCGAACTCACGGACCGTGAGATCGTGACCTGGCTGAAGTCGGACGCTTAACCGACTGCGCCACCCAGGCGCCCCCCCAATGTTTATTTTTGAGAGAGAGAGAGACAGACAGACAGACAGACAGAGCATGAGCAGGGGAGGCGCAGAGAGAGAGGGAGACACAGACTCTGAAGCAGCTCCAGGCTCTGAGCTGCCAGCACAGAGCCCAATGTGGGGCTCAAACTCATGAACCTGAGCTGAAGTCAGATGTTTAACTAACTGAGCCACCCAGGAACCACCCCCTCCCCCAGTTGGTTGGTTTAAGCATACACATCCTATACCTATTTTATTAGATTTACACTTAAATTTTCATTTTTTGAGTGATTGTAAATTGTATTACATATTTATTTGTTTATTTATTTTAGAGAGAGACACAGAGTATAAGCAGGGAAGAGGGACAGAGAGAGAGAGGGAGAGACTCTCAAGCAGGCACCTTGCCCAGCGTAGAGCCAACATGGGGCTCGATCTCACAACCACAGGATCATGACTTGAGGCAAAATCAAGAGTCAGACACTTAACCGACTCAGCCATCCAGGGACCTGAACCATATTATATTTTTCATTTCACTGTTTATGTAGTCATTGCTGGTATGTGGAAATATAATTGATTTTTCAAAATGCATTTTGTATTCTGTGACTTTGTTGGACTTTCTTATTAGTTATAGGAGTTCTATTCTAGGGCCTTTGTGATTTTCTAAGTAAAAAATCTTATCTTCAAAGACAGACAATTTTATTTCTTCCTTTTTGGACTATATGCCTTTTTTTTTTTTTTCTAGCTTTATTGCAACAGGTAGAACTTCTAGCATTATGTTGAATAAAACTGGTGAGAATGGGATACTTGCCCTGCTCCCCATCTGAGGAAGAAAGCATTCAATCTTCCACTATTGAGTATAATAGCAGTTGTAGTTTTTTTTTATGGATGCTGTTTGTAAAGTGGAGGAAGCTCTTAATTTCTATTTTTCTTATTTTTAATTTTCATCACAAATGGGTGTGAATTTTGCCAAAATTTTTTGCTGCATCACTTGATATGATTGTGTGATTTTTCCTCTTGAATTAATTAATTATTTATTTATTTAAATTAATTTTTTAATTAAAAAAATTTTTTTTAAGACAGAAAGGAAGAAAGCGCATGCATGTGCATGCTTATGCAAGCCGGGGGGAAAAACAGAGGGAGAGGGGGGAGAGGCGGGAGAGGCAGACAGAGAGAGAGAGAGACAGACAGAGAGAGAGAGAGAGAGAGAGAGAATCTTAAGCAGACTCCACGTCTGTCATGAAGCCAGATGTGGGGCTCAATCTCACAACTGTGAGATCATGACCTGAGCTGAAATCAAGAGTCAGATGCTTGTCTGACCCAGCCACCCAGGCACCCCTCTTTAGTTGTTTTTAAAAAACTTTTTCTAATGTTTATTCATTTTTGAAAGAGAGAGACAGAGCATGAGGAGGGGAGGAGCAGAGAGAGAGGGAGACAGAGAATCCAAAGCAGGCTCCAGGTTCTGAGCTGTCAGCACAGAGTCTGACGCAAGGCTTGAACCCATGAACTGCAATTGGATGTTTAGTCAACCTAGCCACCCAGGCACCGCTCCTTTTTAGTTTTTATATGTGAATTATATTGATTGATTTTTAAATATTGAAGCAGACTTAGATCCCAGAAATAAATCCCACTTTGTAATTGTATATAAGTCTTTTTAGATATAACTGAGTCTACTTGCTAAAATTTTCACATTTATATTCATGAAAAATATTCATCTATAAGTGTTTTTTTTTTTTTTGGTACTGTTTTTGTCTGGTTTTGGTATCAGGGTAATATTAACTTCATAAAATAGATTGAGAAATCTTTCTTTCTCTTCTGTTTGGTAAAAAAAAAAAAATATGTAGAATTGTCTTTCAATTTTTGGTAGAAAATTTGGTAGAATTCTCCAGAGAAATTCTCTGGGCTTTGAGATTTCTTTTTTTGGAAGTTTCAAAATGATGAATTCAATTTTGTTAATAGGTATAGGGCTATTCAAACTATTTTATACTGGGTGAGTTGTGGTAATCTGCATTTTTCAAGGAATTGATCTATTTCACCTAAGTTGTCAAATTTATGTATGTAGAGTCGTTTCCTTATTACCTTGCAATATCGTCAGAGTCTGTAGTGATATCTCTATTTTATTCGTGATAAATCTCTTGGACCCTTTTGGGTTATAGTTTTGTCATGGGTGAAATGAGAGGCTTTAACCAGTTAAGATCCCTTCTATCTCTCTCTAAAGACCTACCACACTATATGGAATGGATTCAGAATAACATATGCTTATTCTCATTTTGCATGGAATATTTATTTCTAGCCTCCCTCTTATAAAGCACTAATGAAATACTTAAGATTGGAATTCAAACTCTTACAACACACTGTGGAAGTTGTTTAGAGTTTAGATTTTTAAAAACTAACAACAAAGAAGTGGTAAAGAGTTAAACAGCTGCTCTTTTGAAGTCTGTTATTTCACAAATAATCTATTTTATAGTTTCATAGACAGGACTCAATCATTCTAACTCTAAATTTGGGTTTTAACTGAAAAGATGTGGATAGTAAACTGTACTCCCTCAAATGGTTCACATCTTTTTATCAACAAGCTTAAATCCTGGTGAAGGAAGGAAGTTGAATACAGGAAATAACTCATTTAACGTGATGCATTGAAAAAATACTATCTCTACCATCAGCACCAACATCACAGGCTCAGATCCTTATGCAACCATTAATGATGGATCAAAAATTTTGTGTTGATTTACTTTAATTAGTTGTACTATAAATTGCTTTCGCATTTTGCTATGTATATATTACTATGAGATTCATTGGCAGTTTGTGTGGGCCTACTATGAAAATGCTCATTATACTAAAGTTTACATGCAAAGAAAGTCCAGTTGCAGGGGCAGTGGTGGTGGTGGTTGTGTTCATATAACTACAGGATACTTTGTTAGGTGGCACATCACCATGGAAGCCAAGAGTATGGAGCTTGGAGTCAAAGCCATCTGATTATGGACCTTTGTGTTACAATTTATTCGCCATGTCATTTGGACAATGTACTCAAACTCATTGAACTTTAATTTCTTTATGAAAAGTGAGATTAGTAGCAATTACCTTTTAGTGTCATGACAATTAGACAGTTTTACATAAAGACTCTACCACTGTGCATTGCTGATAATAAACATCCAGCAAGTGGTGGCTATTATCATTGCTCTACAAGAAGAAAAAGAAAGAAGAAAAATAAATAAAATAAATTAATTTTTCAGTTTGCCTTAAATATTGAACAGGAGTTTTAATTTTTTTAAAGTTTTTTTTTTTTAATGTTTGTTTCTAAGAGAGAGAGCGAGCGAGCTGGGGAGGGGTAGAGAGAGAGAGTGGGAGACACAGAATCTGAAGCAGGGTCCAGGCTCTGAGCAGTCAGCACAGAGCCCGATGTGGGGCTCGAACCCATGAACCCATGAACTCAAGAACCATGAGATCATGATCTAAACCAAAGTCGGACGTTTAACTGACTGAGCCACCCAGGCCACCCCTGGAGTTTTAAATTTAAATGGCATCTGTTGGAGAGCCTGGGTGGCTCAGTCGGTTAAGCATCCAACTTCAGCTCAGGTCATGATCTCACGGTTTGTGAGTTTGAGCCCCGCGTTGGGCTCTGTGCTGACAGCTTGGAGCCTGGAGCTTGCTTTGGATTCTGTGTCTCCCTCTCTCTTTGCCCTTCCCGTGCTCATGCTCTGTATCTCTCTGTCTCTCAATAATAAGTAAATGTTAAAAGAAAAATTTTTTTTAAATGGCATCTGGCTAGCAGGTACTGTTTCAGTAATTCTCTGAATCTCTCACTGTCTGAACTTCTTCATTGTTAGAAGACACAGTAAAGGATGAAAACTCATAACAATGAAAACTAAGCCTGCAGCTTTTTTTAAAGAGTATTGAAAGAATAATCACAACTGGGGCACCTGGGTGGCTCAGTGGATTAGGCATGCGACTCTTGGTTTCAGCTCAGGTCATGATCTCTCTCACAGCTTTGTAGGTTTGAGCCTAACATTGGGTTATGCTCTGGCAATGTGGAGCCTGCTTGGGATTCTTTCTTACCCTCTCTCTGCCCCTCCTCCACTTGTTCTATCTCTGTGTCTCTCAAAATAAATAAATAAACTTAAAAAAAAAAGAAGAAGAAGAATCACTACTGACAGTCATGCTCATCATTCAAGGCCAATGTGGGTGCCTTTGTTTTGTTTGTTCTTTATTATTTTTTCTTTCTGAAATGGAATAAATTTATTTCCTTGAAAGTAAGTGGAGAACCCTATTACCTGCTCCCTTCTCAAAAAAAAAAAAAAAGAAGAAAAAACAATGGATAAAAAGTGAGGAAAACTGGCCTTCTATACCCCAGACATTATTTTTGAGGCATTCAGAGGATGATTCTTATTCTGATCCCAGTCTCCTTCCTGGTTCATTGGTACCCATCTTTATAGAAATTCAATCTTTATACAACCATTTACAAGCAACAAGACAGGATATATGGAGTTTTGTAATTGTGTTAGGCAGTGAGGTAGTGAAAACAATAGTGGCTTATCGTGTACAAAGAAATATAGCCCTGAAAGAAAATGAACTTGTTTAGGGAAGAGATTGGGAGAACATTGGGTTGTGGATTTTGTGTATTCTGTGGGATGAGAAGGTCAAAGAAATTGGCAGTCTGGGTCTCAGAAGACCTCCAACTCAGGTCTATAAGAAGATAAAACCAGTATATTTGCATATCAAGTTGCCTCCCAGAAATAACCAAGAAGGGAATTCTGTTAATTCCAAAGAAGAGACTGAGGTAAGATCATGGTCAAGTAAGACTCTGGCTGTTGGCATTTATAAGGACTGGATAAAAATTTTCCTTGTTCAGTAGAATTAAAAAGGGGAAAAAATTAATATGTGCTTTTAAAAGAAAAGTAAAGACAAGGAGAAGCCATTGTTTTTCCTGATATGGAAATATCAGGAGGGTTGCATATGTTGAAATGCTTTACTACTAAAACTAGGAGAATGTTTTGGAAAACTTTTGGTAAAATCATTAAAATGCCAGGAAAGATAGTCTTTATGAAGTTTCAACGTAAAAGTGAAGAAGAGAATAAAAATTAGCCTAAAGAGATAGTGGTGTGAAATGTGCTGGAAAAATGTGATAAACATAAAATCAGCTGCCTGAGATGAGGAAATTGTCAAGAAAATGAGAAATCCAATAGAACTAAAAATCAACAGTGTAGTCCATAAAAGCAGACTTGATTTAACAGGGAATGTAATCAATGACATGGCAGAATGGCTTGAAAAAAATTTTTCTAGAATGTGAAGACAGAAAAAAAAAATATGGGAGAAAAGAAGGTAGGTATAAAGGAATACAGAACAATGATCCATATAAAAAATTATAGGTTTTCAGGATGTGAGGGTGATCTGGCTGTGACATCTATCACCCCATTGATCTCCAGGGTTAATTCAGCTGATCTGGCTGGCTAGGCAGGTGTCCCCATCCTCTCTCACCACTCCATGTGCATCTCTTCAGAAGCTACACACTTGGTCTAAGGGGACGACCTTCCCTGACAGAGGAGGACCTTTCTTTGGTCAAGGGCACACAAGTAGCTGCGTTCCCCTGTTAGAACGTCTAAACAAGCTCTCAGGGTCCATTTGTAGGACAATGTAGAATAGTGAAGCTTCCAAGACTCCAGACATATCTGAATGGCATGCTGTGTGTGGCAGTCTGCTTTTCTTTTAAAAAAGAAAAGAAAGAGGTCTCTTACTGCAGCAACGGGAGTGGGAGCACCAGTCACTGGGCTCGAGGCGGAACTCCAGGGATCCCTTTAAGAAAAGGGCAGACAAGCCAGACATGGGGGAAATCACCAGCTTGGGTAAGACCAAGTTGAAGAAAACGGAGACACAGAAGAAGAACACCCTGCCGACCAAAGGGACCATTGAGCAGGAGAAGCGGAGCGAAATTTCCTAAGAACCTAAAGGATTCCCCACCCCCGTCATCCTTGAGACACCCTCGTCGTGGAGGAAGAAGAGCCACCTGCAAGATGGACATGAGCGACCAGCTGCACCGTGAACCCGGGCCCTCCGTGCCGATGCTACCGGCCTGCAGGTCTCTGAGTCCATCCCCCCGCCCCCAATCGGACTGCCAAATTCTCCAGTTTGCCCTGGGATATTATAGCAAATTATTTATATGATTCATGAAATTAAAACACATCTCGTGGCAAAAAAAAAAAAAAAAAAAAAAAAAAAAAAAAGAGAGAGAGAAAGAAAAGGAAAGAAAAAAATTACAGATTTTAAGAGTAGGAAATCAGAAGTAAAAATCAAAGATTAAAAATAGGAAAAAAACAACTGATCAATCCGCCAAGCAATGCTTTTTCTGAGCAGAACCCCTAACACTATATTGGTTTAAAAGACTTACCATGTTACAGAGGCACCTGGGTGGCTCAGTCAGTTAATCATCCCACTCTTGATTTCTGTTCAGGTGATGATCTCATGGTTTGTGGGATTGAGCCCCGTGTCTGGCTCTGTGCCCACAGCACAGTCTCTGCTTGGGATTCTGTATCTCCCTCTCTCTCTGCCACCCCTCCCTGGCACCCCTGCGCTCTCTTTCAAAATACATAAATAAATAAATAAATAAATAAATAAATAAATAAATAAAACTTAAAAAAAAGAGACCACATTACAAAGAAAATTAATGGAAAGAGAAGCATATCTCAGCAAAAATTTCCATTTTAAGGGTAAAGCATAAGAACTTAAAAAATTTTAAGTATAATTATTTTGAAATAAAACATGTTACCTATGAAATAAAAGTCAGAAGACTTGAGAATTTTCTTTCAGAGTAGTAGATATCAGTTTACAAAGCAATCTTTTCTACAGAATTTTAAAAGGATAAAATTGTTCCCCAAGAATTCTATATTGACTCAAGTTTCTGTTTATCTACAAAGGCAACATGAAGACACTTAAAAATGTATATAGTGGCACAGAACACACACTATCCACATGCTTTTTTATTTAAAAAATTACTTGAGGACATATTTTAGATGGCTGTAAGTTAATAAAAAAACACATCTAAGTGTTTATATACATTTATATAAAATATATATAAATGGACTTACAGCATACACTGAAAGAATTCAAACATAAAAGTAGGTATATTAGGGTTTTCCAGAGAAACAAAACCAATTGGAATTATATATACACACACATATATAATGAGAAATTGGCTTATGCAATTATGAAGGCTAAGAATCAGTAAGCTGGAGATCCAGGAAAGCCATGGCAGAGTTTCAGTCTGAGTCTGAAGACCTGAGAAATAGGAGAGCTGATGCTCTAAATTCTAGTCCAAGTCCTAAGGCAAAAGAGGACTGATATCCCAACATGAAGACAGCCTGGCAAAGAGAATGAATTCTCCCTTCAACAATCTTTATCTTCTATTTAGGTCTTCAGTGGATTGGATGAGGCTCACTGCATTGGTGAGGACACCCTACCTTACTCATTCTACTGAATCAAATGTTAATTTCATCCAAAAACATCATTTCAGACCCATAGTAATGTTCATCAAACACTTTGTATGCGAGCACCTTGTGATCTAGTCAAATTAACACATAAAATTAGTCATTATACTACGTTGAAATAATTTATCGTATGTTTGGTTATAGAAAATGAATGCAGATGTCAGAAATTGTTCTTTAAAAAGAATAATGTAAAATGTATATATAAAACTGGGGCACCTGGGTGGCTCAGGTGGTTGAACGTCCAAATCTTGGTTTCAGCTCAGGTCATGATCTCGCGGTTCATGAGGCTGAGCCCTGCGTGGGGCTCTGCACTAACAGCATGGAGCCTGGTTTGGATTCTCTTTCTCCCTCTCTCTGCCCCTCCCCCACTCATGTGAGAGTGTGCACACCTGCGTGCTCTCTTTCTCTCAAAATAATAAACCAAAATATATATAAAGCTAAGTCACAATAAAGTAAGCCTAAACGTCCAGATAATATGGATGAAGACTATGAATCAGTGAGCACAATGCGAAACGGGAGAAAGTAAAAAGATAGCTAATTGTATTTAAAAAAATCGAATATGAAAGTTAGCAAAGAATGGAAAAAATGATTTTTAAACAGAGTAGCAATATAACTTAAAACAAGACTGAAATCTTCCAAATCTGAAGAAGATAAAATCAACCCAAATAGCAATGACAGAAAACAGAGGAAGTGACATAAAAGCCTGCCAAGAGGAAGAAAAAAAAGCACAACCCAAGATAATAAAATAAGATGAAATGTATCAGTCCTGATAATAAATTTAAGTGGGTTATACTTCCCAATTAACACAAAGTTTTGCCAAATAAGGAGGTTGAAAAAAAGTATCTGTATGCTGTTTTCAAGGGGCACTTCTAAAAAAACCCCACAAATTTTAAAAATAAGTGATTGGACAAAGATTCATAAGGTAAATCGAAAAAAGACATGGAATTAATGATTTCAAACAATGTACATATCAAGGTTTAAAATACTGAAAGATTAAAAAAGTAATTTTTATCATGCAGACTATACTGCACAATCAAGTTGTAACGGTCATAAATTCTTATGCACTGGCTAAAATGATATCAACATATATAGTATAAAATTATTAGGAGGAAAAAAGAAATGTACAAAGATACTACAGTTGCAGGAAAATTTAACATTCATATCTCAGGCTTTGGAAAATAGTGTGGGCACATATTTTTTCTGCCCACATCGCTTCATTTTGGAACCACCGCTCCCCAAACAAATCAGAATGCTCTGTTGTAGCCAGTCAAGAGGCTGCATCTTGGCCAGACAGGACTGGGCAACTTTGGCAGATGCTTGATGCCCCACTTGGACTTCTGGGATCCCTTTTTCCCACTTTCGTGAGTCCATTCCCAGGTTTTGTGCGTTTAACTGCTAAGGCTTTGCTCCTGAGCCCCTTACAGCCTGGCCCTTGGGCATTGGAACCCAGTTGTCTCGGTCCTTTCGCTTGAGGAGGACAAACTTGGTGGTGTAATTTATGCTTCAGAGCTCCCTTAATCTGGCTTTGGTAACTGTAGGCTTCTTTCCCTTCCTGTGCAGTTTTCCCTGTTTTCCCTGCTCCTTTACAGTTTTCTCCTGGATGCTGGTCCTTAATATATCACTCTCAGTGGAATTCTTGACTCAAGAGCTGCACCTGTGACACTTGACCAGCGATGGCAGGTGACCTAAACCGCCCAATCAGAGTGGTTTATCTTTCTAACTCAAGGATTGGCTGAAGTTGGGCCATTTACCCTAAACTGGGTCAGTCAGAATCCTTTATCTGGTCTTGGCATGGTGCTGGGAGGACGAAAGAGTGTCTAGAAATTCCTGGGATTATAGCATGCAAGGACCACATAAGCTTGGATTTCCTAGGAGCTATCTCGTTGCCAAGTAGCCTGCCTGAGGAATGGGGAAAGCAAGCCAAGCTAAGGGAATAAGAAAGACAGTACCACTTCCATCATTTGAACCCCCAAATCCAGCCTTTGCTGAAGAAGTTTACATTTTGGAAATTAGAGTTGTATTAGCTCACTACTTCTTTAATGAGTTGTGCTACTTTGAATTGGGTTTCTGTTATTTGCAACGAAAAGATCCCTAGCAACCTAACGGTTCAAGCAAGAAAGAATACGGTTTCAGACAGTTAGAATAATATAATTAATCATGGATTTATAGTAAATAATCTTTGAACATGAGATGGACTGTACTTCTTTCTAAAATAGGTAGTATACTAGCCATAAAAACAACCTCACTTTATTTGTCAAAACACAACATTCAAAGAACCCATTCTCTAAAATGTAACAATCTTAGAAATTAATTGTAAAAGTTTAAAGAAATACAAAGACTTATATGGAAATTAAAAAATCTTTCTCTGGGGCGCCTGGATGGATCAGTTGGTTAAGCATCTGCCTTAGGCTCAGATCATGATCTCACAGTTTCACAAGTTCAAGCCCCAAATTGGGCTCTGTGCTGACAGCTCAGAGCCTGGAGCCTGCTTCGGATTCTGTATCTCCTTTCTCTCTGCCCCTCCCCTGCTGGTACTCTGTCTCTGTCTGTCTCTCTCTCTCTGTCTCAAAAGTAAATAAAAAATTAAAAAAAAAATCTTGCTACAATAACCTTAGGGTAGAAAAAGAATCTAAGGTTAACAAAAAATGAAAATGTTACTATTATGGGGATACCACTTTGGAAACAATTCTCCATTGGATCCATATTTCTTTTTATTCCCCTTCATTGTTTCAACACGCAAACATATAGACCAGTCTGCACTCCTTGGCTCAGGAAAGGGATGTGGCAGCATAAAAAGAAATAATAATTTTTTCTTATAGTTATTTAAGCTGTCTTTTAAAAGCTTGGAGTCTTTAGAGAAATACTGAGATATGGAGAAAATGTTTGAATAGTGGTGGTAAGATATTTTCTCCTACTCCACTCAGAATAGAAAAATATTTCTAAAATTAGAAAGCGAGGACATCATCACTGGAATTCTGCATAGGACCCTTGTATCCTATCTTATTAGCAGAGCTCTGGGAAATGGCGTCTGCCTAAAGAAGGAAAGACTGGCGAGTGGGTCCAGGCCCACAGGGATCGTAGGAAGTATGCCGAGTGCCCTTGCCTTAGGGTGGCGTCAAGTCTCACTGTCACCATGTTTGGACTGATGATGTTCAAGCCCTGGGGACCAGACTGGATGATGAACATCTCAGCTGGTGCCTATGTGGATGGTCAACATTGAAGAGAGATGTCCTGCCTTTCACCTTGGTGCTACATAAACAACTTTGGTTAAAGGGGTGAAGGGAACTCAAAGTTGACTGGCTCCTAGTGGAATGGGAACTTGAAATAGATGCTAAGTTGATTTGCAGAAAAATAAAGTAAGTTTTATTTCTGATGATTTTGACTCTGTGACTAAAATTTAAAGTCCACCACACTTCTTATTAACATTTGTGGGATGTGGTCAAAGAAGCTTGGGAAAGCAGAACTTTACTTCCTTGGCTCTAATCCCCTAACCTCAGATGCAGACTTTGTTCATATAACTGAGGTTCATGGAGCTGGTTTAACACTTGAGTTTTAGAAATGTGCCAATTTCAACTTTAAGTTTTTTTGCTTTTGCATTCAATTTAGTAGCCACATTACAACAATATTTATGATATGAAAATCTTGCTCCTCTGTCTTTCTTTTTTTCCCCCCTCAGCACCCAGAAGAACTTTCCTTCTTCTGATGTAAAACCTTATAATGTGACCGACTTGCAAGGGTATTTATCGTCTTGTACAAAATTCTATGTTTGGATGAAACTATTGATATTATCCCAGTTTTCTTTTTGCATTTCTTTTGTAACCCTGTAACAGCTATTTGGGGAAGACTAAGGTGAAAGTCCTGTATCGCAAAACGTAAAGAGAAAAGCACATTGATGAATCAAAAATGCAAATTTCACTTTTACAGAAATTATGCACTGAAATGTACAAATACATTCTGTCTTGAAATTTTATATCCCACTTTGGGGCCCACTCCCTCACTTGTGGTCTAGTCAGGGATGGAGTGCATTAGACAAGTCTGTTTCTATGGATTTGGGGAGTGTGCATATATTCTGCTATTACATTTTGAAGATAATTAGTGGACGTGGGAAAGAGAAGGTGAGTTGAAGTATGTTCCCATCTCCTTCCGGATTGCTTGTCTGTTTTTGTTTGAGGGTGGGAGCATTTGCTATATAGTGCCTGCATCTCCCTTCACACCATGTTAGTGAAACTTTTACCCCAAATTGGGCATATGGTCTTCCAAGTTTGCTGAACTATTTCTTTTTTTTTTTTTTAATTTTTAATGTTTATTTATATTTTGAGAGAGGGAGAGAGAGAGAGAGAGAGAGAGCAAGGGAGGGGCAGAGAGAGAGGGAGACAAAGAATCTGAAGCAGGCTCCAGGCTCTGAGCTGTCAGCACAGAACCTGACATGGGCTTGAACCCAGGAACCATGAGATCATGACTTGAGCTGAAGTCGGACACCCAACCAAGTGAGCTACCCAGGCGCCCCTAAGTTTACTGAACTATTTCAAGTTTAAAAACAAAGCCAACTATATTCATGGAAAAGCTATATTAATGGAAAGCTGGAAAGAAGCATATTAGGGAAAATTAAACCTGCTTCCTAAAGTCCCGAAAAATGTTCTCTTTAATTTCTTTGTGGTTACCCACAAAACATAGAAGTGCTTTCCTCCCTCTAATTTCTAGGTGGCATAGAAGGGTTTTGCTTGTACTTCGTGTTGCCACAAACATGCAATAATAGTCCATTTCATCTTTTTTCCTCTTTTTAATTCTTGTGCCACTCTAAGCATGTTCTTCTCTTTTCAAACTACACAGGTATATATATGCTGGTATTGTCTCTTTTTAAGTTTGCTGTAGTTAAGTGTATGCCAGGCTGAGCCAGAGAGAATTTCATGAAACAGCCATTTCAAGTAATAAAACCTCTTACTAGTGGAGTGCAATTCACATTAATGTGATTAGCAATCTAGCCTTTTTTCCTAAACAGAAGGAAGAATTCAAAACCAAATACTTTAATATATATATATGAACATATATATATATGAACATGTATATATATATATGAACATATGTTCATATATATATAGATATAGCCATGAATATTTCAAAATTACATTTTTAACATTTAAAAATATAAACCTTCATTGTTGAACTCTTTAAATTTTCTCTTCTATCATGTAAAAATGTTAGATTATATTATCTTAATGTTTCTCTTCTAGCTCTAAGTTTCCCTTTTGAACCTTAGTAAAGTAGAATTTGGTGGATTTTTAAAAAGTGGTTTGGGTCACAAACTTACACATTTTTTTCCTGGGAAATAATATATGACATTAGCACAACTATTCTTTAGAATTTTGAGTCATCCCAAACTGCGCATGATTCACTATTTGTTCATGTTTTGGTTTGCTTTAGATGAAAAATTCACAAGGTGCAAAAAAGAGGAGACGTTATCCTAGAATATATTTAGTCTTTAAGTTTTAAGATCTGTTCCTAATAAGAATATTACACATTAATGATGAGGTAGAATTTTGTAGGAAAAGAAGAATAGCAGGGCTTTTAATCTCCATATTTTAAGTTCTTCACAGTGTATCTCAATGAGTAAATACAGGCCACTTTCTTACGTTAAGAAAGAATTTCTTTTTTTTAAGTTACTCTATGATTTAAAGCAATGATGCACATGGTGAATATCTTCCTGTATGGGAGCATAGATTGAGAGACCAGCTAATGATGAGAAGGAGAAGCCTTTACAATTGAACATTGATCTGAGGCTGGGGCAACTGGAATAATGGTCAGTCTTGGGGTGCCTGGGTGCCTCAGTTGGTTAAGCCTCTGACTTCCACTTAAGTAATGATCTTGCCGTTTGAGGGTTCAAGCCCCACGTCGGGCTCTGTGCTGACAGCTCAGAGCCTGGAGCCTGCTTCGGATTCTCTGTCTCCCTCTCTATCTGCTCTTCCTCTGCTCAGGCTGTATCTCAATCTCTCTCTCCTTCTCTCTCTCTCTTTCTCTCTCTGTCTCAAAAATAAATAGAATAATGGTGAGTTTTATTGTTAGTCTGAAACCTTGCTCAGAAAGCACAACTTAATTCCTGATTTTCTCTCTGCCAGGTTTTTCTGCCACTATGTCCCAGACTTGCCTGGCTATTACATTTTTAATGACTTTTCTATGGGGAAAGTATGAGAATCAAAAATGCAACTCCTAGGAATTGATGAAGTAGCCAGTTGCCCCAGGGCAAATCTGCAGTAGTAAGGATGGGTCAAAAAAGGAAATGGATGTTTATTGAGTTTTCTTACTGTGTACTTGACACCATGTTTTTTAAATTTTATTTTATTTTTAATGTTTACTTTTGAGAGAGAGAGAGAGAGAGAGAGACAGAGCACAAGCAGGGAAGGGTC
Source organism: Leopardus geoffroyi (assembly GCF_018350155.1). Classification (NCBI taxonomy): domain Eukaryota; kingdom Metazoa; phylum Chordata; class Mammalia; order Carnivora; family Felidae; genus Leopardus; species Leopardus geoffroyi. The sequence goes on from NC_059327.1 coordinate 119,727,658, forward strand.
AGAGAGAGAGGGGGAGACACAGAATCTGAGGCAGCTTCCAGGCTCCGAGCTGTCAGCACAGAGCCCAATGCGGGGCCTGAAGTCACAGACTGTGAGATCATGACCTGAGCTGAAGTTGGACGCTTAACCCACTGAGCCATCCAGGAGCCCCATGTACTTGACACTATGTTAAATCCTGCACAACTATAATGTGTGAAGCAAGTTGTTCATGAAGACATTTCAGGAACCATGCTTCAGTCATTGTTTCTCAGTTAAAATCTGTGCTGTCCTTGTGTCCCTCTTTCTTTGAAAATTGGAGTAACTTCTTAAAAAAATTTTTTTTTAACATTTATTTATTTATTTTTTAAAAAACTTTTTTTTTTTTTAACGTTTATTTATTTTTGAGACAGAGAGAGACAGAGCACGAACCGGGGAGGGTCAGAGAGAGGGAGACACAGAATCTGAAACAGGTTCCAGGCTCTGAGCAGTCAGCACAGAGCCTGACGCGGGGCTGGAATTCACGGACCGCGAAATCATGAGCCGAGCCAAAGTCCGCCGCTTAACCGACTGAGCCACCCAGGCGCCCCAACATTTATTTATTTTTGAGAGACACAGCGCTAGCAAGGGAGGGACAGAGAGAGAGAGAGAGAGAGAGAGAGAGAGGGAGGGAGACACAGAATCTCAAGCAAGCTCCAGGCTCCGAGCTGTCAGCCCCGCGCCTGATGCGGGGCTCGAACTCACAAACCGTGAGATCATGACCTGAGCTGAAGTCGGACGCTCAACTGACTGAGCCACCCAACTGCCCCTGTAGTAACTTCTTTTTATTCTCACTACCCAAGATTTTTGTTAGAACGCCCCATGTCCCCAGGTTTGTTTCACTTTTGAGAACAAAATTAAGTATAAGACTGTCCCAGTGCCTTTTCAATCTAAACCGACTGCCCCCACCTTATCCTTATCACTATTCTACTCCCTCTGAATCAAATGCACCAGACACTTCTCTCTGCTCTAATTACAGTCACACACACTGCAATGAATGCTGCCACCTGCTGGCATCTTCTGAAGAGGTGAAATCTGGTAAGCCAAAACTTGCACTTGGTTCAGATGTTATTCGCCACCGCACTCCTCAGACAGGGCCCTTCCTGTATTTATTCTATGCTTGCTTAGAGCCATCCATGTCGGACTGCTTATGGCAAAACAAAAAAACTTCATTGGGACATCTATGCTCCTAGTATGTTCAACCTCTTGGAACTTGAAAACCTACCTGGTGACTCTATTTTGCCATTTAATACGCAGCAGGGATAGAATTTGATGCTACTGAAAAGAAGTGAAATCTTTGATGACCACCTGTTTATACTACACGTAGAAGTTTGAGGCAGAAGCCATGACTTTAATCCGGAGCACTTGGCCGCACTAAGCCAAATTGGGTGAAAATTTTCTTGCCACATTACTATACATATTTGCTTTAATTTTAACTGACACGATCCACTAATGCTCGCAATAATGTAGTTGCTAGTAAACTGTGCCATGCATCTGAAAAGTTTTTAAATTTTATCACTAGTTGATTCAAAACAGGCCAATGTTAGTTCATTGGAATGGATTGCCGATGATTTTCAACATGTAAACACTTTGACCGGCAGAATTCCTAGAAATATGTCAGAAAAAAGTTAACACAAGGAACATATTTGTGAATTAAGGAAGATCCCTTATTTATTGATTGATGAAAGTCTAATGCATGTATTTTGCTCTTTTGGGGGAATAGTCAAAAGTAGATTTATCAAAGGCATTTAAAAATTTTTAAAAACATTTATTTATTTTTAAACGAACCTATTCAAGGGGTACCTGGGTGACTCAGTTGATTGAGCATCTAACTTTTGATTTTGGCTCAGGTCATGATCTCACAGTTCATGAGCACAGAGTCTGCTTGGGATTCTCTCTCCCTCTCTCTTTCTCTCTCTCTGCCCCTCCCTCCTCTCGAGTTCACACTTTGTCTCTTTCAAAATAAATAAACTTAAAAAAAAAAAATGAACCCATTGAACAGTAGAAATAACATATTTGTAAAAATAATGATATTTTCCAAAACAAAACAACATTTAATGACCATTATTTTATGTTTTGGTGAATGAATGTAATGGCATTGTTTTATATTTTTGCACATCTCTTTAGTGTTTGGCTTAATGAACATGACCGAATTTTCATATCTGCTTTTGCATTCCATCTGTTGAAATGTGTTTCAAAGGCAGTTTTGGTTTAGTTATTGTTGAATGCTTAGTACCCACCATAAGACCTAGCACATACTAAGCTTAATAATGCTAATTGAATGAGTGATTAATTCCTAATCTTTTCAGATGTAAAACTGCCTGAATTCTTTAGATTAATTTACAAAATCCTCTTTAAACTTAGCAGTGGGTATGGCCATGACAATCAACAGGTGCGGCCTCTTCACCTCTTGCTGGTCAGAATACATTTCTGGGATCACCAGAACTGGTATCACTCAGGAACTTGTGAGAAAGGCTGAAGGTCAGTCCTTACCCCAGACCCACGGACTCAGAATCTGCATTTTAACAAGATCCCGCAGATGACTCATGTGCACATTAGAGTCTGAAAAGCACTGCCTTGAAGCACCTTCCTTGCTATGATTCTTTTCCACGTGGCTCTAGAATTCGTCCTTCCATAGACTGCTGTTTTCCTAAACAAGATTATTTTGTGAGTAGACTTTGCACTACTTTCTAATTGAGTCAATGAAAATAAGTTTTCACATCTTTGTTTCCCTCTTTCTTTTCTAAGGGTTGCTCAAGCTTAGAAACTGTGTGAATTCCTACTGCTGAGCTGCGAATCGGGGGCTTTCAATAAGGGAAACTCCCTTCCGCGACAATCTGATTAAAAATTTTAAATGATTGGGGCACCTGGGTGGCTGAGTCGGTTAAGCTGCCGACTTTGGCTCAGGTCAACTCGCGGTTCGTGGGTTCCGTGGGTTCGAGCCCCGCCTTGGGCTCTGTACTGATAACTTAGAGCCTGGAGCCTGCTTCAGATTCTGTGTCTCTCTCTGCCCCTCCCCTGCTGATGCTCTGTTTCTTTCTGTCTCTCGAAAGTAAATAAACGTTAAAACATTTTTTTTAAATGGTTGAACCAATGGATGGCTGCTAAGATTTTGCTGCTTATGTAGTTTTTTTCTGTAAAAGAATGTTTGTTTGCTGTGGCGAAGACCCAGCACAAATTCAAGGGAAGACTTCCTGCCACAAATTATTTTAGCAGTTCCTGAAAGAGAAAGTAATTATTACACGTCAGTTAGGTCTTTTTCTTTTTTTAGGCTTTCCCCCCCCCCTCCTGAGATTGCCCCCGTATAAATTTATGGAGGGGGTTAGACCATTTACTTGATTTCATTTCATTATTTGCTTTTCACTTAATTCACTCAACAACTTAGTTTTTATTAGAAAGACAACTTTGGCTGATTTTTTTAATGTGTTTTTTTTTAATTAAAAAAATTTTTTTTAACGTTTATTTATTTTTGAGACAGAGAGAGACAGAGCATAAACGGGGGAGGGTCAGAGAGAGGGAGGCACAGAATCTCAAACAGGCTCCAGGCTCTAGGCTCTGAGCTGTCAGCACAGATCCTGACGCGGGGCTCAAACCCACGCACCGTGAGATCATGAGTCGCTTGCTCAACTGACTGAGCCACCCAGGCACCCCAACTTTAGCTGATTTTAACTTGCCTAAAGTTACTAAGATTTTTAGTATAAAAAAAGCACTTACGGTAGTTGTTATTTTACTTTGCGATTTAATGAGATGCTTATCTTAAGTTTGTATTTTTAAAGTTGGCCCCAGCACACAAAGCAGCTTGCAGCTGCAGCCTGCCTGGGGCCAGGACTTCCTTCCCCTGAGGAGAGGTCCATCCATATGCAAGTCTGAGGACCTGTGGTAAGGCAAGAGAAAGAAAACGCATTTGGAAAAATTAAAGTGCCAAACACAGTGCAGGTCTCATCCTAGTACTTAATCACTCTTTGTAGAAATGATCTGTTTACTAGCAGGTTGTAAAGGGTCCTGGAAAGAGTCTTGGACTTTGGAGTCAGACCCAAGTCCTCTGTGACATCCTGGGTCTTCTCAGAACTCCAGATCACCTTTTTTTTTTTTTTTTTTTTTTTTGAGTTAACAGTGACAGGTTTGAGCTGTGGTTTAATGGTGTTAAAAAACAAAGTTCCGTGGAGCAAATTTGAAGATCTAATTGGCTTCATTAAATGATTCGTGAAGGGGGCAACATCCTGTCTAGCAAGGAGAGGGAACCCCAAGGAGTTGCACAAAATGGAAGGTTTTTAAGAGAAGAAGCGTGCGGCAGAAGAAAAGGATTGTTTTGTAAGTGCTCAATGTAGGTGAGTGCGCGAATGCAAGTGTCTAGGTGCTTGCTTACAGTTCAGGCACCACACATTCATGTTTTCTCACTTCATCCTCATAATACCCTTATGATATAACAATCGCTAACACCATTGTCCCAGACAATGTTCTAGCTTATAAGTTCTTTACGTTTATTGACTCATCGGGTGTTTGTAGCAATTGTTTGATTCACGAAAGTAGGTATTATGGCTATAATTTTCATTTACATATGAGAAATTAAGGAACCCAAGGGTGAAATAAATTGCCCAAGGTTATACTCCTAGATATCAATCTCTATTGATTGATTTTTATACCAGTTTGGATCCAGTAGCTGTGCTCTTAACTACCATAATGAAGTTGCTATCACATTTCCCATTTTGTGAGCGAGGAAGTTGAGTATGTGTTTCCTTATAATCACACATCTATCTATAAATTGCCAAAGCAGGGAATCGGGTGTGAGTTGCCCACCTATAGGCTAGGGTTCTTTCCATTACAGCACATTTCTAGACATTTCATTATGACCCTAGAGACAGAGGTTTCCAAGAAGTGCCTATCTGAATCTCCATTGCTAAAAAGGTCAAGAAGATTCATCATTTGAGGCAGAGTAAAAGCAAAATAAAGCTTTCCTGCATTTCAACAAAGCCTCTTTGTGTATAAGTCTGTAATATTCTTTGTGGTTCCAGTAAGCGCATCTTAAGAGAATAGAAAGATGTTGTAGAAAGCCCAAGAACTACATGGAAAAAGGATGGTGGTAATGCTGTGTAAGGGCCTATTAGCAAATGAGGGTGCTTCAATCCAGGACAACAAAACTGACTCTGAATGTGCCTAACATCTAAGCATTACAAAATGTAGGACCAGCTTTTAAAACAAATCCCCAAATACCATTGGAGCTTGAATAATTTAACTTTTTAGAGTTTAGTCTAAACAAAAAGTTTTAGGGGTGCCTGCGTGGCTTGGTCAGTTAAGCGTCTCACTCTGGATTTTGACTCAGGTCGTGTTCATGAGATAGAGCCCGAATGGGGCTTTGTGCTGACAGCATGGAGCCTGCTTGGGATTCTCTTTCTCCCCCTCTCTCTGTACCTCCCCATCTCTCTCTCTCTCTCTCTCTGGCTCTGTCTCTCAAAATTAATAAATAAACATTTAAAAAAAAACCCAAACTGTAAATAAAATGTTTTAGACATTGGATTCGAGACTACTGGAAGTAACTAGACCAATTGGGATAAATACATGAATCCATTTCTAAAGGTTTGATAAGGGACACATATCCCTAATGTGTAATGGAGGAAAATTTAGCTTTATTATTTACCTCTTATCCTTGAGATATCCAAGAGCTTGGTGTCTGGAATCAGGTCTAAGTTAGAACCTTCCATCTACCTTCTACTTGTTATATAACTTTGGGCAAAATTCTTAACCTCTTCGTACTTTAGTTTTCTCATCTGTACAATGGGATACTAATGATCCTCACTTTGAATCAATTTTGAATTGAATTAAACTCATGGAATGTAAACACATGAAAAGTGCTGGGATGAGTACTGGATGTCGTATGGAAGTGATGAATCATGGGAATCTACTCCCGAAGTTAAAACTACACTGTATACACTGTGTGTTAGCTAACTTGACAATAAATTACTTTTTAAAAAATCAAAAAATATTAAAGTAAACACATGAAAAGTGCAAAAATTAGAGACTGGTATACTGACGGGACTCAGAAGTTGTTGACTAATATTATTAGGTATTGTGAATGCACAAGATGGGGTGAGTTACTTGTCCTTTGTCCCAGTTCAACTGTTCTCTGTTTTAGGATGATAAACCAGAAGCATTTCAATAAAAAACAAAACCCATTGTTTTCCCATGCCACAGAATTTTTTTGTGGAGCCCTTTGGTGATATGCTAGATTTGTCTGTGTAGGGTAAAATACATATTTATACATCATAACTATTCTCAACTGTTTGCATTTTCTATTAGAGGTTTGAAGATGTTCTATCTGACAAAGATACTAAGGGCTTTCTTATTAAACATGCATCCTCTGCGTCTCTTCAACTTGATTATATGTTAGGCACGTGGGAAGGTTGTTGAATGAAGAAATTCACTGGGTAAACACCTAGTGAATGGTTCAGTGACCGGGCAGAAAACTCCCATGAGCAATGGATTCTGCCTAAGAAGTTACCTTGTTCCTGACTGAGTCAAATAGAAAAAAGTTATGCAGAACATTATTACTAGGAAGCTAATTCTTCTGTGTATGGTGGTGGTCTAGGCTTTAATGGAGCAAGTGGTTAGAAAGTAGAAACCATCTCATCTGAAATAATGTCCAGTGTGTACTTATAAAACAAGAATATGTGACCTCTGTTATAGACATGCTGGCCACAATTCCAAAAAAGCTTCAAAAGCACTGCCAGTGAAATGAGGAAAACATTCATTTTGTTAATAAAATAGACAAGTTAGATGACTGTGCTTAGACATTTTTCTTTTTCAGGATGGCTAAAGAATTTTAGATATTTACATATATAAAGCATTAGAAGAAAGTGCTGTTAAAAAATTGGAGGAACTTTTACATTCATGTATTTGTATTTCAAGTGGATTCAAGTTTTTCCAAGAGCCATTGATACTTTGTAAAAGAACCATAAACAATTTCATGTCTTTCCACTGAAGTCCATTATTGGGAATTTGTTTTAATCAAATCATTGTCTTTCTGTCTTACTCTGTCTTTGATAGAACTTTAGTCACGCTCCTCTGAGCACTCTCTTCAGCTAAGGCCCTTATAACCTTGGCCTTCCTTGTCTGTCTTGTCCTAGCTGGGCCTGCATGCACTACTTTAGCAAGAATTCCCTGACCCTTGGTATCTGATCACCATTGATATCTGATTAAGTTCCTCATCCCTACCTTTGATGTATAAATCCTAGGCTTGCCTTTAGCAAGATTCATGTGAGGTCAGTTTAGCAAGAATCCTCCTACCCTTGATAGCTCCTCTTAGTAATTTCCCATTCACTGACCCCCTCACTCTGTTTCTTGGCTATCCATTACCATTTGTTCTTGTTGTATTTGGAATTGAGCCTCATTCTTTCCCTCTTATTGCAATAGTCATATTACAATAGTCTTGACTAAATTCTTTACTATTTTTTTAAGTGTATTCATTTTGTGTGTGTGTGTGTGTGTGTGAGAGAGAGAGAGAGAGAGAGAGAGAGAGAGGGAGAATCACAAGCAGGTTCCACACCATCAGCGTGGAAACTGATATGGGGCTCGAACTCATGATTATTGAGATCATAACCTAAGCTGAAATTGAGAGTCAGATGCTTCACCAACTGAGTGACCCAGGTATCTCTACTATTTTTAACAAGTGTCAGAATAATTTTTCCTTAACTCTATCTGTCTATCTCTCTATCATCTATCTATCTTCCTAGAATAAAGAATTGGAAACAGCCTTAATATTTAATAGTAGGGGGTTGACTAAACACATTCAAAAAGAAAATCCTTCAAAGAGCATGCTGGCATTAATAAATACAGAATGGCCAATGCTCATAGAACACCATTGTCCACACTGAGTTAAGGGCTTTATCTGCTGGCCTCCAAAAGAAACCAAAAGTCACCAAGAACCTAAAGCAACAGCACTCTTCATCTTGCAAACTTTGCTTCATTATTCTCTTTGGCAGTGGCTTCCTCTGCTCCTCTGACCTTTGAGCAGAAAACATGGCTGCTGTCCAGGAGGAGCTGACCCTTCTTTTCTTTCTAGAAGGGAGCAATATCAGTGGAAACGATTCCATCCTTTTTTCTATTCCTGTGGCATGTTCCTGCTTATAGAAGGAGAGCTAGTTTACCTTCCTGGCAACAGGGAACAATGACTGGTTTACACTGAGTTTTCTTATCCAGCCATGAAGTCATGGTTTCAGTGGTTAGCAGTCTCTTGTCTCCTGTCTCTTACTTTGTGGATCTCTGTTGCCACTTGTCCTTTGTCTCCTTTGTCTCCTGGTGGTAACTGGGCCAGACAAAGGCTTGTCTCTGGCAGGCCAGTTTCGTTCTAGGCCTGCTAATGGGTGAGAAGATGAAATGGAGCTGCTCTGTTGGCCCAGAGGTCTTCGTTTCAGGAGAGGCCTCAGCTGAACATTGTGTGCCCCAGCATGTTACCAAATTCTTTGTTTGGGATTATTTGGTTTTACCTGACCTACAATGCCTGGTCGGTTCTTCGTTCTCTAACTGGACACTTAGGAATATTTCTCAGGTGTGAGATAACAGGTAAGAAGGCAGTGGTGTGCTGGTAAAACTGGCTGTCTGCAGGGGAGGAGGGGGAAAGGCTCGGTTTGCCGCAGTTGCTGATTTTGGTAACGCGAGTGTTCCATCGTGGTATGTTTCCAGCTCCCAACAGGCTGCTGCACAAAATTTCTGAGTGTTCAACCATCGGTCCTGTGCATGCGCTCTAGTACAACATGGGAGCGAGGGGAGCCATTAAGCTTCAACACATGTGATTCACGGGAGTGAGGGAACAACTTTTTGTCAATCCATTTCCCAACTTCTGGGGAAAAAATCTTAGTGACCCAGCTCGTCTATCAAGCTTCTGTCCCTAGTTGTATCATCTGTCCCTAGTTGTAGTGACCAAGGGACCATGACTATATAGTAGAAGGAAGCATGGTTGTTGGAAGTCTGTTGTAATGGATCAGAGAGGTAACTGGGAGTCGGCGTGTGCTGGGATAACGTCCCACTCTCAGCTTGGGTCTCTCCACTGCAGAACCGGCAACAAAGGCTTATGTCCATGAAGTTTACTTAGAAACATGACCCCGGAAAGCCAAAGTACAGAGCCAGTAAGGAAAGAGAGAAACACAAAATATACATTACTAAGTTTACAGATGGAACCCTTCTGGTAATACTGAGTAATAAAAGGGCAATCTCCCCAAATATTACATAGTGAGAAACGAGCTGGGAGTTGCCCCAGGCCATCATTGGAGCTTGAGAACAAATCCAGTGCAGATGAGGGTCGAGCTAAGAGAGAAGCCAAACCAATCCTAGTAACATCACTTGAATCCCTGGATCGAGATACACTATGTGCCAGCTCTACGGACCACTGTCCCTCCTTCGATTTTGGTTGTGTGAACCAATTCATTTTCTTACTGCGTAAGCCAGTGGGAAACATGCTTTCTGCCACTTGCAACTGAAGAGTTTCAGCTGCTCTACTTCCAGGATAACACAGATCGCATTGTGTTCTAGTTGTTGGCTGGTGTCTTCTCCAGTAAACGGTTGCCTCCTTGAGGTCAGGGCTCATGCATCTCATTCAGCATGGGGATTCAGCGGTCCCCAGCACCTAACAGAGCACCTGGCGTGTGGTAGACATTCAGTACGTGTTGGACTGAAGGGATAAATGTGTAAAAGTAATTTGGCATCTTTAATATTGACGCTTTTAAGTCTATTACTGCTTTCTTAAAGAATATTAGTGGGCTAATCTTTTTTTGTGCAGAGAAGAAAAACAGATGAAAATTTATAAGAAAATGTGATGAAATACATTTAGGCAGGGAAAAAGAGGATGGTTAGATCGAAGGGTTAACATTATTTAAAGATGTTCTATCAAAAGTATATCTCTTTAAACCATTTTTTTTACAATAATAGGACTAAAAAAGGTTAATAAAGGTATAGTTATAATTGATTGATTTTAAACTGACTAATATAATGGAAAGATTTCTTTTTTCTCAGTTTCTATTTGTATGGATAAAATTATGGCAAAGAGAAAATGCCATGATGTTGTTAATATTTTATCTTGCTTAGTCCTAAAAGAGAGTTATCAGGAACAATTATGATCTTCTAGACTAGATACTCACAAAAGAGGGGTGCCTGAGTGACTCAGTCTGTTAAGTGTTTTACTCTTGGTTTCAGCTCAGATCATGATCTCAGGGTTTGTGAGTTCGAACCCCATCATGCTGAGCATGGACCCTGCTTAGGATTCTCTCTCTCTCTCTCTCTCTCTCTCTCTCCTCTCTCTCTCTCCATTTGCCTCTTTCCCCCAATTGTACTCTCTTTCTAAAATAAAAATTAAAAAAAAAAGAAAAGCTTATTCCTTTTATATTCATGCCTTTATATTAAGATTATACTATCTCTTCCCTATTAATTGAAAAACTTTCTGAAAGAGAATCTATAAAGTAGGAGGTTCAGGAAGCCCCCAGTTTAACCCAACTATTCATCATTCTTTCTGCATTTTTTGCACATGGCTAGTTGAATGAGCATTTAAATTTTTTTTTTTTCAACGTTTATTTATTTTTGGGACAGAGAGAGACAGAGCATGAACCGGGGAAGGGCAGAGAGAGAGAGGGAGACACAGAATCGGAAACAGGCTCCAGGCTCTGAGCCATCAGCCCAGAGCCCGACGTGGGGCTCGAACTCACGGACCGCGAGATCGTGACCTGGCTGAAGTCGGACGCTTAACCGACTGCGCCACCCAGGCGCCCCTAGTTGAATGAGCATTTAAAGCAAACCTGGGGTGCCTGGGGTGCCCTGGTTAAGGGTCCATCTTCAGCTCAGGTCATGATCTCATGGTTCATGAGTTCGAGCCCTGCTCAGGCTCTGTGCTGACAGTTCAGAGCCTGGAGCCTGCTTCAGATTCTGTGTCTCTCTCTCCGCCCCTCCCCCATTCGTGCTCTGTCTTTCTCTCTCAAAAATAAATTAAAAAAAATTAAAGCAATCTATATGTGAAACCTTAAAACTATATATGATCATCCAAATTGAATAGTGAAGCCATTATCTTGGATGCTCACTATTTGACTTTGCTGTTGGCAAGAAACTGGAAGTAGTGAGTGCTATTCAAATATATTTCTCTAGAACCTGCCATTTAGAAAAACAGAATGCTAATTAACAAAAAAGTGAACATATTTTAATAATAATATGTCGAGGACCACAATAAATTTGAAGCAAGCTACAAATTTTCTTTCCCTTAAGAAACCCAAATACCAGTTTTTATTAAGCTAAAATATGAGCAGCTAATAAATTCTACATAACCTCCTCTCTTAGATTGGTAGCAAACATGAAAAAAAACCAAGAAACCTTTTTTAGTCAAAATTCCAGACTGAATCAAAAGAAGAGGGAAAAAAATGATCCTTCTTGACTTTCAGTAAGATTCAGAAATCAGGAGCAAATTAAGTCTGATAGGAAGAACACTTGATGATTGCTTCTTTCCAGATAAGGGAGCAACATGTCAGCACTGGTTTCCTTCGCATCTGACAATGCCCCACTTGCTATGGGTATGTGAGTGGCTGTGTTAGTGTGTGAGTATCGTCTATTATGAAGGCTGAACAGACCATTCACAGATATAGTCTACACATCTACAGAACTGGAATGAGTAAATCATGACTCTGCATTTCCACAATGCTTGTTTTTACTTGTAAATACTCACTTTGCATTTTCCCTTCCAGGAGAAATTGGAATATAGCTTCCAGGAGCTTTGGAATATAGCTTCATCTTGATTAATTCCCCTTCAAGTCATTTATGTTAGAGAAATTATTAAAATTTGAAAAAAAATATTAATGCTATGAATCTTCAATGTGAATTTGAGCTTACAATATTTTAAATTAATGAATCTCTCTAGTAAAAATGAAATATTTCACCTCCCAGACCATTTGTGCTATATATTTTTTTCATGATTTTGTATCATTTTTCTTGAAATTGTTAAGACAAAATTTTTTTCATTTAAATATAGATAGTAAACATTATATTTTGAATTTTAAATAAGATATTGGTAACTCTTTGAACTTCTTTCAGATTTTTTTAAACTGTTAAAAAAAAAGTTTATTTGTACTAAAATGTCCTTGCTGTAATTAACAAAATATTGTTATAGGATTAGATAGGTATCTGGTCAGAAAGCAGAAAGACAACTGTAAAATCTAAAATCCTCTCTTGATTTATTAAGAAATCTTCCCCTCTCCCTTCCTTCCTCCTTCCTTTCTTCCATCCTTTCTTCCCACCTCCCTCCCTTCTCCCTGTCCGTCCCACCCTGTCTGTCTGTCTTTCTTTTTCTTTTTAAAAGGATGATCTCAGTCTGGAATAAACATTCTTGCGAAATTGGCCGGGATTTTCGCCAAGCATAGGGTGTACACGTCAGCTGTTTTCTGGAAAATAATTGCACCATGTGACAATGTCTATTATTTTAATTAGTGCTGAGGAGTGCCTCCAAGATATTTCATCAGATCAATCTTTCTTACACAGGCAATGGCTTTTTATTTCTTGAAATGCTGATTAAGCAATTAGATGACATTTGACATTTTGTATAGGTGAACAAAATAATTGTTATAGTGAATAAGCCAGAACTCACAGTAGTAATAAGCCATTCCCTACAAAGGCTTAGGACCTGCATCTTGAAGAGTTCAGGACAATCTTTAGGGTGCAGTGCTCACATTACACAAGGAAACATTAAACTCTGTAAATATTGTATGGGAAGGCCATTCTCTGGGAAGGCCCTGGCTTGTCTGGGGAGCAGAAAGTGCTTCGTCATATAGAGCTTCCCAGGTTTAGTCAGTCATTCCTGGGTCTGTTGTAATTCCAGGATACTTGCATATGCTAAATTCAACAAGTATTAATTCCAAGATCTGAAAAAAAGAGCGACCTTGTGAAACTATTGTGAACAACGCGTCCAGAAATTCACAAACCTGAAAACGATGTGTTTCTAATAGCGCTGAGGTGGGGAAGGGAAGCTTTGTTTCCTCTTTCCACAGCTGTTCCCCTGTTTATCACTGCAGGACGAACTAAAGATTAGGACAAGAAGTGTGTGAATAAAGGTGATTTGAGGCTTTGAGGGGTCTGGCAAGCCACACCTCGGTGGGTGAATATGATCTTAGGGGTGATAATTCCTGATATCAGGCACTCTGGAAAGAGGAGATTTTTCAGACTGGCACTGAACTGACATATGTTTGGAAGAAGGAATTCCCTTCCTCTTCCGGGTCTCTAGGCTGAACACATGAAAAGACACTGGCCTCTGCTTGTGGGAGGTAGTGCTTATCGAAGACAGTGCTTACCACTTAAGTGCTGGGAGCTGATCTAGCCAGGCTTCATGGAGTACTTGTCACAGTGTGCAAGCTCTGTCATCTACGCCAAGAGTCACTTTGCTCTGCTTTACCCCTGGAGGAAAAAATGCCATATTTTCCTCTTTTCTGCCTGGTTCATCCCTCCATTCCTCAGTACAGACAAGTTCAATATTAATAAATTGTCAAGACATGTTTTGCATTGCTTAACAAATCTGGGTCTCATTTAGTCCAGGGAATCTGGGGAAGGTTGCAGTTTTCAGTCTGTTGTTCTGTATCCCTTTTGGTTACCCAGGATGGTTCTGCGGAGCACTCAAAGTGGGCAGACTTTTTCGAGTCCTGCGCTGGTAGTAAATGCAGCGACAAGAGCCTCTGCTGAGGTTTCTCAGGCTTAGCACTGGGGCCCCGGCACCCACAGTGCGCTCTGTGTCTGAGGCTCCACCAACCTTTGGGGAAGCGCTTCTGGGTGGGGGCCTGTGGAAACGTGAAGCCTGGTCCTCTCCTTCTTGGGGCTCTCACCTACCTCAGCTCAGACATTTGCCTCTGTACCCCATGTGACAGCCCCCTTTAGGGCAATTTACCCAAATCATGTAATCACTTCTGAGCAAAAGTCTGACTTACTTTTTAATTTTTTCATTTGTGGGGGGGTTGTGAGTGAGGACGTCTTCCACCTCTTTTTAGTTTCAAAACAGAAAAAGAGGTCAGTTTCCTTCACCTTCCACCCTACAATGCTACCTCCTAAGGAATCCACTAGGATTCCACCAGGATTCGGGATTACCAAGGTCTAGTCTTTTCTGGCAGGGAATTAAAATAAGCAGGAGGGGTGGGGGGAGGGGACATGGCTTAATTTTCTCCTCGTGATTACTCAAAACCCGAAGGATTAGTTCAATCTTATCACACACTCACCCTGATGGAGCTTCCTACCGTTCCTCCTTTTTATTTAGTCAAATCTTGTTTAAATATGCTGGCCCTGTTGCAGCGTTACTTGTTGGTATTAAACGAAGGGCCTTTGTCCAAAATTGGGCAAGGATGTTAAAGGTGAAAGGGCGTTTTCTCCTCATCTCAAATCCACCTAGTGGTGACGGGTGTAGGAAGTGAATTCCCTAAGGAGAAATTCATCCGTCAGTTTGAGATGGGGCTGCATGCCTCTGCTATCCTTTTTTTTGTGTGGCAATCTTTGCACCATTGGGAAGATCTGGATTTTATTTATATTAAGGAAGAGACAATTTTTTATAAAAGCCATGGCTCTGTTGGACTCCTGGGTATTATGTGGCACTTGCTGTTGTAACTAGGGAGACCTCCTAAATTAGGCATTTTGTATTCCTGTTTCAAGGCAAAACTGCTTTCCTTTCTGACAGACAGGAGAAATTAAGAAGAGTCCTTAGCAGAAGCAGGATAAAAGGGAAGGAGAATGATAGTCACAGGGTTCCTCCCTCTCCCCATATTTCTTTTCTTTTCTTTTTTTTTTTTACTTGTTGAAACAGTATACAAGTGAACCTAAGCCAACTAGTTGCATAAAATTTTCATTTCTGCCTCTAAGTCAAGTTTTGTTAATCAGTAACTATGTTTAAAGAGTCGCTACAGCTGGATTTTTTTTAGTGCTAACAACAGGACTTTGATAGACATAGAGACAATTTGTGAGATTCTGTTATCTAGGGTGGACATGCTTATAAAGGAAACAAGCAGTTACTTTAATATTTTGCCTGGTATGATGACTAGAATTGTGGGAATTAGATCATGTTAAAAAATGCGACCAGGGGCGCCTGGGTGGCGCAGTCGGTTAAGCGTCCGACTTCAGCCAGGTCACGATCTCACGGTCCGTGAGTTCGAGCCCCGCGTCGGGCTCTGGGCTGATGGCTCAGAGCCTGGAGCCTGTTTCCGATTCTGTGTCTCCCTCTCTCTCTGCCCCTCCCCCGTTCATGCTCTGTCTCTCTCTGTCCCAAAAATAAATAAACGTTGAAAAAAAAAAGGCGACCAAACTATGTTGCAATATTTTAAAAACAAACAAACAAAAAAACCCCAGTGGTATATTTTCTTTAGTTTTGAACTAGATTTATAGCTATTGCAGTTAAAAATTTTTTTTAAAATGTTTATTTATTTTTGAAGGAAAGAGAGACAGAATGTGAGTGGGGGAGGGGCAAAGAGAGAGGGAGACAGAATGGGAAACAGGCTCCAGGCTCTGAGCTGTCAGCACAGGGCCCAACTCGGTCGGGGCTGGAACTCACCAATGCGAGATCATGACCTGAGCTGACGTCGGACGCTTAACCGACTGAGCCACTCAGGTGCCCGTAGCTATCCCATTTTTTTTTTTTTAAATGAATAATTACCCTTGAATATGACTGAATAATTTCCAACGTGGGTTTTCCAGGCCGCTTGAAAAAGAAATCTACTGCCCCCCAGCGTCGAACTCCTAGAATAACTGAATTCCGGCGTTTAGCAATATTTGTAAAATGATAGTGCCGCTTGGTGGCACTATGGGACAAGGGCATTCGAGGCACAGCCCTCCATTTGCGTACTGCTTGTTTCATCTTCAGAAGAGCTTGTAAAATGTGACAAATAAACTGTTTTCCTTTTCAGATGAACAGTGCTATGTTTCCTAAGACAATCTGACCTTTTTTTGGAGCTGCCCATTGAGCTTAACCTCCTATGTCATGGGAAACCTGAACACCTTCAGATTTAATTCCCGATTCTTGCCGTTTTAAGGCTTTCGGTAGTTCAAACTAGATTGTCTTTTCGTCTCCTTCTCCCCTTTATCTATGTAACTGTAATCCAAACCAATTTCTACATGAGGAGAAAGGTCTAAAACATTTCCACAAACACCAAGCGAAAATATGCAACCTATTTCCCACATTATCCAAAAGAAGAAAGAAAAACAACTCGGATGAAGCCATTTCAGGGGATTTTTGTATTTAAAAAAGTGTGTTGGTGGAGGGGATAACTTGTTTTAAGCATTAAATCTAGTGGAAAAAATTTACCTCCTAATAAGAGTATCTGCCTGAGATAATAATTCATTAGAAACTGACCCATAGCTTGAGTCCGGAGAAATCAAGAACGCTTTTCTTTAATATAATTTATTATGTGAACACACTTCAGGTTTTATTTTGTTTTTGATACCGTTAAATTTGGTAGTGGTGACATTGGGAAATGAAATTAATTCCGTTTCCTCTAATTGGCAAAAAAATTCTTGAGGAAATTGCTCTAATAAGCTGACTTCCCTTATGGTTATGCAAGCAAGAAATAAATCAATGTTTGAAAACCTAACAACTGGTTAAAATAAACACAGTACCCAAACATATCAAAACATCAAATAAAATTTTGATACTTTGTGTCATCTATCCATCCATCCACCCACCTATCCATTATATGGATATAACATATACATCCATATTGTCTTGTTTAGTTTTTGCGATTTTGTAAGTCTAATATATTAATGGTAAAACTATAATAATTCTGTGTAAATACTGCTGCTAGTGAAACAGGAAGACTAACTGCCAAAATATTTCTTTGGTGTACGTTCTGGTAATGACGATCAAGATTTTAAAGGCTTAGGAGAAATGAGTTCCCACAGCTTGTCACAGAGCAATAGAACAAACTTGTTTGAAAAGCAGAATCAGCCCTGTAAATACAGAGAACAAACTGATGGTTTGCACAGGAGAGGAAGGTGGGGGGAGGGGCAAAATGGGTGAAGGGGAAAGGGAGATCCAGGCTTCCAGTTGTGGAATGAATAAATCACCAGGATAAAAGGCACAGCGTAAGGAATACAGTCAAGGATATTGTAGTAGCGATGCATGGGGACAGATGGTAGCTACACTTGAGGTGAACACAGCATACACTATAAACTTGTCGAATCACTGCATTGTGCAAATAAAACTAATGTCACCTCACGTGTTAAATATACTCAATTTTTTTTTAAAAAATGAATTTACTTGTTTGATTAGATTTCTTTGTCATCCCTGTTAGCCTCTATTCCAAATCACCATGATTCTCCTCCACATTTGACTCTCCGTGCTCTCAGTAGAGAGCCTTGTCTCTTAACCGACAAAGTTGTGGCCACCTATCAGTTGTTAGCCTGCCCCACCCTTCCTAATATATAAGTATTTCCCTGCCTCCTCTCCTCATCCTCAGAGGATGAGGTACTCCTGTTTCTGCTCAGAGCCAAACCCTCTCTTGGAGCCCTTGGTTCCATCCCTCCCTCCCATTTCCATGGCTGGAATGTTGTTTCATCAATCACTCCCACTCTGTTCTGTATTTCCCACCTTAATCTTTCTGTTGGCTCTGATCCTAAGTCCACAAACCCAAAGTCCTTCTCATCCCTAAAAAACAGACAAACAAAATACCCTCTGAAACAATTTAAAAAATTCTTATAACCAAAAAACAAAACAGATACAACACACAAAAAATCAGCTGTTTTTTGACCTGAAATTCCCCTTTGACTTGCATTCCATCTTTTCCTTCCTTTTTTTTGTCCTTGAGTCGCCTTGTTTTTTTCATGTACTTTTCACTCCTCAACTTAACTAAACTCTGTGGTTTCTTGATTGACACAATTTGTGAAAGTTGCCAATGGCCATTTTAACTCTTTAAAAAAAATTTTTTTTTAGTGTTTATTTATTTTTTTTGAGAGAGAGAGAGAGAGAGAGAGAGAGAGAGAGAGTGAGTGGGGGAGGTGCAGAGAGAGAGGGAGACACAGAATCCAAAGCAGACTCCAGGCTCTGAGCTGTCAGCACAGAGCCAAGCACGGGGCTCAAACTCACAAATGCGAGATCATGACCTGAGATGAAGTTGGACACTTAAACCAACTGAGCCACCCAGGCACCCCTAACTATTTTATTGGACAGGTTTGCCAACTTTGACAAGATTTATCACAACATCCTCCTTAAGACCATCCAGTGTTTTCTTTGTAGTTTTCTGGTCGTCTCTGTTTTGCCTTCTCTTACTCCATTCATTCCTTAAATGTTGATTTCACCTTGTTTGATTCTCAGATTTTCCCTCTTCTCATTTGGCATGAAGAATTATTATAAATATTACAAAAGGTTTTAATGTTTATTTATTTTTGAGAGAGAGAAAGACAGAGGGCAAGTGGGGGAAGGCCAGAGAGAGAGGAAGACACAGAATCCGAAGCAGTTTCCAGGCTCTGAGCTGTCAGCACAGAGCCTGACACGGGGCCCGAACTCATGAACTGCAAGATTATTACCTGAGCTGAAGTCAGACACTTAACTGACTGAGCCACCCAGGTGCCCCATGGCATCAAGAATTTTTAAACACAGGTTCTTCAGGGGTCCACAGACTTCCTGAAACTGTGGAGAATTTTGAATGTTTGGTTATGTGTGATTTTCTAGTGAGAAAGTCCATAATTTATAGTAGATTCTCTGTCTCTGTATTCATGTCTCTGAAAAGGTTAATAATCACTGTTCTGTGTGGTCTTCCAAGGTGATCTTAGCAATTCATTTAGTTTTTAAACATCTAACATATATCAAGGTTTACTAAATGAAAGTATAATAATTTTATTAAGTAATTTTCAAAACAATTGTATGAAGCAGGCATGATAATCCCCACTTTACAGATTAGGAAACTGAGGCACTGAGACATAAAGTGACTTGGCTAAGGAGATGTAGTCGGTAGTTGTTGTCCTGGTTTGAACTGTCATTTACTTGTTGATCATTCTCAAGCTCACGTCTCCAGTCTGTGTCCCCCGAGCTTCAGATTGATGGATAACTCAGTAAGTCATCTCCATGGATGCCCCACAGAGTTACAAGCTCAACATTTCTGACACCAAGTTGTCTTCTTTCCTCAACCCGTTTCTCTTGTATTTTCCATTCAAGGGCCATGTGATGGGAGTCACCTTCACTGTTGCCTTTCGTCTCCTACATTTAACCAATATTGAATCCGACTTAATTTAAATCCAAATTATTGCTGCTTCAGTTCAGGTTCTAATCATCTTCCACGTGGCCTTATGTAAAAATGTCCTTCCTACCTGCCTAAAATCCTTTGATGACACAGCACCGTGTGGTGACAGGAGAAATGAGATAGGCCTTCCCCGATCCCAACAAACCCTACCTACCTCTCGGCAGCTATCTCCAGCTTCTCTCTTCCCATGAGTTACCCTTGATTTATGCTGAATTATGAGGTGTTCCTCCAGATACCCTGGTATTTCTCACTTTAATGACTATGTTACGGGGTCCCCTCTGTCTGGAATACACTTTGCTTCCTTTTTTCATTTTTCCTCCAGCTGAGTCCTGTTCATTCCCAGGTGTCACCCTGTGAAGACCTGTAGCCTCATTCCCTGTGCTAACACGATCTGCTGATGGGATAGATGAGAAAGGGAAGAACTGTAGACGACTTCAAGGTTTCGGCCTCAGCAACTAAAAGAATGGGATTATCATTCTTTGAGATGGGTGAGAATGAGGATTTATGGTCTAAGATCATGATCGGGACATATGTATGCAGTTTGAATGAATAGTAGATGTCCAAATGAAGTTATTGATGAGGGATTTGGCTAGAAGAGACTGGAATTCAGAGGAGAGGCCCAGACCAGAGGTAAGCATCAGCACATACATGGTGTCAAAGGCATGAGACTGAATGAAAAGTATCAAGGGAATGAATGAAGGTCCAAAGACAGAGGTAGTAATCTGTTTACGTATCCGTATCCTCATCAAATGGTGAGATCCTTGAGCTTCTATGTTATGTTTCAGTCACCCTTTTCTTTTAAGTACCTTGTGGAATACTGTGTGCATAAGCTTTGCTTAATAAAATGAATGAATGAATGGGTGTATGGGTGAGCCAAAATGGGTGATATTAAACAGAGGTCACTGAGTCCAATATCTATAGGACTTCAGCAATATTGCAAGTAAATGAAGCAGCTTAGGTGTGAGTGATAGGAAGTGGTACGGATCATGGGAAATTGAGAAGTACATGCCCTGGGAAAAGGGGGAAGTCATACCTCAACTCCACTTGATTGCTACTAATCACAAATGGGGGTCACGTTGTAACCAACCATTCAGATTTCAAGAGAAACTGGAAAGCTCTGATTTTTTTAATGTAAAATTTTCTGTGAGCCAAGATTCTGTAGGTCAAACAAAATTTGTCCTGAATCTGTTCATTATCCCGCCAGGCCATGACCCTTGATCAAGTAGTTCAAAATCATTTCATAGATGAAGAAAAACAGGCCTTTCTATTATCTATTATTAGATAGAGTACTACCCTTAACAGGCAAGCAAATTACTCTTTAACCATTTGGCTGACATTTAGGCTGCCTTTTCGCTTCGACAGAGACGCATAAAAATGTAACAATGAAAGCTGCTCACTAAATATTCTTCTGTTTTAACTTGATTTTTGAAGTCACTCTTTTAATTTGGATTCCAGAGTTTTAATTACCACATGTATCAGTTTTCTAATTTGAAAAATAATAACTTCTGCCTCTATTGTCAAATAAGGTTTTTATGAAAATCGAAAGAGATATTCTATATTTAAGTGATTTGAAAGGTTTAAATAGAATGCAGCTGTGATGTGTTTTTATCACATCACTCCAGAGGTTAATCCAGGATAAAACATAAATAGCTCGCTAAGCTTAATGATCTTAGCCAATATGATATCATATAATGGGTCCTTTTCCCTGAAACCTAGTTGTTTTCCTCCCTCAATTTTAAATTCTTACTAAACTTTGGAATCTAGAAATATATAGAATAGGGGTGTGTGGGTGGCTCAGGCAGTTAAACTTCCGACTTTCAGCGCAGGTCATGATCTCATAATTCCTGAGTTTGAGTCCCGCTTTGGCTCCAAGCTGTACTGATGGTGCAGAGCCTGCTTGGAATTCTCTTTCCCTCTCTCTGCCCCTCACTCGTTCACGCCTGCACACGCGCGCTCTCTCTCTTTCAAAATAAATAAATAAACTTAAAAAAAACCCATAGAATAGTGTTATATGGGATGTCCTGTTAATGGAAAATTTAAAATATTTCTTTCAGTGACTAGGATATGACATCACATAAGTACTTTAGAAATTAGGCAATGAAACTGTGCCTGTGTTTTGAGAACAAAAAAACAAGACAAGAGGTACTCTACATCTTGAACAAGTTTACACAATTCAGACCTGAAATCTTCAGGGTACATAGCATAAAAGTGAAACTTTGCAATCAGGTTTTTCAGGGAATTCTTTAGGAAAATACTGCTGGCTGGAGTCTAGGGCAGTGCTGTCCTATATAGAATTCTGCTCTATATCATTTATTCATATTGTTGGGAGGCTTCACTGAGTTATATTTGAACACATTTCCCCCCTTATGTAAGAAATATTATATGTTCCTTGCGGAATGCTTGAAAAATGCACAAACTGGAAAGAAGAACATTAAAATTACTATTAATTCCAATAACTAGAGATGCACACTATACAAATTTTGGTATATTTTCTGTCAGATACACACACGTGTGTGTATGTGTGTGTTTGTGTGAGTATGCATTTATATGCATATATATATATGCACATATATATTTATTTATATTCCACTTTAGCAAAAGTGGAATCATAATGTAGATTTCACATATTTTTAAACATTGCATCATTAAATATCCTTCAAAAGTATAATTTCAATGGCTTCTTATTTTTCTACTGTAGTCTATAACCTTGTGGAAAAGTATTTAATACTTTTACTACTCGTTCTTTGATCTTCTCTTCATCTAATGGTAGGGGCTTTTCATTGTGTTTATGAATTTATCTTGTAAAAGTAAGTGGGAAAGGGATGCCTGGGTGGCTCAGACCTTTGAACATCCGACTCTTGATTTCAGTTCAGGTCAAGATCTCCTGGTTTTGAGACTGAGCCCCTTGTCAGGTTCTGAGCTGAGCAGCACGGAGCCTGCTTAGGATTCTCTCTCTTCCTCTCTCTCCGCCCCTCCCCTACTCGCATGTACATGCACACGCTCTCGCTCTCAAAATAAATAAATAAACGTTAAAAAAAAAGTAAGTGGGGAAATTTTAACAAGGATAAAGGGGTTTTATACCTTGAAATAACATCTGCACATCTCTGCAATGATTTGTTTGACTAATGAGCCATATTTAACCCATCACTACCTAAATGCAAATTGATTATTTGGCTTGAATGTACAGATTGAATTGTCACTACAACTGCTGATAAAGTAATTAAAATGATGGAACCAACTGGTGCTCTTAGCATTAAAAATCTGTTATATCTGGTCTAAGGAGATGTGATAGAAGATGCACTTCTTAAACTTTACTAGCTATTTTAAGTGCTATTTATGCCCTGAGGCTTACTTCATCCTTAAGTTATATCTCAAAATCTTGTAATAAATACTTACACTTCTACATGATTATATGTTTTCCTAAAATTCCAGTTAATACCATATATAATTTTGCAGCATTTATCTATTAATAAAAAGTTACATGGCTTTTAACATCAACATGGTAAAAAAAAAAAACCCATGGTAATCTTTGCCACCTCAATTTTAATTTAGTATTGTTAAGTTAGTAGTGTTGTGTTTTTATTTTTAGGTCACAAGAATCATTTGCTGTCTCGTATTTCCTCGCCATTGTGTTCTTCTAAAATTTCAGCAGAATTGCTCGATCATCAGTTTTATTATGAAATTATGAAATTATGTACAGATATGAAAAGTTGGTGGATTTTCAAGGCAGGTTTTATTTTTATGATAGGCTCCAATGTAGAACAAATCTTCAATGGCACCTCTTCCCTCACCCGGAGCTGGGACTATTTTAAAGGTACCACAATTATCTTGGATGCAGTGACTCTGTCTTCTCATTTCCTGCTCTCAGAAATGTAGTCCTGTCCCTTATTCCATCGGAAGGTATACATTTATAGGCACTAGGAAATTTTTTCATTCCCAGTCTAAACTAGGAAATATCTTGGCATATTCATAAGGGATAATCTATTTAACATAACAGGTAGAAATTTTGTGAGCTTTTAACAAAAGTTAGAAAAAAAATGGCCTACTTCCTGCTCTTTCCATAATAGAGAAAAAAATACCAGGTTTTTAACTATAAATCCCCAAAGGCTCACCATTGCTCTCTGTGAATAAATTTAGCGAGCTATTTTTGGTCTCCTATAGTAATACCAGACATCAGTAAGCCAACATTATTCTCCCATTAATATTTCTAGTATTATGGTGTGGTGCCTCGCTGGCTCAGTTGGTAGAGCATATGACCCTTGATCTCAGGGTTGTGAGTTCAAGCCCCATGTTGGGTGTGCAGCCAAGTTAAAACAAAACAAAACAAAACAAAAATATTTCTAGTATTGTATGATATAAATTTGTATACATAAGTGAAAAGCTTTCTTTTTTCAAGGGTTCCTGGCTGGTTTAGTCAGTGGAGCGTGTGACTCTTGATCTTGGGGTTGTGAGTTCAAACTCCATGTTGGGTGTAGAGATTACAGAAAAATGAAATCTTAAAAAAAAAAGTTTTCTGGTTTCAAATAAAAAACGTTCAATTTGTTAACAAGGAGAATTTGATAGAGTGAGAGAAGAAGACAGCACAGACCTAGAGACTATATGGAATCAAGTACAGTCATGTTAACACATTGGAAAATATTAGTGTGGTTTTCTGTCAAAAATGCCAGCCATGTATTCTAATCGACTGATTCTGTCTTTACTGTCTGGATTATCTCTAATGTCTTTTTGCTCTTTTAGTCTTCCGACACCAATTCCCTATATCAAATCCCCATGTTGGAAATAACTGGTGTGTTTTCTGTTTTCTTGGCTGGACACTGACTGAAATGTTTTGTTTTGTTTTATTTTAAAATTCATTTTTTATTTTTTAAAATTTACATCACAATTAGTTAGCATACAGTGCAGCAATGATTTCAGGAGTAGATTCCTTAATGCCCCTTACCCATTTAGCCCATCCCCCCTCCCACAACCCCTCCAGTAACCCTCTGTTTGTTCTCCGCATTTATGAGTCTCTTCTGTTTTGTCCCCCTCCCTGTTTTTATATTATTTTTGCTTCCCTTCCCTTATGTGCATCTGTTTTGTATCTTAAAGTCCTCATATGAGTGAAGTCATATGATATTTGTCCTTCTCTGACTGACTCATTTCACTTAGCAGAATACCCTCCAGTTCTATCCATGTAGTTGCAAATGGCAAGATTTCATTCTTTTTGATGGCCAAGTAATACTCCATTGTATATATATACCACATCTTCTTTATCCATTCATCCATCGATGGACATTTGGGCTCTTTCCATACTTTGGCTATTGTGGAGAGTGCTGCTATAAACATGGGGGTGCACGTGCCCCTTCGAAACAGCACACTTGTATCCCTTGGATAAATGCCCAGTAGTGAAATTGCTGGGTCGTAGGGTAGTTCTATTTTTAGTTTTTTGAGGAACCTCCATACTGTTTTCCAGAGTGGCTTCACCAGCTTGCATTTCCATGAAATGTTTTCCTAAAACTGTAAATTGACTCCCTCTTAAGGTTAAGATACTACATATTACTGTTTTCATATAAATCAGATCATGGTGTTTAGTAATTTTTCATTTATTTAAAAATATGTGGTATCTTCAGGAATTTCTATTATGATTAGCTCAGCACTGTGTTTATCAGCATTATCTATTCTGCTTCTTACCAAATACTACCCACTGTGCAAATACTTAGAGATTTCTTATTGCAGGATCACGATCATTTATTAAATTATAACTTACTTCCTTTCAAAAAAGATTTGAGATATCTTACTGGATCACACACAGTATAATAACATAAAAATTAAATATATTGATTTACAGTAAAAAGAGATATGGACTGTTGAGATATAATTTTTAAAAGTTAATAACATACAAAAATATATGCTACCAGGTCCCTCAAAACTCTATAAGAGAACTACCACATATTTATATTTGGTTCCAAACTTCTGATTCATCAAAATCAAAAGGGAAATATTATCAAGTAAAGAGAAATATTGTCTATATAATAATAATAATAAAATGATAAAACTAAAGAAGTTAATATTCTTCAGCTTATAATTTTGAGGAAAATTTCCCCACAAATTTAGTATTTTGGATGCTTGAGAATAGGTTACAGAATGCTTAAGAATAGAACACGGACTCTTGGAATGAATAATATTAGCAACAACAGCCTTAAAATTAAAACAGCTTGCTTGGTACAGCTACTTCCCATAGTGCCCTTCAATGCAAGTGGAGGGCATAGGGCCAAAGCACCGTGTAGTAAATACAATTCCCTGTAAGCGGGTAGTACAAAAAACAAAAAGCAAACAAAAATTTAAATACGTTTTCTTAATGTCTGGGTTGATCTGAGGATAAATATTTAAACTATTTATTGGGCTGAGTGGACTCTAGTCCTCTTAATTAGTACTTCATGAATATTATTTCTTGCACTTTGTTGATA
This sequence comes from Leopardus geoffroyi, assembly GCF_018350155.1. Taxonomy (NCBI): domain Eukaryota; kingdom Metazoa; phylum Chordata; class Mammalia; order Carnivora; family Felidae; genus Leopardus; species Leopardus geoffroyi. The sequence goes on from NC_059327.1 coordinate 119,753,336, forward strand.
AAAGTTGGCCAGTGACAGGCATTTTATAATTTGACATATGCCTTGGAGTAATTATTTGGTGTTACTGATTGAAGTACATGAATTTTTAAAACTCATATCCTTCAAAAAGTATTTATTTTAAAAATCAACTGAGCAAAGAGAAAAAAGTATGCCCCCTTAAGAAAATTAAGGTGCCGAACTTAGACTTTGTCTTGAATAGGCACTGACCTACCTCTGCATAGCGGAGGCCTGTGGAGCGCTGTAGAAAGTATAAAGATTTTTCTCAGAAAACAATTCTGGGTCTACTCCAGGATAAGGGCAAATCAATAAACAAGGTTCCAAAGTTCTACACTGTAGACCATGGCTTTGACAATTTTAGCCTGGAAAAATTTCAAAGCAGAATTGCCCATAAAAAAAATTTTAGAAATCCATTTGTGAAATGTCTGAGTTTGAGAGCTTCCCAGAGAACCTTCTGGGGGTATTTGTGAAGTGTACTTCATACTAATAAAAAGTATTGATATGCTGTTTAGCGTTGTTGATTTAAACCAATTAAACCTTGGAGGACATCTGCCAGAAATGTGAATTGTATTTGGAGATAGTTGGCCTTAAATGAACTCTTTCTGACTTACATGGTAGGAAGATTGTGTATGGAGTCCAGTTACAGTCACAAAATTGTTCTCTTTTTAGTTTTAATTTTTGTTTTTTGTTTTTGTATTTTTTTTTTTTTTTGCAAAGGGAATTATACATGGATTATAAAGTTGGGATTGATTTCTCTCAATTTCTAATAGTCTTAATGAGATTACTGTTAACTGAGTATTTGTCTACAAGTTACTAACAAGTTGTAAATGTTAGTATTTTCCACACAACTGCTCAAGAAAGGTGGAAAATTACAATAAGTACTCAGAGACCTTCTAAATTTCCACTTAGTAGATATGGACTGAAACCATATGTGGGTGGGGCACCTGGCTGGCTCAGTGGGAAGAGCATGTGACTCTTCACCTAGGGGTTGTGAGTTCAAGCCCCTCATTGGGTGTAGAGCTTACTAAAACAAACAAACGAACGAACAAACAAACCAAAAAACTGTGTTGAAGGAGCCCTCAGTGACTAAACTTGTATGTAATGAGTAATACCTCAGTCACATAAAATGGCTTCTCTCCTCTGAGTGACCTCACACCTTCTTTATTATCATTTCTAATTCTAACTCAGGTGCTGTAGCATGCAGAACTTCAAGAGTAGATAAACAGACATCACCATAGGAGGGTGGGTAGAGGGGAGAGGGAAAAAGAAATCTGGCATGTTCTAAGGCTTTAAAAAAGATTAAAACAGTGACTTTTATCTCACTTCAAAAATTGCAAAAGTAAGGCATGTTTAGTGTGAGTGACTTATTATAAAGATAAATTTCAAAAGTGAATGGTTAATAATTTTTCCCACCTTCTCTTCCCCCAACCTGTTGCCCTGGATCCTCACAAGTGGCAAATGTTAACAATCTGGTATTTATCCTTTCACACATTTCTACATACTCATTCATTCTCAGACCTACACGTATGTACATGTGAAATCCCGTGACTCTTGAGTTCAGCTTCTCTTTTCTTTCAGTGGACCCGGACTTGGACTCCTTGTTTTCTTATGGACATTGAGTAGTTGTTACAGCAGCCTGGGCTGTGAAATAAGGTCTGGTAAGAAACTTGGAAAGAGCACAGAAAAGATGGCTCTATGGTTTCAGCTAGGATGACTCAAATGGTTGGAGGAGACTTGAATGACTAGGGCTGGAGATCTACTTTTAAGGCAGCTTCTTCATCACCCATCTCTCTGGGACTGTGATGGCTGAAGAACCAGCTCAGCTGGAGTTGTCAATGGAGCCTCTGTCTGTCTGCCTACCCTCTAGCATGGTAGGTTCGAAGTAGTCAGATTTCTTCTATCGTGACTCAGGTGATTCCCAGGCTGAGCAAGGAAGGAACTGCATAGCTTTTTATGACTTCACTTTAGAAATCACATGGTATTGCCTCTTCTGTATGCTATTGGTCAAAGGAGTCATGGGCCCACCCAGATTCAGAGGATGTGTACGTGGGCTCCACCTTTTGATGGGAGGTCAGGTACAAATTTTGTGGCTACTAACAGTACCCATGTAAAATAGTTATCCAAGAAGCTCATATTTGCTTTGTATCAAAGTGGAATACAGAAAAGCTAATAGGCAGATAATTTTGTGTTGCTCTTTTAAAATTTGTTCTCTTATTTATTTTTTAAAGTTTATTTATTTTGAGAGAGGGAAAGAGCATGAGTGGGGGAGGGGCAGAGAAAGACAGAAAATCTCAAGCAGGCCTCACATTGTCAGTGTAGAGCCTAATGTGGGCCTCAGACTCAGGAACCACAAATCATGACCTGAGCCAAAACCAAGAGTCGGATGCTTACCCCACTGAGCCACACAGGCGCCCCTAAAAGTTGTTCTTTTAAAACATAGGACTAAGATTATCAACAATAGCTAAATTATGGAAAGAGTCCAAAAGTCCACCAACTGATGAATTGATAAAGAGGATTCTATTGTGTATATAGTAGAATATTACTCAGCCATCAAAAAGATTGAAATCTTGCCACTTGCAATGACATGGATGGAACCAGCAAAATAAATCAGAGAAAGCCAAATACCATATGATTTTACTCATATGTGGAATTTAAGAAACAAAACAGATGAACATAGAGAAAGGGAAAAAAAGAGAAGGAGGCAAACCATCAGAGACTCACAACTATAGAGAATAGACTGAGGGTTGCTGGAGGGATGGTAGGTGGGGTGATGGGCTAAATGGGTGATGGGCATTAAGGAGGGCACTTGTGATGAACAACAGGTGCTATATGTAAGTGATGAATCACTAAATTCTAGTTTTGAAACCAGTATTATGCTATATGTTAACTAACTAGAATTTCAATAAAAACTTAAAAAAAATAAAATAAAACATAGAGCTGAGTATATTCTGAGTCTAACCAGGCAGGACATATTCTTAGAGATCATAAGTGCCAGTGTCAAAGTCACCTTGCCAGAGAAGACCTTGACTAGATCATGGCAAGAATTCCTCATTAACTTCTTTATTTAGCTTGAGCTATTAATCACCTCTTCTAAAGGTAAAAACTTTACTGATACTGAGGTAGAAATAGGCCTGGGTCACAAAGTTCAGAGTCATTGCCCTAAAAATAAAGCTGAGCCAAAAAAAAGCTTCTTGGGATCAAAAGCTTCTTGTGATTTGGACTTGCGTGGTCTCACCCAACACAATGATAATGTCAGCTTTTCGATCTCCACATCCGCCTTCATTGGTGGTTCCAACAGTGGAACTCAGGCCCTGCACAATCATTTATTATACTTAAGGGTTCACAGAACAGCAAGAAGTTTGTGGCAAAACTATGGCTAAGTGGTGGGCATGGTACCAGGAGTTCAGATATAAAGATGAACGATGTAGGGTGCTGCCCTCAAAGAACACACAGTTTGGTGGGTGTTTCAGGCATGTGAACAGATAAACTGTAACACAAGGCATTACTTGTAAATGAGCCAGGTGATCTCAGAGGGAGATCTTCCTGCCTGGGTGTTCACCTGGATTAGCACCAATAACCACTACCTCTCTGTCCGCACCTGAGCCTTTGAACCTTATCTCTTATCTGGCCTTCTAGGATGTCTCTTTGACAGACTTCAAACCCAGTTTTCCCCTCTGCCCAGATTTTTTGCATTAAGTTCTGACTTGTATTTTTTTCTCTTTGCCTAGCTTTTTGCCTCCCCTTCCCTCCAAATATCCTATCTCAACCCTGTTTATTGTATCTGTGCTCTAAAGCCTGAGGGCAAGAGATTCATTCCTTAATATATAAGCTGAACAGTGACTATCTGCTGGGCAAAATGTTAGATGCTGGGGATATAGTGGTAGGCTGGTTAGATACAATTCCTTACAAATATTTTGTAAGGAGCTTAGTTCTAGTATACCTCCTCAATTGTTGGAAGTATATGCCCAGCCTAGTCAAATGTGGGGTGCTGTAGACACTGAGAAAATCAGAGAAGCCTTTTTTATCAGGTGAAATTTGATCTATGTTTTTCTTCATGAAAAAATAGAAGTTTTCCAGGTTGGGATGGGGGCGGAGTGGGGGAAGATCAGACATTTCATGCAGGAGCCATAACACGTGCAAAAAGTAGCAAGGGCATGGCCAGTTTGGGAGATGAAGAGAAATTCATTTTTGAGTGTAGTGAGGCATATCAGAGTGAATCTGGAGAAGTAGGTTGGGGTCATATTGGGAAGAGCCTGGTATGGATGGCCCTTCTGATTAAGTTTGGACTTAATCCTATATACAAGGGAAAGTCAGCAAAAACTTATAATAGGTTTGTGACTAAATCAGATTTTTCTTTAAGAAAAACCCAGGAGGATGATCTTGGAAGTGGGGATAAGAAGTGTAGCAGGAGATCAGTTAGGAGACTATTGTATTAGCCTAGATTAGAACAAAGAGGGATGAGAGCCTGAGGAAGATATGGAAAGAGGAAACAGAGAGAAGAGGTTAATTCTGCTACAACATTCTAAGGTGGAATCAGAAAGGGCTGGCCACCCATTTGGTATGAAACACTTACTTGATGGATGGTAAGATCATGAATCTAAGATGGAAAAAAAAGGAAAGGAGTGAATTTTGTAAAATGATATCAAGTTTTGTTTTGGATATTTAGATATTCAAGTGAAGATGAACTGTAGGCAGTTGAAGACTTTGATATGAATCTGAAAATGGAGAGAAGATGGGCTAGAGACCCATTTTTGGAGGCCCAAAGGGAGGCAAATGGGCAGAAAATTAAACAAATATTTGAGAAAGGAGAAAAAAATCAACAAAGATATGGAATCAGTGAATAAGGAGGAGAACCAAGGAAAGATTAGCCTCCTGGAAGGGAGGAAAGGTCAAATAGATGAGTAGTGTTGCTTTGCTGGACAAAGTTCTGTGAGTGCTAGAGTCGGGTACTGACACATGGAATGACAAAGATATAATAAGGATCAGTTGTCAGCTCCGCTGGTTTAGGAGGTTGCCACTGATGGTTGCACCAAAGGCGATCTTACGTGTGGTTTCTGACCCTCCCTTTTGGTTCTGGCCAGTCAGGAGTCAGAATGGAGTTAGAGCCCTTCCCAGATTGGTCTGACTCCCAAGAAAGAGGAGACTCTAGAAACATGGTACACCCCTTTACAAACCTTGAAAAGCATGGAAGACACAATCATTGCTTCTTGGGAGATAATAACACTTAGGGTTTAGCTCTAACCCTATTTTTCCATTTCTGCTCCCGAATTTCATTTGCCTTATGCTTTGGGTTGAATAGAAAATAAATTTTTGTTTTCTATTATATTAGAGATGTTTTTGAGTATACATGTTATGAAATTTTATGCTGGAAAATATTTCAAATTGTTCTGATCACTTCCTCTCTGGGAAAAGGGTAAGAGTTTTCTCTTTCCCCTCCAAACATAAATACACAAGCTGACATGAAGAGAAGACTTTTGTCCAAATGTCATTTGTTTCCATAGTTTTATTCATTCATTTAATTTACACTGTATTAATTATAAATGCTCCAATTATTTCAGATGAGTCATTTAATTTGCGCAGTCGCTTGTGAGTAGTGTTTGGTCTTATCAGATGCTAAGTGACACTTACTCGGGTGTGGTGGAGCTAGGTCAGGATGATGCTGGCTAAGTACCCTGAAGGATTGATATCCAAATGCTAGATGATCTAGCTGGATGAAAGCACTGCTTTTAGAGTACAAGAGACTATAACAGCCGGGTGACCTGGATATAATCATAACAGTGGAGGACAGTCACCTTAAAACCAAACTAAACCACGTCAAACCGAACAGTCTGCCCTAGGAAGGTGTATGGGGCAAGGGCTTATGGGAGCCCTGAATTTCACTGCCAAGATTTAGTCTTTGCACTCCCTCACTGTTAATAGCATTTTCGTTTTTATGCCTTCTGATACAACCTGTGTGATGACTGCTTCCTTCTTCTTAAAAAGTAGATCTTAATCAGCAGTGTAATTGAAGCCTTTCCTGTTTGGCTTATGAATGAAAGTGTTCCATTATATGCATTTAACTAGTCTTTCTTCCAGATCGGAATCTCTGTTGTGAAATACAGTGGCAATCATGCAACATCTGCTGGCTTGTATCTACTCAACTATCTGTGTATAAGGCGTATTTTTCTTACTTTATAATAAATACCTTGAAAGTAGGAAACACTAGCTTTTCACCCATCTGTCCATCCAGCCATTTATCTAAAATTTGGGTCTCTGTGTCACAGGCAATGTGATGAATTTAGGGAGGACCAAAACAGTCTTTTCCCTCAAGGAGCTCATAGTCCAGTTAGGGCAGTGGTTCCCAACAGTGGCTGCACATAAGCAACACTTGGGTTGTCACGCTTCACTTCCAGAAAGTCTGTTTTCTTGGTGCTAGAGTGTCATCTGTGTACTGGTATATGTATTTTTAGAGCATTCAAGGTGATTCCAGGGGCAGATTGAGAACCACCGAGTTAAGCAGATAGGCCTATATTAAGTTCTGTAACAAAGAAAAAACAGAATTTTGTTGGCACACAGAAAGAAATACAGTCCTAATAAATTGTTTTTCTCTTACTCCTCGTAGCACCTACCATAGAGCACAAAGTCTTGAATATAGTAAACATTTCTTTAATTAATGAACTTATGACCATTAGGCTTGATCATCTACTTCAATATCATTAGATGATTTTCTGTATTGCAATTAAATTAGGACAGTTCTTTCATTTATTAATTGGCTTTCTGTCCCAACTTAAAAAAATTTTTTTTAATGTTTATTTGTTTTTGAGAGTGAGCAAGAGAGAGAGAGAGAGAGAGAGAGAGAAAGAGAAAGAGACAGAGCATGAGTCGGCGGGGTGGGGGGGGAGCAGCGAGAGAGGGAGACACAGAATCTGAAGCAGGTTCCAGGCTCTGAGTTGTCAGCACAGAGCCTGATGTGGGGCTCAAACCCACGAACCGTGAGATCATGACCTGAGCCGAAGTCAGATGCTTAACCGGCTGAACCACCCAGGTACCCCGCTTTCTGTCCCAACTTAAAGAGCGTTTGACGTCCTTTTTAAAAAATTTTTTTAATGTTCATTAATTTTTAAGAGAGAGACAGAGTATGAGCAGAGGAGGAGCAGAGAGACACACACACACACACACACACACACACACACATAGAATCCAAAGTAGGCTTCAGGCTCTGAGCTGTCAGCACAGAGCCTGACGTGGGGCTGGAACTCAGGAACTACAAGACCATGACCTGAGTCAAAGCCGGACACCTAACCAACAGAATTTAGATTCTTCATTTTATTTGATAAAATCAAACTTATATTTTTATGGGCAAAATTATTTTTTGATTTCAAAAAACCTGACTTGTTTTTTCCTATCAGTTTCTCCTAGATTAGTCCCAATCTGGAAATTACTCTTCTCACTGAAGTTTAAATGAGATAAAATCCCCCTCTCTTCACAGTAAGCCTGAGATTGGAGAGCACACAGGGGCAGAGTGCTGCGGGCACAGCTCTAGTCCAGCTCTGGCCAGGCTGAGAGAAGCCAGTTTTGGGGGAACCAGTAATTAGTGGCAGACGTTAGGGATGTATTAAAAGTAACCAAACTCATCAGAAATGCTACTGATCAGAGTTCTTACACAGAACTTTGAGCAGTTTCAGAACAGAGCGTAAAAATCTGCAAGTAAGACTTTGGCATAGGAAAATGGCATCTCAACGTAGACCACATTTTCTAGGGTCCCTTGAAGCTCAGTGGGTCTATGTGACTATTTTTTGCGAAAGAAGATGTGAGTACATGGTGTGTGTGCTGCTTCAGACTTTTGTTCTTGAAAAGGTTCTCTCCTCTTCCCTGTCTTTCTTCCCATTCACTGATTGAAACATGCACGTGGTGGGGAGCTACACTGAACTATGCGGATAAAGACAAAGGTGAAAGGAACAGAGACCTTGATGCTTCTAGCAAGCAGAGGTGTCATTCTTGCTCAGACTTTTATGTGAGAGCAGAATAAACTATCAAATTCAAGCCACTGCTACGTTGAGCACAGTCTGTACCATACCTTAATTCACAGTTTTTTTTTTTTTTAATTTTTTTTTTTCAACGTTTATTTATTTTTGGGACAGAGAGAGACAGAGCATGAACGGGGGAGGGGCAGAGAGAGAGGGAGACACAGAATCGGAAACAGGCTCCAGGCTCTGAGCCATCAGCCCAGAGCCTGACGCGGGGCTCGAACTCACGGACCGCAAGATCGTGACCTGGCTGAAGTCGGACGCTTAACCGACTGCGCCACCCAGGCGCCCCTCACAGTTTCTTCATCTTCTAGGTCAACCATGTTGAATGAAGTACAGTTCCCTCAACTTGCAACGTGATTTTCAATATCTTCTTCCCTTTACCTGTGTGGTTCCCTGTACGTTTTCAAATACATTTTCTCCACCAGCCAGGTAAACTCCTACTCATTTTTAAGACTCAGATTAAATATTAGCCTCTCTGGGAAGACTTCCTTGAGATATCCATGTAGAGGTGAGAATCCTTTTATGATTGTCCTCGATAGACCTTGTACCTAATTACAATAATCACAATATATATACTTTATTGAGTATCTACCGTATGTCATGTACTTTGGATTTGCTTTGCATAAAATATCTCATCTGTTCTCACAACGGTTTTATGAGGTGTGTGTATGAAACTCATTTTATAGATGAGAAATCCAGACGTGGAGAGAGAGAGGTTAGTTAATTTACTCTAGTTCATAATGTTAGCGTAAATAAGAACACTGGAATTCAAAGAAAGATTAACCTGGTTCCAGTTGTATCTACTCTGCTTTCATTACAGCCCTTCTCATATGGCATCACATTTATTTATTTACATGTACACCCTGTCCTATTACACTCTGGATTCCTCACATCTAGCTCATTTCAAGTAGATACAAGTTAAATTAACTGTGCTACCACTCCATTTTCCTCACCACTTGGCTTCCAGAGTTATGGTATAAACTCTAGAAACAGCACCACCCTGCAAGTGCAGGGCCAGGGGCAATCACTGTTCCGTATTCTGGTTTCTCTTTGTATCTGTAATTGATAATGCTCCATGTGCTCTGCTGGCTTTGGTTACTGCTAGGCAGTGTGCTAGTCTACTGGGGTTGTCGTAACAAAATACCACAGGCTGGGGGGCTTAAACAACAGACATTCAATTTCTGGCTGTTCTGGAGATTGGAAGTCCAAGATCAAAGTGCTGTCAAGGTTGGTTTCTGGTGAGACTTCTCTTCCTGCCTTGTAGATGGCTGCATCCTTACTGCATGCATGTTCATATGCATGAAACACATCTCTGGTGTCTCTGTCCCTCTTCTTTTTTATTTTTTTAATTAAAAATTTAAAAAAATGTTTATTTTTGAGAGTCAGAGTGTGGGCAGGGGAGGGCCAGAGAGAGACAGAGACACAGAATCTGAGGCAGGCTCCAGACTCTGAACTGTCAGCACAGAGGCTGACGCGGGGCTCGAACTCACAGACCATGAGATCATGACCTGAGCCGAAATTGGATACTTAGCCGATTGAGCCACCCAGGCGCCCCTCCATCTGTCTCTTCTTAGAAGGATACCTGTTGAAATGCATTGTTGCATTGTTGAAATGCATTTCTATGCCCAAGATGGAGCCACCCCTGCCCCAGGTGCCCCGTCCATACACTGAAACTTAGACAACTTTCGCTCCCTGTAAATGCTCCTCTTGACCAGAAACGCAGTATATCCAGTTAGCTGATTCCCGTGTGCCAAGCCAACTCTGGACTCTATACTTATTTTATCATTCCTTATTTTTTTCCATTTTTCTCTTTTTTGTTCCGTATTCTTTATCTTATTAAAGTTTCCTGGTTTCCATCCCGGTTTGCAGTTCCCTGGATCCTTGGGAATAGAAGCTGCCTGTTTCCCAAAGGGTTGGATAAAGTTTATTTATCACCTAAATTGTTTTTCTTAAATCACTAAAAAAAATTTTTTTTTAATGTTTATTTATTTTTGACAGAGAGAGAGAGACAGCGCATGAGCAGGGGAGGGGCAGAGAGAGAGGGCAACCCAGAATCTGAAACAGGCTCCAGGCTCTGAGCTGTCAGCACGGAGCCCGACGTGGGGCTCAAACTCACAGACCACGAGATCATGACCTGAGCTGAAGTCGGACGCTCAACGGACTGAGCCACTCAGTCGCCCCTCTTAAATCATTTTTAACATCACACACACAAAAAGCTTTCCTCCTCAATATATTCCCTATACACTACTGCCCGAATGTGTCATAAAAGTATTCAGTGTGCCAACTCAGCCTGCCTCATCCTCAGTTTGCTAATCTTAAAATGGGGATGATGATAACAGTCCCATTTGGCTCACGATTTTTTTCTTTTCATTTTTTAGTATAAAATGCAATAGTGTTCAGAAAGTGTTTTCCCAGTGAAAGGTGCTATATCTGACATGTTCTTTCCCCAACTGCCTGGTAAGTGTTGACTCATTTTTAAGACTCAGATTAAATATCACCTCCACTGTCGAGCTGTTATTCTTGATTTTTCATAATTGTTGACTAGTGCGTGGGTGAAGTTTTTACATCCCCAGGGGCCAGGTCTAATTCAGGTGGAATAAGAAAAGAGCATAGATATTTGCAGAAGCCTTGTAAGTAACCAGCACTTTGCTTTTCTAACTTTGGAAGTACTTGGTCCTGAGTAAGTCCAGACACAGAGCAGGCCCAGTTTCTTCTTTCCTTCTCATATCACTTCTCCTCAGTGTCTTACAGAAAAAAGAGTAAGATTTGAAGTCAGATCAATCAGAGTTTAACTCTTGATTCTGCAACTACCTTCTTATTTGATCTTGGGCAGCTCGTTTTACCTCCATGAGTCTCATGTTCTATGAGTCTGATGCTTCGGACGGAATTGCTCTTCTGATTTGGCTCCTACCTCTGCCAGGGCATACAGTTCAGGGGCTGAGGGTGCAAAAGAAAAGAGAGGGGTGGTGGAGAGGGCAAGGAAGAAGTCCTGAGAACTGTGAGGACAAGTGGCTTTTGTGGCATTCTTTGTGTTTTTATTGCCATATCTGTCCTCAAACTGGGATTTGTGTCTACAGTCTCTTATGTTAATTTCTCACTGGGTAAAATCAGGCTTGTATCATCTTTTGTAAGTTGTACTCTTTGTGCTTTGGGGAGGCAGAGGTGATAGCTCATGCACAGTGTTCCAGGAGCTGGAGGAGGCAGCAGGAGGCATTGCTGTCAAGCAGGTGGGCAGGCCATAGATGCCTATAAAACACGTGGTGGGGACTGGTCGTTATCCTGTTAACTTGGCTTAGAGTATAGGAGATCTTGAATTTTCCAAGAAGGAGAAATAATTTTTTTTTTTTTTTTTTTGGCACATGGGACTGAACAAAATAAACCTTCTCTGATGGTTTCAGATTTGCAGGTCTCTAAGGAATTTGAAAAGGGTGTGCCAATTAAGCAACAGTGGAAGCTCCACAAACCGAATCAACTAAGAATTTCGAGGCTTGCACAAGTACTGAATGTGGTCCAGGCCTTTTCAGTAAACATTTATTGCATTTCTCGATTCTGAGATAGCACCTCACAAGAAGAACACATTTGTGAAAGGACAGGAAAGGTTTTATCGTAAGACTTCCAGTAAGTGTTATTTTATTCCAAGATGATCTGAAATGCTTAGTAGTGACTTAGAGGCTTGATCTCTCCTGCCATAACCTGCTGTTGCTGTTAGGTATAGATTCATTTTTTTTTTTATTTCAATGGACAGTGCTTATCCTTACCCATCCAGTGATTAAAAATTTTTTTTTTTCAACGTTTATTTATTTTTGGGACAGAGAGAGACAGAGCATGAACAGGGGAGGGGCAGAGATAGAGGGAGACACAGAATCGGAAACAGGGTCCAGGCTCTGAGCCATCAGCCCAGAGCCCGACGCGGGGCTCGAACTCACGGACCGCAAGATCGTGACCTGGCTGAAGTCGGACGCTTAACCGACTGCGCCACCCAGGCGCCCCACCCATCCAGTGATTTAACATAAACAAGGTAGATGTGGTGTGAGAGATTCCGGGGAAATGAATTGACAGGTACCTAAAAGCAAAGTTCTGTAGTAATGACTGGGTTATAAAATTTGCATCTGGGAAAAGTGTTTTGGCCCCAGGAGAGAGGAGAATGGAAGAAAGCACTGGGAAATGGGAGGTATAAAAGGCAACTATCTCCTGGTCCAGACAGTATTTGCTCCATCCTGTCCTTATGGCCTGTCCTGTCCCTTGACATGCCTCACTTGGAAAATCTTGCATGAAGAAGCAAAATCAAGCACATGTGTATCAGTCAAAAGGTAGTGAACATTGAATGACTCTTAAATTAAGGAATCAGGTGGCCTTGGTTACATAGGCACTCCTATTTTTGGTTTTTAAAACAACTTTATGGGGCACCTGGGTGGCTCAGACAGTTAAGCGTCTGGCTTCAGCTCAGGTCATGATCTTGCATTCATGGAGTTCGAGCGTCAGGCTCTGGGCTGACGGCTCAGAGCCTGGATCCTGCCTCAGATTCTGTGTCTCCCTCTCTCTCTGCCCCTTCCCCACTCACACTCTGTCTCTCTCTCTCAAAAATAACTAAACATTAAAAAAAATTAAAAAAATTAAAATTTTATAAACTAAGCATGATTTTCTCATTTAATAGGAGAGAAAATGAGGTACAAAGTGGTTAAATGATATGCTTGAAATCATCACGAGCGAGTGCCTGAGCCGGGATTTGAAGCAGACCTGCCAGAGTTGACAGCCTGTTGTTGTTGCCCTGCCCCATAGGCCTTGAGGCCACTGCTCTGTCATAGTGCTGTTGTGAGGACTGAAGTAGGGGCATGCCATGTGTGAAGCTGGCACATATCAGGCCTTTTCCACATGTTAGTTCCCGTGCCCTTTACCTCAGGTGCCAAAACCCTGCCCATGTCGAAATTATTTCCTTCTCCAAGATATACGTGTGTGTGGGCGTGTGTGCATGTATGTGTAGGATACAGGGTGTTTGTAATAAAGCCCATGTTGAAATGGTACCACAATGATTAATCACGAAAAAGACGTCAGCTCTTGGTCACTTAATTCTCATTTATTTAAGAGACAATGAAGTTCTATTTTCCATTGTACTGTGGGCAGAGATATGAGGGGAAGCCTAAAAACTGGAGGGTTAGGAGAAGATACATACGTAAAATGGAAACTGTGGCACCATTTCCAGTATATAAGGGGGCAAGCCAGAGCCTCCATAAGGAGTTCAAGAGGAGGCAGACAGTGGTTTATGTGAAAAGTCTCTTCATTGAGGAGTTCAGAATAAGCTGAGCGTTGTAAGACAAGGGCTCAGTAGGCTGGTGTGAGATTAATGTTTCATCCTGAAGACTGTAAACCTGTGGGCCAGGGTCTTACAGTATAGTAAGATTTTTGATCTGAAGAAAGGGCATGCTTTCCATGAAAATGGTAATAAGGTAAGATTCCTGAGGGTCAATGGGATGACTTCACTATCCAATAATGGTGATGTGTGTCTAATCTCTGAAGGGCCTTTGACCATATCTATCTAATAGTCTAGGTCTGATAATTCTGAGGTTGTGTGTTGACTGATACTCTCTTTGAAGAGAACTTTGAACTATAGTTTCAAACTAGAAAGAAAAAATAATCAATAGTCAAAGAAAAGTGAGGCAGCTAAGGAGCCCTAGTTTTAGGCTTCTGAGCAGTTGAAAGTCTGCAGATCCATGCCAGATATTTATACCAGGGAGAGAACAGGAAGCGGGACCTTCCTGGAAGAGCTCTCAATAAACACTTTTTCTTCTTTCTTGCTTCTTGCAGGAGACTACCTCTATTCTCATTTTTACTGAATGGAAAAAAAATAGCGCGTGAGCAGACAACAACAGCCAGAGGGACAGCTGAGTTTTGCAAAGCACAAGCCATCCTACACATCTCCCTGTTGTCTGCCTGCACATTAATGTGGGCACCGCCTCCTTCTCCCCCCTTGGGCTCTGAGTTTTGCAAATCATCTGTCAGCCCTGCTAAAGTCAAGAAGAGAGAAGTTTGGCTTCACATCTCTCTTTCTTCCCCACATTGCACCACCACTACAAAAACACAAATGAGAACAAAAACAAACAAAACACAACAAACCGAAGCAAAATCCTGTCCTAGACAGTCAGTGATTTACTCCAGTGGGGATCAAACGGCAGAGGCTGAACTCATGAAGCAGTCAGTGTCTGAGTAGCTGTCACTGTGAGGCTATTACCACTTTTTTTTTTTTTTTTTTAGTCTGGTCCAGACATGCTGTTTAATTAAAGAAGGTACTAGATCCAGGAATTTGGTATTGGGGATTTAATTATGGATCATAATGACTTGTGGGCTTTTAACATACCTGGAGCTAGAGTAAGTGACGCAGGTTATGGCCCTGAGCCTGTGGCCTCTTGTCTGAGGAGGTCTCTTCAAAGCAATTTTCCTCACAGATTTCTCTCAGACTCTACTCTTTTTGATCCAAGAAGGGGGCCAAGAGTTGTAGATGTAATTCTTAAAGACTTCCTTTGAAATTCTCCTCTTAGTAATCTGTGTCATAACTCAATTTTATACCTGATACCTTTGGTACCTTGATCTTTTATTTTTTAATTCTTTAAAATATTTTTTTAAGTTTATTTATTTATTTTGAGAGAAGAGAGAAAGAGAGAACCGGTGTAGGCTAGCAGAGACATGGGGAACAGAGGAGCCAAAGCGGTCTCTGTGCTGACAGCAGAGAGCCAGCCCCATGTGGGGCTCAAACTCATGAACCATGAGATCATGACCTGAGCCAAAGTCTAACACTTAACAGACTGAGCCACCCAAGCACCCCTGTACCTTGGTCTCTAGTTGGAACTTCCAAGTTAATATTCTGGGGTGTGTGTGTGTGTGAGGTTGGGGGGAGATGGAAGATTTAGATAATTCTGATTTTCATCTTTATGTTTATCTGTATTTTCTTAATTTTCTGTAAAAACCATATATTACTTTTGTAATAAGAAAAATTCATATGAAGTGTCACTCTCATTAATTTCTTTATCTTTTTAGCTCCAAAATGCTAAAATAGACAAATTCATACTTCTGATCATGTAGAGAAAGATTGCGTGCATAAACAAGGTAAAGGAATCTGGAGAAATGTCTATCTACCTATTTTAATTTTAATTTTGAATTATTTCAAATTTGTAGAAAAGTTACAAGCATATTACAAAGAACTCCCCTGTATCTTTTGTCCAGAGACTGCATTTCAGTTTCTCATTACTGTGATACCTTTTATAGCAAAAGGATCCTGTTCAGGACAATGTGTTGTACCCCATTGTCAAGGTCTCCAGTCTACTTCAGTCTAGAACAGTTCCTCAAAATTTCCTTCACTTTCAAGTCCTTGATATTTTCAACACAATAAGCTAATTATTTTATAGAATTCAATCAATTGGGATTTATCCATTGTATCGTCATGATTATAGCCGGGTTTTACATTTTTGCAGAATATTGCAGGAGTAATTCTCTGTTCTTCCCATTGTATCCTATCAGGAACATACTGTAGCTCTTTGCCCTTTACTGGTGGAGTTAATACTCATCACCTTATCAAGATGTGTCTGCCTGGCTTTTCTATTGTAAAGTTTCTTTTCCTCCTAATTAATAAATATTTGTGGAGAGATACCTTGATATTAGGTAAAAGCTTTTTATTTTATTTTTTTATTTTGGAAAGAGAACATGAGGAAGAGGAGAGGAGCAGTGGGAGAGAGAGATAGATAGATAGATAGAGAGAGAGAGAGAGAGAGAGAGAGAGAGAGAATCTTAAGCAGGCTGCATGCCCAGCACGAGGCCCAACTCAGGGATCAATCCCACAACCCTGGGATCATGACCTGAGCCAAAATCAAGAGTCAGACACTCAACAGACTGAACCATGCAGGAGCCCCTGATATCAGTAAAATCTTATTTCTTATCCCACCCTCATCTGTTAGTTTTAGCATCTATTGATAATGATTGTGCAAATTAATTATTATTCTGATGATTGGCCAATTGTGATTTTCAATTTTGTCATTCATTCTGTATTCATTAGTTGGCATTCTACTCTAAAGAGGAACTTACTTTTCTCTTTATTTACTCATATATTTATTTATACCCATGATCCTTTGGATCTTTAACAAGTGGGTTATAATTCATTGCTGTTACTATTTATTTTGATGCTCAAATTGTTCTAGATTTGGCCAGTTTGACAGCTCTTTCGAACGGATTTTTGAGTCTGTTTGATGTGTCCCTGTTATTTTTTGAACATGTTCTAGGATCATCCTGTTCTTTCCCTACTCAAGTCCTACAATTAGTCACTTTTTCCAAGCACCTTGGTTCTGTTCAGTGGAGAGTGATATTTAGAAGTTCAAGATCTGGGTGACAGCAATGCTTATTGCTACTGAGACATTGCCGCTCCCACATTCTTTCAGTGGACAGCGTTAGAAAAAATGTTTGCGTACACACATCTGTATCTGTATTTATTTCTATCTATATATATTGCAAAACATGAGTTCACTTTCATGCCTCCCATTCCAGCTCGGTGTCAAAAGATATATTCCAGCTTTCCTTCTTTCTGTATCTGTACCTTTCTTCTCTGGCATTGAGAAATATTGCTACCATTTATCCTCATCATATTTACTTAGTTTTTCAATCTCTCTGAAGATCGCTGTCTCTGGACCTCGCTAGGCTGCTGCCCCATTTGGCCACCCTCTTTGAGCGGGTCCTGACTCATTCAGACACCCTTGGGTGGATTCTGATCTCTTCTGGGCTGCTTTCTTGTCCTCTGATTCCCTCATGAGGGCCCTGGTCACCTCTTAGCTGCCATCAAGGAGAGAAGGAAAAAAAGAAAAAAGAAAAGAAGAAGGAAAGGAAGGAAGGAATCTGAAGAAACACAGTGTTAATGATACAAAAACATAGAAACCATGTATACAATCACTGTCTTTTTGGAAACTTAAGTTACAGATCATATTGCTTTATAGGTATTATTATGGAATTATTGTATTGATGCCTAAAAGAAAAGTTAAAGAATTTCTCTTTGTTAAATTCTTGTTCTCTTGTTAAATTCTCTCATTTAACACATATGAAATGAGAGGATAAGTTACTTGGAAAGATCACATAACT
Source organism: Leopardus geoffroyi (assembly GCF_018350155.1). Lineage (NCBI taxonomy): Eukaryota > Metazoa > Chordata > Mammalia > Carnivora > Felidae > Leopardus > Leopardus geoffroyi. Next base: position 119,770,453 of record NC_059327.1, read on the forward strand.
AACTAGAGGTCCTAGTGTAAACAAGAAGTCAGGATATCTGAGTCCCTGGAAGGTTCTGTCTTCGTCACATTATTCTGGGGAATTAGAAAATGATTTATTTTTTTAAAGTATCAAATATGATTTCCATATTATAGTGGATATTTGTTGTTTTTGCTTTCTCAGCATACCAGTTTTTCCTTTGGGGAGATGTCTTATTGCCATCACGCTCAGCCATCACCAAGTGTGGGGCTAACTCTAGTCTCTGGTTCCAGGGCTGGGCATGGCCTCAGGCCTGGCTAATGAAAGCCACTGGGGGGCCTTTGTGGAGCTCTCAGGAGGTAGGTTCTCTACACTGGGGTTGCTAAACTGGTAGGAGACAAATCTGGCACTGTGTGGGAAAATACGGCCCAAAGATGGACTAGATTACAGTTTAGGAAAAAGCTGCCTATTAATGTAGCCAAGAGATGAAGAGAGCTTCCTGATGATATTCTCAAACCCTGGATCAATTTGTGCTTGAAACCACGTCACATCCTTAAACTCCAGACTGTTGTGTAATCCAGTAAATTGTTTTGTTTTGTTAAAGCAATTTGAATTGGGCTTCTGTTACTTGAAACCTCAAGAGTGTATGCTCCCGATTAACATCTCTGTCCCTAAAACTGGGAAGCGGTAAAGCAGAGCTGGGTTTATTGTCTGTTAACTTGATGTCAAGGAGTTCTTCCTCAATACTTTGATACAGGACAGGAGGAGGGAATGAGAAGTATTTGTTGAATGCCTGGTCCATCAGAAGAAAACAAGACCCTTTTGCTTAATTAAATCACCACAGTTTCACCCGTGTGAAGTTTCTAATCGGTTAACAGAATAGATCTTCAGTGGTAAACCACATCATCTTTCAGCAGACAGAGGACTTTATCTCTTAGGAGTTAGCCTCCACAAAGAGATGATTCCTACTGTGAAGCAATGGTAGTTCACTGACCTCAGTTTAAAAATAGAGATGTAGGGGCGCCTGGGTGGCTCAGTCGGTTAAGTGTGGAACTCTTGATTTTGGATCGGGTCATGATCTCATGGTTGTAGGGCTCCATGCTGGGCTGGAGCATGCTTAAGATACTCTCTGTCTCCCTCTGCCCCCACCCCGCTCATGTGCGTGTGCGTGCGTGCGTGCACGCGCAAGCAGGCACACTCTCTCTCTCCCCCTCAAAAAAATAAAAAAAATAAAAATAGAAATGTATATATGTCAGATTGGTTGTTTTCTCTGCAGAACACTGATATAATAGCATACATTTTTCTTACCATAAAACTGTTACTAAGACTTCCTAAAATTAAGTGATTAATGTTTCTGCTTCTTTTTTCCTCCTGAACCTCAGGAAAGACTTGCACAATGTACAGTGAAAGAGAGGAAGGGTCAAAGGCACTCAAGAAATCCAACTATTTAGATCATCAGCTGCTAAATAATGAGACTTTAGTAGTAGTAAATTTCTAAATATCTGAGCAAAATGAAGTAAGACAGTAGGAAGAATTGATGAAGGCCAAGGGAAGGCAGAGTTTATGTGGCAATTTTTTTTGTAAAACATGTATGAATTCAAAGATTTTTAAAATATCTAGAACTGTGCTAATTAGAATCTTTTATGTTTGCCTCATTACTAAATTTTTTTGGTAGTTCTTTGTTTTAATGTATGTTTTTAAGTTTTTAAATTTATTTTAAGAGAGAAAGAGCAGGGAAGGGGCAGAGAGAGAGAGTGAGAGAGAGAGAGAGAGAGGAGAGAGAATCTGAAGCAGGCTCTATGCTGTCAGCACAGAGCCTGACTCAGGGCTCCAACTCATGAACCATGAGATCATGACCTGAGCCCAAATCAAGAATCAGACACTTAAACAACTGAGCCACCTAGGTGCCCCTATTTTTTGGTAGTTCTAATACATATTCTTCTTATTTTTGTTTGAATATGCTACTCACATTCTGGCTCCAATGTTTAGGAGCAGCTTACGTGACAGTCTTCCCTTTGAACATACGGTCAGTACAACACTTTCCTTGACAGCCCTGTTCCTCCACGTGACTGCTTTTCTAGGTTGTGCTATCCTTTGAAATTCTTCCTTTGGTGTTTTCTGTGGCGATCCTGCTTAGAACACCACAACCCTTCTCATTGTCAGATCCAGAAACATTGGAGAAGAGTTGCTATTATTTGATAATAAGAGATACATGAAGTAAAGCAGACTAATACATATGGTCCTCGAGTAGAATCGTAGTTCAATGTTCTGCCATCTGGGTCAATTAGTCTCAGCAACACTTGCTAAAGGATTAAGATTAAGAGAGTGTCCAAAGTAAAGTTACAAATTTGCATAGGGAAGCAAAAGTCCTTCTTTTTTTTTTTTTTGTTTTTTTGTTTTTTTGCATTGATTTATTTTTGAGAGACAGAGCACTAGTGGGGGAGGGGCAGAGAGAGAGGAGGTGGGGGAGAGACAGAATCCAAAGCAGGCTCCAGGCTCTGAGCTGTCATCACAGAGCCCGATGCAGGGCTCGAACTCACAAACCGTGAGATCATGACCTGAGCCAAAGTTGGACACTCAACCAACTGAGCCACCCAGGCACCCCACAAAAGTCCTTCTAACATGAAAATGTTTGCTAATGGACTTTTCCATAGAAAATTACCCCCACTTATGCTTCTCTTCCCTCTAACGCCACTAGAGATTTTGATGCCTATGGTGTACCTTCTCCATCTGCATTTTACAGAGTTTTGGATGCCAAGATAAAATGCAAATCTATTGCAAAGTGAAACTCCAAATTTTGCAAAAAAAAAAAAAAAAAGGAGGATTACATGCAGTGTCAAATACAATGTTGAAGAATTCCTCAACCTTTTTAATTGCAAAAAGAATATCAGGTGCAATGAAACCAGTTAGCAGTAGAAGATAGCAAAAATCTATGCAGATGATAGAGTGATCGGAACTTCAAAAGAAATTGATTTGAAAAGCATTTTGAATATCAAAAGATGAAGAAATGTACTCTAGGCCCCCAGTATCTGGAAGCACCTGATTCGCCTTTTGACATATTGTCAGAAGGTTAGGAGTAGCCTAACACTTTAACACGACACCTACATCATTCATCTCATCTCATCTCATCATGTGGGCATTTTATCATCTCATATCATCGCAAGAAGACGGATGAGTACAGTACAATAAGATATTTTAAGAGAGAGACCACATTCACATAACTTTTACTACAGTATATTGTTATAATGCCTCGATTTTATTAATAGTTATTGTTAATCTCTTACTGTGCCTAATTTATAAAGTAAACTTTATCATAGGTATGTATGTCTAGGAAAAAAACAGTATATATAGGATATGGTATTATCTACAGTTTCAGGTCTCCACTAGGGGTCTTGAAACATAGTCTATGTGGATAAGGAGGGGGGACTACGGTACTCAGCAGTCAAATATTTCTACAAAAATGATGAGCCTTCGACCATGCTGCTTGATCAAATGTGAAGGATGTAATATAGTGATCCCTTGGAATTTTGTCAGAAAAATGCTGCCAAAAAACACCCCAGATCCAAACAGTATTTGGCTCATAATTTTTATTTGATAACAGGTTGAAACCGTTAAGTTAATAATACTTTTTGGCTCATGGCATACCATTATTATTATTCCATTAGGTCTCTCTCTTATTCTGTCAGCTATCTATCTATCTCACTTATCTATTCATCTCTCGTCTCTTTTCTGTTTTTATCCCCTTTCCTAATTCTGTTCAGCAACTTCCCCTATGAACTCTAACATATTTGCGTATCCAAATAATGTCATCCTTTGATCCATGACTCTTGACTTCTAGACTCTGCTTTAGAGAAACCTGAATAGCATGGAAACAAATTTATTAAAGAACACCAGGAGCCTCCATCACTCCTCCATCACAGTGTTCAGAGCTGGCCTAGCATAACCTGGATCCTTCAACATTCACACTCCTGACTAACACCATTTAGTTCCTGCGGGCAGAACTTCTGTGTCTTGTGCCTGTATCCTTTGAGTGCGGATACACAGAAGGCTGTGCTGTTGCCAGCATCAGAATAGACAATGTCTGCACTGTGGGAAGGGTATGAGCGGTGCAAACACTTAGGTGAGAGAAAAGACATACTACTTTGTCAAATCCTTGTTCTCAGATAGTATGAATGTCATAGAATCTGGCTAAATGAAATATCATTTTAAGTCTTAAATTTTTCTTGACTTCTCTTTGTGTCCATTTCTTGCTTCTCTTTGTGTTCAAGTTGTGTGGTTCGAGAGGGATTTGTGAATTAGCGTGTTATGTGCAACAGCTACGCATGGCAGCCAAGGAAAAGTCTGTGATTCAGTAATTACTCAGCCAAGCATTGTTGTACCAGAACAGAATAATGCACGTGCAATAATAATGAAGTTCAATCTCATTCCTGATATTTTGTCAACATATATATGCATGTATATCTGTGAAGATATCCTTCCAAACCTTTAAAAAATTTTTTCTTACATTTATTTATTTTTGAGAAATAGAGTGAGACAAAGCATGAGCGGGGGAGGGGCAGAGAGAGAAGGAGACACAGAATCCCAAGCAGGCTCCAGGCTCTGAGCAAGCGGTCAGCACAGAACCTGACTCGGGGCTCGAACCCACGAATCGTGAGTCCATGACCTGAGCTGAAGTCGGACGCTTAACCAACTGAGCCACCCAGGTGTCCCTCTTACAGACCTTTTTTAATGTTTATTTTTGAGAGAGAGAGACAGAGTGCGAATGGGGGAGGGGCAGAGAGAGAGGGAGACAGAGTCCAAAGCAGGCTCCAGTCTCTGAGCTGTCAGCATAGAGTCTGACGCGGGCTCAAACTCATGACCTGAGCCAAAGTTGGACACTTAACCGACTGAGCCACCCAGGCGCCCCTCTTTACACATGCTTTTAAATTTTATCATTAGGCAGGTAAATTTGTCATAGTAAAAGTATAAAACATTTTATTTAATAATTTATCAGTTTGATTTATAGCTCTTAAGTCTTTAGATATAGGCAGACCTCTATCTGCATTCTTGTTCCAGGTCCTGCAAATGTTATATGTGGACTTGATCCATTTATTTGTTTGGTTTTGCTAATTATGTATAGTTGTTTTATGTACATTTTTAAAGAAAAACTATAGAAGTGCTATTGTCTTGTAGACGCCATCTTGTTTTTCCTTTTAAAAAAATAACAAACTTGGCTTCTTGTTATAAGATTTATCCATGTAACTGTTTCTAAATATTGTGTAATACTCTTTACTGTGTACTGTCACATTGTACTTCTCAGTTCCCCTGAAGGAAGACTGAAATTGTCTACAACTTGCTTTTATGACAAACAATGCTATGATGAGCATGCTTGAATATGTTTCTTACAGATTTGTGGGATTGTTAGATTTCTCTCCAGAAAGACTGCACCAGTTTGCACTCCTGTCAGTAGGGCGTAGGGGTTCCTCTATTTGTATATCCCTGCCCAAACTGGACATTATCTTGCTTGCTAATTTTTGCCAATATAATGCATATAAAATGTGGTTTAAATACACATTTCTTTTTAAAAATATAATTTATTGTCACATTGGTTAACATACAATGTATACAGTGTGCTCTTGGTTTTGGGGGGTAGATTCCCATAATTCATCACTTACATACAACACCCAGTGCTCATCCAAACAAGTGCCCTCCTCAATGCCCATCACCCGTTTTTCTCTCTCCCCCATCCTCCCCCATCGTCCCCCATCAACTCTCAGCTTGTTCTCTGCATTTAACAGTCTCTTATGGTTTGCCTCCCTCCCTCTCTGTTTGTAACTATTTTTTCCCCTTCCCTTCCCCCATGGTCCTCTGCTAAAATTCTCAAGTTCCACACATGAGTGAAAACATGGTATCTGTACTTCTCTGATTGACTTATTTCACTTAGCATAATACCCTCCAGATCTATCCATGTTGCCGCAAATGGCAGGATTTCATTCTTTCTCATTGCCAAATAGTATTCCATTGTATATATAAACCACATCTTCTTTTTCCATTCGTCAGTTGATGGACATTTAGGCTCTTTCCATAATTTGGCTATTGTTGAAAGCACTGTTGTAAATATAGGGGTACATGTGCCCCTGTGAATTAACACTCCCGTATCCTTCGGATAAATTCCTAGTAGTGCTATTTCTGGGTCGTAGGGTAGTTCTATTTATACTTTTTTTGAGGAACCTCCACACTGTTTTCCAGAGTGCCTGCACCAGTTTGCATTCCCACCAACAGTGCAAGAGGGTTCCCGTTTCTCCACATCCTCTCCAGCATCTATAGTCTCCTGATTTGTTCATTTTAGCTACTCTGACTGGTGTGAGGTGGTATCTCAGTGTGGTTTTGATTTGTATTTCCCTGATGATGGGTGATGTTGAACATCTTTTCATGTGCCTGTTGGCCATCTGGATGTCTTCTTTGGAAAACTGTCTATTCACGTTCTGCCCATTTCTTCACTGGATTATTTGTTTTTCAGGTGTTAAGTTTGGTAAGTTCTTTATTGATTTTGGATACTAACCCCTTATCCAATATGTCATTTGCAAATATCTTTTCCCATTCTGTTGGTTGCCTTTTAGTTTTGTTGATTGTTTCCTTTGCAGTGCAGAAGCTTTTTATCTTGATGAGGTCCTAATAGTTCATTTTTGCTTTTAATTCCCTCGTATGAGTTTCTTTAATGGCTAATGAATTTGGTTTCTTCTGTGAATTGCCTGTTCATAACTTAAGCCTTGTCTTCTTTTTTTGTTTTTGAAAGAGTTCTTATTTTAAATATTAGATCCTTGTAAATATCACAAATTTCTCTCAATCTGCCACTCATTTGCTTACTTTATTGACATTGTTATTTGTTGGAAAGACATTTTCACTTTTGTTTTTTTTTTTAATTTTTTTTAACGTTTATTTATTTTTGAGACAGAGAGAGACAGAGCATGAACGGGGGAGGGTCAGAGAGAGGGAGACACAGAATCTGAAACAGGCTCCAGGCTCTGAGCTGTCAGCACAGAGCCCGACGCGGGGCTTGAACTCACGGACTGTGAGATCATGACCTGAGCCGAAGTCGGCCGCTTAACCGACTGAGCCACCCAGGCACTCCAAGACATTTTTACTTTTGATCTAATCAAATTAATCAAATTTAACCTATGGCTGTACAACTGGGATTTTATATAAGAAGTTCTTTCTCTTGTTCATAAAGACATTCTCCTCCATCAGTCTCTCTAAAGCATACCATTTGATCATTCACTCTTGGGACTGTAATCCATCTGTGATCTCATGTTGCTTATGGTGTTAGACCTTCAGTCCATACAGTGAATCACTTTCCAATGGCATCTACTGCAATAGTCCTTATTGTCTCCACTGATTTTATTTCCATCATATTCCCATGTATACAATAATCTATTTTTGAGTTGTATATTTTGGTACATTGTTTCATTTTCTCTTCTTGTATCATAGTATCATCCTAATACATTTTAATATCTGGAAAGGAGGTCCTCCCCTTTGCTCTTTTTTCAAAGTTACTTTAGTTATTTGTGGGTATTTATTCTTTCATATCAATGTTTAAATTACATCATTGAGTTTTCTGGGTTGATTTCTCAATCAATTGAGGCTGTAGTATATTTTTAGAAATTATATATTTTCTCTCTTTTTGTGATCTTATTTTAAGATTTTGGCATTTCTACTTCTGTTCTCCCTATCTCTTAGTTTTTCTTTTATATTTTTATTTATCTTTTTAAAAAAATATTTTATTTTTAAGTAATCTCTGTGTCCAACATGGGGTGGGGCTCGAACTTACAACTCTAAGATCAAGAGTTGCATGCTCCACTGACTGAGACACACAAGTGCCCCTTTTTTAAATATTTTTAGTCCTTTTACACTTTTCTGATAGTTACTGGGAGATGATCCTTTACTTTTTCTTTCAGTTTATTGACTTATTCACTAGTAGTACCCATCCTATTTATCCAGTTTATTGTGTTTTTGTTCAACTATAATATTTCTTCAACTTCTATGACTTCTTTTCCTGATTCTTATTACTACTGTGCTCCTGTTTATTATTAAGGATAATTATCATACATACTTTAACTTCTTCTTCATGTTGTAGATTCTTTTCATTTTGATTTCTTTCTTTTCTACTGGTTATATTCCTTACATGATTAGTTATGTAGGCAATTCCTAGTATTTCCATGGAGATATTAGCTACGTGTCTGGAAACATATATTTGGAAGAACTCTAGATCTTAGGCCATTCCAAATGAATAAATAATTTTAATCAGGATAAGTGGTATGTGAACTATAAATTAGGTCAGTGTGAAAGAATGGATATGGGGATGTTAGGTATGTTAGAATTGATTGGTTGGTAAGGGGAGGTCTTTCTGAGGTTACAGCTGAGCGGGGAGTAATCAGGAAAGAATAGCAATGAGCAGGTCTGGGAGATAAGCATTCCAGGTAGACACGTATGTATGTACTTGGAGGACAAATAAGCTTGGTGTATCTTGAAGAACAGACAGAAGGCCAAAGTCGTTGGAGCAGAATGACACAATCATGGAGTGTTACTGACTGAGAACAAAGAGATCAGTAGGGCCTAGCTTATACAAGGCAGTGCAGGCCATGCATCAGGAGTTTGTATTTTATTCTGAATGAGATGAGGAGATTCCTTAGGTTTGAAATAAGGAATGAAATGATCTCATTTGATCCCCCTGGCGAACATTTTATTATGATAATTTTAAACATACAACAAAGTCGAAAGAATTTTACATTGAATACCTGTATGCCCATAAATAGATTCTACTATTAACATTTCCCAAACTTGTTTTATCACATACCCACTTACTTGCCCATTCATTAATCTATCAGACTTTTAAATGTATTTTGTAATAATTTACAGATCCCAGTAGATTACCTCTAATTAATTCAGTATGTATATCATTAGCTACAGCCTTTGGTTCTTTTATTTTGGCAAAAAATTTACATAAAATGAAATGCGCTAATTGTTGGCTTTTGGCAAATACTGCCACCTGTGCAAATCAAACCCCTACAGAAATAGAAACCTTTACTGCCACACCAAAAACGTCGTGCTCTTTTCCAGTTAATGTTCATACCCGCTGCTCCAGAGGAAAGTACTGTGCTCACTTTTCCCCACCATAGATTAATGAAGCCTGTTGTAGAACTTCCTATAAATATATTCACACATGATGTACTCTTTTGTGTATGATGTGTTTCATCCAATATGTTTCTTTTTTTTCAATTCATCCATGTTGTAAGTATCAGTAACTTGTACTTTTTTATTGTGGAATAGTATTCCATTACCACAGTGTATCTATTTTATTGATGGACATTTGGGCTGTCTGTGGTGCTTGGCAATTATGAATAAAGCTGTGGCAAGACATTTCATGAAAATCTTTCTGTAAACATGTACTTTCATTTCTCTTGGGCAAATCCGTGGGAGTGCAACTGATGGGTCATAGTCAGCTGATGGATCTGCTTCATTTTACAAGAAACTAGCAGACTTTTTTGAATTGCTCCTGTCATTCTTACTTTTATTTTTTTAAGTTTTTTATTTTAATCTATTTTGAGAGAGAGAGAGAGAGAGAGAGAGAGAGAGAGAGAGAGAGTCCCAAGAAGGCTCTATGCTGTCAACAGAGCCCAACTCGGGGCTCGATCCCATCAACCATGAGATCATGACCTGAGCTGAGATCAAGAGTTGGATGCTTAACCGACTGAGCCACCCAGGCTCATTGAGTTTTAAAAATGATCATGATTGCAGTGTGGGGAGGATTGTATGGGGATGGGAATAGAAGCTGGGAAGCCAGTATATTGCCATAGCCTATAGCTGGAAGGTATATGTGGGTTTTACCCAGAATTTTTGTAAAATATTTGTACAATCTTTAATTGTTAGTAAATATGATATTTAACTCAGAATGTGAAAACTAACCACTGGGCCAGTTTCAGCTGCATACTTTGGAGATATGGAAAGAATTTAAAACTCCACTTCTACTTAGAGGAATGAGTCCTTCATTCTAGAGAAGGAAATACCTGTAAATCATGCAGGGAAAATATTTCAGTGAGCCTGTGTGGCGTTGTCCCGGTGAGTGATGAGGTATCTTTTTTTTTTTTTAATTTTTTTAACGTTTTTTATTTATTTTTGAGACAGGGAGAGACAGAGCATGAACGGGGGAGAGTCAGAGAGAGGGAGACACAGAATCTGAAACAGGCTCCAGGCTCTGAGCTGTCAGCACAGAGCCCGACGCGGGGCTCGAACTCACAGACCGCGAGATCATGACCCAAGCCGAAGTCGGCCGCTTAACCGACTGAGCCACCCAGGCGCCCCGAGTGATGAGGTATCAAGTAAAAATGTATTAGTTTAATTGTTGTTTTTCTCTAATCACAAGGTTTATATATGTTTTTTCTTTTTCATTGTAAAATAAAACACAGATCCAGAAAAACCACACAAAGAATTGTACAGCTTCAAATTATTATAAGCTGAACCCTCTTTTAACTACCACTCTGGCCAAAATGTAAAACTATGCTAGCCATTCCAAAAGCGTCCCCAGGTTACCTGTTCCAATTACACCCACCCCTCTCTCCAAAGTAACTACTACCCTGGCTTTTATGGTAATCACTTCCTTCGTTAGAATTGTATCATTTCAGTATGCTTCTTTAGATACTACAGTTGATTTTGGCTATTGAAAAAATTTGGTATATGTTTTATGTGTCTTTTATTCTATAGACTTATCCTCCATTGCATCTTTTGCCTTACAGTTTATCTGTTGAAGAACCTAGGCCATTTAACATGAAGTGTCTTACAGCCTGGACTCTTTTGATTGCATCCTCATGGTGAAGTTCAGCATTCTTTTTTATCTTTTGTATTTCCTAAACATTGGCAGCTGGACCCAGGAGCTTCATCAGACCCAGGTTTTATTCCACTGACCCATATGTCCGGCTCCTTTTCTTTATCTGGTGATAGCAGATATTAACACTCATTTCCTCAAATTATTCGTTCATTGAAGGTTATAAAAGGATAATACTCTAATTCTATCATGGTTTTCAGTTATTAGTGGAAATACTTTCATAAAGAGATGCTTCCTCCCCTTACTACTGGGTTATCTGCTGGTACAATTTATAGGAAAGGCAGGATAAGTTTATTTTTGATTCATGCCCTTTACTTACCTATTTTTAGGCAAAGAATTGAAATTGGTTCCCTATCCCTCTCTGAAGGTGAATGATTAGTGTGTGTATATATATATATATATATATATATATATATATATATAGGGGAGTTTAAAAAAGGTTTTAAAAAATTCTCTTACCTGCAATGCTAGCAATTGTGCTAGCCTTAAAAAAAATGGCTGCTTTGCCAAGAGATACATTGTATGTGTGTGTCTCACAGGAGAAACAGACTAGCACAATAAAAATGTTGATGACTAATTGTACTTTGGGTAATATAACTAGCACTTTTCACTTTCCACATACAATTTTTCTGTAAAGCAAGACACGATACCACTTTTTATCTGCCCTATGACATAATACATTGTATTAAGTCACTATCCTTATGGAAGTTTCTGTCTTTATATTTATATAGGGAATTTTAAGTAGCCATTTTACTTGCCTCATAAATCCCTTGGCAGTCAAATATTGTAAGAGAAAGGAAATTGAGAAATCATAGAGGTGCCTCATTAAGAGTTAACTTGTGAGAATCTAAAGTTGACCAGACTCTCATAACCTCACTTTATTTCTTTTATTCAGGAAGTAGAATAACTTCATCTCCAAAAAATAAAAAAGAAGAGATGTACTTCGACGAAAGGCTGTGCTGGTGACCAGACATTTTGGGACATGGGGTCATAACTGTAACCTGGGCGCGGTGGTTGTGGCTCCTGTTCAGGCTGCACCCCCACACCACCACCCCGCTTCTTTAAAGAGGAGTAACTGTAAGAAAGTTTTGTTCACTCTCCAGTGCTGAAAAGGGGATCAAGTAAGCGCTGCACATTTTTTTCAGGCCCTGGATGGAGTTAGGAACATTCGTAAGCCTAAAAAAGTCTCGTCCTTGGGAACCATTCAGCTAATACCCTCTCTTGCGGTGGGCTTTGTTGAGATTTACAATTGTTATTCTATGTGTCCTATGCAATAATAAAAGGGCACAGGTATTCGCCACTTTCCAAAAGTTTGAATGACCCCACTTTGCTTTTATGAGAATCCCTAAGTAAAAGAAATCCAAACAGGATTTTTGTTTTTACGAAAAATGCCATTACTGTACTAGTGTCGTCCTTTCATAAAAGCGAAATGGGTTAATGTGAATTTTTGGAAATTGGGTGATACTTTTCATTTTAGGCCATTTGGGCTTATGAAAGTTTTCACAGGAACGCTCTGTTTTTGGGTAGCGGGGGGAACCTATATTATGACATCTGCTTTAGCGCCCCAGCCCAATTCCAGATTCCGTTTCTCAAACACCTCTCATTCTCTTGGTTATAAAAACTCCTAGTAGCCACTTGCATAATTGCTAGCGTTTCAGGTAAGGGAGTTTGAAAAAAGTTTCCGACCTGCCCCCCACCCTCAAAAAAACCTAGGGCTATCCTCAGCATTACGAGTCACTTTCTGTAAGTAATCTATGAATTTGTGTATGAAAGCACTGAAGTTCTTTATCATTTTATTTATTTATTCATTTATTTAATTTTAATTTTTAAAACTTTTTATTTATTTTTGAGAGAGAGACACAATGCCAGCGGGAGTAGTGGAGGGGCAGAGAGAGAGAGGGAGAGACAGAATCTGAAGCAGGCTCCAGCCTTTGAGCTATCAGCACAGAGCCTGATGGGGAGCTTGAACCCATGGACAGCGAGATCACGACCCAAGCTGAAGTCAGCTGCTTAACCAACTGGGCCACGCACGTGCTCCAAGTTCTTTGTCATTTTATAGCTAAAATGGTTTTGTCTCTATTTTTGACTTTGTTTTGATTATGTAATTTATCTCCTAAAGATGTCACCCTACTTAATGAAGTTAAGGTATAAACGTATGAAATGAGAAAAGAGCATAATTATCATTTATGTAGAAGATCAATCAATACCATCATTATGGACCATGACTCTTCAGCTACTGTTTAGTTAAGCTGATTTTAGCCAGTCCCTATTGCCTGAATTTGGTATCTAATAGTCTTTTCACTGGCTGTTTGAGTTATTTTTATTTTTTCATTTTTTAAAAAAATTTAAAAATATTTTTATTTTATTTTTGGGAGAGAGAGAGCGTGAGCAGGGGAGGGGCAGAGAGAAAGAGGGAGACACAGAATTCCAAGTCGGCTCCAGTCTCTGAGCTGTCAGCACAGAGCCCAACGTGGGGCTGGAACCCACAAACCGTGAGATCATAACCTGAGCCGAAGTTGGATGTTTAACGGACTGAGCCACCCAGGCACCCCTGGTTGTTTGAATTATTTATTTCAAACTGAAGCTGCTCTCTATAAGTTGATCCAATTTAGCTAGCAATCAATCTGTGCTACCTGTGCCCACTCTGTCCTACCTGAGGAGATAAAAAGGGGGATAAAATAAGCCCCCATCCTTGAGGAATATACGTTCTAAAGCAGTGCTATCCAAAGGGTGGGTCATGGGCGAGTGCCAGTTCATACACTGTTTCTTACCCGGTCTGTTATGCCATAGCCATTTAGGGAGAGTTTATGTGTGCTGATTTTGCTCTGCTAGTAATTTATTTTTGTTGTGTTTTTGGAAAGTATTGGTCTGAGACAGACAGAAAAGTTAAAAAAATTTGTCTTATGCTACTGATAGTTTGAGAGGCACCTGTTAAAATTATGTCAGACATGTAACCAAATAACTACAGGTAATCAAAAGGTAATCAAGAACTATAAATGGGTTTCCTGTCATCAAATTAATCTCTGACTTAAGTCTTCTCTTTTTTTAAAGTTTATTATTTACTTTTGGGAGAGACAGAGACAGTGTGAGCAGAGGAGGGGCAGAGAGAGAGGGAGAGAGAGAGAATTCCAAGCAGGCCCTGTGCCTTCGGCGGAGAGCCCGATATGGGACTCGATGTGGGAGGTGAATCCACCAATTGTGGGTTCATGACCATGGCTGGAACCAGGAGTCAGCCGCTTAACTGACTGAGCCACCCAGGCACCCCTAAATATTTTCTGAATATCATAATAAGTGGTTTGCTTTTCTCCTTTTATTATTTTTTAGTTGGGCAGTAAAAGCACACACGGTAAAATCAACCCCTTTAAAATATGCACTTCAGGGGAGCAGGGGAGGAAGCTCCGCGGCGGCGGCGGCTGCGGGAGCGCCCCTGCGGCCGCACAGTCTCCCCCGGAGCCTCCCTCGGCCCCGCCTGACCTCCCGGCCCCTCGAAACCCTCCCCAGATCTCCCCGCCCGTCTTCCTGGGACGGAAGGAGACCTTGGCGGAGGTTCCTCGGCCTGCTCGGCCAGATTAAAGAGGGGGCCGGAAAATAAGGCCCTCTCGTGCCCGAGGGCCGGGGTCGGAGACACCGGGAAGTGTGGGTCAAGAGGGCTCCCGGCTGGAGGGGAAGGGCCGAAATGGGACTCGACGTCGGGGGCCAGGGTCGTGCTTTCCAGACAGCCCCCACCCCAAACGTACTGCATCCCGTGGCGGGGGCGGGAAACTGCCAGTTGCTCAGGGCTAGAATTACCGCTCCCCCCACCCCAAGGTTTCGACCGTGCAGGACCCTCGCGCATTTTGTTTGTCGGTGTGGTGACAAGGAAGTGTTGCAGATCCCGAAAGAGTGTCTTCAGCTTCCAGGGTGACTGGGTCAGAATTGAGACTTTCTGACCGATCAAACTGCGGCGGGAGGAAAGGGGCAGACCAGGGAAAGTTCCATTTATCCCGTCTTCCTTAAGGGGCAGAGTCTACCCCTGGCTTCCTTGGAATGTGAACTCCTGCAGGGTAGAGCCCCTGGCACATAAAAGGTTCTGAACTAAATTAAGGTTTAGTGAATGGATCCGGTTAAAACCAGATCGTGCCTGCCCTCATTCAGTTGTTCTAGGCAGGCAGGGCATCTCAAGGAAATACACCAAGAAAGTATTCAGGGTTCCTTAAAATTTGGTCTCAAATCAAACAAACATAATAAAATAATAACTTTGCATTTGTAAAAAAAAAAATAATAATAATAAAATAAAATAAAATAAAATAAAATATGCACTTCACTATTTTTTAGTATATTCACAAGACTGTGCAGCCCTACCAGTGCTTAATTCCAGAACATTTTTATCACCCTGAAAAGAAACCCCAAGCCAGTAAGCAGTCATTCCTCATTCCCCCCACCTCCCAAGCCCTTGGCAAACACTAACCTACTTTCTGCCTGTATAGATTTGCCTGTTCTGGACATTTCCTTCAAAACATGATCTTTTGTGGCTTCTCTCACTTAGTGTAATGTTTTCAAGGTTCATCCATGTTTTCACAGATATCAATAATCCATTCCTCTTTATGGCTGAATAATAGTCTAACGTGTTGATAGACCACATATTGTTTATTCATTCACCCGTTGGTGAATATTTGAGCTGTTTCCACTTTTGGGCTATTTTGAATTTATTTAAATTTTTTTTTTCAACGTTTATTTATTTTTGGGACAGAGAGAGACAGAGCATGAACGGGGGAGGGGCAGAGAGAGAGGGAGACACAGAATCGGAAACAGGCTCCAGGCTCTGAGCCATCAGCCCAGAGCCCGACGTGGGGCTCGAACTCAGGACGGCGAGATCGTGACCTGGCTGAAGTCGGACGCTTAACCGACTGCGCCACCCAGGCGCCCCTGGGCTATTTTGAATAATGCTATTCTGAACACTCATGTACAAGTTTTTCTAAAAAGATGTTTTTAATCATCTTGGGTATATGTGTAGGAATTGCTGGATCGTATGGTAACTATGTTTAATTTTTTGAGGAACTATCAAACTGTTTTCCAAGGAGGCTGCACTATTTTACATTCCTACAAGCAACATACGAACTCCAATTTCTCCACATTCTTGCCAACATTTGTTACCATTCATCTTTTTATTATAGTCATCCTAGTGGGTGTGAAGTATCTCATTTTAGTTTTGGGTTGCATTGCCCTAATGACTAATCGTGTTGAACACCTTTTATGTACTTTTTGGCCATTTGTAAGTCTTCTTGGATAAATGTATATTCTAATTCTTTGCCAATTTTTAATTGAGTTTTTGTCTTTTTACTGTTGAATCATAAGAGTTCTTTATATAGTCTGAATTCTAGAGTCTTATCACATACATGATTTGCAACTATTTTTTTCTTATTCTATGGGTTGTTTCTATTTTCTGGACAGCGTTTTAAAAGCATAAGTGTTTTTTATTTTGAAATTCAAATTTATCTCTTTTTCCTTTCTGTTAAAATTTTTTTTTAATGTTTATTTATTTTTGAAAAAGAGACAGAGACAGAGCATGAGCAAGGGAGGAGCAGAGAAAGAGGAAGACAGAGAATCTAAAGCAGGTTCCAGGCTCTGAGCTGTCAGCACAGAGCCCAATGTGGGGCTTGAACTCATGAGATCGTGACCAGAGCCGAAGTCGGACACCTAACTGAGCCACCCAGTTGCCCTTTTTCCTTTCATTACTTCTGCTTCCATAGTTAAATCTAAAAAAACTATTGTCTAATCCCATGTCACAAAGATTTGCACCAATGTTTTTCTTTTTTTTTTTTAAGCTTATTTATTTATTTTGAGAGAGAGAGAATGGAGGCTCGAGAGAGATGGTGGAGAGAGAGAGAGAGAGAGGAATCCCAAACAGTCGCTGTCAGTGCAGAGCCCGCCAATGTGGGCCTCGAAGTCACCAACCTGTGAGATTATAACCCAAGCCGAAGTCAGATATTTAACTTAACTGAGCCACCCAGGAACCTCTGCACCTGTGTTTTCCTAAGTGTTTTATTTATTTATTTATTTATTTATTTATTTATTTATGATAGAAGAATGCCTTTTTTTCCCCCCTAATGTTTACTTTTGAGAGAGAGCGTGAGCAGGGGAGGGGCAGAGAGACGGAGACAGAATCTGAAGCAGGCTCCAGGTTCTGAGCTGTCAGCACAAAGCCTGACACAGGGCTTGAACCCATGAACTCTGAGATCATGACCTAAGCCAAAGTCACACCCTTAACTGACTGAGCTACCCGGGAGCCCCCATTTTGCAGCTATTTTAAATGAAATAGTTTTCTTAGGGACACGTGGCTGGCTCAGTCAGAACATGTGATTCGATCTTGGGGTCGTGAATTTGAGTCCCACGAAGGGTTGTAGCGATTACTTAAATGAATAAAACTTAAAAAAAAGAAAAGAAATGGTTTTTTCAATTTTATTTTCAGATTGTTCATTGCTAATGTATAAGAAGGCAATTGAGTTTTGTATATTGACCTTGTATCCTATAACCTTGCTGAACTCATTTATTTGCTCTAGTATTTATGTATGTGTATTTCTTAGGAGTTTTTTATATACAAGATCATGTCATCTGTGAATGGTTTTACTTCTTCTTTTTCAGTCTGGATATTTTAAATTCTTTTTCATGCTTAATTGCCTTAGCTAGAACTTCCAAGGCAATGTTGAATAGAACTGGTGTGGGCAGACATCCTTAACTTGTTACTAACCTTAGTGGTGACCCTTCTATTTCAATCAGAGATATATAAAATGTGGGCTGTATCTCCACTGTGATTTCAATCCAGTCCCTCCTATGAGGGTTCACTTTATCATTTTTTGGGGGTATTCATATTCTTAACACTTTAAGATTTTAAAGAGTAATCCTTCATTTTGTGTAAAGTATGAACAAATCTAGACTAAGATACTAAGAATTATAATATACACAATAATCTTTTAAAAATCCAGAAAATAATATATAGAATGCTAGACTAAAGAGCTAGTTGTCTTATAATTTATCATCCACTCTAAGTTTTATTGTTGTGACTGTAATGAACCACTGTGATCTGAATAAATTTCACAACATAGTTCAGAGGTAAGGTGCAAGGGAAGTAAAAGGTAGTTCTTGGTTGTTCAGGACTTGCTTAGTCAGCAAGTAGGATTTGCAGTCATAGGATTTCAAGGTTGGAATTGCAAATCCACAAAGTTCAACCATCGTCCATGCTTGAGTTCCTTTTACACTTAGCTTTTCTAAGTACGTATGTAACCCTGTGGTTCAATCCCTCTGGTGAGAAGAAACTCTATCATACAAGCAAGGCCACCTATTCCACCCTGAACACTTCAGAACATTTATTGTTTCAATGACCTAAACTTTTTTTTATCATTAAAGCCTTCTGCAGAGAGTGGTAAAGCAAGTTAAATGAGACAAGGTTATTATTATCCACAGTAGTACAGTTAGCTAGAAAGTTAAAATTAATTGCTCCCATGTAATTTAAGAATGATAAGTATTAATTTCTTTTCATTTAGAAAATGAAACTTGATGGACCGTCAAATATCAAAAATAAACCAAATTCTATTTCTTTAAGTTTAGGCCACAGTGATCTTAGCATCATGTGTATGATAGGAGAAGTCCATCAATTACAACATGTTTATCAAGGACCTCTGTTGTAGGTGCTGTGGATGGTGAGAAAAACCCTGAGATTCCACCTTTTAGTGGGCTTACAATCTCTTTGATCAGGTAAGATAAAAATGGAAATAATAACTGAAAATATGAGGACACTGACAACATGGCCAATGAAGGGTTAAAAATAATACAGTGTAGGGCTTCCCAGGAAGGTGAGGTCCTGAGAAGTCAGTGGACACATTATGGAGGTTGGAGGGTCTGCGGATTGATGGAGGACAGGACTTAACTATGGAGGATGGGGTGGGGGGCTAAGCCACACCTTCAAAGATGGTGTGATTCTTAGATGAGAATTAACAAGGAGGCCATTTCAGGCTGAGAGGTGTGAGCACAGCCACAGAGGTGGGAAAGGAGTAGAAGGCCTGCAGGCAAGTCTGAGAGCTGCACGAGAAAACCTTGACAAGGTGAAAATGGGGTAGATGGTAGAGGGCCAGGCTAAGGAACAGTAGGGTTTTGTCCGGCAAGTGTTTGAGAAATAAAAAATGGGTTTAAATAGGGGCATGCTGTGCTTCTGAAACCCTAAAAACCCAGAAGAACAAGTGAGACTACAGTTATGTAGCCTTGTGATTATTGCAGAATTTCAGAATTGAAATGAAAGTCCACCGTATGTGGAAAGTGGTGGGAATACAAAAGCAGGGCTGGATGTTAGTGAAGTTATATAAGAAGAATCAAAAGAATTTAGTGACTTAGAGTCAGAGGCCAAGTAACTCTCACACTTTTTGATAATAACTAGTATAAGACAGGCATTTATATAATGCACATATTAGTATATATGTGTGGCGTGCCTGGGTGCCTCAGTCGGTTAAGCGTCCAACTTCAGCTCAGGTCATGATCTCACAGCTTGTGAGTTGGAGCCCCGAGTTGGGCTCTGTGCTGACAGCTCAGAGCCTGGAGCCTGCTTTGGATTCTGTGTCTCCTCTCTCTGCTCCTCCCCTGCTCATGCTATCTCTCTCTCAAAAATAAATAAACATTAAAAAAATGAGATTTTGGTTCTCTGTTGAGGAAAACGTCTTTGGAAAGGGGCTGTATTTTGCCACCCTTGTACTTAAGAGTCAACAATTTATTCATTTTTCTGGAAAGCAAGTTGTATTAGAGGGAAGAGTAGAGAAAACCTGCAAGCCTGACATGTGTGCCTGAAAGGGCCAAAAGTTAAGAGAAGTGCTGAGAAAAATGTTACCTTTCCCATTTTACCTGGAGGTTACAGCATAACGTACAAAATAAAATTAATATTTACCGCTGACACAGCACTTTAGTGGTTCCTTCTCTGAAAGAATCTGGGAAGAAGGTTAAAGCAAGATAGGCAAACAAGACAGTAGCATGTCATTTCTTAACTATGCAGATGAGGTATTCACCAGTACAGCTGGAAGATAGAGGACAGGAGAGGGAGTGGTCTGGAATTACCAGAAGAGGAAAGGAAGGGAAATGTTGAGTTTGCCCCTTTCAAGCCAAGATGTATCAATGGGCCATAATAAAAGTGACTCTGCTCTTCAGGTTTAGGCAAGTTGCTTAATCTGGGTCCTCTATCTTTTGTTACCAAGACTAAAAACCCCACTGGAGTCATCTGTACAAACAAATCAATGCGTGGAGAATTAGGAAAATTGGTCCAGAACAGAAGAGTCAGGTGGTGGTGTTCTCCTAGTTTTTCTACAGATTGAAAAAAAAAAATCATCTTGGAAAAGGGACTTACGGCTCACATCTAAATGTGTGTATAGAGAAGGACTCTGGCTACCTTGTTGCAGAGTCCCAGGTTACCAACTTGGATTTCGCTGTGCTGGTATGTTCTCCATTTCCAGGATTTTGTCTGGACTGAGGGGTCACTTATTAACCCTATGGGGTTATTTTGTACCAGGCCTCTTTGTCAGGTTACAGAACTTGGCAGTTTCACCCTCAAAACTGAGGTGTCATTTTAACACAAGTAGCAGTCAGTGAGTGAAGTCAAATAATTTAAAAGGAGCACAATGGATGCATTAAATTTTTAAAAATTTATTTATTTATTTTGAGAAAGAGAGACAGCACACAAAGGTGAGTAGGGGAGGGGCAGAGATGGAATCCCACAAAGACTCTGTACTGTTGGAATGGAGCCTGACACAGGGCTCCATCCCACAAAGCATGAGATCATGACCTGAGTTGAAATGAAGAGTTGGATGTTTAACTGACTGAGTCACCCAGGCACCCCTCGATGCATTAAATTTGATCATAGTCTCGATTATCAGCTGTGTAAGACTACTCTCCTCTGGAAGGACCAAAACCTTCAGAAAAAAAGATCAGCTTTCTCTTATTTAATACATAGAGGCATTATACATTATTCTGCAACACAATCCTCAAGATTTCTACCTAAAAGTTTCTCTTTAATTTGTGGGTAATTTCTGTGGAACTGGAATAATCAGATGAGTTCATCTATTTTCTCTTTATCAATTTGCAGAGAAGGAGTCAGATAAAAGGATATGGCCACATTGCTTTCATCCCAGAATAACACTCAAGTGCCTGAGGAGAAGCCCAAAACACAGTTCAAAGTTTTTATTTCTAGTCTCTGGTGAGAGTGCGACAGGAAGAATGTGGGCCTGTTCTTACCTGCCTGGGATTGAAGAGGAAGGGTGTGTGTGACCATCCCCTCCCACCTTCAGTGACTTGGCCATCTAAGCCTTGCAGTATGTATGGAGTCCCCATTTGCCCTACACTTGTACCAAGAGAATTTAGCTGGATGATGGGATCAGGAATCCCCCTGAATGTTGTGCCCTGAAGAAAATGTGGCCATTTCTAGTCATTGTGTAAAATGACATACAACTAACAGATGGCTGTGGCCTCTGTCCCTCAACACAAATGCCCCTGGCTTTCTACTCCCTCACAGAGATAGAGGTGAATCCTTGTTAAGCCACACTTGTGA
Source organism: Leopardus geoffroyi (assembly GCF_018350155.1). Lineage (NCBI taxonomy): Eukaryota > Metazoa > Chordata > Mammalia > Carnivora > Felidae > Leopardus > Leopardus geoffroyi. The sequence continues at coordinate 119,791,827 of NC_059327.1, forward strand.
GGCCGCCAGCCTGGGGCGGAGATGAGAGCCCACAGAAGAAGCAGCGGACCACAGCGCTGGAAGTTCTGAGCCTCTCTTGTTGAGAAGCAGGGAGTACCTATTTGAGCTCTTTAGTGAGTAACAACACCTGTTTCCTCTGGCAGTAATCCTTCATCACTTCATTGATTCTGCAGTGAACCATACTCTAAAGCTTTTACTGGGGGGTCTGGTCTGTGAACATTCACTCCTAGTTCTGTCTACAGGAACAGGTGTGAGAACTTCAAGGTCACAAACAATGACCACCTTGGAACACTACTAATTCACTATCTATGTGGGGTTAGCATTTGCACATTTGATATGATTTTCTGATAAATGATTAAGGACAGTATGGAACGTGCAACCAGCCAACTGCTCAAGAATGGCTGGCTTCGGGAGATTGGCTCTCCATCCTCTGAAAGACTAGGCTGAAGAGTCCTGATTTTTGTAGCACATCCCTCTCCCTTCCTGAGTTGTAGTTGGATAAAACACTGGGCTGCGTACCAGGGATTCCCAGCCCACATGGTACAGTTGGTTATTCACAAAGGCATAGTGAAATGAGAAAATTCACAAAATGGAGTGGGTCGTTGGCAAGGCCAAGTTGATTGCATTTAACAGAATTTTTCAAAGTTTAAGACTATGCCTTTAAATTTTAGGTGATAAAATGTCCTTCCTCTTAAAGGAATATTATGTAGAATAAGTGTGGATATACGTGTATGAGTGCAGCCATGTATGTAATTAATGTACTTCCTCAGCAAAGGGAAGTGGAAAACTGTCTCTTCCTGACTCTTCTGGGGAAATGTTACCGGTCTCTGAAGTTCCAAGATCTGGGAGCCACCGTTTTGTGCTGTGTTTTGTACACTGGAATGTAAATATGGTAAGAGTTCATCTGAGCCTGTTTCTTTAAAAAAACTAATTGGTTTATTTTAGAGCAGTTTTAAGTGCATGTAAAATAAGTGAAAAGGACAGAGAGGTTCCATAAGCTTCCTTTGCCCCCCCCCCCCCCCAGTTTTCCCTGTTATTAACATCTTGCATTAGTGTGGTACATTTGTTATAATAGATGAATCGATATTGATACATTAGTATTAACTAAAGTATACAGTTTACATAGGGGCTATTTGTGTTGCACATTCTATGGGTTTTAACAACATATAATGACATGTATCCACCATCACAGCATCACACAGTATAGTTTTATCGCCCTAAAAACACTCTGTGCCTTGCCTGTTCATACTTCTGTGCTTTGATCTGTTCATCAGCAACCAATGATCTTTTTTTCTGTCTCCATAATTTTACTCTTTCCAGAATATCATATTGTTGCAATCATAATATGTAGCTTTTCAGATTTATTTCTTTCATTTATCAATATGCATTAAAGTTCCTCCATGTCTCTTTTGGCTTAATAGCTCTTTTTTTTTTTTTTTTTTTTAAATCACTGAATGATACTCCATTGTCTGGATCTACCACAGTTTCATTTTCCCATTCGCCCATTAAAGGACATCTTGGTTGATTCGAACTTTGGCAATCATGAATCAAGTTTTATCTTGGTCCATTTTTTTGCATTTAAAAGTACAAATTCATATACTACTACTAAAAGGATATTCATCATGAAAATTTAGAAAGTACAAGAAATATAAAAAAGAAGATAAATGTTATTGGTCACCTGACTCCAAAGATAAAACTGGTAACTCTTAGTGTATATCTATACTCTCTTTTCTCCCTAAATCTATATATAGCTATATTTGGAAGCTATATCTATGTCTATATATACTTTAATATTTTTTTATAAACTTGGGAATCATATAGAGAGAGCTATGTCATATATATATTACATATGTGTATGTAATATATATAGTTTTGTATCCTAGTCTTTTTCCCACTTAACATGGAAACATTATGTGTACATATTTTCAAATCTTTAAATTTTATTCTTTGGAGATGGTATTTAAAATTACACAGCGACTTATTGTATGATAAGTGTTTTTTATTTTTTATTATATTCTTAAAATGTTAACATTTATTTATTCTTGAGAGAGAGAGAGAGAAAAAGAGAGAGACAGAGCATGAGCATGAGCATGAGCATGAGCAGGGGAAGGGCAGAGAGAAGGAGACACAGAATCCGAAGCAGGCTCCAGGCTCTGAGCTGTCAGCAGAGAGCCTGACGAGGGGCTCAAACTCATGAGCTGTGAGATCATGACAGCTGAAGTCAGAGGCTTAACTGACTGAGCCACCCAGGTGCCCCGTAAGTATTTTTATAAATCAACTCTGTTATTTCATTCTACTCCTATTAAAATATGAACTCTAAGAAAGCAAGGATTTTAGACTGTTTTGTTCATCAAAGGTCCTTTAGTACATAGAAGAGTGCCTGGTAGGCACATAATAGGCACTCCAAAAACATTTGCTGAATCAATGAAAGAATTGTATTTTGGAAATTTGTATGATTTCATTACCTAACTCCTTAGAGTTAACCAAGAACTTACTCATAATAAAAGTTACTGCTTGCTATATTGGGAATCAAAGTAATCACGCGGTCTTAAGGGACTGAGTACTGTAGTGGCTTTAAATATAGTGGCTATTTTATTTTTTTTTTTTAATTTTTAATTTTTTTTTCAACGTTTATTTATTTTTGGGACAGAGAGAGACAGAGCATGAACGGGGGAGGGGCAGAGAGAGAGGGAGACACAGAATCGGAAACAGGCTCCAGGCTCTGAGCCATCAGCCCAGAGCCCGACGCGGGGCTCGAACTCACGGACCGCGAGATCGTGACCTGGCTGAAGTCGGACGCTTAACCCACTGCGCCACCCAGGCGCCCCTATAGTGGCTATTTTAAAATATAGTTAGTGATGACAATATTTCTACAACTTAGGTATTTTGGTGAAGGGTAGTTGGTTCCTGCCCTGCCCCATCTCTTGAGAACAATGGCACAGTGTTGCTCAGAGGCTGAGGAACAGTATTTGGATCACGTGGAAACAACTCCTCTGTGGCAGCAGCAATGCCTTGATGATAGAGTCTCAACCAGGCAGTGCTTCTCAAGTCTTTCTTGGATGGGAATCACTTACCCAGAGTGGTGAGGTGCCACAGATTCCCTGTAGATTGCCCAGAAAACCAACTTCTTCCCCTTAGCTGACCCCAAATGCCCACCATGCACTTAAGTGCTGTCATTTGTTTGTATCCAACAAAGGGGAGGGGCAGGGAATGGCAGTGACTACACATTATTTAGATGGTGGATAACTGGGAAGGGCGGTTCACCAGGACATCCAGTAAGACTCTTAGATTCACCAGGAAGTAGGGAGGGTAGGGTGGTGGGCAGACATGGGAGGCTTCCAGTTTAGAGCATGGACCTAAGGTGGAAGCAGTGAGAGGAGAAAGAGCACTATCAGTGTGAGAAATAAAGTCAAAGCCTTACTTCTCAGCCTTATGGAAAGGGTAGTCCTATTTAACACCTTATTATTCCATTGATTGAGGTCATAAATTAAAACCATCGCATTAAAAAGTCATTTCAAAGTTTAGTGTTTTATGGGATTGACTTAATTTCCATCTGAAAATGTTGGCTTTGTATTACAAGCTTTTGTTTGTTTGTTTGTTTATTTATGAGAGAGAGTGAGAGTGATGGAGGGGCAGAGAGAGGGAGGGAGAATCCCAAGCAGGCTCTGAGCTGTCAGTGCAGAGCCCAGCCTGGGGCTCAAACCCGTGAACTGTGAAATCATGACCTGAGTCAAAATCAAGAGTCGGGCGCCTAACCAACACTGTCACCTAGGTGCCCCTGTATTATAAGCTTTTAAAATTGCCTTCTAAGTAATAGGTTTAAAAAGTCTGTGGAGATATGTATCCATGGTTACAGCAGTAATGTATCAAAGATTTCTGAAGATAGCATTTTCATCCTAGATTTTTTATAGAATTTCTATTTATTCATCTTCCTTCTGTTTTGCCTCAACCTTTCTATATGATTTGAAAACTTGTTTGCCAGATTTTCTGTTGTTGTAAAAATGTTTAGTAACATTGAATAATGATTTTTTAATTTATTGATTCATTTGTTTTACCAATATTTATTGAAGACCTCAAATCTGTGAAGTACTTGAGACATGATGGGAAATAGAAGCCCTCAAAAGTTATCATCAAATGTATGACATAAGCAAATAAACAGGCAATTAAAATATAGCATAAAATGTCTTGAGACATAGAAGAGGCACCTAATAAAAAAGTCAACATCAGAGGTTTTTAAGAATAAGTGCCAATTAAATTAGGAATGGTAAAGTTGAATGGTCATGGTGGATGAAGGGTGGAAAAAAGTATTTCAAAAGGAGGAAGCAGCATGTGCAAGGACCCTGAGGCAAGAGATTGCATGGCTAGTCAGAGACCTAAAAACAGCTTAATAGATCTAGTCTACCAAATGAGAAATGAAAGATGAAACTATGGAGGAAAACTAAAAGACCTTGCAAATCATATTAAGAACACCATGCTAGAGACAACTGGGGATATTTGAAGGTTTTTATGAGTGAACAAGTAGGATTAGATAGTCTAGAAAGCACACACTGACTTCCCTGTCCAGAACAATTTGGTGAGGGGCAAATCACAAGGCAAAGAGATTTGTAAGAAGATTGTAGCATTTTCCAATTAAGAGTTGGTGGTGGCCTGAATCCAGGATAAAGGCAATGGGCTTGGAGAGAGTAAACTAATTTGAAAGGCATGATAGAATCACCCGAATTTAATAATCGATAGCCAGATAACATGGATAAAGGAGAAAACTAAGAGAATGGCGTTGACTGTCTTCATGTGGGTTTCCCTTCAAAGCAAGTCTGAGTCAAGGACTGGGGTTCATGAGATGTATTTAAGAAGTGATCCCAGGAGGTAAGAGTGGGAGAATAGAGAGTGATTCAGAAAAGGAGAAAAGCCAACTCTAGGAAGGAGGAAAACCAAAAAAAGTGTGCATTACTGAGCTGTTTATTGCTACAAAATCTGGAATACAATCTTGTGGGGAATCCTCTGAGAAACCATGTTGAAAGCTCCTCAGAAGTGTCCCTCTGGACCACTGGAGCCAGCCTTTATTTCTTGACTCTCCTCTCTTTGGTTTGTAGTTGCTTCCAGGGATAACTCTTCTGATCTTGAGAACTGCTGAGCAAGTTCTTAATCTTTTGGAGAAAACTCTGAGGCAGAAAAGCTGAGAGAACTACTTGAGGTAAAACTGGAATTTGAGGTGGGCAAAGGGGTTCGACATGGGGCACAGATAGGGTCCACCACAGTGACCCCTTTTCTGGCTCAGGCAACCAGATGCCCCAGCAGTGAGTTCTTAAAATATTTTTGAGACACACATGTGGTGAGATCTAGCAGGGGTGGAATATGGCCTGGTGATTAGAGATGGTACCACAATCATGAGTTTAAAAGCCACAGCCTAATCAGAGGTCATGTACGAATTTGCTGGGGTTGCCAAACAAATTCCACAGACTGAGTGGCCAAATGTACTTTCTCACAGTTCTGGTGGTTGGGAGTCCAAGACCAATGTGTCTACAAGAATGATTTCTCATGAAGGACTCTGTCCTCGGTCATCTTCTCCTGTGTCTCCATATCATCTTTTGTCTGTGACTACCTATGCCTGAATCTCCTCTTCTTATGAGGACAACAATCATATTGGATGAGGGCCACTCTTATGATCTCATTTTAATTCACTTACCTCTTTAAAGGCTATATCTTCAATTGTAGTCACATTTTGAGGTACTGGGCATTAGGACTTCATCATATGAATTTTGAGGGGACACAATTCAGCCCTAACAGGTAGTAATTGACACAAAGGGAATAGACAAGCTTGTTCAAGAAAAGAGGGCCTAGAACAGGGTTTGGTGGGACACCAACATTTAACAGGAGTAACACAGACCTAGCAGGACTCATATTTAACATGAACAAAACAGACTGGTAAGGAGTATAGAAAAGTAGAACGGGGGGCGCCTGGGTGGCTCAGTCGGTTAAGCGACCAACTTCGGCTCAGGTCATGATCTCGCGGTCCGTGAGTTCGAGCCCCGCGTCGGGCTCTATGCTGACAGCTCAGAGCCTGGAGCCTGCTTTGGATTCTGTGTCTCCCTCTCTCTCTCTGCCCCTTCCCCGCTTGTGCTCTCTCTCTCTCAAAAATAAATAAACATTAAAAAAAGAAGAAAAGAAAAGTAGAAGAAAAACGAGGTGACTATGGCTTCATGGAAGACAAGGCAGGGTTGTTTCAAGGAGAGAGTAGTCAGCTGATGCCAAATGCTGCTAAGAGACCTAACAAAGGAGGGATACCATGAGATGGTTGAGCTTGTGTGTTGTTAATTGAAAAGAAGGTACAAAGTTTGTTTGGGAGAAGAGTGAAAGAGTATATAGGCTCCAACAGAGCATAGAGTAGGTCAGTGAGTTTGAGTGCTACTGGCAAGAAACCAAGGTCCAGGAAAGGGCTGAAGGTAGGGAGAGAGAGGAGACAATTGGTGAACAGGGCCTCAGGTGCAGGGAGAGAAGAGGGTTTGTTCAGATATGGGACTGGCTTCAGATAAGTGTAGAGATGCCCCTTCCATTTGTCTAGGATGGAAGGAGGAAGTGATGGGAGAACTAGTGGGAAAGTAAGGAAGGATGGTTAAGAGGCAGGGTGTTGGGGGAGAGAAGATAGTTGAGTTAAAGCAAGGGTTGAAGAAAGATTTCATAAAATAGAATGCAAATATATTCTGATAAATATTTTTTGTGTTGTTAAACCCAATATTACTTTTCCCTGAAGTTTCTGAAATTAATTTTCTTTGTGAAATTAGTGAGTTAATGTAATTTAATTTTTTTTTTTTTACATTTTATTTATTTTTGATAGAGAGACAGAGCACAAGTGGGGGAGGGGTAGAGAGAGACGGAGACACAGAATCCGAAGCAGGCTCCAGGCTCTGAGCTGTCAGCACAGAGCCCGACGCGGGGCTCGAACTCACAAACTGCAAGATCATGACCTGAGCTGAAGTCGATGCTTAACTGAGCCACCCAGGCACCCCTGAGTTAATGCAATTTTTAAAAAGATGAGTTTAGTGGAAGCACAGTATTCATAAAAGTATTGTTATTGTATATATACATGGTTACAATACTATTGTTATATTACCTCCCATTTCCAAAAACTATAAATGCATACATTGTTCTACACAGGCCTCAAGAGGAAGTGTCACAATATATCCCTGATCTCTGTGTTTGTGAAAATTCAGTATCTTCGATACGCTGCCTTATCTTGCCATTACTGATACAGAGTGCAAAGAGGAAATGGGAAGACAAGTTTATGGGGATATAGATGGTTGATTATTGGGAACTATCACATCACAGACCAATGTGATTATAATCCTGTTCACTTTGTAGATGATGCACTTTATGAATACGTTTGTCAGGGCTCCTTAGTTCTTTTTACTCAGTTCACCGTGCTACATTTCTGCCATTCCTCAGAATGCAGAACTGAGCAAGAAATCTTCATTTATTGCATTTGTTTGCATAATGATATCTCTGATTTCATATTCTTTATCTATAAATTGCCATAATATCCAGGAGGAAGTTATTTTTCTCATTTAGTATAATTAAGATAATAATCTTAAATGTCAATGAAATTAGAAGGTAGGGTTGATGATGGGGGATTTTAGTGGAAATTAAACTGATTTGATAGTGAAAAGCTTTTATCCCAGTTTTCATTTTATCATTTACCCGCTTAGATGTCACAAGAAGGCCATTGGCTCATAAGTCACTTAGTTTCCATATCTGTAAGATAAAAGTTAAAAACTGCCTTTCCCTGATACGTAGGATAAATATGAAGATTAATATCTGCTAATAGCTTTGGAAGGTATAATATAAAATAAAGACATCACAGTTTACCTTAGGGTGAAATATTAGTGATAATGAGTGCTTGCAAAGCATAAAAACATATTTTTTTAAACTTTCACTTTATATCATCATTTCATTTATTAATATTTCAAGTATCAGTTTTAAAGTACTGAATATATAATATGGGATAAAATGTGTGCCAGTTATTAAAATATTTAAAAACACTTTTTATTAGTAGTCTTCAAATTCCTAAAAAACCGCAACAAATGCCTTGAGAAATTTGTAGCGTTGGTAAGTAAAGAGTACTGAAATCCCAATGGAAGCTTTTTGTATCACATGTAATTGATACTCTAAAAGTAAATGCATAGCATCATTCAGCAAAATTTCACTAGGGACCTACTGAGCGCCAGGACCTGGAGCATGCCAGTAAAAAAATACATCCATTTGCTTTTGGAATTTTTATTCTAGCGAGACAGACAATAACTAAATTAAGAAATGAACATATTATATTATTTGTTTTGAAAAAAAACAAAGTATGGTAAGTTATCTTGGCAGAAATGGTGTCTGGGGAGTGGAGAGAAGGGTGAGGGTCTTGACCAGAATGAGTGCACTACAGAACGAGAGTGGAGTAGGCAATGACAGCACTTAGAAGTGACTCTCATAAGACATTTGCTATAAAAAAGAAGCACAGGCATAGGGCAATAGCTTAAGGAAAATTTAGGGCCAAGGGAATTTTTATTTATTTATTTATCTATTTATTTAAATGTTTATTCATTTTTGAGAGACAGAGAGAGACAGAGTTTGAGCAGGGGAGGGGCAGAGAGAGAGGGAAACACAGAATCCAAAGCAGGCTCCAGGCTCTGAGATTCGGCACAGAGCCCCACGTGGGGCTTAAACCCACGAGCTGTGAGATCATGACCTGAGCCGAAGTCAGACACTTAACCAGCTGAGCCACCCAGGCACCCCATAAGGTCAAGGGAATTTTTAAGTGATAAAAGATCATGTGTTTTGCTCATGGGAATAATCTAATACAGAGTGGAAATGAACTATTAGTTTTCTGGGGTTGCTGTAACAAAGTGCCACAAATTGGGTGGCTTAGCACAACAGAAATTTATTGTCTCACACACTTCTGGAAGTTAGAAGTCTGAAATCAGGTTGTTGGTGTGGTCGTACTCCCTTTGAAACCTCTAGGGGAATCTGTCTTTGTTTCTTCCTAGCTGCGGTGGTTTACCAGCAATCTTTGGCATTCCTCGGCTTGCAGCTGCATAACTCCAATCTCTGCCTTCATCATCACGTGGTGTTCTCCCAGTGTCTCTCTCTCTCTGTTTTCACGTGCCCATTTTCCTACAAGGACACCAGTCATATTGGATCAGGACCCACCCTACTTCAGTACGACCTCCTTTTAACTAATTCCATCTGCAGTGACCTTATTTCCAAACAAGGTCATGTTTTGTACTGAGGGTTAGGACTTCAATCTGTCTTTTGAGGAAAACAATTAAACCCATAACAAATAAAGTGATAGCTTAAGAGATACAAGGAGTGAAAGGAACTTTTAAGCGATAAGAGATCTTGTTTTCTCAGGAATGATCTAATATGGAGGGAAAAACTGATGATATGGTAGCAGAGAAGATACAATGTGGGGTCAAAGATCTTGAGTAAGCAAGAGAGGACGTGATCCATTGTACCAGTGGAAGGCTGGTCTTGGAAAAAAGCTTGGAAAATTCATTTGCTTCACCAGGAGAGAAAATAGAGTTTAAGAATTCAGGGGCACCAGGGTGGCTCAGTCAGTTAAGCCACCAACTCTTGATTTAGGCTCACGTCATGATCTCACGGTTCGATCTCACAGTTTGTGGGTTCGAGCCTGGTGTGGGGCTCTGTGCTGACAGTACAGATCTGCTTGGGTTTCTCTCTCCCTCTTTCTCTGCCCCTCCCTTGCTCGTGCTTTCTCTCTCTCTCTCTCTCTCTCTCTTCTCTTAAAATAAATAAAGTTAAAAAAAAGAATTCATATAAGTGTGGCTATAGATTTGATGTGGGCAAAGAATTTTCTCTTCTGAGGGTTTATATTTTCTCCGTGAAAAAGAAATAAATGTTTCTGATTTGAAATTCAGGTCAATGCCATAATCACAATTAACATTATTTAAGGGAATTTGTGGCACATATGAAATAACAGCACAGTGCTTGAGACACACACACACACACACACACACACGCACACACACACACACACGCACACACACACACACACGCACACACCTATATATGCCTTTATGCTAGATACTCAAGATATATTACCTACTCTAATTCTCACAATATTTGACAAGGCATCTCCTGGCTAAAGATCCTCTTTTTCGATCTACCACAAAGGTTTGGGTTAAGTTTTACATATGTTCACACAGTAGTCCAGAGGTTAACAGATAGCACATTGTCATGTCAATAGGTTCTTGGAAGATTGTAATATATTTGGTGCAAAGCTGAGAAGAATAAAGTTAAAATTTTTTTTAAAATGTTTATTTATTTCTTTATTTTTGACAGAGAGAGAGAGAGAGAGCGCACAAGCGGTGTAGGAACACAGAGAGAGAGGGAGACACAGAATCTGAAGCAGTCTCCATGTTCTGAGCTGTCAGCACAGAGCCCGACGTGGGGCTCGAACTCATGAACCGTGAGATCATGACCTGAGCCCAAGTCATACCTTAACTGACTGAGCCACCCAGGCACCCCTAGAGTTTAAAATTTTTTAAGAGAAACATTTGGGATATACGTTTAAGATCAGTTAGTGAATATTTACCAAAGAAAACCACTTTATTAAAATCCCTGTTTATCAATACTCAATCATGTGCGATAAATGACAGAATCAAGTCCCAAACCAACCGAAGGACAAAGTGCCTCTTTTGTCTTTTAAAATGTTTAGGGAACTCCATATTATTTTTTTCTTGTCAGGTAGTTTGGATAATTAGCTGTTAGCAGCATTCAGGCCAAGAAAAGAAATGAAAAACAAAAAACTCCAAAAAAACAAAAAGAAAAAAACCCCAAAATGAAACAAAGGAAAACCTGTTTTAACAGTTATGAAAAAGTTGCAAGTAGCAAAGCACTGAGAACAAGCACACTTAGATTCGTCATAACCAACTTAACCCACTGAACAGGCTGATCACACACTGTAGCCTCTTGGTACTTTGACCCTGCTTCTTGGCCAGAAGCCCAGGGATGAGGCATTGTCTCTTTTTGTTTTTGTTTCTAAAATGTAGGTGAATTCGTTAGCTTGTAGTGCTCTTTACTGTCCTTATCAATATTTATATCAAAAGAGGATGGCAAATTTGAAATATATACTGCTTATGATTTTGAATGTTGGTCTTTGTTTTAAATGAGTCAACATTGAAAAACCAATTTACTTTTTCTTATTTAGCCTACCTTTGCTTTAAATTGACTCCTAATATTTAAGAATATGAACTATATGTGAAGAGCTCTGGTGAAGGCAGTGAATTAATTTTCCAAATGTTGACACACTAGAATTGAAGTGCCAGATAATAATTCAAGCAAAGGTTATATGACCAAAATAACATCTGTAAGAAAATGATGACGTTTGGCCAACTACACATTAATCTGGATGATGCAGTGAAAATCCCATTATCTTCATTGTAGGCTTCCATCAGATCTGCCTCATAGACCAAATTGTGTTGGAGTGATTATGTCTTCATGGTAACTATGGATTTGAGACAGCAACATATGGATATTATTTCTATTATTTTATTTGTATTTTTATTTTAGAGACAGAGAATGTATGAGTCAGGGAGAAGGGTAGAGGGAGAGACAGAATCTCAAGCAGACTTCGCACTCAGTGCGGAGCCCGACGTGGAGCTTCATCCCATGACCCTGGAATCATGACCTAAGCCGAATTCAAGAGTTGGATGCTCAACCAAGCCACCCAGTGCCCTGGATATTATTTTTTTTGTGTGTGGCATTGGAGCTGTAGTCATAAATATTGAGTGCTATAGTGTCAGCAGGGACATATAGGAGTGAAAAATGACAGTGATATCAATGTTCTCTAATTATGTTAAAACCCAGGCATCTCTGAACATACTTTAGAAATGGTTTTGTTAGGATCTGGTCTGTGATGGTACCCACCCCATTCTTTGGTTCTATATCTACAGCAGATCTCAGGGGCAGTGTATACAGATAACAATGCTAAACATACCTCTTCCTTTTCTAATCCAAGCCATTTTGCTAGTCTTATTCTCCAGAGTTGGCCAAAATGGAGTATCACAAACTTCTTTTAAAATAAAAGAGCAGAAAAGACACTAGGTTTTATCAGCTTCACCTTCTGTCTGAACTCTCTGCATGAAAATTTATTTTGGCTCCACGTTTGTTCCAAGATTTTTCTGAGTCTTTTTGATAATTCAAATCCTAGAATCACAAAATGATGAAGAATAAAGTGGGCAGAGGCCTAATAAAAATAATTTTGCATTACCAAGATTAAAAACTTGAACATTGGTAAAATCCTTTTTATTAGTAAGGAGGAAGAAACAACTTGGAGAAGTCGCTTATTCCACTTTAGATATCTTAGAAGAAATGCTTTAGATTATTTTATTTTAAATTATTAGTTTTATTTAGATGTTTTAGTCTTTAAATATTTAATAATATTTAGATAAAGACTCTCTAAAGTAATTATTATTCCTATGTAATATTTCAGGTAAAAACTTGCTAAGTGGTAGCTGCTTAGAATTTTGGGGGGCCATTTATTCTGTCTTAATCATTTAGATTTTAAGGTTTTAGTCTACCTTTTCCTTTGCATGTAGGAGAGAACAGTTGTGGTTGGAAAGTTTTATGGAGCATAAAAATGATGGCCTTGGGGGATTTTTTCCCCCGCTAAGTATTGGGTCTGCTGACTCCGTTCTCATTCTTAATGTGAGTCTTTAATTAACCCTATAAATAAGGAGAAAGAGTTCTTTCCTCAAATTAAAGGAAACCCCACAGACATGAAATCCACAATGGCAAAATTTCACCCCACCTTACCATTGGCTTTTCAATGAAAAGCTGTGCATATCCTCATTCTACTTAATTGTCTAATTTTTTATTTTGTTGTTGCCATTAGTATTAAACATTTAATTGTGAAATAATGCTTTCAGAAGATTCAGAAAATGTAAAAAATCATAAAGAAAAAGTTTCATATTCCCACCATCTAGAGATGATCAGTGTCGATAAATTTACGCATTCAAGTCTCTTCTCTGTGCATTTATTAATTTTTACAAAAATGGATTCAAGCTCTTAATGTTTTCAAAAACATTAAGACAATGTCAGCAACATTTTCCTATGACATTTAAAATATTGAAAACTGTAATTAAATAACAACCACAATAGTTGGGTGAGAACTCAAATATATAATAAACGCTTAAGTTACTTTGAAGATAAAACAGTTCAGAAATCACAGATTGGAGGTTAGATTCCATTTTTAATAGTAAAACTAATTGGGAGGTGTCAAAGGAAATAAGAACTTAATTCAGTATATGAAACCCATTTTATCAAACTTACACGATTATGGAACATCTCCTCTATTGTCCTTCTTTCCTCCCCCCAAATTCACAAATGATAGATTATTAAAGATGACAAAAGAATCAATCTGAACTCTATATTTTCTGAGAATTAACACCATTATAGCAATTCTTTCTTCTTTTAGATGAGAGAAACCTAGGCAATAGTTATGGGACTTTGGAATAAAGCACCTACGTATGTATTTCTCTTGTAATAAGCTTAAAGACTCATGGTGCTTTTGTGTGGGTAAATAATTAGCCTTCTTTTAATGTGAGTTTTTCTTATAACTAGTTGAATTACCAAACTTCAGTGGAAAATATATTTTTCTGTCTTGAAAAAGAGCAAACACGGTCTGAATAACTTGAATTAAGAAATAAGCTGTGGTGGGGCGCCTGTGGTACCTGTGGTGGTGGCTTAGTTGGTTGAGCGTTGGACTTTGGCTCAGGTCATGATTTCTTTCTTTTTTTTTTTATTTAAAAAAAATTTTTTTTTCAACGTTTATTTATTTTTGGGACAGAGAGAGACAGAGCATGAACGGGGGAGGGGCAGAGAGAGAGGGAGACACAGAATCGGAAACAGGCTCCAGGCTCTGAGCCATCAGCCCAGAGCCCGACGCGGGGCTCGAACTCACGGACCGCGAGATTGTGACCTGGCTGAAGTCGGACGCTTAACCGACTGCGCCACCCAGGCGCCCCAGGTCATGATTTCACAGTTCCTGAGTTTGAGCCCCAAATCAGGGAGCCTGCTTTGTCTCCCTCTCTCTCTGTCCCTCCCCTACTCTGTGTGCATACACACACACATGTGCTGTCTCAAAAATAAATAAGCATTGGGGCACCCGAGTGGCTCAGTTGGTTAAGCTGTCTGGCTTCAGTTCAGGTCATGAGCTCACGGTTTGTGGGTTTAACCCACATCAGGTTCTGTGCTGACAGCTCAGAGCCTGGAGCCTGCTTCGGATTCTGTGTCTCCTTCTCTCTCTGCCCCTCCCCTGCTCATGCTCTGTCTCTCGCTGTCTGTCTCTCTCAAAAATAAATAAACAGTAAAAAAAGTTAAAAAAAACATTAAAAAAAAAAAAAAAAAAGAAATAAGCTGTGGAGATCCTAGAAGACACCCAAGGGTCATCAGTTGTCCATTGGTTGTCTATGCTTTCCTTCAGACAAGACATTTCTAACATTTTTTAAACATATTTATTATTGAGAGACAGACAGAGACAGAGCATGAGCATGGGAGGGCCAGAGAGAGGAGGAGACAAGAATCCAAAGTAGGCTCCAGGCTCTGAGCTGTCAGCACAGAGTCGGACGTGGGGCTCGAACTCACAAACCGTGAGATCATGACCTGAGCCGAAGTCGGCCACTGAACCTACTGAGCCACCCAGGCACCCTGAGACAAGGCATTTCTAGAGACTGTGCCTGCAACATAAAAAAACCTTGGACATTAGTAAATCCATAATTCTCTCAGTGGCTTCAGAGTTTATGCCTAGGGAATATTTCTTTTATCACAAATATAAGTTGAACACTTCTCTACAGTTCTTAGACTATTAGGATATGTTATTTTTATCTTATTAGGAATTATTTTTTAAAGTTTACTTATTTTTGAGAGACAGAGAGAGACAGAGCATGAGTGGGGGAGGGACAGAGGGAGACAGAATACGAAGGAGGCTCTAGGCTTGGGACTCTAACTTACGAACTATGAGATCATGACCTGAGCTGAAGTCAGGTGCCCAACTGGCTGAGCCACCCAGGCGCCCCAGGATATGTTATTTTTAGATGGCAAGTTTCCTGTGTATTTTAACCATTAGCTTTCCTTTTAATATCTATCCTGCTTTTATTTTATATTTGTGTAAATCATACTTTATTCCAAGTACATTTATCTACATTAAGACTTTCACATAAGAATGGATCATATTTAAGTGTAAAGCCACAGGTATCAAAGCTTGGGTTTTCATTTGTGTGCCAAGAATAATTTTCCTCCTTCTGAAAAGTACCAAACAAAGTATCAAAACAAGAAATAGAACTAGAAAACATTAAAGTTTCTTTGATAAAATGACAAACTCCCTCCAAGTTAAAAAAAATAAAAATAAAGAAAGCTGTGTTTTCTAGAGTGAGCTCTCTGGACCATGCTCTGGCCCCATAGAGAAGTACTTTTCTTTTCTTTTTTGTTTTTAATGTTTATTTATTTTTGAGAGAGAGAGCGAGAGAGCGAGCAGAGGAGGGACAAAGAGAGGGGAGAGGATTCAAAGTGGGCTCTGAGCTGTCAGCACAGAGCCTGACTCGGGGCTCAAACTCACAAACTGTGAGATCATGACCTGAGCCGAAGTTGGACGCTCAACCAACTGAGCCACCCAGGCGCCTGAACAGAAGTACTTTTCTATCTGGAGAAGATGATCTACCTAGCCTGTTTGATGTTGTTGTGTGTGTTAGAGAGATAAATTGTGTCACGATGCTGTAAGCCTTGCTGAAAATGACATCTCAATCTAGTTTGGCTAGTTTGAAATCTTAGTCTTCCTTGGCTTTGTAGCTTATAAAATGTTTTAATTTGTATTGTCTCAATAAACTCTCGTAACAGCCTGGAAGAGCTAAGCAGATGCAACTACAAAGATGACAAAACGGTTCATGTTTCAGTTAGAATAACTCAAGTCTTCTGAAGCTTATTTCGTTTTTCCTTCCTCAGTGCGTGGCTGCCAGGAGACCTTCGGTTGGAGGAGTCTGTGTGCATTCCTTACAAGATCATGCAGCTCTCTCAAACAGGGTTTCATTGCTTTAGTAGGAGTCATAGATGAACACGCAGTAACAGTGAGAGCACTTCTTGTCCAGCAAAAATGTGGTGTGAATGAGTTTCTGGAAAAAGACTAGAAGTGAAGCTGGTCAAAAGGACCCTTAAGTAGATTTAAACTTGGAATAGTACAGACACTGAGGAGACAACACTTGCTGTTTGCTTTCTTACTTCCAGTAGACTCATTTAAATTCTTAAGTTAAAAATGTTTTGTGAACTAGATAAGCCAGTGATACCACTGTCGCGTGCGCGCGCGCGTGCGCACACACACACACAAAAGCAAATAGTCAATTACCACTTTTTAATTCCTAATCTTTTATATTTTAATGGGAATGGGAGATACTGGGACTAGAAGACTTGAAGTAAGGGAAGGCAAAGGAAGAGGGTGTGGTCTCAGGTATCACGGGGTTGAGAACCCAGAGGAGAAAATGGTTCCCTGCTATAGTTTTCATTCTGTAATTCTGCCTAAGGCTAAGATTTGTACTAAGTTTAACTCGAAAACAAAATTCTTAATTGTTCTTACATGATTATACTTCCCAGCAGTTCAGTGAAGCTTTGGGACTCTGACCCTCAAGAGTTAGGAGAGTACAGATATGGGTAGTATCTCTCCCGTGGAGACTTATTCATGCCAGCTGGTCAGCTCACTCCATTCCCCCTCCAAGATCTGGTACTATTCTGGATTCACAGAATGAAGGGTTGGATGCCTTTTGGAGCTATTTTTATAAATCTATCCTATTTTTGTTAGCTTTCTGTGATAAAGAAGCATGCCAGCCACACAGCCTGGGATCTCTGCATCTGCTGCTCAGGACTGTCCCCATTGGGCGCATAGAGACGCATTGACTGATTCTAACTCCCCATTTTAGAGGCCACTCAGGATTCTACCACCATCTACAGTTTGACCATTTTTATTCCTTTAATTATAAAGTTTTTAAAAAATATTTTTATTTATTTTTGAGACAGAGAGGGAGCATGAGCAAGGGAGGGGCAGAGAGAGGGGGCCACAGAATCTGAAGCGGGTTCCAGGATCTGAGCTGTCAGCACAGAGCCTTATGCAGGGCTCGAACTCACGGACCGTGAGATCATGACCTGAAGTCAGACACTTAACCGACTGAGCCACCCAGGGGCCCCTATTCCTTTAATTATGAAAGATGTACCTTGTAAAAAATTCAAACACCGTAAAAGTATATGAAGAAAAAGGTATGTTTTCTTTAATCTTCTCTTTTGAGAAAGATCTTATTCTTCCCTTTGAATCCCCTTGTTCTCTAAACCTGCTCCTTAGGAGGAAAACATTGTAAATAGCTTGGTGCATGTTCCCCCAGAGCTTTGTTAATTTAAGTGCGCACACACATACACACACACACACACACTGCTGTTTATATTGTTTTACAACACATTCTGTTCTTACTGTTTTCATTAATTTATTCAACACCTTTCCATGTTAGTACATATAAAATTTCCAAAAATTTTAAGAATATACTAAAAATTGTATGGAATTACAAAGCACAGAAAACCATGGTGAGGTCATGCTGGGTGAGCTGGGCTGAAAGGGAGCAAAAAACTTGGAGCTATGGGTCCTTTAGAAAATAACTAAAGAAAAGGAAGAAGAGTGAAGAAAAACAAAGGCTAATATAATTTTGTTTAATTTAATCGAATTGAAGTCACACTGAGTATTATTACAACACTGACTGGTATTTTTTTTCTGGTGGTAAAATGCAAAGAGGCAGATTTGGACCTATGCTCTGGTCTAAATGTGTTACTTCACCATTTCACTTGACTCTCCTGAGCTTTCTTTTCCTTAAAAAATGACCAGATTAGACTCGATGGTATCCATGGTTCTTTCTATTTCTGATTAGTGCTTTAATTTCCTGGGGGAAAAAAAAGAGCCTCAAGAATTTTGTGGGGTATAAAGTAGTCTTTGTTCCAGAGTATTCTTGGTTGTTCTTGTCCGTTTCTCAATGGCACTTCACTTGGCTGATTACACAGGTCACATTACCCTACCATGTTAGCTTATAATAATACTGACATTCTGCTTTACAGTTTATAAAGAGTTTTCACACACCTTATCACATCCGATGTTCACAGTTATTCAGTGACACAGATTGAGCAGACATTATTTGAATCCCCATTTCGTAGATTAGGAATTTAGTTCACAGAGGACATGAAGAAATTTGATTCCTACCTACATTGTCTGTAGTACCGACAGCTGAATAGACATATAGACGTGCATGATATGGACAGTCATTACTTTGCTCTAATTTGAGAATTTTAAGTGTGGCATGTTTGTAATAATAAGGAATGGATATTATTTGATACTTACAGGAAAAAGGAAGTTTAAAATCACTGAGGCTTTTTTTTTGCTTTTTTCTTTTTTTTATAACACAGTGACCATCAAGAATCTTTTGGGGCATCAGTAGATAAAGATGCCTTTGACCCAGTGGAACTTGGAGAGTTTCTGGATTCTGTTAGATCCTGCTTCTTTGTTCCAGATTCACCGGTTCCAAAGACTGCCTTGTGGTTCTCCTTGCTCTTTTAGGTCTTCCAGGGCTTTTCATTTTGCATTTCTTCATCTCGAAATGTGCTTCTTCTGCTCTTGTCTTTCTGTCAAATGTCTACTTATCCTTCAAGCTCAAGGGTTACTTGCTCTGTCAATTATTTGCTCAGCATCTCCTGCAGATATAGGTGCTTTTATCTCTCTACCGCAACCTTTAAGATCTCCGTTACAGCAATCATCTCATTTCTGTCTAAACTGAAGTACAACCTTCAGTATCTTCTTAAAAGGAAGATAAAATGCATCCTTTTACTCTTGTATTCCCAGACAGCATGGATACAGATGTTAAAAATACGTATGAAAAGAGGAAATTAATTTCACTGAATATTATGAAGTCAGGATTTAGCAAAACTTAGATTGAGTTTCTACGTAATTTGTTGTGGGAACTTTCTTCTTTACTTCTTAATCCTGTGTTTTATCTTTTAAACTTTGAAGCAATTACAAACTTACAGAAAAGATGCAAGCAAGGACCTTACCCCGCTGAACCATTTGAGTGTAAGTTGCTGGTCTAACGTCCTATTACCTTGGAAAACTTTAACATGTATTTTCTATATTCTTTGACCAATTCCTTGTTTTCAGGCACAACAAGAGATTCCAGGGGTGTCTTGTTCTTCATCTGCCTGGTCCTAGAATCAACCCTTTCTCTAAGGAGCCGCCACTCCTATTAGAGGAGAATAGTTTTTATTTAATTTTTTATTTTTTAAAGTTTCATTTTTACTTAAGTATCCTCTACACCCAACACAGGGCTTGAACTCACAACCCTGAGGTCAAGAGTGCCATGCTCTGCTGACTGAGCCAGCCAGCCACCCCCTGAGAATAGGTTTTACATGCTTCACTCAGTGCCACAGGTATGCTCATCGATTGCTATTGGGGCATCACTGTTCCCAGGACCTGGCAGTGGACAGAGCTGGGGATTATTTACAATTATATCTATTTTTTATCTGTTTATACTGAAAACCATGAATTTGCAATGACTTTTCCAATTCCAACCCAACAGCATGGGTTTTCTCCCTTTCCAAATTTGCAAACCCTTTTCTTGACAGTGAGGAAACTGGCTGCTACTTTCTTTAATATATTCACTTGTTCAATGAATCTTTTTATGTCTAGCTAATTTTTTATTTCTGCTACTATTTTCTTCTCCCCAGTTCTCTCCTTCTCCTGCTTGGGTTCAACACCCTATGATTCTGCACCCAAAATTCAGTATGAGAGGGATTTCCACCCATATCTGAGCAAATCTCAGCTACCAGCTGGGCGTCCTACAATTCAACTCAGTTTTGACATTATCTATCTGGAGATAGCACCAGATCCCATAGTTTAAGGGCTCAGTCCTATAAGATTACCCCCTGCCTCCGGCAGTTACAAAGTCCAGGTTGATACCTGTGCACTGACCTACTGACTAGATTTGAGGGTCCACTGACTCACAGATCTCTGAGAATCACTTTACTTACTAGATCCCCAGTTTATTGTAAAAGGATCAGGGATAGCCAGATGGAAGAGATGCGCAGGACAAGTTATGAGAAAAAGGACTGGAGCCTCCACACCTTCTCCAGGGGCAGTCTGTCTCTACTTTCCATCAATCTCCATGAATCCACCAACCCAGAAGCTCTCTAAACTTAGTCCTTTTGGCTGTTGTTGTTGTTTTATGTTTATTTTTTATTTTTGAGAGTGGGAGAACGAGAAGGGAAGGGCAGAGAGAGGGGGAGACAGAGAATCTGAAGTGGGCTCCATGCTGACAGCAGTGAGCTCAATGCGGGGCTAAACTCATGAATTGTGAGATCAGAACCTGAGTCAAAGTTGGATACTCAACCGACTAAGACCCCCAGATGCCCATGTCCTTTTGGGTTTTTATGGAAGCTTCATTACATGGGTATGCTTGATTAAATCATTGGTTATTGGCGATTGAGTCAATGTCCCTGACCCTAAGGGTCAGGGGAATGGGATAGAAAGCTGTAGTCTTCTAATCACATGGTTGATACTCCTGGCAAACAGCCTCCATCCTCTGGTGGGGGTCCAAAAGTCACCTCAGTAACATAACAAGAGACACCTTTGTCACTCTCATAACTTAGGAAATTCCAAGGTTTTAGGAGCTATGTGCCAGAAACGGGAATGAAGACCAAGAACATATTTCTTATTTTATTTTATTTTATTTTTTTTTATTATATGAAATTTATTGTCAAATTGGTTTCCATACAACACCCAGTGCTCATCCCAAAAGGTGCCCTCCTCAATACCCATCACCCACCCTCTCCTCCCTCCCACCCCCCATCAACCCTCAGTTTGTTCTCAGTTTTTAACAGTCTCTTATGCTTTGGCTCTCTCCCACTCTAACCTCTTTTTTTTTTTTTTTTCTTTTTTTCTTTTTTCCTCCCCCTCCCCCATGGGTTCCTGTTAAGTTTCTCAGGATCCACATAAGAGTGAAACCATATGGTATCTGTCTTTCTCTGTATGGCTTATTTCACTTAGCATCACACTCTCCAGTTCCATCCACGTTGCTACAAAAGGCCATATTTCATTTTTTCTCATTGCCACGTAGTATTCCATTGTGTATATAAACCACAATTTCTTTATCCATTCATCAATTGATGGACATTTAGGCTCTTTCCATAATTTGGCTATTGTTGAGAGTGCTGCTATGAACATTGGGGTACAAGTGCCCCTATGCATCAGGACTCCTGTATCCCTTGGGTAAATTCCTAGCAGTGCTATTGCTGGGTCATAGGGTAGGTCTATTTTTAATTTTCTGAGGAACCTCCACACTGCTTTCCAGAGCGGCTGCACCAATTTGCATTCCCACCAACAGTGCAAGAGGGTTCCCGTTTCTCCACATCCTCTCCAGCATCTATAGTCTCCTGATTTGTTCATTTTGGCCACTATATTTCTTATTTTAAATGACACTATCAATCTAGTCTTGAAGCCAAGACTACACTGTATGTTAGCTAACTGGGAGAATAAAAAAAAATCATTATCACACGTGCCACGTGAGGCAGCTCTCTGCTCACCACAGAGTCTGGTACCTAACGCTACTGTTCAGCAGGGTTTCTCTCCTCACCATCAAGCACAGATGACTTTATCACCCATCCAGACTCTGACTCTCCACACTCAGCTGCCTCTCTGTCCCTCAACCCGTGTATTCCCTCCTGTCTTTGCTCTGGCTCTGAGACACCACACTAAGCCACCGTGGATGCACTCAGTCTTCTAGACTGGGCTCTGACAAACTGTGCTGGGACGAATGCCCCCCTCATCATACCTGGGTGCTGACATTCTGTGCTGGGGTGCATGCACATATTCTTGCCCCATTAGGGATGCATCTTCTGATTTTCCACGTTCCCTTCACCCTCTGGATACGTGTGTCAGCCTGCGTGGGCTCTAACTGCCCACACTAAGTTTCCCTCCTTCTTGGATATCCTTCTTCTCTTGTTCAGGTTCCAACACCCCTCTCTGGGCCACTGTGACTGCCCTCCACACAGATACCATTTACCATGCTATGCTCCACCTCATGGCTTTAAGACTGGAGGGAGCAGAAGAGAAGGGAAGGGGAGGAAGGGAAATGGTTGTGCTATCGCTTCAATTTGCTTATTCGTCCTTCCACGGGGAAATGAATGTATGAGAAAGTTTAAAAGATGCCCATTTGCTCCTTATTTGCAAAAGTAACAAAAGACGTGGACTGAGAAAAATTTGAAGCTATTAGAAAAAGTAAGACTTGACTTTAAATATCGTTTCCACTGGAGAATTGAACTTGTATTTCTCTTATAGGTGTTTCATGTTTTGTTCTGATAGATGACTCCTAAATTAGACATTTATAAATAAGGCTGGAATGGATACTTGTTCTTCTGTCCTAACTTTCTTGTTTCATAGATGAGGGAATTGAACCTATCACCAAGTTTCTCAGGTGACATTGTCCGGAAGAGAAAGCATCTTTCAAGATCCTGGCTGGTGTTCCCGGCATTCTCCCCTAAACATTATCATTTAAAATTATTTAAACTTTAAGGCAAATTTCTGAAAGAAATTATAGTTTATAGCATTCCATTTTATATTTTAAACTGGAAGTCCTTTTTTCAGTAATGATATGGCTGACACAATGTCATATTTTGGTCCCTAAAACATTATCTGAGTAGTACTTTGGTGATTATGTTTCATTAGAGTGGAAAATCTAGAAATTAGCCTTACCAATTTGGTAGTTAGTAACTCGTAATTTTCTGAATGTCCTGTCATAATTGCATGCCTAAATTATGTTAGCTGTATTTGGTAAAGTTGTCAAGCAAGTTGATTATTATTTTTTTAATTTGTTGTCTTTTGGGGTTGATGGGTAGGTAAAATATATGTACAGAGACATGAATGACTAATACAAAAATTTCATTTAAAAAATCCATAATACAAAATTTGTATTATTATTATTTTAGAGAGACAGAAAGAGAGAGAGAGAGAGAGAGAGAGAGAGAATGTGCATGTGTAAGTAGGGGAGGGGCTGAAAGAAAAGGAGAGAGAATCTTAAGCAGGCCTCATGCTTAGCATAGAGCCCACCTGGGGTTTGATCCCACGACCTTGGGATCATGACCTGAGTTGAAATCAAGGGTTGGACGCTTAACCAACTGAGCCACTCAGGCACCCCTGAATTTTATGTTACTTAAAGCCCATTTATATTTATGGAAAATCCAACATCTTATCAATGTTGCAGTTCAAGCTGGGAATGAACAACTTGGGTGCGGATAAACGATCTAGAGCATTCATTAATTTCTAAGAATCACCTTGAGTCATTGAGGCCAAAGGGAAAAATAGGCAGCAAACTACACTTAAGAACCCAATAAAAATTGAGCACCTGAGTGGCTCAGTCAGTTAAGCCTCTGACCCTTGATTGTGGCTTAGGTCGTGGGCTTGTGAGTTTGAGCCCCACATAAGGCTTCATGCTGAGAGTGAGGACCCTCCTTGAGATTCTCTCTTTCTCTCTCTCTGCCCCTCCCCACTCTCTCTCTGAATAAATAAACTTTTTTTTTTTTTTTTTTTTTTTTAAGAATCCGATAAAAATCTTGAAGAATCCCATCATCTGTGTAATTTAAGAGTTTAACTATGACATGAATTTACTTCTGGCCCTTGGGTGAAATATTTGCCCTTCTGTAATTTCACAAATTATTACTAACAAATGTATAGATTTTTATAATGGCAAGGGACACAGCATCAGGATCATTTTGCTGATATTCCTCTGAGGCAGGAATCTGTCTACCACTTACCTGTGCGTTTGAAACACCTTCAATTGTGGAGCAATCACTACCCCCCAAGCATTTGTGCTTTATATTTCACAGAAACCGTCCTCCTGGTAATTTTGCCCTGTTACTGCTGCCTTCTGCTCTCTGTAGTTAGAATACAGTTAAACATTTTCCATATGATAGCTCTTCAGTTATGTCCACCCAAATCCTCATCCTTCTGGAATTTTCTCTCTGTGTCTCTGTTTTTCTCATTCACATCTAGGTTTCTCATGGGAGAGGAGATTTTGTCCCATTCCTCATCTCCTTGCCTTTTTCTGCCCTTAGGGTCTCCTAAGATCTGATTTAGGAGGCTGTGCACTCCCCCGGGGAAAGGCAAGAACACTATGAATTCTTCCTATTGTACTTAGCCATGTAGCAGGGAATCAAGGTTTACTTTATTTCTGGACAGTTATATCCACCAGACACAACCTTTGTCCCCAAACACCGCCTTCACTTTGCACAAACTTGTTGACCTCACACCTAAGTCAGCTTTTCTTGAACCCTCATTTGAACAAACAAACATTCATTCTGATCTGCGGATATCCTGTGCGGCGTCAGGAAGGGCCGGCTTGGGCAGTGCAAGCTCAGTTAGCCTGCCACCACGCTGGAGATTTGGTTTCCTTTTTTCCTCCGGAGTTTACGAAGTGAGACAAAAAAGCAATTCCTGCTAACCTCTTAGACAATGCATGGGGCTCTTGACTCTATTCCAGGAAGTCGGTTTCATCAAGGTAACAGATCACCGAGACCAGAAAGGAGGCTGGGGACGCCGACAGGGACGTGGCATTCAGGTAACCCCCCAGGGTGCGGGTGGGGAGCCGGGTCGGACGAGGAATGCGCAGTGCACACGAAGAGGAATGGCCAGCGGCCCTGCGCCCCGGCGTGGACGAGCGCGGGAGTTCAGGCTAGGGGAGGGTGTGTGTGTGTCACCACGTGCTAGAGAGGAGGGGACAGGGCCCGCCTCTTATCTGTCTGTAAAGGGCGCAGGGCCGATCTCGGAGTTTCAGAGCTGACTAGCCAGAGACAGTGTTGAGAGAGAAAGAGAGAAAGAAAGAGACTGAGACTCACGTGGACACACACAGAGACGCAGATACAGAAACAGACAGGCGAGGTGAGAGGTTAGCAGGCTAGTTTGCCAAGCCCAGAGAAGAGATCTGGGAGAGGGAGGGTCCCGTTTAGACGCAAAGCCCAGGACTTCGAAGGGGCTGTTTCCTGCAGCTCCTTGGGGACTGCCCGTCTCACCCCTTCCAAGTTTCCTCTACGGGAATTTAGCAGCAAGACAGGAAGAGGAGGTGGGGTTCTACCGTGCGAGTGGTTTTAGTTCTTCCTAAGCAATTGCTTGGTTTGGGGCTTTATATCCGGGAGGAGCGTGTCACCACACTATGCAAATCCTGGGACATTTGCAAACCCGGCTCCGGGGCAGTTGGCCCCACGCCCGGCCGGGCCTTCGAGGGCTCGGGCCACGCAGTGCTCCCGGGGCTGGCCGGCGGTGGCCCGCTGGCCTTTATCTCTGTCCCCCTTTGTCCTCTTTATCTTAGGCTCTCCAGGAGGCCCGGGGGCCCGCTGTGCCTATCGCTCCCCGCCCCCCGGCTGCACCGCCACTTCAATGCCCCGCAGGTCGCGGGCTGCGGCTCTTCCCAAGGCGGCGGAGGACCAGAGGCGCCCGCGCCACGGCTGACTCGGACCCGCGCCGACAACTGAACCGCGCGCGGGCTCTTGGGCACCCGCGCAGGTGCGCCCAGCGCGTCCCCGTGCGCTCCAGCCCGTTTCAGGCCCTCGAAAGGCAGCCCCGGCCAGGATGGCCCCGGGCCGGGCGGTGGCTGGGCTCCTGCTGCTGGCGGCCGCGGGCATCGGAGGGACGGCGGCGGGGCCCGGGCTCGCCTTCAGCGAGGATGTACTGAGCCTGTTCGGCGCGAATCGCAGCCTGTCGGCGGCGCAGCTCGCGCGCCTGCTGGAGCAGCTGGGAGCCGCCCCCGCGGAAGGTGTCGCGGAGCCCGGGCAGCTGCACTTCAATCAGGTACGGCCCTTCCAGTGTCCGCGGACACCCATGGATTTCCATTTGTGTAGGAACGCTATTTATTTGGGAAGAGCGAGGGAGGAAGACTTTCGGGGCATTTTTCAAGTGCGGGGCGGTATCTGATTGGCGGCACTTATTTTTCACCCCACTGGGCTTCTCGAACCAGGGTTAAAGGGCTGGTGTTGTTGAGGGAGCCAGAAATTGCAGTTTTACGCCTGATGAGCTGCGAGGTGAGACGCTTGTGGTCATAACATTTTATAGAAAAGTTTATGAAGTAGTCGAGGGCGGGAAGCACCTTTATGAGATGCTTTTTAGATTGGAACGGCGTACTTAAGTCTTCCCAGCAAAGATAGTGGCTCACCTGGCACCCTCATTAACAGTTGCTTGGTGCACCCTCATCTAACAGCTAAGAACTGCTGACGAGATACTTTGTAGTTGTCTTTCCTATGTAGGTTTCATGAGGCCTCCAGAGCTGACGGGTCTGTTGTACAGAGATAGGGAAACCAATGAGGGCTTGACCAAGATCGTATACCCAGTTGGTGCCGGAACCGGATTGAGTCTTAGTTTTCAGTCATTTGTCAGGTCAAGCGTTTGATTCTAATATTCGTTCAAAATAAAAAATATATATATTTCTTAGTACATATACAGTATTAGCTAGGTGTTTGGTAATGTCTTCGGTTTAAGGACAGCTATGAGCTACCTAGGAGAATTTTAAGATCATACCTATTAGTAAATTTCAAAAAGGATGCTGTTGTAGATTCCTAGTCGCTTCCATGATAAATATTCTATGATTATTTCTTAAAACCGTGAGGTAGGCAAAGGGTGCTTTTAGCATCCTCCCCAAACTCCTCCCCACTTCTAAAAATTCAGTTAACTCAGTGCCTTGATTTTTTCCCCTTCTGCTCTTGTTCCACTAACAACTGAGGATGAATAGCAGTGTGCAGTATTTTGCATAGTGTTTGTCACTTATGGGCAGTGTTAGTTTGTGTTACAAAAAGTTTTTGTGTTCTGAGATGTTTAGGAGATACTGCATACTATGTATTCTCCACTCTTGGGAGCTTAGCATTTTCCAATGTATCTAATCTTGGATGTCAGATAGGGAAACTTAAATCAAGTAAAATCCTTGCTAATACCACTATAGGTAGGTTTGCATTCTTTTTTATTAGATATATCTTTCCTCAATTAAAACATACAATATTCAAGAAGTAGAACTTTCTGGTGCCATGGGGTATCAGAGGGCGGCCTGCCTTTGACCATGAAGCGTTTTGTGGTCCGCTTACCTATGTTCTTTAGTAAACTGTATATAGTTCCATTTCTGGCATGACATTACATTTGGTTTGGTGTCTGAGACCTTACATGTTGGAGAAAACTGAAATGCCTCCATAGTATATAGATATTTCAGAAAATAAAGCAAACACCTTCCTCAGTACTTTTTGTCTAGTTGCAGTCTCTTCTTTTCAATTAGGGGAAACAGCTGACTAAAGTATTTCTAGGTAGGAGTAGGAGTGGTGGGTCATATGCTTAGAAAGAAGCTTCAGGATTTCACTTGCAGCTGCATATCTGTGGCCCACACATTGTTTTGATTTAAATTATCTCCTTATCTTGTAGTGTCTGGAGGTGTAGATGAATTATAAAGTGGCAAAAGACCCCTGAGCCATCTGTTGGCAAAGACACTGGAAAATATGCCTAGATTACTTAGGAAAATCAGTTAACTTTATTAGCAGTATGATCCCAGTTTATGAGTAAGTCGGATGCCTCAATAAGTAAATTATATGTATATTGACACCTTGTTTCTTGTTTCCATGTTTGCATATTTAACTACCTTCATTATGGCCTTCGTGGGCATCAAAAAGAGACATGAAGAAGCCCGTAATTACTTTGGAAACGAAGGGAAGCTGAGGAAGGTTTATCATGTAGTCAGGCCTAACACACATCAACTTGATGTTCTAAAAAGTCCTAAAGAAAACAATAGTCATCCGTTGAATGGTGACAGATGAAATGCCATTCCTGAGAATCTGTTAATCTGCTGGCATTCATATCCATTCTAGCAGGACACCATCCAGTCTGGAACAAAAGTTAGAGCCATTAATATCTCTGTCTTAAAGAATGTATCTTCAGTTTCCTCACCTACAATGAAGTAGAATAAATAATACATGAACCTGTTGTGAGAAGCTTGACTTTCTGACTTTGAAAAAGGCTGAGAAAATAGAATTTATTTTGATGAGCCAGGGATTTATTCAGTCTTCTAAGAGATTTATTTACAAATGGCATTGCTCTTGCGATGGGGGCTGTGATGTTTCTTAGGTAGGCTTTTCTCAAGTCATAGACTACTGTATGCTGGAGGTTGGTTAGACAATTTTGGAAGGTTTTCTGATATTTTTTCCCACATCCTTAAGTACTATTAAATTAAGTTGTTGCTTTGGGAGACCAAAGTGATCTGAGTTTACACTGGAGACAGTGGAACAATTGAGTTTCTCCTTCTGCTGCTTATGGTTACTGGGGGTATAAAGAGCAGGTGAAATAGGCAACCCAGACAGTGAGGGGAGGGACCTGGGACATGAATGAGTCTCTGGGGCTCCATGACTGGGTGTAAGTCTGATCTTTCTCGGGGAGTTCCTACAATAAACAAGGGCACCCCAAGGGGCGCCTGGGTGGTTTAGTCGGTTAAGTGTCCGACTCTTGATTTCGGTTCAGGTCATGATCTCACAGTTGGTGAGATCCAGCCCCATATCTGGCTCCATGCGGGGTGTGGAGCCTGCTTGGGATTTTCTCTCTCTTCTCTCTCTCTCTCTCTTCCTCTCCCTTCTACCCCTCCTCCACTCTCTCTCACTTTCTCTCTCAAAAAAAAAAAATACACAAAACTATCCCCCCCCAAAAAAGCAGGGGCACCCCAACTGAATGAATATCCTGGGTGATTTGATTTAGGGGATTTAAGAATGGCCTTAGTGGGACCTTTTCTTTGTTTCAGTGTTGACTCTCATTCTCCAGATGTTCTTTTCTTTTAATTTTCTCTTCAAAAAAACCTCACCTTCTAGATCTTAGCTGTAGATACTACCTAAACAGCATGATAAAAAGGAAGACTCTCATCCTCCAAATGATAACACTAAGCTTCAGGAAATGACTCTTTTCAGATAAATCAGTTACCCAGGGAGGGATAGTAGGAGTGTTGGAAACGAGGGAGTGGGTGTGGGACTTTGGCATGTGAGGTGAACTTGTTTCATCCATCACTCAACCTTATGTTTTACTTCTCTCTCTTAACTTTTTGTTTTTTTTCTCACAGAAAACTCCCACTTTTATTTTTCCTTTCACATTCCTACACCTAGTTGCCTGAACCTTGTTTGTTTTTGTATTTAAAAAAATATTTTTTAATGTTTTATTTATTTTTGAGGAAGAGAGAGAGACAGAGTACGAGCAGGGGAGGAGCAGAGAGAGAGGGAGACACAGAATCTGAAGCAGGCTGCAGGCTCCGAGCTGTTAGCACAGAGCCCCATGCGGGGCTCGAATTCATGAACTACGAGATCATAACCAGAGTGGAAATCAGACGCTTAACAGACTGAGCCATCCAGAAGCCCCTTGTTTTTTATTTTAGATGTTTATTTATTTATTTTGAGAGAGAGAGGGTGAGCTCCAGCATGCAAGTGGGGGTGGGGTGGGGGGGACAGAGAGTGAGGGGGAGAGAATCCCAAGCAGGCTTCATTCCTAGCAGTGGTTAGATTCTGCAAACTTCGAGATCATGACCTGAGATGAAATCAAGAGTCAGATGCTTAACCCACTGAACCACCCAGATTCACCCCCTGAACTTTGTTTTTAAACCTCTTCCAATTCGTATACAATCTTCTTAATGAAACACTTGGAGTATGCATCTCTCCTTTCAAAACTCAGCCATGAGCCTTCTCTTTGCTGGTGAAGTTTAAATCCTGAGCCTGGCATTCAAGGCCCTGTGCCTCTAGGTTGACCCTGAGATGTCATCCTACCTCTCCAGACCTGGCACTCACTTAACTAGTCACTCTTCCGTGAATTCACCTGAAACTTTTGCACCGCCACTTCCTAGATAATTATCTTCCTTGTACCCTTCCTGTTTCCAACTAGGAAGTCCTTCTTTTCCTTGAATTACCCTATCAAAATCATATGTTCTTAAAAGCCTAGCTGAACTCCTCCATAAAACCTCTCTGGGGCATCACAGCCAGCACTGATTCACTGATTTCTCTCTTTTTTGAATTCCTGAAATAGTTTTTTTTAATGCTAATTACATTTAACTCTTCATGTGTTTAACAGATGTCTTGAATGACTACTCTAATTAGGGTGGTCATTTTTAAAGTAGAAATCTGATCATATCACTCATCTTACTAAAACAATTAAATTCCTTCAAGATAAACTTCAAACACTTTAATGTGGCTCAAGCCCTTTTATGATCTGGTCCCTGTGTATTTCTTAAGGCTTGTGCTTTGCTGCTATTCTCATCTTAATGGATCTCCCTTAGTTCCTCGCTCTCCCTATATATCTGCTGATGCTTCAGGTATCGGTGTAGACGTTACTGCTTCTGAGAAGCCTTTCTTGATCTGCTCAAGCATTTAGTAGGAACCTTTCTATGATCCTATGTTAATCGGTGCCTATGCAATCATAATATATTCTATGTTGCAATTATATTATAATATGTAAATAACATCATGAGTTACAATACACACATGATTGTAAACAAATTGAAGGGAAGGACCTGACTCATCTCTAGGGGCTAGTGTAGTGCTTGGTACGTAACACATACGTATCACCTATTTTTTGAGTGAATGAGTGAAGATTGTTTAATATAGGTAAAATAGTTTGGGCTTTCCCATGACGTTACAGTTTATTGAGGGAGGTATGACATATGCATACATAACCACAATGCACCGCAGCATGACATGTGTAATTAAAGAATTGCAAACAAAAGTGTAACAGGATCAGCCTTGTGTTTTCAGAAAATCCTTCCGCATGAGAGTGTGGAATGTGTTGGGTCGGGCCAAGACAGAATAAAGGAGGAGACTGTGGTGGTTTGCAAGAGATGTAATGACTGTGTGGGCCTGGAGACAGTCGGGAGGTAGCATAAAGACCCTACGTCTTGCAGAAAAGCAGACGATAAAAGTGCCCCCAAATAAATATCTTCTACTTCAATCTTTTGCTTGTTGTGTCATTTAACTATTGTTAAATCTTTTCCTTCATTAGTTTCTGGCCTAATGATGCCAGAGGGAGAAGCAGTGAGGTAACTGTAGGCCTTTTATTTCAGTGGATGGCCTGGCTAGTGGTGTGTGGTGTGTGGTGTGTGTGTGTGTGTGTGTGTGTGTGTGTGTGTGTTCATGACATATGTATTGTATGCATAGTTTGTTCTATTGTACTTTTTCCTGGGGTGGGGGTCATGGTAGGTTAGATGAGGGAGGTTGTGGGAACCACTGACATGAATGGAGGAGAGAAAGAGCATCTGTTCTTTTGGCTTTTGTGTTCTGAGAAATGGCTGGGGTAAGTCTTCTAGGAATGCCTTCCAGCCTGTTCGTTCAGGTGAGAAATGAAGGGCGGGACAGAGGGCGAGGTTGCATTTAGGTCTCTGGTTGCTTTTCCTTTAAGACAATGTACCTATTCTGATCTATTACATCACTCTCATTTAAGTTGACAGAGTACAGTTAAATCATTGTTTCCTAGAGGTTTTGGGAAAACGAAGGACACTCGTAATTCATTTGACTGTGATGTCAAGAATTTAGTTTGCTTCTTTGCCAGGTATGATTGGAATCTGTCCAGGAAAATGCCCTTCATTCTTTCCATATTTAACTACTCTAAGAGTCACACGAACCCTTTTGTACAAAACATAAATAATTGTGTCTAGGAATTTATTTGTCTTGTACTATGTGCCATAACTCTTAGCCAGTTTATTTGTATTTTCACATTTCATACTCCCAACCCTACGATAATGGCACCACTATCTTCATTTTCCACGTGAGACAAACGTGGTACAGAAAGATTAAGTAACTCACCTGGTGTCACATGGGAAGTGGTAGAACCTCAGGCAATCCTCAACACTATGGGATAGTGGATTTTTTGAATTATGGTCTTGGAAATCATACTCTCTCTACCCTGGGCCACTATTACCTCAGATTTTGAATTGTGAGTAGAAGTTACTCATCATTGATCACTTATCAGCTTATCCATTGCTTAGTCACTTGAAGGGAACTGTGCCAAGAGTATAGAAACTACAGTGGTGATAATGAGTCCTTTTCCTCAGAGAGCTTATAATCTAAATAAAGAAGATGTGAAAGGTATACAAGGCAAACTGCGTAGTTAAGTAATCGCTAAGGCAAATATGGTGAGAGACATCACTAGGCTGTCTGTGGTTAACTGTCATATGAAGAGTGGTGATAGCATGTGCTACTAGTTTATTTTTCTTATTTTTAATTTTTGAGAGAGAGAGAGAGAGAGAGAGAGAGAATGGGCGGGGCAGGGGCAGAGAGAGAGGTGAGAGGGAATCTTAAGCAGGCCCCATGCCCCGTGTGAAGCCTGATGCAGGGCTCAATCCCACTATGTGAGATCACGACTTAAACTGAAATCAAGAGCCGGGTGCTTAGGTGACTGAGCCACCCAGGTGCCCCAGCATGTGCTACTAGTTTCAAAGGGTGAAGGGGGTGCCTGGGTGGCTCAGTTGGTTGAGTGACCGACTTTGGCTCAGGTCATGATCTCACCGTTGGTGAATTCAAGCCCTGCATTGGGCTCTGTGCTGACAGCTCAGAGCCTGGAGCCTGCTTCGGATTCTGTGTCTCCCTCCCTGTCTGCCCCTCCCCTGCTCACGCACTGTCTCTCAAAGAATAAACAATAACAAAAATTTAAAAAAAAAGAAAGGGTAAAGGATCATTTTGGGAAACGTTTCAGGGAGGAGTTACAAATCAGTAAATTCTCCTTTTGGATAAGTTTGCATATCTGGTTCAGTTTCTAAAATATTTGTTGATTGAACATCTGCTTGTATCAAATGTGTCTCGTACTATTAACCACAGGATGGACTTCCCTGTGGGCAACATGAATTCTTTTATAGAATGAAATTGTCCTTGATTCTTTATTATATGATGAATTTTTCTCAGAGAAAATATTTTGGCAGCAATAGTTTTCCTAATTCTGAGTTTTAAGTCTTCCCTCTGAAAGGCATATTAATCAACTTGTGTTTTCCTGTAGGGATAGACTCCGAGTAGCAGAGAAACACCTATGCCTCCTGTTAAAACTTTCAGTGCTGTTTTCACTTTTACTCTAGAAGGATTCTGGCAATGAATTTACTCTCTCTTCTGGCAGTTGAGAGGGTAGATCCTCCTTTAGGTGACTGTGAAGCAACTGCCTTGCTGGCTGCACAGCGCTGCAGAAAGTGGTTTGTGCCAAGGTGCTAGGAAGGAGTTGAAGCAATGAGGGAAGAGTAGGTGAGCAGAATGATTAACTCTGGCTGTAGGCAGGTCAATGCTGCAGTTAGCAGGAGAGGGCAGAGGTAAACTTTTTTCCTTACTGGGGATAGATCTTTATTCCTTGCTCACAGTAGAGTAGCTGGGTGGGGAGATTTGCAGTTTTTATGCTTCCCAGGATTCATGCCATATCCTGCTTCCTGATCATACCTATCTTGGGATATGCTGAGGTGCAGGGACTTCATTTCCCTGTCATAAAAACCCATTGCTGGGGCGCCTGGGTGGCTCAGTCAGTTAAGCATCTGACTTCAGCTCAGGTCATGATCTCACGGTTCCTGGGTTCGAACCCTGCATCTGGCTCTGTGCTGACAGCTCAGAGTCTGGAGCCTGCTTCAGATTCTGTGTCTCCCTCTGTCTCTGCCCCTCCCTCGCTCGTGTACTCTCTTTCTCTCTCAAAAATAAATAAACATAAAAAAAAACATTGTTTTTCAACTATGACTGTTTTAAGTTTTCTAAACTTAAGGGTTTTAAATTTAATGTACACTAAATTTCATGTACAGTTGAGTCCTCTATGTGATCAGTTTCTTGTGGTTGTAGTAGTAGAGATTGGGGGAGAAAAATAGGAATATAAATAGGAATGGAAAATAAGGCCTGAGGTTGAGAGGGATTGATATTCCTCAGGGAAAAGAGAAGCAGCCCTATATAAAGGCAGCTTATTGAGGTTGGTAATAAGAGTTTGTAAGTCACTTATATTCAGAGTGGCATTTCCTCAAGGGACTATCCATATTGCTAAGGGCAAACAGTTAATATTGGGGTCATTTACAATGCAATTTATTTAAAAAAAGAATGTTACTAAACTGTAGACCACCGAAGAAACTATAGTTTTCAGAAAGTTTTCCCATTCCCAACTCTAGATAACAGTAGGTTCCTGCTTGTAATTGAAGCTAATTAATTTATTCTCAAACTATTCCCAGTTGTCTATTTCAGGGGCAAATGAGTTTGCCGAGTCTTGAGATTTATAAAGAAATGAAACTATCATTGAATTACCTTTGTGATGGAGGGATTTGGGAGCATAGAAAATCTCCAGAATGGAGCCTTGTTTCAATTGGTTTCTGTCTCCTTCCAAAGATCCTCTGTTGTTTTTCTTGGCCTGGAGTTTAAGGAGAACAAAAACAAAAATCTGTGAATCTAGATCAAAGGTGTTAACCTGAAAAGTAGTATTATGCCTTGCAAGTCCAAGTATTTAATACCTTGACTTTTTTTATGACTAACTGAATGGCTAGAGAACAAAAAACAGGTGTGCCTTGATAAGGCCTCTAAGGCTTTAGTTCTATGAACCTAGCTCAAAAATAATCCAGAGTTGTCATCGATTTATTTGGTGAGCTTCTTAGATCTCTAACTATAGTAGAGAATACAACATAATGGTTAACAATTTGGCCTCTGGAATCAAACAGAACTGGGCTGAAATTCTAATTTGTCACTTATTACCTGGGGAATCACAGGAAAGTCCTTAACCTCCTTAATCCTTAGTTTTTACATCTGTGAACTGAAAAAAAAAAAAAATGAACTGTACTCACAGGATGGTTGTTTGAACTAAAATATAAAAACAATAATAACATTTATTGAGCAATTACTATATTTTAGGCACTTCTATCTTCAGCGCATTATATGTAGTAACTCAAATAAAATTCTTTTCCCATTACCTATGTTACTCCAAATAATGAATAACAAATAAAGAAATACATGTAGAACATTTAGCATCATGCTTGGCTCGAACATATGCTCAATGCATACTTTATAATACTGTGTTACTTGATATAGTGATAACCGTTCTTAACAAAATTGTCTTTCGCTGGAGGCCTGACCTAGTGTCGGTCAACTTACAGAGCAAAGCACTGCTATAAAAAGACAGTAAGGATTAATGAAATGAAAAGTTCAATGAGAAATACGCCAGTCCTAAAAGCTCAGTAGGAAGTATGTCAGTCCATTGACTTTGGTTTCAGTGTTAGTTTTCCATGACAGCTCTTACCTTGAGAAAGTCTTTGACTGTTTGCTTCTGCTTCCCTTTTATCAAACACTAGGGATAAATTCCAAAAAATGTAAGCCTTTGGTGTATAGGCTAAAGAAATAATATTGAGTGTTTCAATGTGTGTTGAAGTTATGAATATTTCTTCTCCAGAGTTCTGCTGAAGCTGTGTTGTATTGTTTTTATCCAGCATTTACATCATACTGAAATGTGAATGGTTGGGAGTGCATGGTGTATTTCTAGAAATTTGTCTAATTGTGGTTTTAAGTGTAGATTTACTTCAGGATCTCTGCATGGGTTTTATAAGCAGACAGAATCCAGGGTCCTTCACGTCTAGCTGGCCTTGTTAGTTGGAAAGCAGGTAAGAGAACAGGGGCTACTTTGGTCTCCCTGGGATAAGTTTGGCACGAGAGTTAGCTCAAACTTCGTATGAAAGGGAATGATAAAAAAGTAGGCTGATTCTGAGTTGGGTCACAGATCCTGCTTCATGCGGTTGTTGAACACGTGTGCTAGAAAACACACAGCCTCTTTTGTTAAAAAATGCATGCTATTGATGATACCAGGCAATTGAATTTATATATCAAATCATGATGCTCTACCATTTTCTTTAGGAGCAGAGATCTCAGAATTTAGGGATAGTCTTTGCTTACTTCACCTACACACCTTAATAAGAAAAGCTACACATTGGCTCTATTTAAAAAAAAAAATTTTTTTTAACGTTTATTTGTTATTGAGAGACAGAGACAGCGCACAAGCATGGGAGGGGCAGAGAGAGGAGGAGACACAGAATCTGAAACAGGCTCCAGACTCTGAGCTGTCAGCACAGAGCCCGACACGGGGCTTGAAGTCACAAACTGCGATATCATGACCTGAGCTGAAGTAGGACGCCCAACCGACTGAGCCACCCAGGCGCTCCGGCTCTATTCTTAATCGTGGGATGAATGCCAGTTAAAGAAATATTCTGGGTAGGACCTTCACTCTAGGAGAGGAAGTAGGTTGTGTTCTAATAGGAATGAGGTTAACATTTATGGAGTACTTATCATGTGCCAGGCACTGTGCTCGGTACTTCCTTATACGTCATCCCATTAACCCTCCTAATCTCACAGGATAAGAGTTCTAGGTATTCCCATGAGGAAAGCCAGTCTTAGCTAGGATAAATACGTCACTCAGAGTCAGAGCTCAGAAGTGGCAGAGTGAGGATTCTATTCCAGAGGCACTGGACTTCAAAACCTATGCTCTTTCCATTTTGTTCCTCGTGCTGAAGAATATCATCCCACGGACGAGCTGCTTGATTTTCCGAAATGTCAAGTGTCCCCTACTTTCATCTAGGTGCCTGGATGTCAAGGTAGAATTGATGCGAGCTTCTTGAAGTCACTGGGAACTGTACAATCGTTTGAAGCAGGAAGGTGTTCTCTGCTGATATTACTCTTGTTCAGAAAACAAGAAAAAAGTTATTATTATTTTTCCCCGCTGAAGTTGTCTCTGCAACAGTCAGGGCTAGCTCTAAAACCTGATGTTAATTCCTTCACAGCTATTTTTCAACCTTGCAATGTTATTTTCTGATTATTGGCATTTGACACTCAAAACAGTATTGGGGGAGAATTAAGACATACCAGTTTGCCCAGAAACTGAGACACAAATAAGTCATTTGGCAAAAGTCACCAAGTATCCAGATTTGTCTTGGAGAACAGACATTCCAAGTCTGAATGCCTGTTTCTCCTCCACTGTGCTGGTTTTGGGCAGATGCTATGTTACTGGGGCCCCTGTGCTGTGAATTCCCTGAATATCTCA
Source organism: Leopardus geoffroyi (assembly GCF_018350155.1). Taxonomy (NCBI): domain Eukaryota; kingdom Metazoa; phylum Chordata; class Mammalia; order Carnivora; family Felidae; genus Leopardus; species Leopardus geoffroyi. The sequence continues at coordinate 119,828,947 of NC_059327.1, forward strand.
CGGTGTTTATGCACTGCTTTCTGTATATAATGGGCCAGTGGAAATATTTGAATTGCCATTCCGTTTTCTCACCTTCCAGTCACTCCACAGCACACTGTGGGCTCTGTCCCTAATGCTTTCATGAAATTACCCTGCAGGACATCACCCAGAACCTTCTTACTGCTAAATACAATGGGCGCTTCCCAGGTGAAACACACCCTTTCCTTGCCCGTGACTATGTGTGCTTTGATTTTCTCACCTCTCTTTCTGCTTCTTTTCAATTTCAGTGTTCTTTGCTCGTCTTTTAAGTATTGATGTTCCTCAGGGTTCTACCTCAAGTCCTCTTCCTTTTGATTTTACATACTCCCTCCACATAATGTCCATCTGTCCTCCGACTGAAGTTTTCACCTGTTCGTAGATGCTCCCTAAGGGGGTTGGCTGGGTCCAGATTTCTCTCTTGAGGTTTGGCCTGGCACATCCTGTTGCCGATTGATGTGCAGTCCTCTCCCGTCCCCAGCTCAGCAGGTCTAAACCTAATCCAGATGGAGCTCATCAACTCTATCCTTTCTCCATCACAGCCTCCTGGTAATTCCATTCTGCCAGTCTCAGTGATCAGCATCGCCGTCTGCTTGGTTGGTTGACTACGTTGAAAAATTGGATGTTATTCTTGAAACCCCTCCCCCCTTATTGCAAATGCACATAAGTCCTGTCACAGTAAGGTCAACATGGTTCTGACTCAATCTTTCTAAACTCCAGGGTTCTCTTTAGTCTGATAGGGATAATTTTACCTATTTTATGGGATTGTTGTGGAGATTAAATGAGTTATTGTATCTTGCCATTCTGTCATGTGCCTGGCATGCTGTAAGTGCTCAATACATGTCTGCCCTGTTTCTCTTGCTGCCACTGCATCCAGTCCTGCCCCGTGTCCCTTCCTATGCTCCACATTCCTGCCAGATTTCATCTCTAATATGCAAATTTGATCATTGCACCCTCCTTAAATGGCTTCTCATTACTGTTAGAATAAAATCTAATTCACCTGATATTCAAGACCCTGCAGTATATATTCCTACCCCTGTATTTCTCCAACCTTATTTCTCCTTTTTCCTTCACATCTCAACTTAGATAATTGCTTTCTCTTGGAAGCCTCTGACAATCCCAATACTTTCAGGTGGGTTAATTATCCTTTCTCCACACCCTAACACTTACCAGGCCATACTATAGTTATTTATATTTATATCTAAGCCCTGCAATAGTCTGTAAGACCTCGGAGTTTAGGGATCGGGTTCATTTCAATCACTTTCTCTCTTTCTGTAACTAGCATAGTATCCGGCATTTGGTAGGTATTCAGAAAATATTTGTTGAATGAATGAATAGCTCCAACATTTTAACACCAAATTTTATACTAACATACTAAAATAACTTTTTAAAAAAATTGTTATGTTTTATTTATTCTTGAGAGAGAGAGAGAGAGAGAGAGAGAGAGAGAGACTATGAGTGGGGGAGCAGCAGAGCAAGAGAGGGACACAGAATATGCTGCAGGCTCCAGGCTCTGAGCTGTCAGCACAGAGCCTGACGCGGGGCTCGAACTCACAGACCGTGAGATCATGACCTGAGCTGAAGTCTGATGCCCAACCAACTGAGCCACCAGGCGCCCCTAAAATAACTTCTTAAATCAACCTAAATGTCTCATTTGATTCGAGGCAAACTAGCAATTCCTTTATTTGGTGCAGACAAATTTTTAAAATAGTATAAAAGAAATAGTATGTTAAAGTGTAACCTGTATATCATCAGAGAAGGAAATAATAAAGCTTTATTTCTTCTAATTTCTGAATTTTGTCAAAAAAATTTTTTTTTCTCATTTAGACTTGGATTTTCTCCATGGCTTATAGTTATAGTTCTTAGGGCAAGTTGGAAAAGTTGGTGTTAGTATAGCTTATTTGTAGTATCAGGGCCACACTGAACTGATTCCGGAAAAGTTTCATGGCATAGCAGAGAAACTTGTGATTGGAAAATTTGGCTCTTTAGAGGTGAATAACTGGTAAATGACTTTCAGGTTATTGAGTTATATTTCTCAGAATTATACTCAGATACTATGTGCGAGTAGTTTCCAATGTTTTTCATCCATCCTCCCTTTCTTTAATCTGTCAAATATGTGATTGTTATAAATTGAGTGTCCAAAGCCTTATTAGGGGTTGAAGAAGATATAAAAGGACTACATCTATCCTTTCGAGATCTTCATGTGATCTTACTAAAGAGATATCCATTTTCATGAACAGATGATAATACAAAGAAGCACACTGTAAGTGCTAACCAAAAAATACCACGGGCATTAAGAGTCTGGTGAGCATGCAGTATTCATCAGCGGAGGTGGGGGCCAAAGGTCAGGACAGATAGGAGTTGGATACTTTGAAAGGATATGTATCAGAATTCTAGGTAGGGATCATGGGGCATGCAAAGTCCCAATACAAGTCTTGTTAAAACTTTTTATTTAGAATAAAGAGTTCGGGGCACCTGAGTGGCTCAGTCAGTTAAGTGTCTGCCTCCGGCTCAGGTCATGATTTCACGGTTTGTGGGTTCAAGCCCTGCATCAGACTCTGTGCTGACAGCTCGGAGCCCCTTGGGATCCTCTGTCTCCCTCTCTCTCTGCCCCTCCCCTGCTCATGCGCTCTCTCTCTTTCTCCTTCTCAAGAAATAAATAAAAACGTTAAAAAATAATAAAAATAAAATAAAATAAATCAGAATAGAGAGTTCCAGTATGCTTTTGGAGGATGGTAAAGGCAGTAGGAAGGTTGGAGACAGGTAATTGAAGTTCTTCCGTGTTAGGGCTTTAGATGCTTGGCAGAAGGAAAGTTTTTTATTTTTGTGTGGGGAGCTGTTTGAGTAGAAGAGTGACAGTGGCAGTGTTTCAATAGAAGCAATCTTATGGGGATGTAGGATAAATAGGGTGAGAGGTATATTAGGTAAGATCAATTAGAAGCTCCCAACTTGTCAATTAAGTGGTATCTGGAGGCCTATGTGTCAGTCTTATGTGCCAGACTCAAGTTTGTACTCTTTTGTACTCTTAAAAATTATTGAGAACACCAAAGACCTTCAGTATATGTGGTTTATATCTATTGATATATACCATTATAGAAATTAATGTTGAGAAGAATTTTAAATATTTAATATATTAAAAATAACATTAATAAGCCCATACTATATTAGCAGTTTTTAATGAAAACATAATTGTGTTTTTCATGACAAAAAATTAGTGAGAAGAATGGCATTGTTTTACATTTTTGTAAATCTCTTTAACATGTGGCTTAGAAGACAGGTATATTCTGATATATGCTCCTGTATTCAATTTGTTGTGACATATGTCACATAGCTTCTGGAATAGCCATTGTTCACTCATAAAAAAAATGAAAATGCAGTCTTGATATTATTATAAAAATAAGTTTTACCTTACACATTCTCTGAAAGGGTTTTGGTAATCTGTAGGGGTGCCTGGATGACGTCTGGAGACCTACTGTCCTAAAGATTTTTCATAATATTGGGGCTGGGGTGGATTAAGTCATTCCTTGTATGCAGAGGTGAGATGACTTTGAAGGATGAGCTCACCCTTGTGACATTTGCCCCAGTCCTGACTGGAGAGCAGTCATATCTTCTACACCTTATCTCTGAAGGGGCCAAATGGAAGGCCCTTGGTGAGCAGCAAGACCCAAAGACCTTTTGATCCTGGCAGCAAATGGGAGAAGGCTGTCCTCACAGGTGACGGAAAGTAGGGGGGTTCCTGCTAGCTGGAGGCAGGTCAGGGTCAGAAAGTCAAGAATCCACACTGAGTGTCTGTGCTCTGATACCATGCCAGCTTTCAGGGGCAAGGACGCCTTGAGAAACTGAATGTGGATGGGACAGGTCTGAGACATGTGTCAACAGCTATGGTAAAATCAGAAAAGTCTTTAAACCTCTTTTAAAAAGTGTATCGTAGCTTTTAAAGTTTCTTTTTCTCTAGTAAAATAAAAACATTCCAGCTTGTCTTAATTGTGTTTGGAGGAACCTAGAAAAAGAGATTGAAGAAACTCCCCATGATTTAACTTTATTTTTCTAATTGGAACAGGAATACACATACATTGTCTAAAACTTGGCAAATATAGAGAAGCAGAGAGGAAAAAATAAAAATCACCCATAATTTCATCACCGAGAGAGAAACACTGTTAATATTTTGAAGCATACATTTCCAGATTGGATTGAACCTTATTTATAGAATGATGTCATTCGATACATACCGTTTCACGATAATATTATTTCCCCGAACAATGTATCACAAAGCAAGCTATTTTCTTTAAATAATATACCTAAGGCCCTTTATGTCTCTTCTTTAGGAGCAGTTTTGAGTGAATGTGAACGCGTGTGCGCACATGTGTTTGTGTGTGTGTGTATGTGTGAATTCTGCGTGGAAATGCATCAGCACTCTAGTGGCTTCAGTTAGAGGTATGAGAAGAGTTGAGGGAACGATGGAAAAATGAATCGGGAAAACAGAGCTGGGATCGCTCAATTAGCCACCTTTTGAACCTAGAGATCACGTGTCTAGAATGTTCTTTGCGCAAACCTTAGAAAAAATCCCTTTTATCTTGGTAAAATTGTATTGAGAAGACGTTGAAGAGGAAATGAAGAGGGAAAAAGTTCAAGAGAATGTTGCTTAGTGTGACTCAGTGCCATATATATATTGAGCAATACCAAGGGGGTTTGGAAGAGGTACTCAACGCTCCTTGTGACTAAGGCTTGGTAGTTCCATTATTGCATCAGCAGCAACTCTGGAAGTGGTGTTTTCAGTCACTCTGACTTTGAACATGCCTGCTGCCAGGGTGGAGCATCGAAATCCCTGGTTCCATGACATTGTGCAGTTACCCCTGAAAGGATGAACAGGTACTGTTCACTTGTTTCATGGTCAGAAAGGGCCTCCCAGTTGTTAAACTCAAACCACCTTTTCAACATTTCAGTATTTAAGTTGTTCTTTTGGGAGCTTTGGCTAGTCGCCACTTGGAACCACTCTAATGTATACCGCACTTTCTGGGCTTGTTTGTTTTTTCATGATTTTCTTTAGGTTACTACTGTGAATTTAAAATGTTTTGCAGTTGTCTTTTTAAAAATACTGTGAAGACAAGTGAGGGGTTCGTGTATTCATTTACTCATCCATTCATTCCACAAGTTATTTACTGAGCCCTACTGTGTGCCAGGTGCACAATGTTTTTTATATATATATATATATAAAATAGCAAAATTGTTAGTTATATATATATATATATATATATATATATATATATATATATAATAGTAAAATTGTTAGTATTAGCATTCGTAAATACTGTGGTAAATGTGATCTCAAGGATTCCAGAGGTTTTGTTCCCATTAAATAATTATTTTGGATCTTCACCTTTTCCTCCTCTCAATACATTCCTAACAATCTATGGCCAGTCGTGCTGGTCTCACAGTCATATGGTTATGTGATGGTAGCTCAGGTGGATGAACCAACCTGGTGACTCCTCTGCTTGAGCTGCAAAAACATGGAATTGAAAATAGTGACACGGATGCAAAGCATTCAAAATGGCACACATCCAGGTGTTCCAGATTTGATGATCCTGTTACAAGAGTAGCTCATGGCAATGTAGCAACCATGGATATGTGGCTGAGGATATTGTACCAGGTTCTGGGCTGTCTGCTGTGTGAGTGTGCCCAACATTCTTGTTTGGGTGACCGGTAGAAGGGCTATTTGAGGGGCAAAGAATCACAGCCATCTTGCATTTCCTCCTTAATTCTCACCGTGGTGAGAAAACCTGGTTGATGTTTGATTGTTCGCGAGGTTTCTCCTTGGGTAGAACGCTAAATATGATCTAAGAGTAATTTAACTCTATGACTCATGTCACTTTAGGGGCAACAAATATACTCCTTGCCAGGGTCTAAATGGTTCTCTCTTTCATTATTTGTGTTCTTCTCATTCTCAGTGTTCAGCCAAAAAAATATAGGGTTATTGCAGCGAGAGTGTTGGCTTAGAAGTCAGAAAATGTAAGAAGACATTGGTTTGAATTCTGTCTTTAACATTTATGAGTTGTTTCATCTTGGACGGCTTACTTTTCTAAGATACCATTCTTTATCCCAGATTTCGCCTATAGCCTACTTTAGTAATTCATCTGGGAATTAAAAGAAATGGTATAGATTGAGCATATACCTTTCATGTGCTTCTCAGTACTCCTATAATAACTATTGCTTATAAAAATTCATTTGCCAACTAATCACATACTTACTTGTGTTACTGATTTCTGCCGATGGAAGTTTTTGTGGCTCATATCTTATCTCTCCAGCCAACAAACGCACTGACTTAGCACTTCAGACTCAGCACATGTATCTAGTCTTCCAAGAAGCCTTCCCAGACCTCTTTCCTCATAATACCTTGCATATATCTTTACTATTCCCCTTCCCAGGTTGTACTATAGCTATATCATTTGTATATATATGTTTTATCTACTGAATGATGAGCTTATTGAAGATGGAACCATGTCTTTTTCTCAGCATCCATCAGAACACCTGGCCCAGAGAAAATGTTATCGACCTGTATTTGGTGAATGAATATTCACCAGTGGCAGTGAGGGAAAAGTAGGATTGGCCTTGACGAGAGTAGAAGTGATGAAGATTTTGGATGGATTCTTATTCAGACTCTTACCTGTCACATCTCTTCCAAGAATGGGAGATGAGTCATTCACTTGGGGTTAAGGGAAGGAGGAGTTGTTTGGTCTTCATCTCAGCTACATACACGGCAAATTCCAGAAGGTAGCCGTAGAGAAGTAGAGGTAGAGGGTAGAGGGTACAGAAGTCACTAAAAGAAAAAGAGGTAGACAGGGTTCTTTTTCAGACTTGGATTCTTTTTTTTTTTTTTTTTTTAATTTTATTTTAGGAAGGGAGAGAGAGTGAGTGTGCATGCATGTGAGTTGGGAAGAGGGGCAGAGGGCGAGAGGGAGAGAGAGAATCCCAAGCAGGCTTTATGTTCAATGCAGAGCCTGATGCAGGGGCTCGATCCCACAACTCTGGGTCAAGACCTGAGCCAAAATCAATAGTTGGACGCTCAACTGACTGAGCCACACAGGCTCCTCAGACTTGGATTCTAATCCCCGTTCTACCTCGGGCTCCCTTGGGGCTTGGTAATGAAATTTAAAGTTTGTGTGGCTCAGTTACTTGACATCCTAAAAAACTGACTGGACTAGATGTTTCATTCTAACTTGGACTGTCATTGAGTCTAAATGAATCACAAAGTGCTCCCTCTTCCTACGTTTACCTTCATAAGAGAAAACATGGCACAACTAGCAGTGTCCTGATTGGGTTCGTGAACCGTTCAGCTTCCACAGAAGCACAGTTCATGGAAAAGCAGAATCTGAAATAATCTTTGGGGTGACTTTTGAATAGAATGATATTTCACTTTCAGTGTGGTGTGAAAGCCTTGGCATAGTGGGCACAGGATCAGATGTTCCTATTGTTCTTTATTGTTTAATCTGTGCCATTTGACGAGACAGCCAAGTAGAGAGAGCTGCCTATGTGTTGAGAAAAGGAAGAATGGAGATGGTTTAAGGAGTGGAAAAGCTTATCGTTTTGTTTTCCCATAGGTTCTGGACATAGCTTATTTCCTAGCTTTTTTTAATTTTATTTTTATTCTTTTCCTTTTTTTTTTCTTTTTTTTTTTTTAACGTTTATTTTATTTTTGAGACAGAGAGAGACAGAGCATGAACGGGGGAGGGCCAGAGAGAGAGGGAGACACAGAATCTGAAACAGGCTTCAGGCTCCGAGCTGTCAGCAGAGAGCCCGATGCGGGGCTGGAACTCACGGACCTCGAGATCATGACCTGAGCCGAAGTCGGACGCTTAACTGACTGAGCCACCCAGGTGCCCCTTCATTTCCTAGCTTTAAAAATGTCTTTTAGAATGATTACTTTATAGATCAATCAGTAGTCTTTCATTTGTAAGTGAAAAAAACCTTAATTTTAATTAGCTTAAGTCACAAAGGGAATTCATTGTCTCAGGTCACTGAAGAGTCAAGGGGCAGAACCAGCTTTAGGCACAGCTCTAACCAGGGATTAGCAACTGTGTTGGAAACTTGTCATCTCTATGCATTAGTTCACCTTCTTTCACATGCTGGAAACGTGGCCTAAGGGAACCCCGGGCTCATAGCAATCCTAGTCAAAAAAGATTTTTTTCAATAGCTCTACGAGACAGTGGACTGGTCTGGGTCACGTGTTCTCTGATCAGCCCCAACTACATCACATAGAAGGAGGCTCCCATGGCAGGGATTACTGCCATGGCAGGAGTTACTGGATGATGTGGATCTCAGGCAGGCAAAAACAACAGGCATTCACTACATTTTACTGGCCTAGAGGACTTCTTATGTTTTGGGCTTTTCTCGCTCTTTTTTGTTCTCTGGTTTCTCCTGCTGCTTTTGCACAAATTATATATGTGTTCCTAAACTCCAAAGCTTTTCTCTTCTTTCTGAACTCTGTCGATCCCCCCCCCCCCCACCCGTGCTCTTATCTCCTCACGGAAGACAGTCACGTCCTTATCTCTGGCCTCTACCTTTCTTGGAAAAAGCTCACTCATCATTTCCATCTGGTATTTCACAGGCCTTATAACTTAAAATGTCTCAAACCAAACTGGCCACCACCCTCCCAAATGTATTTCTTTTCCTACGTCCCCCAGTCACATCCGTGGCAACAGCCGCTGTCTACTTTCTCAAAGGCCTAACCTCAGAGTTGTTTTTGACTATTTCCTCTGCCTATCATTTCTCCCTTACGGGAACATTCCTAGCTCTTTATCATTGTGTCTCATGAATTTATCACTTTTTCTCAGGTTTTATAAACATTGGTGTGTGATTTATTTCTGCCACAATTATTAGATTTCTTAATGGAGGGTGTTAGGACTTACCTTTGTGTTATTTCTTTCTTGGTTGTCAAACTTCAACTTCCCCCACCTTCCTCTTCTCCCATCGGTATTATACCCAGACTTCTATGATTCTAGAAATTTTGTTAAATGAAGAAAATAATTTATGCAACATGTAGTACAATTACATGGTTATTATACTTGTAATATAGGACAACAGTAGTTGAAGCTATAAAAACAGATTGTATTCAAGAACTGTTGCAATAGGGGAGAAGGGACCTCAGTGTAGAACTGGGCTCATTTCCAAATACATCATGGACAAGTGGTGATTTATAACCAAGGAGCAAGGTGGGGTCAAGGAATGGAAAATTACTAAGAGGAAACATCAGGGATTTGGGGAGGAGAAGGATCCTACTTAATAGGATCCTTACTGAAGGCAGGCAGGAGTGATCAGATCCCAAGGATTTTAGCAGGATTCTTGCTAAAATGGGACAATGCAGACCCTGTGAGAATGGATGCAAGGCAGAGGCCTCAAAGGATTAGAGGAGCCTGACCAAAGTTTAGCCAAGTACAGGGCCTGTGTCATTATCTATGCTGTGTGATTTCAAATCTTGCCTAAGTCGTTGGCATTTATTATTAGCAAGTTTTAACTGTACAAAATGTTGGGGAGGAAGTGCCCTAATCATTCAACCCTGTCCCTGTCCCTCCCTGAATCAGCATTTCCACAAAGATGTGTCCTGCAAAAGATAAAAAAACAAAACAAAACAAAACAAAGAAACGAACAACCCCCCACCCGCCAAAAAAAAAAAAAAAAAAAAAACCCACAAAAAACACACCAACAAAAAGAAACCAAACCCAAAAATTTCTGTCTAGCCAGAATTGGTGAGGAAGAAGGAGTAGGGGAAATAGAAGAAGAAATGCATGGAACTATTTGGTTAAATGATTCTGGATATAATTTGAGATCTCGTTTATGATATGCATCTAAACCCCTTTACCTCTACATCTTCCTTACTTGGGTGCTTCATCTGAATAAGACCCGTTTGAGATCGCCTTCATGTGGCCAAGAGACCAAAGGAGTTAAAAAAAAATTGGAGAAAATGCTTTGAGAAAACAAGTCAACCCACTGAACATTAGGGTGGCAGGTGGTTGGAGTTTGCCTCTGATAGCACAAAGCTCAAAGGGCCGGCGAGCTTCCGGTGCTCCCCTTGACAATAGCGGTGTTGTAAAAACAAATAGATGCCAAGGAGGAAAGCTCAGTGCATAAATGTAAAGCAAGATGGCAAAAAAGCTCAGGAAGTTTTATCAAGACGGGTACTATTCAGGCTCATCATCCTGGATTGTTCTATGAAGAGCCCTGGTGCCTCCTGCTGCTTTCATAATTTATTCATTGTTTGTTTTGGAGGTGAAGGGGTGTGTTTGAGAGGATGTTTGACCTTCCTTAACGGTTCAACCAGTTCTGTTGTCACCTCACTGCTCTGGCATTGGGCTCTCATCCTGTTTATCCCTGCTCTGGGAAACACCGCCCTTTCTTAGACAACTGCTTTCTTTGTTTCAGGTTCAACTTTGTTAAATCAAAGCATTATGGAAATCTAGATTGTAAAGCCAAATAGGCGGTTGTGTAAAGTTATTTGCATCCCACTTGCCGGTAGATAGCTATTTTAAATAAATCCGGCCTGCCATTAATTCAGTTTTGCCACACTGCTAGGCTTCTGCTAGTACTCTGTCCTCGTTCTCATTATAAGGCAAGGCCTAGAGTTGTGTTTTTTTTTTTTTTTATTTAAGTTTTTCTTTAAATTTCCGTTAGTTAACATACAGTGTGAGATTAGTTTCAGGTTTACAATTTAGTGATTCAACCCTTCCATGCAACACTCAGTACTCATCACAACAGGTCCACTCCTTAATCCCCATCGCCCATTTCACCCCCCCCCCCCCCCCCCCCCCCCCCCGCCACCCCTCTGGTAACTATCAGCGTGTTGTCTCTAGTGAAGAGTGGTTCTTGGTTAGGCAAGTCCTAGAGTTTTGTTATCTCTCCACCTCCTCGTTTTTTCGGGGATTGAGTAGTTGCTACTGTCAAAGTGTGATTATCCGTGACCACCTGCCCCCCCCCCCCAAATTTCTACACAGACACTGCACAGACCAGCAAGACTTTAAGCTGTCTTACACTATTGTAGTCCTTCGGCTGCGCTATTGTTTTCTACCTGTATGTAGGAGAGTGTCTTTAATGATGCACGGTGGGCAATTAACGCATTTTTGAGGGTAGTGATTTTCAAACTGTTAACTGTCATTTACTGTAAAAAAGTGAATGCGACATTGTGATCCAGTGTATATATACATGGTTTGTATAATGTGTAACTGAAGCAAAAGTGTCACTAAATAATATCTTGTTATGAGTGATACACTCCATGGTTTCTATTATAGTTTTTGCCTGCTTACAAAATGCTGACTGTGACCTTGTAAGTGGATTTTCTGACCCACTAATGAGTCACAATTTGAGCCTGAAAAGAACTGCCTAATAGTCATCAATTTTTAGGAAGTCTAGGATGCTAATTCTGAGAAGACTTTGGAAATTATCTATGGGCGGCTTCCCTTTTCATCTTATTTCATACTTAGAGGAACTTGAAGTCCAAGTCGGTGAAGACTTCTTGTAGGAAAACAGTGCTGTCTTAGCTGCTATTTATGCTATTACCCACATTTAGTCCTGGAATCATGCAGTTTAACCACATGAAATCTAATTTTTGAGGCTAGGAACTTTACTCCTGGGTGGTTTCATGGTAACGAACAAAATATTCCCACTTTCCTTCCTCCTATGGAGCTATTTTCTCCCTCCATTAGTTTATTACCCCCCTAATCTCTGCCTAAGGGAAGACTGCTAACAGAACGTTGCATTGGTACCCCCTGTTCTAGGGATGGCACACAGCTATCATTGTCATGAAGCCAAACCCATTGTCATGGGTTGAACAAGGAACAGACTTAGGCACGTACTTAGGCAGTAAAAAAACAAAACAGAAGTCTGAATGTGCATTTTCTTTAAGGCAATTGCAGTTTTAGTTTTGACAGCTGCATACATCTTGGTATATTTGATGTTTTTTCATCATTTCTTAATACTTAGTAGTGATATCCTTATACTCACATCTTACATTTTTAGTGGCATTATTTCTATTGTGAAGGAAAGGGCTTCATGGTCAAACAATTCACATGAACTTTTGAGTTCTCAAATACCATTCATAGAGTGTTGATCAGTTTGGGCTGCCATAACAGACTACCATAAACTGGATAGTTTGAACAATAGAAGTTAGTTTTCTGGGGCTCTGGGTGGCTCAGTTGGTTAAGTGTCCGACTTTGGCTCAGGTCATGATCCCACTGTTTGTGGGTTCGAGCCCCACATCGGGTTCTGTGCTGACAGCTCAGAGCCTGGAGCCTGCTTCGGATTCTGTGTCTCTTTCTCTCTCTGACCTTCCCCCACTCGCACTCTGTGTGTCTTTCTTTCTCTCAAAAACAAATAAACATTAAAAAAATTAAAGAAAAAAAGAAGTTAGTTTTCTTACAGTTCTGGAGAGACGGCAAGTCCAAAACTGAGGTGTCAGAAGGGCCTCTGTCTGGTAAGGGCTCTGTCTTTGGATTGCAAATGGCTGCCTTCTGGCTGTCTACTCACATGGTGGAGAGAGGGCAAGCAAGTTCTCTGCTGTCTTTAAGACCACTAATCTAGCTGGACTAAGACACCACGCTCATGACCTCATCTAACCTTAATTATCTCCCAAAGGCCCCAACTTTCTTTCTTTCTTTCTTTCTTTCTTTCTTTCTTTCTTTCTTTCTTCCTTTTTTCTTTTCTTTTTCTTTCTTTCTTTCTTTCTTTTCTTTCTTTCTTTCTTTCTTTCTTTCTTTCTCTTTCTTTCTTTCTTTCTTTCTTTCTTTCTTTCTTTTTCTTTCTTTTTTCTTCCTTTCTTTTTTCTTTTTTCTTTCTTTCTTTCTTTCTTTCTTTCTTTCTTTCTTTCTTTCAAGTTTATTTATTTTTGAGAGACAGAGAGAGACACATTGTGAGCAGGGAAGGGGCAGAGAGAGAGAGAGAGAGAGAGAGAATCCAAAGCAGGCTCCAGGCTCTGAGCTGTCAGCACAGAGCCCAATGTGGGGCTCAAAAGCCCCAACTTTAAATATTATATTAAGAGTTAGGGCTTCAATATGTGAATTTTGGGAGAACAGAGTCTAGACTATAGTACAAAGCTAAGATCTTAGTTTGAATATTGGCTAAAGCATGTAAAGAACTTTTCTCAATTGTACTTATTAAAGATAGACTCTTCTGTTTGAGTGAATGGATATTTTTCACACTCTATAATTCTTACAACAATTATTAACAATAGTAACACATTTACTTTCTTTTATATTCCTGGTAATGCAAGTATGTGGACTATAGTTTACAATTAAAATATGCTCAAGAGTAAAGAGTAAGTAAAATGATACCTTTAAAAAGTTATTTTCATAAAGAATTTTTTTCCTAATGCAGATTTTATTCCTCATTGATAGTTAATGAATTTCTATGCAGCCTAGCACTATTTTTAAAACTTTATGTAGTATAGAACAGCTACCCACTATCAGTGAGAACAATACATATTTTAGCAAACTACCATATGCACTAAAGATATGCTTAAAACAACTTTTGTGTATTGCAATTATTATTGCTGTCTAGGAGCATGGATGAGTTTCTTAACTAAGAAACTGTAAAGGAGCCAGGTGTTTGTCTACAAGAAATGTTGCAGAGAGCTACCCCAGTCGCCTACACAAAATATCCATTCTATCTAAAGAAAAACAGAGAGGGGAGATTGAGAATATAGAATAGTTTTAAAGCTTTTCATTTGAAACCTGTTGGTCCACTTTTAATATTTTTGAAGTCCTTGGAAATTCCTAAACTAGTTCTTACCTTTTTGGCTGCTATAGGTAGACAAGAAGAGTTTCCCCCCCCCCCCCCCCCCCCTTGTTTTGCTATCTTTTTCTTGTTTCTAGGTTTAAAGAGTTGTGGGCTGTTTTAAAATTATAGGGCTTCTGTGTAAAGTTTGGGCTGTGTATCTAGATAAAATATCCTGGGTCTCCTTAGAGTATCTTTGCTTGCATGCTTTTACTATGCTAACACATATGTTTACTTTGTTTCTCCTGTTTCAGTGTCTATCAGCTGAAGAGATCTTTTCCCTTCATGGCTTTTCAAATACTACCCAGATAAGCAGCTCCAACTTCTCTGTCATCTGTCCAGCAGTCTTACAACAACTGAACTTTCATCCTTGTGAGGATCGGCCCAAACACAAAACAAAACCAAATATTTCGGAAGGTATGTTGGAAGTTTTTTTTTTTTTTTTCTTTCTTCTCCTGTTTGTTTGAAAAGCCTATAGGCTAGTTTGAAATTAAATCAACATGCTTCTTTCTCTGCTTTATTGCTTTTATTTAATCTACCTAGAAGCTGTTGGTAAAATGCTTATATTCTGAAAGTGTTTAGAATAAGAATAATTAGAACTCATTTAAGCTTCATAAGTTGTGCTCTTCTATTTGTGGAGTCAAAGTTATATTTGGTACCAATTAAAAACTTTATAAAACATTTGTGGAGTCAGAGTTATACTTGGTACCACTTAAAAACTTTGTAAAACTCAATTCTTGATTTTAAACAATAGATGCCTTATACTGTACTTGTTGGATTGTATGTTAACTGTTTGGCTCATAACTGATAAGGTGATTTCCCTTACCTTGTGCTTATCTTATTATTTAAAAGCTCATCAATTTATCTGTAATTTTCAGTAAAGGGATAAAGGAATATCCCATTTAGATTCAATATTAAGGTTACGAGTTATGACTGTTTTAATTTTCATTAACAAAAGAAAATGCCAGTGACTCTTCTTTAAGTGCCTATAATAGTATTGCCATATGTACTGCATTTCAAAGGAACAACCTGCTGCAAAGAAATTCTAAAATCCGAGAAAACAAGTGCATGCTTACTTTACAGTTCACCTACTTAACCATGTAGAAGAATTCTTTTCCAAATAAAATAAACTATTTCTTCCACGGGTCTGTTTTCCAGCTATGTGCAATTTCTTGGTACCCTCAAATCATTAACCTGACCCACATGGATATTTTAATTCTCATTTTTTTTTACATTGTTCATTCAATAAATGTTTTTATTTTAATTTTTTAATGTTTATTTATTTTTGAGAGACAGAGGGCGCGAGTGGGGTAGGGGCAGAGGCAGAGAGAGAGGGAGACACAGAATCCAAAGCAGGCTCCAGGTTCCGAGCTGTCAGCACAGAGCCCGATATGAGGCCCAAACCCACAAACTGTGAGATCATGGCCTGAGCTGAAGTCGGACACTTAACTGACTGAGCCACCCAGGTGCCCCAATAAATGTTTTTTGAGTGACATGCCAAGTGCTGTTCTGGGCATTGAGGATTCAGTAGCAAAGAAGAAAAATTTCCTGCCCTCTCAGGGCTTACAGTATAATGGAGAAGAGAAATAATAAACATTTATACAAACAAGCAAATAAGTAATGTAATTTCAGAGTGCTACATGCCATGAAGAAATTAAGTAGGTAAGGGATAGAAGGAGATAGTGAGTGAGTGTGATTTTCAATACATCAGAGAAGGCCTTTCTGATGAGATTACATTTGAGCAGGGTCCTGACTGAAGGTAATGAGAGGACCACGGCAAGATGTTCTCTGGGAAAAGAACATTCTTGGTCAAGGGAACAGTCCCCATAAGCTTGACAATGAGCTTGGCGTATGTAAGGAACTGCAAGAAAGCCTGTGTGTCTGGAGCATAGGAAGCAAGAGGGAGACTGGAAGGAAATGATGCCCTGGGCCGTGTAGAATGCAGTAAATTGACTGGGTTTTGCTTTGAATGTGGTATGAAGACACTCTAGGGTTATAAATGGGGGAGTGACATGATTTTGTTTGGATTTGTACAAAATTATCCTACCTGCGGTTTGAAGAATAAATTGTAATGTGGTATGAGTGGATGCAAGGGAATTAGTCAGGAGGCAGTTTCCCAGGGTTGGTGCTAAGGATGAAGGGGACTTGGGCTGAGATGGGAGAGGTAGAAGGGAGCAGTGATCAGATCCACGATGGATTTTGGAAACTGTGCTAAAATGGATTTGCTTCTGGATTAGATCGTGGGGGTTGGGAAAGATGAGTCAAGATTTGAACCACAGAAGCTGGAGAGATGTTTGTGCCATTTCCTAGGGTAGAGAAAACTGGGAGCAGCAGTTTCTTATGGAGGAAGCAAGTGGTGAGGATTGGGTATAATTTTTCACATGATCAGTGTGAGACACTGATGTAGACCATCAAGGAAAGTTGTACAGTAGTCAGTGACATGCACACATTGGGTGTTCAGACAACAGGTCAAGGCTAGAAATTTGTCACCTTAGAGGTGGCATTTGAAGCCACTGGTCTGAGTGAGCACATCTAACTTGAGTATAAAAGAATATAAAGAGAGAGAAGATAGAGAAGAAAAGGGACACCTCAACAAAGGAAGTACTGATTCCACTGATTTATTCCTTTGTGAATATGTATGTACTTTGATCTCTCTCTATCTTAGTAACAAGAGTGGTAACAATGGCAAAAATAATGATAATAGTCGACGGTTACGCAGTATTTACTATGTGGGTGAGTACTGTTCCAAATACTTGACCTATGTTAACTCATTTAATCTTCATTCAACTATACGATGTGGGAACTACTGCTCCCATTTTATAGCCAAGGAAACGTATGTGTGGAGAGTATAAAGTCATTTGCTCAAGAGTACACAACTTGCACGTGATAGAGCCTTTTTCAAACCCAGCTGTCTCAGCTTCATGATCCATGTTCTCTTTTATATTCTGTATTTACATTCATGTAAAGGCCCCAAATATACTTTATGAATATAATTAGCAATTTTGTGAATAACAATAATTTCACAGCGAATTGTTTAAGCAAATATTTTTTCTAGATTATATACTAAATAGGAATATGTTTGTATTTCTACAAGTTTGTCTGATATAATTTGCATTTTGTATTCAAAAGCAAATTCAGGAATGCTTTGTATATTAACTTTTAATAATAGCGTAACATAATAAAAACATAGATTCTGAAGCCAGTCCACCTGTACTCAAATCCCAGCTCTGTAACTTTCCAGCTATTTTGGGCACATGACTATGCCTTTCTGCCTCAGTTTTCTTATCTAAAACAGTACCTTTCTTATAGTGTTGCTATAAAGATTAAATAATATTTGTAAAGCACGTAGAATATAATATAGCATTTGCTTAGGCACTATATATATATATATATATATATATATATATATATATGTCTGTTAAATAAAATATATCCACCATGTACATAATTCTGGGTATAGGAGATGAAACTTCAGAAAAAGCAAGTCCTCTACTCTGCATGTTAGTGACTGCATTCAAAAGTGTTTTTAACCCTAATTCCCAGGTTTCCTCTATCTTAGGAACCAGGAGGTAGGAACAGGGAATTGGGAAGCAGGAAGTGAGGGGATTCCAGGGTCAACACTACAAAGTCATAAAATGGAAAATCAATAGTTCTAAGTTACAAGATTAGGCAGGCACCAAATATTTGGACAGAGGCCCAAGAAAGACAGAACTGGCTCTTAGGGTATACATAATCTTAGGAATTGAAATGGGGCTGGAGTGGGTGGGATGGGGTGGGAGAAGATAGAGAAAAATTTCTGGAGAATTAGGGTAACTGGTAGAGTACTCTAAGATGTTTAATTTGACACTATATTGCCTTTATTTGGTGCACTGTCTTGTTTTATTTTAGTGCAACTATGTGTGCTTCTGTGTTGAGCAATTTATTTAATATCTCTGTGCCTCAGACATCTCATCTATAAAATGGAAATAATTATACTACCTTCCTTCTAGAATTGTTGGGGGTATCAAATGAGTTAATATATGCAAGTGCCTAGAACAGTGCCTGGCACAGAGAAGGAAGTCTGTATTCATTCCTCGTATAAATTTGTTCATAGGTTCACTCCATTCCGTGCTCCTTGTGTAAGCCTATTCTTTTAAGTAACGAAATGCACTTGATTCTTGATGTAACTGTTTACTAATGTAGAGTCAATTCTGAGCTCATTCAAAAAATGAAAAACCAAAATAAAACTAATCCAAAGGAGTCGTGATATAAGGATTTTATACACATGTTTACACTGATGTTTCAGTGGGCAGATAAAATATTCTCATTTATCAGAGACCTCATATTTTGTGATTTTGAAATTGCCTTTCAGGTGCTTTTCTAAGCTCTTATTGATGAATACCATAAACTGATAGTAAATCAAATTCTTGAGGAGATAGATTAATTGTTTTAACAATAATTTAATGATCCAAAATTGGTGCATTTTTTTTATGGGGTCACAGGATGCTGTTTAATGCAAATAATAAGTAAGAACAATAGAATTTTACTTGCACATCCCTGGAGATCACATTGTCCAATTCTGTAGTAGAATCGGTAACATAAGTTAAGCTCCAGAAATGTTGAATGGCTTCCTCCAGGTAGGATATCTGAGCAAGGATGAGAGCACAGGGCTCCTCACTCCTAGTTCTTTATATAACAATGAGCTAAATGAACTGAAATTTATATGGTGGTCTACTAACTAATTTATCATTTTTTAAATTATAAGGACATGTACTGGAGGCTTACTATATATACTAGGGACAACATTAACTGGCTTATTTTATTTTTGTAAAAATTCTATGAAATAGGAGAATTAAATGAGTTAGAGTAGATGCAATTTTTAGAAGAATCTTAACAAATAGTGGTCTTTCAATAAATGTTAGCTATTGTTACTAATTTTCCTTGGAAATTTATCAAAATCTTTCAGAGTTCACTAAGAAGAGAGAGAAAGGATCCTCTTTGAATCAGATCATTAGAGGGAGTCCTTTGTATATATGGAGAGGTCCAAGTAATTTTCTTATAGTAATTTATTCTTTGGTGCCCCAGTTGAGTGGATGAATGGAATTTTTTTCTTCAATAATGTCCTGACAATACAAGAAGAGGAAGTTATGTAGTATGCTTAGAAGATGATGATTCATACTCCCCAACTTCCCCAAGTAATTCTGATAAATATATACAATAGTAACTAAGGTTGGAAAGATTAAATAGGCAAATTTTTTTTTTTTTTTTTTTTTTTTGGCAAGAGTTCTGGGCTGTATGTGAATGAATGTCATGAAATATGTATGTCATGAAATATGACATTCACTAGTTCATTCATTAAAGAATGTGTGCTGTTTTCTGGGCAATACTTTAGGCACTAAGGATGAAAAAACATAGCTCATCTCCTTGAAAATGTCTTCATTTGTATCGTGTAGACAAATATAAAAGTGATAAACTACTTTAGCACACAAGATATGGTATATGGCCCAATTATCTTTAATCAAAGAGCCATGGGGACAGCTGCCTGGAGGAGCTAGGAAAGTTTCATAGAAGAGGTTTTGCAGTTGGCTTAGAGAAACTTGTGTGAGTTTCTTAGGCAATGAAAGATAGAAGGATGTTTTCAGGTAAACAACCACAAGTAGAGGTAATTCCTTACTTGGAAAGCATTGTGTTAGCATAAAGGCCATGTTGAGAAGCATGTAAATAACACTGGAGAAGTTGTGGGGGAGTCAGTTTATGAACAGCAGTTTTGAATAGGGGCATGAGATGACCAGTTGTGTTTTAGGATGTAAGTCTGGAGGCCATGTCAAGTAGGGGGAGGAAGACCAGACAGAAGACTCATAATGCATCAGAAGAGGAAGTAAGAGAGGCTGAGGGCCTCAACTCAAGGCACTGGCAACGAGGATGGAGAAGCTGGAGTGAGAGAGGCCTCAAGAAAAATTGATGGAGTTTGGTCGCCAATCATCTATGAAATGGACTGGTTGGGGTGAGAAATTGAAATTGATCCTAACATTTGTGCTATCTGTGGAAATCACAGATTTCTTAGGGGAAGGTGATGTGTTTAGTATGTGTATGTGGTTTTTGCCTTAGTTTGGTACTCAAAAACTGTGCATTTTTATTTTAGTTTCAGCATGTGTCTTTCCTGTTTACCCAATGAGATTATAAATGTTTGTTGAATGAATGCATGCATACAGGCTTGTGAAAGGTAGAAGGCTATTTGTATTAAGGGGAACCACACATCAATATACCACGGCGGGAGATATGGGACGGAGAGCTTTCTCCACGTGGAAAGTCTAAGGAGAGTAGGTAGCTTGTGTTAGGTGATAAGGTAGTAAATGGGAATGAGGTGGGCCTTTGTAGTTCCGATGAGATGACTTTGCAGGGCCTGGTCAGGGGTCTGGAACCGATAGGAAAGCATCTGGAGAAGATAAAGTCATGGTCAGTGCTGTGATGAGTCTTGTGGTAACAGTAACATTTATTTTCTGTTCATTTCATTTGGTATGCCGAACAAACTAACTTGTATTGCTTTGTGTGTGTCTGTGCCTACACCATTTCCCAGTTCCACAAGCAGAAGATCCATGTTCCTTGTTGGCAGGAACCATGGTTTTGTCTATATCCTAGGCTCCATAAACATTTGCGAAGATTGTTTGTAGGTAGAATCGCTTGAACTAGAATAATGGTGAGCAATCTTGTATTTATGCAGCACAATGTAAAATTTTTACAGTTTTGTTCAGTTCCTTGGTCTTTTAAAAATTAGAATACCTTCACAGGAGTAAGGAAGCATATTGCTAAAATATGTTTCTGGTCCTGGGGCCAGACTCCCTGGGCTCAAAATTTGGCTTGCCATCTGCATGACTCAGGCAGCTCATTTGAACTCCATATGGTTTGGTTTCCTCAACTGTTTGAAGGAGGTAATAGGAGTACTTACCTCACAGGGTTTTGTGAGGATTAAATTAATTAATACCTGTCAAGTTTCTTGGCTTAGTACCTGGCAATGGTGAACACTCATAAGCATTAGGTGTTACTATGGTACTCTACTGAGGGTGTCGGTGAGAAAAGAGGTGTAACATTTAAAAATGCTTTCTCCGCATTTTATTTAAAAAAAATTTTTTTTTCAACGTTTATTTATTTTTGGGACAGAGAGAGACAGAGCATGAATGGGGGAGGGACAGAGAGAGAGGGAGACACAGAATCGGAAACAGGCTCCAGGCTCTGAGCCATCAGCCCAGAGCCCGACGCGGGGCTCGAACTCACGGACCGCGAGATCGTGACCTGGCTGAAGTCGGACGCTTAACCGACTGCGCCACCCAGGCGCCCCGTCTCCACATTTTAAAGAAGTGGCAATGCAGAGGCAGCTTTCTAACCTTTCATGTTGTCCTTTGTGCACAGCGTGTGAGGCATAGGCAAAGCCACGTGTCGCACAGTTCCAGGGGCCCATTTGTATGTCAGCCTACACTGCCATCCGTGACTGTCCTGGGGTCACACAGCGCTCTTCACCTGCACTGAGTGTGTCCTGAAACCAACCCCTCTAGGATAATCCGGAGGAAATTGAGGTCACATATGCCATTAGCTGATCACATTCGTTCATTTCATCGTAAGCAACATTTATTAAGCACCTACTGGGTACCAGGCCTTAGAGATAGAGGTCAAAGACGCGTCATCTCCTTCTGTCACCAGAGTCTTCACTTTATAAGATATTTTCACCTTACCCTGAGGTTGGCAGGGCCAGTTGTGCAATGCAGCTTCTCTCTGGCTCCCATGTGCTGCCCTCCTGAGTGCTCACTGCACTTGGCTGGAGGCCCCAGCTGGAGAGCCCAGGTGCTGTCTTTCCAAGGAGGTGCTCTCCACAGGCACCTGCAGACAAGTGATTATGACAAGCTCAGTGTCAGCAACTATGGTCACTTTGAAGCTAACCCATACCCACCCATTTCCACCCCTACCTTCCACCTATCACCTTGAACCTTTTCCCTGAAAGTCACACTGCCTCTATATTCCTCTGAAAGACTCCATTTTATTTTATTTTATTTTATTTTATTTTTTTAAAGATTCAATAGTTTTATTTATTTATTTATTGAGAGAGAGAGGGTGCAAGTGAGTCAGGGGCAGAGAGAGAGAGAGAGAGAGAGGGAGGGAGGGAGAATCCCATGAGGGGCAGAGAGAGAAAAGGAGAGGGAGAGAGAGAGAGAGAGGCAGGGGTCACCTATGGGGTGCTCACCCAATGCAGGGCTTGTGCTCACCTAAAGCAGGGCTTGAACTCAGGAACTGTGAGATCATGACCTGAGCTGAAGTCAGATGCTTAACTGACTGAGCCACCCAGGTGCTCTGAAAGGGTGAATTTTAAACCAGGCTTCAAGCTACAGATGAAAGTAGGTGACTTGGAGCCTGTGGGCCTCACACGGTTTGTCGTTATTCTAGATGTTGTCCTTGTCCAGATCCCACCGCCCCCCCCCCCCCCGCCCCTGCAAGCTATAACGTTCTTTGAGCCCATAAGGGTGCTTTAGGGCTGATGAAGGCTTAAGCACTGTAACTATGAATATTTATTATTCTATAGTAATGTTGACAGCTTTCTGTATAATTTTCATTGAGAAGATCTTGTTTTAAAGAAGATATCTGATTCGAGCTTTTGAAGAAACAAGTTGTTTCAAACTTAATGTACAGTAAGACTTCATTTTTGGCCCCTTTGCTTTGATTAATTGCTACTCTTTTCCTCTCATCTACAGTTTGGGGATATGGATTCCTGTCAGTGACCATTATTAATCTGGCATCTCTCCTCGGATTGGTTTTGACTCCATTGATAAAGAAATCTTATTTCCCTAAGATTTTGACATTTTTTGTGGGTCTGGCTATTGGGACTCTATTTTCAAATGCCATTTTCCAGCTTATTCCAGAGGTAAGGATGTTGGCTCTTTGTGAATAATTGTTTCTTTTAAATGTTTCAGCACTTTGTACATTTTAAGGCTCCATAATTCTCACGGCATTTTATGGTCTGGTTGATAGTGTTGGATGAGACAAAGCTGAATCACAGCAGAAGAAAAAGCTTGTCTCAAGCTACAGGAGATGTCAGTGTTGGAGATAAAATTAATATTCTAGGAGGCTAGCCACCAGGACGTGCCCAGACAGCATTGGGACACCTCTGAGGGCCTTAAAAAATTTTTTGTCTTGCATTTGGCAGCTTTAATTTTTCCACATACTTTTATTATTTATTGATTTTTCTAAAGAGCATGCAATGTCAAACTTACTGAAGATATACCACAAAATGTCCTTATATATTTACTATAACTTTTACTTAAGTTTGTGTTTCTCGTCTGTTAGGAACACCTCGATTCTTTATAGTTTGAAACTCCAGCTCTTGCCCTGTGTCCTTTAGACAGTGGATTATTTCATTCTCGTGTGTGTGTGTGTGTGTGTGTGTGTGTGTGTGTGTGTGAAAATCTTTCTTGGGCTCAGCCCTTGAGTTCTTTATCTCTTTAGGACCTACCAGGACCCTCTAGGTTTAAAAAGGTCTCTCTTGGGAAAACAGTAATCCAAGTGGCTTTGCCATGTTTGCTTTAAAAATTTGAGTCTGGATATGATGGACAAATACATTACTTTTAAGAGAAAATGGATTATCAATGTCTCATTTTTTTATTACCCAGATCTAATATTATCTATAAAGTTGAGAATCAGTGCTTCTTCTTTACTACTAAAAATTCCTCTCTCCAGGCAAATATTTCTGAAGGATATAGCCAAGAAACTAGAAGATATTCTGGGTCTTTAATTAACAGAACTTTGGTTATAAGACCACTGTGTGATCTCTTACAGTTTGGTTACTTAAATTTCAGAGTTTTTGTTTTGTAATTTTTGTGGGTATTTCCCAATATTACCTCATCTGAAGATGGACTTAGAACTTTGGTAAAAATTGTATACTGAAAAATTTTGGTATTATTTTCTAAAAATCAAGTTAAAGTACTTGGTTTTACCTGAACTTTTTTCTCTCTTAGGCTTTTGGATTCAATCCCAAAAGTGACAACTATGTTGAGAAGGCGGTTGCTGTGTTTGGTGGCTTTTACGTACTTTTCTTTTTTGAAAGAGTGCTTAAGATGTTATTAAAGGCATATGGTCAGGTAAATGGACTTTATTTAAAATATATGATGTTTGACCCCCTACATCTACTTATTAGCTGTATAGGCATATAAAGGCAGGAATTTTATCCTTATAATTCTATGAACTACTCAGTTTTTAGGCTGGTGAATGTGAGGAGAAAGAAAAGAGTCCATATATTAATAAGGGTAAGAGAAACACTTGATTCATACTGTGGAATTTGGAATGAGTACCAACAATTAAATGTCAAAAAATGTGCACAATTTGTATTCATTCATGTTTATCAAAATAAGGAGGCTGTACCCTAACATGAACAAACAGAAAAAACAAAATCTAATAAATGAAGATACATTTATAAATCTAAAAAGATTACATATTGAATAGTCATACAGATTTTCTCTTACAAATAAAAAGCACTAGACTCCCTGCTTTCTTGGATGTGTGAGGTACCATGTTTCCTTCTTATAACCTCTTCTTCCTTTAAAAATTGTTTCATGTAGAATGATCATACCCACTTTTCAAATGATGATTTTGGTCCTTCTCGTGAGAAAACTCATCAACCTAAAACGTTACCTGCAATCAATGGTGTCACATGTTATGCAAATCCAGCTGTCACAGAACCTAACGGACACATCCATTTTGATAATGTCAGTGTGGTATCTCTCCAGGTATGGCGTTTTCACTTTACTATATTGCATCCTTTATACAATGTGAAGACTTCTGTGAATGCAGCCAAGTCAATATTTAGACACTGAAGTGCGTCTCACTTACTCTTGTATATGTGGAAGTAAGTGGAATGTGAGTCTGTATTCTTTTTCCGATTTTCCTCCCTATATTTACTCTAAACAAGTGAGTTAAGCAAGAAATTGTGGGTTACTGGATCTGAGACTTCACTATTCCCTAAGATCATTTAACTGTATGTATGAGTAACTTGGATTTAGTGCTATGTAGCAAACTTAATCAGAGCATTTCTCTTATTTTGCAATTCTTTCAAGATCCAAAACCAAAGAATCCCTTTGAGTAATTTTGAAACTGCAAGAAACAAAATTTGTAAGCTATTAAAGTCATGTTCATTAATTAATTGATTTAGGATTTGTATCTCCATCTTCTAAATAATGTTAATAGGAATCATTTCTTGAGTGAGTATTATGTGCCAGGTAATATGCTAGGCACTTAATTGTTTTGTCTCATTTACTTTTTATAGCAATTATTCAAAGTAGGGTTTATTTTCTACGTATTAGAACTGTTTCAGTTTCAAATGATGGGAATCAAACACAAATTATGCATGCAGAAAGGAGAGTTTATTGGAAAGACAGTGGGCTGTCTAATGGAACAGCCAGGCTATAGGAAGAGTGAGAACCTAGGAACCATTAGGACTGTTAGAACTCCTTTGCCCTCTCCTCCTTCCTGTATCTTAGAGCCATTCTTTCACTGTGCGGTGACTCCTTCCATAGGTGGGAAACACAACCATCAGCAACTCCTGAGATTTATGTCTTATAATTTCAGCCACTAGAAGGAAATTTAACCTGACTCTTTCAGTTCTAAATACAAAATTCCTGGCAAGTGTCTCCTTGGTCCGGCTTGCATTAGATGTCCACTTCTAGACTAATAGAGTTGGACCCCTTGTATGACTGCCAGGGCGTATGGATGGAGTAGAGGAGTGTTTAGGAAAAAGGGGTGCTCGGGTAACAGTGTCATTTGTGTTCATAATAATTCTCATTTGACAGATGAAGAAAATGGGACTTTAGATGTTGAATAACTTCTGCAGGGTCACTCAGCTAGTAAATAGTAGATCCAGAAGCTACAAAGTTAAACATAATGTAGAAAAGAAACATTGAATCAAGGAAAGTCTGCTAGGAAAAAATTAAGTAGAAAAAAGATATCTGGAAGAGGTTATTATGGCAAATGACCTGAGTTTCCTTCTGGAAAGAAAACATGATCCATCATATACTTTGCCCCACCTGATTAAGGAAAATCTCAAGTGTGTTTGAAGAGGCAGTTTTGTGTTAGCACTAAACTAAGAGAGGAAATTATTTCATGCAATGTAATGAATGATGTTTTCAGCCAAGATTTTGCAAAGAATATGAAATGTTCAAGTAGATAATTTCTCACAATAATTATAGCTAACTTTTATTAATGCTCAGGGACTCTGCCTAGAATTTTAAGTGAATGGCCTCCTTGGACCCTCATCATAGTCTAGGAGATAGGAAGTGTCATAATTCAGAGATTGTAGCTTAGAAAGGTTAAATAACCACCCCAAGGACACACAGTTCCTGCGTGGCAAAGCCTGGATCAGGATTGAGGCCATCTGATGTTGAAGCCTGCACTTTTGCTGGATTGCCTTCCTCAGGTCACAAATTCTCTACTAGAATCAAGATGATGACATTAACTCTTGACTTGATAAATATTAATTTTCTTAGAGGAAGAAGATAATTTGACCCTAGGCTGTTGCTTTCTGAGGGCAAATAAATTGAACTGCTCGAAAGTTTGATTTTAGTTTTAAAGTTTTTGGGATCCTGATTTATGATTTACTATGGTCAGAAGACATGTTTGTATAAATATTAGCACCCTGACAAAAATGGGATCCTACACATGATCCTGTTTCACATAATTTAGAAATATCAGTTGAAAAGTTATTCTTACTCTATTTCTGGTAGTGCTAGTACACAGGCTTTCATTCATTTACTCAATAAACATTTATTGAGTACCTGCTCACTGTCCTGGGCCCTGGGGACTCAGAAGCAAATGAATTCTTGTGAAGCCATAGTTTATTTAGTAGACAATATAGAAAAGAGTAGAACAAGAAAATTTCATGTAGCAATACTTTGGTGAAAATATAATATGGTGATGTGGGGTGACACGTGGGGGCTTCTTTGATCAACAAAGGTCCCTCCACAGATCAGCAGAGAATTGGATAATGAGAAAGAAGAACCAGCTATGCCAATATCTGAGAAAAAACTGTTCTAAAATCTTTGAGAGTGATCAAATGGGTTATATACAAGGGAACTGGAATTGAAATGGTATTGGACTTCTGATACCAATTCTGGAGACCAGTGGCACGATTCCTTTAGTATTCTGAACAGAAACAACTGTGGAATTGTAAACCAAGGTAAACTACCAATCTAGTGAGAGGGTGTAATGAAGCTAGGATTCTGGAAATATACTTCCAGGAATTAGAAGCCCAACTCCAGTCAGAGAAGATGTGTTCCAGGATGACAGCCATGCACCAGGCTTTGAGATGAGCCATACAAATAGTCCTGACACTAATTTCTTATGGGGACTATTTTCTGGCCATCTGGTTGAAGGTATAGTCTTAAATGAAGATAGACTTAAGTACTGAGTAATGTCTATTATTTTCAATTTTCTTTTTTAAAAATGTTTATTTATTTATTTTGAGAGAGAGAGAGAGAGTGCCAGCATGGGTAGAGGCAGAGAGAGGTGGGGGAGGAGAGAGAGAATCCCAGGCAGACTCTGCACTGACAGCTCAATTCCATGAACCATGAGATCCTGACCTGAGCCGAAATCAAGAGTCAGTCGCTTAACCGCTTGAGCCACCTAGGAGCCCCATTATTTTCAGTTTTCTTTTTATATTGCATTAAAAAAAATCCCGTAGGGGAAAACCAGTAGCAACCTCTTTGACCTCAGCCACAGCACTTTCTTACTAGACATGTCTCCGGAGGAAAGGGAACAAAAGCAAAAATGAGTTATTGGGACTTTATCAAGATTAAAATCTTCTGCACAGGGAAGGAAACAATCAACAAAATTAAAAGGCAACTGACAGAATGGGAGAAGGTATTTGCAAGTGACATGTTGGATAAAGTGTTACTATCCAAAATCTATGGAGAACTTATCAAACTCAACACTCAAAAAACAAATAATCCAGTGAAGAAATGGGCAGAACACATGAACAGACACTTTTCCAAAGAAGTCATAGAGATGGCTAACAGACACATGAAAAGATATTCAGCATCACTCAGCATCAGGGAAATATAAATCAAACCACAATGAGATACCACCTCATACCTGTCAGAATGGCTAAAACTAACAAGTCAGGAAACAACAGATGCTGGCAAAGATGTGGAGAAAGGTCAATACTTTTACATTGTTGGTGGGAATGCAAACTGGTGCAGCCACTCTGGAAAACAGTCTGGAGGTTCCTCAAAAAATTAAAAATAGAACCAGCAATTGCGCTACTAGGTATTTATCCAAAGGATACAAAAATGGTGATTTGAAGGGGCACATGCACTCCAGTCTTTGGCAGCACTATCAACAATAGCCAAATTATAGAAAGACCCTAAATGCCCATCAACTGATGAATGGATAAAGAAGAAGTGTGTGTGTGTGTGTGTGTGTTTGTGTGTGTGTGTGTATGCGTGTATGTAAACGGAATATTACTTGGTGATCAAAAAGAATGCAATCTTGCCATTTGTGACAACATGGATAGAACTAGAGTGTATTATGCTAGTGAAATAGGTCAGTCAGAGAAAGACAAATATCTTATGATTTCATTCATATGTGGAATTTAAGAAACAGAACAGATGAACATAGGGAAAGAGAAGGAAAAATAAGATAAAGACGGAGAAGTAGGTAAATCATAAGAGACTCTTTTACATAGAGAACAAACTGAGGGTTGCTGGAGGGGAGGTGAGTGGGGAGATGGGCTAGATGGGTGATGGGCATTCAGGAGGGCACTTGTGATGACCACTGGGTGCCATATGTAAGTGATGAATCACTAAATTCTGTTCTTGAAACCAATACTACACTATATGTTAAGTAACTTGGATTTAAATAAATAAAAATAAAATAAAATTGCTTTTAAAACACACACACAACAGGTGCCTGGGTGGCTCAGTCGGTTAAGTGTCTGACTTTGACTCAAGTCATGGTCTCGTGGTTCACGAATTCAAGCCCCGCATCGAGCTCTGTGCTGACAGTTCAGAGCCTGGAACCTGCTTTGGAGTCTGTGTCTCTTTCTCTCTCTGCCCCTCCCTGGCTGGTGCTCTCTCTCTCTCTCTCCTTCTAAAATAAATAAAAACATTAAAAAAATAAAATAAATAAAACACACACACACAAAATTGAAAGCAGTAGAATTTTAGAAATACCCAAAGAGCTAAGATATTGCTTTAAGAGATAATAGAGTAATATATATGATAGTGATTTTAATAATAAAATTAAAATATTTTCTAATTTGGGGCACCTGGGTGGCTCAATCAGTTAAGCAGCCGACTTCAGCTCAGGTCACGATGTCACGGTTCATGGGTTTGAGCCCCACGTCAAGCTCTGTGCTGACACCTCAGAGCCTGAAGCCTGCTTTCGATCCTGTGTCTCCCTCTCTCTCTGCCCTTCCCCCACTCACCCTTTGTTTCTGTCTCTCTCTTAAAAATAAACAAACGTTAAAAACATTTTTTTAAACATTTTCTAACTTTTTAAAATGTTTATTTATTTTTGAGAGAGAGGAAGTGGGGAAGGGGCAGAGACGAGAGAGAAAATCCAAGCAGGCTCTCAGCACAGAGCCTGATGCAGGGCTGGATCCTACGATGGTGAGATCAGGACCCGAGCTGATATCAAGAGTTGGATGCTTAACCAACTGAGCCACCCAGGTGCCCCTCTAATTTTTATATGATAAAAAGGATTTAACCTATACGACCCCATTGGAATAACAGGACATGGAAAATTCATGGTTCATTTCTGAGTCCAAGTATTTATTGCCTTAAGAATTTTGTTGATGATTCTTGTTGCTATTGCGTCAATGAAGTTTTTTTTTTTTCCAAATTGAAAATAATAAGAAACTAAGAGTGAGTTAAGAAAGGTAGTCTAATTTGACATTCTATCAATAGAAAGTAAATTATATGAGAATCTAGATAATAGTGTGATTCTAGATTTTGCTAGAATATAGGAAGACAAAAGCATTGTTACAGAATAATTAAAATGCATGTCTTAGAGACGTCTTTATAAATATCCATCCCAACAATTCTGGTCCATCATAGAATACTCAGCTATGCAATTTAGTTGCCTTTGGTATTTTGTCTGTGTTCAGTCATATAAAAACCAGAGCTTTACACATTAAAAAAAAATGTATTGGCATGAAAGTATATTTATTACAGTAAGAGGATACAGTTTATTAGCTTGATTATAACTTTATCTTTAAAATTTTTTAACATTTATTCATTTTTGAGAGGCAGAGAGAGACAGAGTGTGAGTGGGGGAGGGGCAGAGAGAGAGAGGGAGACACAGAATCTGAGGCAGGCTCCAGTCTCTGAGCTGTCAGCACAGAGTCCGACGCGGGGCTCGACCCCAGGAACCGTGAGATCATGACCTGAACTGAAGTTGGACGCTTAACCGACTGAGCCACCCCGGCTCCCCAGTAACTTTTAAATATTTAGACAAATTAGTAAGACTTCCTTAGTACCCTTGCTTCAGATCCTGTAAATGTTAGGCACCATAATCCATGTAATGCACAGGTGTATGTGTGTGTGCCTTATTCAGTTATTGCCACTAGGTGATGTTTCACAGCTCTCCCAGTGACACTTGCTGCTTTCTTCTTTTCTCTTTCTATTATATAACCCTGTGAAATCATGTAAGTATCTGTACAGCCAGATGAGTCTTTTCCCTGGGAATCTATAGCTTTAGAAGGACTGTATTTGTTAGGTGTTGACTTCCTAGAAATGTCAGGTGCTCTGGAGAGTGTTAGCTTTTTCTGGGCCACTAGAGGGACCATGTGACTTATTTCTCCTGTAGTCTGTAATCAGTCTTTTTCCTAAAGGAAACCTTTTGTGCTTTCATTGGGGAATTGATGCCAATAAAGACAAAGGGATGAGTCACCTTTTTTTCCCCTAATAAAAGAACAATTATTATCAGCCATTTTTAGAAGTTAACTATGGTGAATTTTATGTTTAAAATTGAGGTGCAAAAGGGGTACCTGGGTGGCTCAGTCGGTTAAGCATCTGACTCTTGATTTCAGCTCAGGTCATGATTCGTGAGTGTGAGCCCCACATTGGGCTCTGTGCTGGTAGTGCAGAGCCTGCTTGGGATTCTCTCTCCCTCTCTCTGTTCCTCTCCACTTACACTGTCTCTGTCACTCTCTTTCTGTAAATAAATAAATAAATAAATAAATAAATAAATAAATAAATACTTTAAAAAACTGAGGTGCAATGAAGTAGAATTTAGCTGCAAAATGTGGTGATGTTAGAGGCACTTACTTTGTCAATAACTGACATGAAGCGATAATCTCCAAATTGAGAGATTACATTTTTGAGGTGCTTGGGTCTTCCTGTGAGTCCAGTAGATGTTAAATACACTTAATTCATTCATCAAGTATTTACTGAGTGCCTAATATGTGCTTGGCACTATTCTAAGTACTGAGTATACATCAATAGGATAGAATAAACTTTCTGCCCTTTCATAACCTAACTGAAATATACCAGAATGTGGAAAGCATTCTTCTTTTTAAAAGTAAACTCCAGGGGCGCCTGGGTGGCTCAGTCGGTTGAGCGTCCGACTTCAGCTCAGGTCACGATCTCACGGTTCGTGAGTTCGAGCCCCGCGTCAGGCTCTGGGCTGACAGCTGAGAGCCTGGAGCCTGCTTCTGATTCTGTGTCTCCCTCTCTCTCTGCCCCTCCCCCATTCATGCTCTGTCTCTCTGTGTCTCAAAAATAAATAAAGATTAAAAAAAAAAGTAAACTCCACACTGTACGTGGGGCTCGAACTCACAACCCCAAGATCAAGAGTTGTGTGCTCTACTGACTGAGCCAGCCAGCACCCCTACATTCTTTTTTTTAAAGTATGAGATAGAAAAAAAAAAAAAACTGATGAGAAGCCCTGTGTATATGTGTGGGGCTTATATAGGTCTTTTCTCTTGGGTGCTTGGTTTTTCCCCATTCCTGCCCAGAGGTGGGAAGGCAGGTGTGCATTCCTGGCTGTCCATGTTGGGAGTCGTGTGGGAACTGAAGGGGACTGGGCACAGGGCCTGACTTCATACCCCTGTCTTCAGCACCACACTTCATTTCAGCTTTCAGTTTTCTTTGGGTCCTTAAAGGAAAGGTCTCTCTGCTTCAATTTTCTCAAAGTCTGAGTCTCTAGTCATCATTTGGGGTGGTTGCCTTGATGCATGGTCTTGGGAGCAAAGATCTGGGGTTCTGATTGCTCCCTTAATAAACTTACAGTGAATTCTCTTCTTTTCCCTTTTAATGTTTATTTATTTGAGAGACAGAAAGAGAGAGAGAGTATCCCAAGCAGGTTCTATGCTGTCAGCACAGAGCCTGGCTCAGGGCTCTATCCCATGAACCGTGAGATCATGACCTGAGCTGAAATTCAGAGCTGGGCGCTTAACCAACTTAACCACCCAGGTGCCCCTGAATTCTCTTATTTTTAGTTCCACTCTTCTTCCATCACCTTGAGAAGTACTTGGTGCCTCCATTCCCTAAAGTTCTCTGAGATTCTTGGCCCCACATCACCTTGTTTTTTGTTGACTCTTTTCTTGTATGAAGTCAGTTAGAATGATCCTCCACTTTTCATCTTCCAAAAGAAATATCTCAATGTTGTCATATCATCTGCCATGCTTTCTGTCCTGTGACATTATGACCCTTTTGTTTCTTTATTTTAAGGAGTCTCAGGAGGGACTACAGATAAATATATATATATCCATTCTGCTATATTTCACTCAAAGCCTACTGATTGTTTAAAATCACAATATTTGAAGTCATACAGAGAAATATAGGTACCATATGTTTTCACTCTTATGTGGATCCTCAGAAACTTAACAGAAGACCATGGGGGACGGGAAGGAATTAAAAAAAAAGTTAGAGAGAGAGGGAGCCAAACCATAAGAGACTCTTAAAAACTGAGAACAAACTGAGGGCTGATGGGGGGTGGGAGGGAGGGGAAAGTGGGTGATGGGCATTGAGGAGGGCACCTGTTGGGATGAGCACTGGGTGTTGTATGGAAATCAATTTGACAATAAATTTCATATTAAAAATATAAAATCACAATATTTGGAAAACAGAAAACGGTTTCTTTCCTATATGTGGTTATATCAGGCACTAGCTAAAACTGAAAACTGTGTAAGTAATAAGATTATGTAAGAAGTTATTTTCATATTTCTTGATTGACTGGTATTTATGGAAAAGCAGATGATGTCCCTGGACAGTAGTGAAGAGGAGTTCTGGGTAGGGATCCAACATCAGGAAAATTTGCTCTCACTGGATCTCAACACTTCCTTGCCCTGCAGGCCATTTTATCGGGCTCTAGTCTTTGGGCTAGAAAGTCACAAAACTTGATACCTGATTCCTCTCTGAATTTAGCCCACTTCTCTAATACTAACTACATTTTTATTCATTTCTAGTGAACCTTTTCAAATTTTTAAGAATATCTGTTCTAAAATCTTCTCATTACTCTGCAAAATACCCACTCCTACCTTTGCTTCTTTAGTGAGATGGAGATCGTTATTTGGAATCTGTGAACTTGGCTGTCTCATGTCATCTCTTATGTCCTGAAAACTGCTCTGTCTCCTTATCTGCTCTCCACCTTCATATTTGTGTCAGGACTTGTATCCTTTCTCTGTCTTTTTTTTTTTTTTCTTTAAGTTTTTTTTTTTTTAAGTTTATTTTGAGAGAGAGAGGGAGGGAGAGAGAGAATTCCAAGCAGGCTCTGGGCTGTCAGCACAGAGCCTGACATGGGGCTCAGTCTCACGAACCATGAGATCATGACCTGAGCCGAAATCAAGAGTCAGATGTGGACGCTTAACCGACCAGGCCACCCACCCAGACATCCCTCCTTTCTCTTTTTTAAAGCAAGTTCCTCCAAATGTGATCATCTTTCCCATGGCTTTTTCCTGTTTCCATTTATCTTTCCTGAATCTCTACTTCTCCCCATGTCTACAAACATGGGTTCAGGTCTTTTTACCTTATTCTTTCTTCCTGACTCTGCTACTCCCCAAGTTTTCAACCCTCCCTCTTCCTACACTGTCCAGCCTCTTGAAAAACTAATACTGAAGACTCTGTGTCAGATACTTTCTTAAGTACTTTACGTATATTAATTCATTTATTCCTTATAGAAACAACCCTATGAGGTCCGTACAATTATTATCTCCATGTTAACAATGTGGGAACTGATGTACAGAGACGTTAAGTAACTTAACCTAAGTCACACAGGTATTAGGTTAGGATTAAACCCAGACACCCTGATCATAGGCCCATCTGTTAACCCTTACCCTGTGCTACTCTGCCCATTATTTTCACTTGCTAACTAGTCTTTATGTGTGCCTTCCTCTTTTTAATCATTTCCTCAAATATTTAATCATGTCTGATTTAAAAAAAATTACTACCTGTTCTCTGAAATTTCTTATTGGGTGATACAAGTGATTTCTCTAAGTGGCACACTATATTCTTTTTTTTATAAATGTTTATTTTTAGGGAGAGAGAGAGAGAGCGAGAGCAGGGGTGGTGCAGAGAGAGGGAGAGAGAGAGAGAATTCCAAGCAGGCTCCTCTCTGTCAGCGCAGAGCTTGATGCGGGGCTCGAACTCATGAACTGTGAGATCATGACCTGAGCCGAAATCCAGAGTTAAACGCTTGACCGACTAAGCCACTCGGGGGACCCCACACGCCATATTCTTAACATGTATTCTCATTCTTTTTGAGACATACCTGTAGTTTAGCACATACTTGAGTACTTCTTGTTGGCTGGATGCTAGGAATATAAAGGCAGGTTCTTCACCGAAAGCCGTTCCTTCCCTCTTGGAATTGCTTCTTAGGTGGCTTCTGTGATGCTGTAATAACCTTCACCTGTCACGTTAGCTACTACTTCCCTGGTGTTGTCTCTGAATCTCCTTTCCCTTGCAGGGCAACTGGATGTGGAGGAGGAAGCAAGGGTTGTGGCGTTACACAGGGCCTATGTTCACGTCTCAGCAGTAAAATGTTAGTTGTATGATTTGGGGAAAATCAATTAATGTCTCAGAGCCTTTGTTTGCTCTTCTGTTAAATGATGAGCAAAAATCCTTAAGCTAATGATTTTTTTTTTTTTTTTTTTTGCAAAATTAAATAATTTGTTGCGGGTTACTTATGTAATGGTGTGTCTGATACATTGTATGCATATGATAAATACATATTTCTCTTCTTCCATTTGCCAGTTTTTATCTTTCTTTAGTTTTTAATCATAGCGATCTCATCAAATCCTATCAACTGAATCTTCATTCCTCCGGGAATAACTTCTAAATCTATATGCTTAATTATTTACACAACATCCTTTACAAGAGGGCTTTTTGTACTAAGCCACAAAGGCTTTTGAATCTCTTTGTATTTTTCCACTGGGAAATGCAGTAAAACAGAGAGTAACACATTGAGAGGATAAAATACAAAATTTCACGGTTTCTTATCTCCTTTATTTACCTTTTCTACAATTTGAGTACTTTTCCTAAAAACTAAAGTTTGATTTTTAAAACTTGAAGGCCATCTGGTAATAAAGACAACCTTCCGAATGTAAATGCTTGCGAGTCTGACATTGACTTTCTGTTAAATAGACTAAAAGAATTTGAAACATTTACTCTGACTTAATGAAACAAAACTTTAAAGTCTAATTTAATTTTCCATTTGAATGATATTATCAGTTTTTGTGCCCCAGATTCTCTATCAGAGTTGTTCAGCTATGCATTTCTAAGTGCATTTCTGTCACACTCTGACACATTCAGTTCAGTTGAAAGGACATTCCTAAAGATGTTCCTAAGGGAAATCCTTAAGGAGGGACTTAGGGTTATCTGCTATGACTCCTTAAATTAACCAATCATTTGGGCAACTAGGACGTCCCTGACTTCATGCAGGGAGGCTGGCGTTACCACTGACGCATTATATCTTAACGAAAGAACTTTGGTACTACCAACTACTAGACAGCTGGGAGAATCCAATAGTTAATGTATATGAAAGTGCTTTTCAAGGTAGTCAAATCTGTACTACTCTGTCTATTTGCTTAAGGACAGACAGTTGCTTAAGGCTTTCAGTCAGGGACTGCTACGATATCCAAATGAAAAGGGAAGATATTAGCTAATCTCCTGATAAACATTATATGGTTACTATTTTTGTGGCGTTTAAAATTTTAATCAATTGATATATACTATCAGGTCCATGCAAACACAATTAAAGTTTTATGAAATTTGACTCTTGTGTATAACTTGTAGACTTTTAGGGCATTCTTTCCCCTCTGTATATATGTACATACACATCCTATTTAATTTCTGTTGAACGAATAAATATCTGAGAGTAAAAAAGAAAAGAGAAAAGATATTCAAAGACAAGACTTACCATGAAAAATCTTTTCAGTCTCCCTAGAAATTGACATAGATATGTTGACTAATTCCTATCCTATTATTCCTATCCAAAGAATCTTTTAAAATATCCTCAAAGGATCCTACTCAGAGTAGACAGAAGCTTTTTATGAGTTATCAGGATAAGATGCCAAAAATGTTTTGGTTTTGAACTTGATTTATAAAACGCAGAGTAAGATAAAAAACAATTCTGGGGGCGCCTGGGTGGCGCAGTCGGTTAAGCGTCCGACTTCAGCCAGGTCACGATCTCGCGGTCCGGGAGTTCGAGCCCCGCGTCAGGCTCTGGGCTGATGGCTCAGAGCCTGGAGCCTGTTTCCGATTCTGTGTCTCCCTCTCTCTCTGCCCCTACCCCGTTCATGCTCTGTCTCTCTCTGTCCCAAAAATAAATAAACATTGAAAAAAAAAACAAAACAAAACAAAAAAAAACCAATTCTGTTTGATGTTGGTGGGGAAGAGGGAAAGACAAATATGATAAAAGTTCCAGTAGTATTGGTCAGTCTTGGCAAGAATTGGGTTTTCTAGGCTTGAAAGACCAAAAATGAGCATATGAGCCATCTGAAGGAAACTGCCCCTATGAGCTCTAATGTCATGTAGGAGTTTTTCATAGAGTATGTAATCTTTTGTATCTGGCTTCTTTTGCTCAATAGCATTTTTGTGAAGTTCATTTATATTGTTGCTTGAATAGTGGTTCATTCGTTTTCACTGCTTTATAGTATTCTATCATATGCATACATGAATTGTATCAGTATCATCATGAATTTAACCTTACCATATCTATTCATGCTCTTATATTTTTATTATGTATCTATATATCCACAAGTAATGTATTTCTCATTTTTAAAACTGAGAAAAATAGTATTTTGGACATTTCATTGTGCAACTTCCTTTTTTTTGCCCAGATTTTAGTACTTCTATTTCTACTTCATTCATTTTAACTGCGTGATGTTACCTCTCCTTGTTGATCCATTTCCTCTAACGTTGCCTTTTTCTCTTTTAGCTTTTTGCTATAACAACAATGCTGCAATGTACATTCTTATCCATGTCTCATTGTGCCTGGGTGTAGAGTTTGTCTAGGGCTGAGGTGCATGCTAGTGGCATTTTGTGTAGAACAATTCTTTGTGTTAAAGCACCCTGTGCATTGAAGGATATTAAACATTTAAGGCTTTCGGGGTGCTATTTGTCAGACATAGCACTCTAGTCCTTAATGACAACAGAAAAATAGTCCCCATTACCTTCACACTTCTAAATGCCCTTGGATGACATTCTGATTCAGAGTCATTGACCAGGAGCTTTCTTCAACTGCAACTTTGTGAGACAAGAAAATGATTTAAAAATGACTATTTTCTCTCATCTTTTGAGGATGGTACAGAGTATCATTCTACATACACAGAAGAGAAAATAATTTATTAGGCATGATGGATACCTTAAGGCATTAAGACTTGATTGTTTTGCAGAACCTCTGTGAGAAAGATTGGGGTATATAGCTAAACTCAGAAGAAATGGGTCATAGGGTATGCTCACAGATAATTTTACTGAATAGCAATAAATTGCTCGCCAAACTATTATGCTTTTTACATTCTTGTCAACAGCAGAAGAGAGTTCACATTTTCTTTAGCAATACTTAAAAAAATTTATTGCTGGAGCACCTGGGTGGCTCAGTAGGTTGAGCATCTGACTCTTGATTTCAGCTCAGGTCATGATCCCAGGGTCGTGGGATTGAGCCCCACAATGGGCTCTGTGCTGATTGTGGAGCCTGTTTGAGATTTTCCCTTTCTACCTCTCTCTTTGTCTCACTCTGCTCTTCTTCCCTACTCATGCAGCCTCCCTCTAAAAATTAACTAAGTAAAAAAATTTATTGCCAATTTTAATGAGTTTAAAACGATGTCTTTTTGTGATTTTGTGATTTGCCTTTGTATATTTCTGATTACTGGTGAAGTCGAGTGTCTCTTTATCTGTTTATTGATCATAAGCTTACTTTTGTGTTTCCTGTTCATCTATTTCCCATACTTTTAGTTGAGTTTTTTTTATTGATTTATATTAAAGAAAAAATTATTCTGATGCTTGTTAAAATGGTGAAGAGAACTTTAGTCTAGACTAGGGTCGACTCTGCAGAGGACAGGGATTGGACTCAACCTGGAATACAGCAAAGGCAGCTGAGGATTTGTAACCAACAAGCAGAGTGAAAGGGTCAGTGGATAGGAAATTGTTAAGAAGAGACATCACGGGTAGGGGAGTCCTTATAAAACTGACTTAACAGGATTCCTGCTACAACTGGACCCTGCAAGAACACACACAAAAGCCTAAGATTGAGGCCTCGTTGAGAAGAGGGCTCAGAGGAGCCTGACCAAAGCTTGATCAGAGAGTCTTTGTCATTTGTAGGAGTTTTACATATATTCCAGATCCTAATCTTCTTTGAGTAAATGGGCTACAAATATATTCTTGAAGTCTGTGATTTCTTTTTTCACTTAGTTTATAT
Source organism: Leopardus geoffroyi (assembly GCF_018350155.1). Classification (NCBI taxonomy): domain Eukaryota; kingdom Metazoa; phylum Chordata; class Mammalia; order Carnivora; family Felidae; genus Leopardus; species Leopardus geoffroyi. The sequence goes on from NC_059327.1 coordinate 119,867,581, forward strand.
TTTGTTTTTAGAAAGTTTTAATTTTAATGCCAATATATTAATACTTTCTTCAGGCTTTCTACACTGAGTTTTGTTTGAGAAACTTTCCCTTTGTCAAAGTAAAGAAGATATGTTTCCATACTTTAAAAAAAGTTTATTTATTTATTTTGAGAGAGAGACTGTGAGAGAGCATGCAAGGGAGAGTCAGAGGGAGAAAGAGAGAGAGAGAGAGAGAGAGAATCCTAAATAAGATCCATGCTGTTTGCACAGAATTTGACATGGGGCTGGATCTCAGGAACTGTGAGATCATGATCTGAACAGAAATCCAGAGATAGATGCTTAACCAACTGAGCCACCCAGGTGTCCCTTCCCATACTATTTACTAAAAGTTTTAAGTTTAATTTGTCATGTGGAATTTATTTTTGTATATAAGAAAAAAATTTACTTTTTTTTCTGTATAGATAGGCATTTATCTTAGCTTCTTTTATTGAATAGATCATTTTTATCTCTGCTATATATGATGTTTCTATTTATCAACATGTCTGTATGCGGGTTTTCTATTCTTTTTTGTTTATCTGTATATTGAAAAAGTTCCTGGCCTAATACCACATTACCTTAATTGTTATAGTTTTTAGTAAGCGTTGAATTTTCTAAAATAAGACTCTGCACCCAATTTTTTTTCATTGAAAATTATCTTTGTTCTTCCATATCAATATGGTTTTTTTGGATTTTTATTGACATTGCATTGAACTGAGAGATCAATTGAGGGACACCTGACATCTTTATAATATTTCAGATTTTTCTTATTTTGTGATTTTCAGATATATTTATTCCTAATTATTTCGTAGCTTTGCAGGTATTCTAAGTGGTATCTTTTTCCTACTATATTTTCTTTTTATTTTTTAAAGATTTTTATTTTATTGTTATTTTTTAATGTTTATTTATTTTGAGAGAGCGAGACAGACAGCGCAAGTGGGGGAGGGTCAGAAAGAGAAGGAGAGAGAGAATCCCAAGCAGGCTCTGTGCTGCCCGTGCAGAGCCTGAAGTGGGGCTCAATTCCATGAACCATGAGATCATGACCTGAGCTGAAATCAGGAGTTGGACAATTAACTGACTGAGCCACCCAGCAGCCCCTAGATATTTTTATTTTTAAGTAATCTCCACACCCAACGTGGGGCTCAAACTTAACAACTCCAAAATCAAAAGTCTCATGTTCTACCAACTGATCCAGCCAGGTGTTCCTCTACTATGCTTTCTAATTGGCTATTGCTTGTATGCAGAAGTGACAGATTTTGAAAAGTAACTGTATCCTGTAGCATTGCTGAATTCTCTTACTATTTTTTGAGTTTTATTTGCTTACTTTTTTTGATTTTGTATGTAAACATTGAAGAGCAAATAAGCACAATTTTTTCCTTCTTTTCTAATTGTCCAAAAAACTCTTATTTTTCTTGCCTCATTACATTGGTAAGGATTCATGAGATAATGCTGAGTAGAAATTGTGATGGTTAGTATTATGTCTTTTTTCTTTTTAATTTTTTGACAATGGTGTCTTTTTTTTAATAATTTTTTTTTCTTTTTAACGTTTATTTATTTTTGAGACAGAGAGAGACAGAGCATGAACGGGGGAGGGTCAGAGAGAGAGGGAGACACAGAATCGGAAACAGGCTCCAGGCTCTGAGCCATCAGCCCAGAGCCTGACGCGGGGCTCGAACTCACGGACCGCGAGATCGTGACCTGGCTGAAGTCGGACGCTTAACCGACTGCGCCACCCAGGCGCCCCTTATGTCTTGTTTTTGAGTTTGATGGGAATGTTTTTAAATTCAGTAGGTTGCTTGCTTTAGTTTATTTTTTTAATAGATATTTTCAATTAGATTAAGAAAGTTCCTTCATATTCATAATTTACTAAATGTTGTTCTCAGCGTTAGATTTTATGGGATTTTTTTTCTTTTTCTATACTATAACCAAATATGGATTATCTATAATAGTGAATTTTTTTTTTTTTTTTTTTTTTTTTTTTGCTTTTAGAATTGCGGACTGTTCAATCAGGGTGAAAGACTAAATGAATAAATAAGTTATTTTTTCTCACAAAGATTGTGTCATTTCTAGACTACAGTGTTGTTCATTAGAGGTAATTGGTTAGTAACTTTAAAAACTGCTTCATCAAAGAACTTGAGTCAGATGGATTTGAGTTTAAATTTGGATTCTGACAACTAATCAGGTTCCTTTACTTTTCTAAAACTTACTTCCTCTGTAGATTGAAAAAATGTCTACCAGTCATGATTATTACTAGGATTAAATGAAATATTTTAGAAGTAATAAATAAGCCTAGGTATGCAGTAAATATTAAATCGTATTACTACTACTACCATGCTATCAAACATCACCATATTCCTGAGAAGCAATGGCGGGTTAAGTGAGGATAACAGTGGACAGGATTGTGTATGGACTCAAAGCCACAAAGTCCACTCTTTCAATGGCAGAATCGAGCCGCTCTTGACAGGGGATTTGGTAGACAGTTGTGGCATCACATGTCAGGTTTATAAGCACATGTCAACTGAAAAGAGGAGAGCATTTTATGCATATTATCTCTTGTGAAGGTATGGTGGAAAACATTTTAAAGGTTTAAAAATGGATGACGTATTTCAATGCGGGGACCAATTTATAGCTAAGAGTTGTATTAATGAAGGTTTCTAGAATAATGGAGGAGAACAGAGCTTTCATGGCAGTTTGCAGAGAACAAAACCACATAGCAAGTTTGAATAAAGGATCTGATGGCAGTTGAATTGAATTGTAATGTTGATTTGCTTACTTTTCAAAAAAAATATCCTAATGTCAAAGTTCATTAGGTGGACCACTTTGGTGGTCTGTTAGGTGCACTTTGGTGGACAGAGTCCTGTACACGAGGCAATGCTATCTACAGGAACATTAAAGAGAAAAAGTGGAAGAAAATGGCCAGGGTCTGGGGGTGGGGGGGCGGATGGGGTGGTGCTATGTTTCCAACTGTGAATAGAGGAAACCCTGTGGGTCCCCGGTATATAGTAGATTCTACTTGATATGATGTGTCTTTGTTTACATTGCCCAAGCACAGGGTAATGAATGAAAATAATAGATCAGCTTACACAATAATGAGTTTATTTGAAGATGGAAAACTGGTGTGGGGTGGGAGAGAAAATTTTGGAAGAGTTTTTAAGAAAGAGGAGATTGGGTAGATCTGGCCTGATGGCTGAAACTGTGAGGAGAAAAGACAGAGGAATATTAAAAGTGTGTGCTAGATAACTCTTTCCTCAGTGTTTCGGAAAAGGCTTTGGTATGTATTTGGTAATACATACATTTTCAATGCTTCTGAAGCCAGATATAGCTACTCTTGGAGGTATTATCCTGCAATGGGCTGTAAGGAGAGGAAAAGCTAGACTTGATAAGTAGAGAAAAAGACTAGGAGAATGAGCTATTTCAATGAAGGGAAAAACAAGATTTGGGAAATCCAAGGGAGATTTCATACAAGGAGGAAATTAGAATGGACAGGTAAAGCTTGAAGATGCAGAATAGAATGGAAGTCACGGTAAGAATGTCTGTTGGAGCAAATTCCTAGAAAAGAAACAAAGAGGGACTTCGTAAACAGATGGAGCTGTTAATCATGAAAAGGAGAGTTCTAAGATGGAATTCAATGTTGGAGCGATTTATATTCTGTTAGAATTCTATTCCAAGATGGAGTGGAAGGTGGAGAACGTGTCTGTGGTTAGAGGAGAAGGAGTATGTGTCAGATGGCTTCCATCTCAGGCAAAGGGGAAGTAGCAGTGAACGAGCGTGGGGTTGGGGAACAATGGAAAGGGTTTGGATTGGACTCTGTTGATATGGGGGAGGTGACTAGAGATCATAACAGATTGCTGGGCAGAAAGGCAGAATTCTCAGCCCTGAGCTTGTGTCTTTACTTTCAGGGTTGAACATATTGAACTTTATAGCCCAGGGCCCACAGATGTAGGCACCACTCTGCACAGATGTGAGACAGAGAGAGTAATAGTCCATCTGGGTAGAGTTCCAGACTGTTGCAGACAGAGAGAATGGCATGCCTGCTACCTTTAGAGGATGGAAAGTGCAAGGAACCAGGCCGTCACATATGGAAGTAGCTTGCTCCTATGCTGAAGTTCCAGAAACATGATTTTGCATTCTCTTTCCTGGAAAGCTGTTTCTGCACAGTTTCTTTTCTCTAGTCTCTAAAACATAGTCAGTGTCAAGTACATGTCAGATTTCTATTACTTGTCACTCCTGAAAAATTGACAGCAGTGATGGTGATGGTGGTAGTTGGTGTGTGACAACGGTGGTACGTGCAGGGAATATACTCAGTACTTAACAAACAGTATTCATGCACAACCTTGATTGGTAGGCGGGATTATGTCCATTTCACAGATGAGGAAACTGAGTTTCAGAGAGGTCAGGATTAATTTGAACTTAGAGCAGTCATATGCAGAGTCCTTTTAACACAGCTAAGTTACTTCCCGATTTGCATGCTTCTCATCAGCTAAAATGAATACTTTCTTTTTTCAATATATGAAACTTATTGTCAAATTGGTTTCCATACAACACCCAGTGCTCAACCCAAAAGGTGCCCTCCTCAATACCCATCACCCACCCTCCCTTCCCTCCCACGCCCCATCAACCCTCAGTTTGTTCTCAGTTTTTAAGAGTCTCTTATGCTTTGGCTCTCTCCCACTCTAACCTCCTTTTTTTTTTTTTTTCCTTTCCCTCCCCCATGGGTTTCTGTTAAGTTTCTCAGGATCCACATAAGAGTGAAAACATATGGTATCTGTCTTTCTCTGTATAGCTTATTTCATTTAGCATCACACTGTCCAGTTCCATCCACGTTGTTACCAAGGGCCATATTTCGTTCTTTCTCATTGCCCTGTAGTACTCCATTGTGTATATAAACCACAATTTCTTTATCCATTCATCAGTTGATGGACATTTAGGCTCTTTCCATAATTTGGCTATTGTTGAGAGTGCTGCTATAAACATTGGGGTACAAGTGCCCCTATGCATCAGTACTCCTGTATCCCTTGGGTAAATTCCTAGCAGTGCTATTGCTGGGTCATAGGATAGGTTTATTTTTAATTTTCTGAGGAACCTCCACACTGCTTTCCAGAGTGGCTGCACCAATTTGCATTCCCACCAACAGTGCAAGAGGGTTCCGTTTCTCCACATCCTCTCCAGCATCTATAGTCTCCTGATTTGTTCCTTTTGGCCACTCTGACTGGTGTGAAGTGATATCTGAGTGTCGTTTTGATTTGTATTTCCCTGATGAGGAGCGACGTTGAGCATCTTTTCATGTGCCTGTTGGCCATCCGGATGTCTTCTTTAGAGAAGTGTCTATTCATGTTTTCTGCCCATAAAATGAATACTTTTAATGAAATCCAAACATCACAAAAATGTGAGAAATCGAAATCACAAAAATGTGAGAAAAAAATTCTTGCCTACTTGACAAGCAAGCATCTATCATGTACTGGGTACTCCTTAAAGGTACTTATAGACATGTGAAAAAAAATTGTAGGGGCGCCTGGGTGGCTCAGTTGGTTAAGCGGCTCAGGTCATGATCTCACGGCTCATGAGTTCAAGCCCTGCGTCGGGCTATGTGCTGACAGCTCAGAGCCTGGAGCCTGCTTCATGTTCTATGTCTCCCTCGCTCTCTGTTCCTCCCCAGCTCATGCTGTCTCTGAAAAATAAATAGACATTAAAAAAAATTGTACTGTAGTGTGATGAGTACTGTAGTAGAGGTACGCACAGTTGCCAAGAAAGATGTGGCACACATTAAGGTGGGTGGCAATCCAAGTGAAGTCGGCATGGGTACTCTCCTGAGAAGGTGATGCTTGTACCCATCTTTTTTTTTAGAGTTTATTTTATTTTGAGAGACAAAATGAGAGAGAGAGCATGCACGAGGGAGGGGCAGAGAGAGAGAGGGAGAGAGAATCACAAGCAGGCTCTGTGCTGGTCAGTGTAGAGCCTGACTCAGGGTTCAATCTCATGAACCATGGGATCATGACCTGAGCTGAAATCAAGGGTCAGATGCTTAATTGACTGAGCCACCCAGGCGCCCCGATGCTTGTACCCAACTCAAAGGGTGGGTGGGAGGCTGCTAGGTAAATAAGATTTGGTGAAATGGTAACCGAGATGCAGAGGATACTTCCAATTATTATTTTTAAACATTTGGCCATTTAAAATTTTGAAAAATTTAGGGAAATGTGCCTATAGAGTATTCTTAATCCTTCCCCTCAGGAAGCTTTTTGATGAAGCACATTAACTTTTGCAACAGAAGAATATACATGCCCACCAATTATTATGTACAATATAAAGGGGTTCGTGAACCCATTGAAGTGCTTCTAGAACCTCCTAGATAATCCCTCTGATGTAGAGGGATACTTGAAAGAAGAAAAGAAATGCCTAGGGGTAAAAGTAGGTAGCACTGAATAGTGGGTACTTTACAGCTCTTATTATGTTGGATTCTTACAACAGGCCTGTGAAATGGGTATTAAGTTAATTTACAGATGAGTAACTTAAGACTCTTAAGTCACTCACTCAAGTTCACCCAGATGATAAATGGCGAAGCTATGATGAAATCCCCTTCTGGGGTCCTGATTCCCAATTCCATATTCCTTTCGGTACACATGACACTAACTTCCTAAGGGCTCGGGGAACATTGCTATAATCAGTTCCAATTTCTAACAATGAATTTACAAGTGAATTTCTGAAATACAACTTGTAGTGAGTTGAGGATTGCCTGCACAGTGAAACCTCCTTAATTTTGACTCTACCAATCTGTCGTAGCTGATGAATTAATGACTTGTTATATTTTGTTTATACGCTGGGCTACATGCTGGGCTGTAGAGTATCTTGGTAGTGTCTGTAAGAATTGTTTTGAATAATTCTTATAAGGCAAGGTGCTCCTAAGGTTTTTAAGTGACCTAAAGAAATAATAACTGAGTTGTGATTAGGTAATTAATACGCTACATTAATTTTATCCCTACAATGTGGCAGGTTTTCTTCAGGACCTCTACCCACCCCCCACCACGCTTGCTGTGGGAGCCATTTGCTGGTGTGAGTTGTAGAAAGCAATAAAAGTGTATTTATCTAAACATGTTCTGTACTAAATTGCTTTCACTAATCAAGCAGGACTTATCCCTATTTAGAAGAATTAGTGAGGTTTTACTCAATTAAGCTTGATGTCAAGTTAATTTTCCCCCTATTAGTATAATGAAAAATTTCTGTGTTGCTCTGTCATGCATGCTGATTGGTAAAAAAAAAAAAAAAAAAAAAAAAAAAAGGAGAATGGATGTCAACACATTTTTCTTTTGATGAAGGAGGAAGAAATTTAAGAGGTTCAAGTAAATTATTCTGGACATCAGAAAGTTGCTTAATTCTATTGTAAAGAAAGCCCAGTTGCAAACCAGCATAAGCAATGGAAGAATTTAAATACACGTTCTATTCCTGGTGTGTCTTTAACATCAGTTTTTTCCAAAATTTTTAAAGATTGCATTATAAAGGATGTTCAATGTCATAAATACCGGACTTGCCAAAATAGGCCTCTGTCTTTTCTTTGACTTCTGCTATCATTTGAAAGTACTTATAAAGTGCTGTATTCTTTACATGCTCCATCTTGCAGTTTGGGAATAATGGATCAAGACCTGGTAAGTAATTTTTACTCAGTAGATTGCATGATGGAAAATATGTCAAAGCTTGAGTTGTTTTATTGTAATAAATGGAATTTATGTCCCAGGGAGAAGTGCTTGGGGAGATAGAATTTATTCTATATTCGGTTATTCCGGGTTATATTTACTCCATATATTTTAAAATAAAGATCCTAAATTAGAAAGATCACAAAGTGAAAGCATCTTGCAAATGACGTGTGGACTTGCCAAGATGTTTTTTTTTTTTTTAATTTTTTTTTAACGTTTATTTATTTTTGAGACAGAGAGAGACAGAGCATGAACGGGGGAGGGTCAGAGAGAGGGAGACACAGAATCTGAAACAGGCTCCAGGCTCTGAGCCATCAGCACAGAGCCCGATGCGGGGCTCGAACTCACGGACTGCGAGATCATGACCTGAGCTGAAGTCGGCCGCCTAACCGACTGAGCCACCCAGGCGCCCCGCCAAGATGTTTTTTGAGTTTGATAGTACTATACTATATAGTAGAGTATTAGCAGATTGTCATACACACACACACACACACACACACACACACACACACACACACACTCATCTGTAGATATTTATCTGTCTCTCTATTCATATATATTCATTTTTATGTCTCAGGCACGTGTCCAGATCAAGAATACCACTTTTAAAACTATTAATACTTCACTGATAATATTAGTCAATAAAAAAAATAATTGAGGGTGTCTGAAGACCAAATTAGATGCTCACTTTTAAAAAAAATTTTTTTTAAGTTTATTTATTTTGAGAGAGACAGAGACAGCATGAGTGGGGGAAGGGCAGCTAGAGAGGGAGAGAGAGGATCCCAAGCAGCCTCCATGCTGGAGCCTTATGTGCTGGCCCACAAAAGCCGTGAGATCATGACCTGAGCCAAAACTGAGTCGGATGCTTAACCGACTGAGCCACCCAGGCCCTCTGTAAGAAATGTACCAACAAATTAGAGTCAGAGCATTGATTGGGTGGTGAAATTTGATTTTACAAGATGCCTGCTTTTTAGGTAGGGAATTTCAGACCTTTTCTGAGGCTCTCATTCCAATTAAGTTAATAACTCATTTATTTTCGTAAAGTAGTGACTTTCTCCTGTTTTGACCTTTGCTTGCCATATTAGTCAGTGGACCAATCTATTCAGATGTATTATAAATTTTGAGTTCTTATAAGTAGAAAAGAGAGAGCCCAATGTGTGAGCCCAGTTATTTTTTAAATGGTTGGGAAATTATTGCTTTTTATTTTTGTTATCAGGCATCAGAGTATTAACAGTAAAAAAGAACAAACTATTTCATTGAATCTTCTACTTAGGAATATTGAATTGCTTAATGAAAAAAACCTTATTGGGAAGGGGACAAAACATAAGAGTCTCTTAAATATGGAGAACAAACAGAGGGTTGCTGGAGGGGTTGTGGGAGGGAAGATGGGCTAAATGGGTAAGGGGCATTAACGAATCTACCCCTGAAATCATTGTTACACTGTATGCTAACCAACTTGGATGTCAATTAAAATATAAATAAATTATAAAAAAAAGAAAATGACTTTTTTTTAACCTTTAGAGCAACTTAGTGAAAGTAGATTATAGTCAAAAAAAGTTGAGTAGCTGAGAAAGCACCAATAAAGATTATCTTTGCAGGTTCAGTAAACCTTGCAGGTCTCTGGTCTGATACTTTCTAGTTCATCTGCTTTACTTAGTAGGTAATAAGGTACCTATCAGAAAAACTGAAGTGAGTTTTCACTAATAGTTTTCTAGGCTGCAAGACAAACACCTAAATCTAGAGATTGTTTTACCTTTTTTTTTTCTTTAAAAATGTTTATTTATTTATTTTGAGAGAGAGAGAGAGAGAGAGAGAGAGAGAGAGTCCCCAGCAGGCTCCATGTTGTCCATATGGAGCCTAATGCCAGGCTCAATCTCCTGAGCCATGAGGTCATGACCTGAGCCAGAACCAAGAGTCAGATGCTTAACCAACTGAGCCACTCAGGTGCCCCAGAGACCCAGGGATTGTTTTACTTTTGGGAAGTAAAATGGCAAAAATCCATTACTGGGAGGAAACAGTCCACATCTTCTCTGGATTCTTTGTAGTTTTGGTGACTTTGATAAAAATTTCAGAGTCATGTAACTTGTATATTAAAACAATAATGGCAATCTTAAATTGGGACTTCTTTTGTGATAACATTTCATGTTCTGATTGACGTTCTAGTCTATAAGTCAAATCAGTGAAGCTACATTAAAAGGCAAGAGGCTGACATTCATTTATTCATTCTGTCATTCACTCACTTGTCATGTATCCTGTGATCACCTGCCCAGTGCCAGGCTCTGTTCTATGTTTTTGGAAATACGTTGTGGCAAATTAGAATATGTTCCTGCTTTCTGGCACTCTTTTTGTTCCAATGGGACTCACAGCTCAGTGTCCTAGGGTTGCATATGATATTGAGGAAATTAAAAGTTGGTGATGTGATGATGTCTGAGTGGCTACTTTAGTTTGTGTGGTGAGGGACATATTTAAGCTAAAATTTGAATGATAAGAAGCAACTATCCATGCAAAGATGAGGGAGAAGAAGGTCATGGCTGAGGAAACCACCAGTCCTAGGTCTGCAGGGTGGGAAAGAGTTTTGTGGGTTTTAGGAATAGAAAGAAGGTCAGAGTAGCTGGGGGCACAGCAGATGCTGGTATAAAATGATATTGGAGAAAAATCGAGATGTAAATCTTTCTACAAAGTGTTACTGTGTTCTAATATTTAAATACATCCATAACCTCAAATGAGCCTCTGGTCCTAAAATTACATTTTGTTAAATGTAACAAACTCAGGAAGGGGCAGTCAAGAAAGCAACTGTATTTTTCCATCCATAATGTGGTCTGTAAACAACAGATTATATGGATTTGAAAGTCCAAGGATGGTGTCTTTTCCCCTCTATGACTGGAAGTATTTTCGGTGTGTATCAGGTGTTGGCAAACCTCAGAACATCAGCTTGGTGTATTTTACTCAAAACCAGAGATTCTGGAATCACGGTACCTAACAGGATAGAGGCTGGTGGCAGCAATAAACTAATCCATTCCTGTAATAAGAAATTACTGAACTCAGAATTTCTTGTTTGAAAAACTCAGTTCTTTTGAGCAGTCTCTGGCTTTTATTGCATGGGCCTAGGAGGCAAATACTGTGGGTTCAAGTCCTGGCTTTTCCATTTTTAGCTGTGTGGTTTTTTTGGTCAGTGCCTTATCTCTAGTATCCTTGTTACTTCACCTGTGATTAGGGTGTTAGAAGCACTCATCCCATGGCATTCAGGACAGTGCCTTGAAAACAGTAAGCACTCAACAAGTGTTAGTTGTGTTTGTTGCCACTATTCTTATTTTTATGCCCCTTTCTCCAACAATCTTCTGAAAGTGTGTTGTCTCCTAAAGTTAGATGCAGGGTGGCTGCTGATAAAATTCTTCTGCCCTTTAATGGTCACTGGGATGGGGGTGGGAGCACTCTGAGATCTGTCCATTACAATGTAATTTCCACATTCCACTTCTCTACTCGCTTTAGCAAAAACAAGGCCCATTTCCCCATCTTTTTTTTTTTTAAAGAAAACATTTATTAAGCACCTACTAATGTTAAACTCTGGGCTGAAATGAAAACAAATCCTTGTCTTCCAGGAGCTTTTGGTCTAGCTCCACAACTTTCATTCACAAAGAAATGGCAAGGAAAAAACAAACAAACAAACAACAAAGGACAACAAAAACACTTCTGCACTTTTAGAGTTTTTTAATATAGATGAACCAATTTGGAATTGATTAACGAACATTCTTCTATGCACACCCTTCTCACGCTGTACGTAAGTGCCTGTATGTTTGCTCTTTGGAGAGATTGGAATAGATGCTTCATGTGACAGTGATTTGTGAGCCTGTCATGAGAGAAAATGTACTTTACTATTATTATGCCTTCATTTCTTCAGACAACAAACATTCAGAGTGCCTGCAGTACTAAATGTTGGATGAATAGGGGCGAACAAGAAAGAGAACAAAATTCCACGTCTCCTAGAGATCATGGTGTGCTTGTTTGGCATAGGCATTTAAATCCTGTCTCTGCTCCTCTCTAGAGGTAGGACTGAGCATAGTTATTTAACCTCTTTGTACCTTAGTTTTCTCACCTGTAAAATGGGAATAGGAACCACATAGGGCTGTGGGGAAGATTAAATAACTTATACTATTGATGTTATCATTCTTACTGTTCTGTGCTAATGATTATGTCCTGTGCCTTCCATGCTCAATTCTCCACTATAAAACTTCCTAAACTGGGGAACAAATCTTCAGAGGGTCATAGTGACATCGTTAAGAGGAACGAGGTCCTGGTGCCCTTATCTCCTGTACATTTCTACTCCTCACTTTCCAAATATGAAGTAGAAATGGGCTCTGATGTCTATACCGAAATATAGACCAGCCTGCTGGCTGCCCCCTCACGGAGAACAGCTTTTTATTTCTTAAATTTTTTTTTTAATGTTTATTTTTGAGAGAGACAGAGACAGAATGAGAGTGTGTTAGGGGCAAAGAGAGGGAGACACAGAATCCGAAGCAGGCTCCAGGCTCTGAGCTGTTAGCACAGAGCCCGACGTGGGGCTCGAACCCACGAGCTGATGACCTGAGCCGAAGTTGGACGCTCAACTGACTGAGCCACCCTGGTGTCTCAGGGTTTTTATTTCTAACTCTCTGTTGCTCATTTTGATCTATCCCAGCAGATTGTTTATTTCTTAACACCTCCCCTAGTGTCCTAGTTCCCTGCTTGATCACAGTGACTGCAGTTAGTCCTTGCTCTTGTCCCTTCTGTCATCTCTCCTTGCCTCTTTTCATGTTTCCCAAGCTTCTTGCTCTAAGGGGCTTGCATTTCTAAATCTCCTCTGCCAATCAGAGAGCACTCCTTCAGCTGTCGAAGGTTGGTTAATCAATAATTTGTAGTACATTGGGTGGGATCTTCTACATTTCAGTTCTTTATTTTTTTTAATGTTTATTTCTGAGACAGAGACAGAGCATGAGTGGGGGAGGGCCAGAGAGAGAGGGAGACACAGAATCCGAAACAGGCTCCAGGCTCTGAGCTGTCAGCACAGAGCCTGACGCAGGGCTCAAACCCACAAACTGTGAGATCATGACCTGAGGTGAAGTCGGTCGCTCAACCGACTGAGCCACCCAGGCGCCCCAACATTTCAATTCTTTTGACATAACTCATGTCAAATGGTAGTTACACAACAGGCAGTTGCCACATGGGGCTGGTTCCTCTACCACACCCCATCCTAACCCTCTGTCCTTGTCTGAACTATTCTGGAAGCTTTGATGCTGAGCAATGTAGATATTCATGTATTTTGGGAACACTACTTTTCAAGAGCCTAGCAACATTCTCCAGCTTACATTAAAACTTAACCAGTTTCCTGGTGCCTCCTGACTCCCTTTAAGACTTCTCAGTAACAGTGAGAGTTGTGCTGGCCCGGGTACACATTATGCAGGCTTTTTATAAGAAATGATATCCTGCTTCCCGAACGTGCCAGAGCGTTAATGCTATCTCTATCTGTAGTAGCAGTAGGCAGCCTTTTAGAGTGGTGTAAATAGTCCATTAGGATAACTGCAAATACTTAATTAGTGTATACTTTCAATTCCATTGGCAAAATAGTAGCATATTTCTTGAAAACCTGTCAGATTTCTCCTAAATTATTTTTGTCTAAGAGTAAAATGATATGGTCCCAAACTGAACATGAAAGGCAATTATTTCAACTCCTAAAGACCAAAACAACTTTACTCACATTCCCCTGAAGGGATGGAGGGAAGGGAAACAATTTTCAAGGTTTCTGGAAATTGTTATTTTCCTGTTAATGGCTATTTTCATTAGCAAGGAGAGTTTTGGAAATAGTTATGAGATTTTCCTAAAACCAAATGACTAAAGACTGAGCACATTTGAATTATATTTTGTGAAACACATTAAAGATAAAATTGATTTCTTCTTTCCAATATGAAGTTTCATTTTGGTTATAGTGATCTGAGACTGACTTTTCTGGGATGGAGGAAGGACAAAGGAACCACCAACTATAAAATACATTAAGACTACTAGAAAATACAGTCTTAAAGTAAAGCCCACTAAAGTGTGATATTGTATGGCACTAACTCTTTATGATATATTTATATCTATTTAATCCTTTTTGTAAATTTTCCCATTAAAATATATTTCGTGGTTTATGTAGAGTCTGTGAGCAGTCAGTGTAGAAAGAGCATTAGACTTTTTATATCAGTCATGTTCTTTCCAGAAAGAGGTGGCACATTCAAATAAGGATAAATAATAAGTATGAAAGGGACACTTTACAAAACTCTGAGCAAGGTATATGTGAACCACAAAGGACAATGCAGTAAAAGTGGGACTTGGAATCATGGAGCTATGAGTAATCTTACCAATTATGAATAATGAAAGGGAAAAGGGAAGGAAGAAGTTGGTAGAACCTAAGAGGTAGTCATGTACAGAAAAACACTGTGTGTGGAACAGTGATCTTTACTGAGGTACGTAACCAGCTCAAGTTACCCTTCAAGGAAGGAGCCCATGGAATAAGTGCCTTGGTCTCCCTCTCCTCTTTCCCTCCCATTTTATGTTAGAGCTCTCTGTTTGGAACCAGCTAGAAGCCAGGCACATGGGAGCCCTTTGATGCAGTTGGTACTGGTCTCATAGAACAAAGAACTGGAAAAAGAAGGGTAGAAAGTGGGTCTGGAGTGGGAATTGAAAGATATCTGGTATACTCCACCCCTTTTTTTTCTCTCAGCCTCCACTCTTGCCCTTCATCTGGGTGAAAAATGCATGTACCCAGCACAGAGACTGCATAAATCCCCATCAACTACTGTGTGCTGTATCATCCTTCTGTGATAACAATTCAATATGCAATCTAGAACTAAAATGTTGGCCACCGCCAGTATTCTTCATATAAAATACCAGGGGAGGGAGATGGGGGGAGAGATGCAATTAAGGAATATGAATTTAAGTTACAGCTGATTCTGACTTCTGTAGATGGTTATAAGGCCTAGGTCGGTAATTATAGCTGCCTCCTTCCACTAAACCTTCTGTATTTACCTCACTGTCTGGCATCACCTTGACTGATGAGGTCCTTTTCCAACTGAAGTGACCCAGATCTTCATTCCTGCAAGATCTGAGTCCTGGGTGGTCTTGTCCTTACTGGGTTGTTTCTGTTCTTCCTTGACCAGGATCACTGGAAAAGGAGTATTAAGAAGTGCCCCATTGAATTTCCTGAGTTCCAAACATTATTCTTATCTTTATTTTGTAGCAGAAACTCGGGTTTTCCTGATCACGGTGTGTCATCATCTTAGGCAACATAGTGACTTCCTCATCTACCTATTGGTTTAGGGATACAAAGAACTTTAAATTTCCTGGAGTTAATCTCTACTTCCAATGAATCAGAAAATGATGACCATGTTTCCTGGTGGAAGAATTATTCCCTTGGACATGAGGACCTTCAAACTCACCAAGTCCAAGGTGTTGGGGACAGGAAGCAAGAATTCTTCAGGTGGGTTATTAGGTGTAAACATGCAGTGGGCCACCTTAAGGTTCCTGGATCTGTGCATCCTCTATAGTGGTGATAGCCCCATATATTCGGCTGCTAGTGTCAGCCATGTATCTACAGCCTATGGGCAGAACTCCAATCTCTCAGGGTTTTTCTCTTAGCTTACAATCTAGCTGAACCCTCAGCAGGTCATTCCATATTTCTTTCTGGCTGGTTTCTTCGATGAAGAGACAAGTGATATGACTTGTGAATTCTAAGGATTGAGCCCATTGTCTCATTTCTTTTGCTACAAAATGATTTGGAGACCATTTATAAAGGTTATCTTGGCTATTTATCAGGTGTACCATAAGTCCATGAATGATGGTGCTAGCAGAAACCCTGAAAGCAAGGAAGGCATATTATATATGCCTATATTTGTGAGTCCAAAGAGTACCCCCTGTATGATGAGGAATCATCGATGCAATCATCCTGCCTCTGTGTACAGCCAGCTGGGCTTTCCTGCCCCATTGGGCAATGATGCCTTTTTTGAGGGGTTCAGCATTAATCTTGGTTTTTGACAGGTTGGACATTCTTCAGTGTTGGCAAGCCAGATCACTTTGGCTAGAGGAAGAGAATGCTGAGCTGTGAATAGTCTCCATTCCCACTATTCTGACCCTTTTGTTTATGGGCCCATTAAACAAACATTGAGATGGCTGATGAAAGATACCAAGTGAAGTTTACAGTTAGATTTTTTTTTTAGAGTTTACTGATTTATTTTGAGAGAGAAAGAGAGAGTGTGGGGAGGAGAGGGGTAGAGAGAGAGGGAGAGAGAGAGAATCCCAAGCAGGCTCCACACTGTCAGGGCTAAGCCCAATGTGGGGCTCAACCTCATGAACCGTGAGATCATAACCTAAACCGAAACCAAGAGTCAGATGCTTAAACGACTGAGCCACCCAGGAGCCCCTACAGTCAGATCTTCTTATTCACTTTGTTATCGAGACTACCTTTATGATAGCCCCTTATGAGATTTAATGGAATAGAATTATCTTCACACTCTGCGCCTTTTACAAGAGGTCCATCTGTATGTTTCTGTCCAGATCTCCTGTCTACCAATTTCTAATTTTGGTTTTTGGAAGTTTCTGGCCACCTAGCCAACTTTTTAGCCCCCACTCACTAGTTAGTGTAGATCTATGTCTCAGTCATTTCTTCTATGTGAAGTTTAACACTACACTCAAAAGTTCTGCCCATGTGAAGAATTCTCCTTTATCACTGTATTTTAAGTTTATTGTGAGTAAAATTGTATAGCTGGCTGGTGCTGCAGCACTTACAGATCTCTCCATAGTTAACTGGCTTTAGGGAACTCCCCATGAAGCCTATTGTTGTTGAAGGAAAAGAAATGAAGCATAAGGTTCAGATACCACGGAGTTCTAAGTCACCTGCCATTGCAATTTGTTTGTATCTTCAAGACTGGTGTGGGGCTGTTCTTATATATACAATTTAATAATGGAATGCTGATGTGAACAGCTGATTTTATGACTTACTGGCCCAGATAACACCCAGTTCAGAGAGCAGTTACTAAAATCTGCAGAGAGTTGTGGCCTTCATTTGAGGATCATGGACAGCCTTAGATGACCAAACAAATGGGTATCAGAAAAATAAATACCCTAAGTTCTCCCTCCTTTCTCCCACTGAACTCTCTCTAGAGCTACCCAATGGTCAATCTCAAATGAAAACCAGAGGACGAAGAGCCTGTAGAGATGGCTCATTCAGGACAGAGCAGGGTGAGAAGGTAGAGAGTTATTCTGGAAGGGCAGATAAGAGCTGTTTATTACAGGCCTGGAGTTTGAATCTTGGTTGTTCCTTTCTGGATTATGAATTCCAACAAGACAGAAATTCTCTGATTTATATTTCTGTCCACAGTTCTTAGCACAGTTCTCAGCACAGTTCTTGCCTGCTATAAAGTAGGTGCTCAGTAAATAATTAAGTAGCCCAACAGCTCCTGTGTTGTGTGGCTTTGACTAAGTCATTTGTATTCTTGATTGTCATTTTCATTATCTTTAAGAGTACCAGTGTCTGTTCTGTTTCCCTCATGAGGATGTTGTAAAGGTCAAAAAAACAAAGACATTAACATATGGGTGCTTTGTAAACTGTTTTAGGTTCATAGCAAAATTGAGAAGAAAGTACAGAGATTTTTCATGTACCCTCTGCCTCCACACATGCATAGCCTCCCATATTATCAACATCCCCCACCAGGTCAGTACATTTATTACAACTTATGGACCTGCACTGACACATCATGATCATCCAAAGTCCATAGTCTGCAGTTCACTCTTGGTGTGGTACATTCTGTGAGTTTGGACAAATGTGTGATGACATATATCCATCAATGTGGTATCATGTAGAGTATTTTCACTGCCCTGGCAACCACTGATCTTTTTACTGTCTACATAGTTTTGCCTTTTCCACACTGTCATATTGTTGTAATCATACAACAAGCAGCTTTTTCAGATTGGCTTCTTTCACTTAGTAATATGCATTTAAAATTCCTCATGTCTTTTCACAGCTTAATACTTCTATTTTCTTGATCTATTTGTCTGTTCTTTCACCATTATCACACTGTTTTGATTACTGTAGCTATATTAGTAAGTCTTGAAGTCATGTAATGTGATTCCTCCAACTTTGTTCCATTCCTTCAAAGTTGTATTGGCTATTCTAGGTCTTTGGCCTTTCCGTATAAACTTTAGAATCACAAAATACCCACAAAATAACTTGCTTGGATTTTGATTGGGGTGGCATTGAATCTTTAGGTCACATTGGGAAGAACTGACATCTTGACAATAACGAATCTTCCAATCCACAAACATAGAATATCTCTCCATTTAGTTTTTCTTTGATATCTTTTATCATAGTTTTGTGCTTTTCTTCATATAGACTGTGTACATATTTTGTTAGACCTATGCCTATTTCATTTTGGGGGTGGTGCCAGTAAATGGTTTTGTGATTTTAAATTCAAACTCCACTTACTCATTGCTGGTATGTAGGAAATAACTGGCTTTTGTACATTAGTCTTGTTGTACAACCTTTCTATAATTGCTTATTAGTTCTTGGACCTTTTTCGTCTATTCTTTTGGATTTTCCATGTAAACAGTCATGTCATTTGCCAACAAGAGAGTTTTATTTATTTCTTCCCAGTATGTGTATGCTTTTTATTTCCTTTTCTTGTCTTATTGCGTTAACTAAGACCCAAGTAACTTTCTACAGGACACAAAGCTATGAGGTAGCCATGCCCATTTGATGCCAAGACACAGATCTTTTAATCTTTAAGCTAGCTTGCATTCAGTGCTCCTTTCCTTAAATATCAACCCTCCCCCTTCTTTACAGCTTCTTAAAACAATATTGTATCATTTTTATTTATATTACGTTAACTTTTGTTTCATGGGCACAGAGTTTATATATTTCTTTGCATATAAGTTTCATCTATGGTTTGTTGTCATTTATACTTCCTTTTGCCATCTTCATTATACTTTTTAGTAAGTTGTTCCTTTCCTCTTGGTTTGGTTTTATTTTTACCAGAGCGCTTCCTCTGAAAAATTCTTTCAGCATGGGATTTAGAATTTGGAATTTAACTTTTACCTGCAATAGTTGTTTACTTTTACCTTCTTATCAATGAAACATATAGACAATAGACTGTAAGAACGTTTTTATTAATCATGGTTCATCTTGACTCTCCCAATGAAGAATGAGGTCTGACTGTGCTCATGCTGGACTTTGCAGCCATTAATCCAACAAAAAAAGTTTCATTTTAGTGGGACAGCACATGCTTTTTTCAATGCAGATGAAATCTGGCAGGCAGCCTGTTTTTCCAGCTTTACCTTGTTTGCTGATGATAATTCCTGAATAATGACAAGTTCACTTTTCCCTCTTGCTAGTTCTCATCCTGTGGCTTGAATGTTTTCTTTTCCAAGTATTAAAATGATATACAATAAGTGCAAAAAAAATCCAGGACACCCATAAGAGATAACAAGAAAAAGAACCCTCAAGGATTATCCATAATGGTGCTGTCTCCCAAGGATAACTGTGATTACCAATTTTGTAAATATCCTTCCAAATATGTTTGCACTTAGACCATCATGGAATTACAATAAGATGCATTTTACTTATTTATTTAATTTATTTTGACAAAATATTTAACAAAAATATTATATTTATTTAAATTTTTATTTATTTTAATAAAAGACTGGCCATGCTGAGATATATATTTACCTCAACACTGTGTTTTGGACATTTTTACATGTGGAAAGACATTCATCATCCCCACTACTCTGCATAATACTTCACTGCACACATAAGATGTATTAATATGATTCATATCCTACTGAAAGATAACTAAGTCCTTTTTTCTTTCCTCATTTTTCTCCTCCTTACCCCCTTGTTCTTCTCTACTTCCTCCTTTTATTCTTTTTCTCCATCCTTCATATCTTCCTCTTCCTTCTATTTGTCTTCCTCCTCTTCCCTCCTCATGCCACACCCCCGCGTCTTCTTCTTTTTCTCCCCCCTTGTGCCCTCCTCCTCTTTTTGATGGTCCTTCTCTTTGCTTAAATGTAAAGGGTTCTGCAATAAGTCTACTTGATTTTTTCATTTTGATTTTTTAGTACTTTTTTTCCCTTTTTGTTTCTTCCCCAATATACTTATGTTGGGATTGTAGTCTCTCCTCTGCTTTTAAAACTTTGGTCCGTGATATTCTTTCTCCCTCAGTTCTGATTAGTGTGCACTTTGCTTTCACTTTTATTTCCATTAATAACTAAGATGAGAGATGTTGAGAACCTTACTGATGATTCCACAGTAATTCTTGTCAAAGCCAAGCTAGGACTTGGTTCTCCTGGGCTTTAGACCTAAGATCTTTCCACTAGATTGAGTTGCCTCATCATGGGTGAACTTAGAAATAGCCTCAGATTTATTGTTTAAGTCACACAAGGAAGCAAGCAAGCAAGCAAGCGAACAATGAAAACAGTAAACAAAAATAAAAGAGAGAGAAGAATACTCAGTATCTTAACCAGAAGAACTTGAATTTAGTGTTTCCTCTGCTCAGTAACTTAGTACTTGGTGAATTAAAAATAAGCTCTTTGTGAATGTATGCCTACTTATGTTTGTTCCAAAATTATTAAAAATGTATGACTGTTAGCCTACCCAACAGTGTCATTTGAAACCTAAGTTTATAGAGCTAGAAGGAAGCATAATAAACACAGTAATATCTGTACTTAGAGGTAAGAGAATCATGCCTGATATATTAATTTAATTTCTTTTTCTGAATTAAAGGAGTTTGTATACAGACTTTGTACATAATATCAGGTAGTCATAATTTGGTCTTTTATTCTTTTCCTTAAATCCTCACAAGTAAATAAAGAAATATAAATATTTGATTAGGTAAACCAAGTTGGAAGATGAAAACAAGTGGTCTTATCAAGTGTCTCTTGGCACTAAATTTTTGTAAAGCCAAGGTCTCTTCCTCAATGGTTTTTCTCATGACCACTTCTGTTTCTTTGGCAATTATTGCTTCCTGTTCTGGGGCATTTCTTACCCAAGTCACCCATATGACCTATACTAAATTGTGATTGTTTAGTATGTTGTCCATTTAAGATACATTGACTATTAAAGTAAGTAAACAAGGAGGCCATTAGACTGAGGTGGCTCTAATGCCTTGGCAGCCTATGTAATCAAACCAAAATCTAAGCCTGTAAATGTCTCAAGGTTATGAAATCGAAACCTAAAGACAATTGGTCACAAAAAGTCAATGGGTCTTTAAGTTATAGCCAATCAGTACTTTTCTTGCATTGCTTCTGCCTTGTCTCTGTAACAGTCTCTTCCTTGCGCTCTTGTCCATGGAGCACTCCTAACCACACCTGGTTTGACAATGCCCAATTCGAATCAATTTTCGCTCAAATTCTTTGAGTTTTAAATTTACCTCAGTTTATCTTTTAACATTGTAAAGTAAAAAGACCACATTTGAAGACCAGATGGAATTCTTTTTATGCCGCTGAGATTTACCTTTAAAACAAAGGGAGACTGAGCACTTATTCCAACATTGCTTCAAGTGTTTAGAAGAGTTTTTTGGGAGGTGGCTCTGTTGGTTAAGTGTCTGACTTCGGCTCAGGTCATGATCTCAGGTCCATGGGTTCGAGCCCTGCATTGGGCTCTGTGCTGACTGCTCAGAGCCTGGAGCCTGCTTCAGATTCTGTGTCTCCTTCTCTCTCTGCCCCTCCCCTGCTTGCACTCTGTCTGCCTCTCTCAAAAATAAATAAACATTAAAAAATAATAGAAAAATGAGTTTTTTGAGAGAAGGGGGTATTCTTCTTGTGAATTGCCTTCAGAACCTATTTTGGACAAGAAGTGGTCCCCTCTCCACCCTCCCACAAATTTGAAGTAGTAAAACAGTTACTAAAATAGTCCACGTATTTCCCTTGCATCCTTGGATAAGTTCAGCAACATTTCTGTATTTTTAGTTTCTTCAACTCTAAAATGATGATAATAGTAGTCCTTAATTCACAGAGCTGTTCCAAAGGAATTAAATATCTCAAGTGCTTAGAGCAGGGCCTGGCACATGATAAATACTTTATGCCTTTACTGTGTCTATTCCTACTACGATCACGGCTCAGGCTACTTCTACAACCACTGCTGCTACCAGTAACAACCCCCGCCCCCCCGCCCTTGCCCTTTGCATGTTCATTTAAGAACATAGTGGCTCCAAATGACTTTTGGCTGTGTGTACAAACAAAAACATTCCCCAAAGATGAAAATTTGCCACTAACAACATGGTGAAAGGATGTAAATTGCAAGATCTAAAGTCAGCTCTGAAAGAGCCAGTCCCCAAAGTGTTTTGAGCAATGAAGTGGCATCGAAACAAATCTAAAACCTTGCAGATGATGGCTCTGAAGGCAGCTCCTCTCAGCCGGACGTATAATGAATGTTTTTTACAAAGTCAATCATATGCTTTACATCACGTTTCTCTAATACAAATGCGCTTCTTGAAGATAGAAGTTGCATTTTCCACTTGTGTGCCCTTCCCATAGCATCCAGGACACCGCTCAATAAATGTGTTGATTAGCTGTTGAGGTAGAGTTGAGGGGAGGAGAATTAGGAATAAAATCCTCTCCAGTTAATTGCAAATTGCATCCCTACTTAAAAGTAAATTTGCATTTTAGTTTCTTTTTCTACCGTTTCTGGAAAATGGCTCGAGTTGGTGTTTGGCATCTGGTTTTATGCAACTTTGTAAATTTTATGGAAATCTAAATTCTTTCAAAGGTTTTGTTGTAGGCTTTTCTGTTTTTATTCTTGTTTCAAAACGGACAGAGGTGTTAGTGCAAAGGCACGCCTGTTCCAATCACATTTCCTGAGATGTTAAAAGAATCGTTGAAATTTAGACATAGTAGGGAATGCATTATTACAGTTTAATCACCCAACATACACTACCTGGAACACAGCAGAAACTTAATAAGTCATTGAAAAGTAAATGAATCATGTAGTATGTTATCTTCATTTCACAGTTGAAGAAACTGAGGCCCAGATAACCTGCTCAGATAATGTAGGACAGATTACCATAAATGTTCTTTGATGTCATTGTGCTTTAAATGTGGGTTTCACATTTACATTGTAGCATGGAAAAAGACTTTACATTTGGTCTGTGAAAAACTTCCTTTATTTTAAAGTATGCAAATGAATCAAATTCTTCAGTTAGTATCTGTTGCATTTTAGGAAGGCAATAGTAAGAACTGTTTGTACAAATCAAAAGGATTTTTTAAGGGGAAACCAAAGTAAAATGTCTTTTGGGTAGCTCATTCAAGGACTGTCAGTCTATTCATTTCCTTTCTCCCTATGGTAAGTTTTTGTTGTTAAAAATGATTAGGAGTTCTTAGCCACCATGAAAGACTTTCTGTTGGAACCATTTGTCTTTCTCAATACATAACACATCTCCTACTCCTTTCTGTGTAACTCTCAGACTTTCAAGAAATGTAGCTTAATTTGTTGGTTGATTTTCTGTTATTTTACAGGATGGAAAAACAGAATCGAGTTCATGTACCTGTTTGAAGGGACCCAAACTGTCAAAAATAGGGACAATTGCCTGGATGGTAACCCTCAGTGATGCCCTCCACAATTTCATCGATGGCCTGGCGATTGGGGCTTCCTGTACCTTGTCTCTTCTTCAGGGACTCAGTACCTCTATAGCAATTCTGTGTGAAGAATTTCCTCATGAGTTAGGTAAGGGGCTCTGATCATACTGTAAAAGTTGGTTACTTCTCGATTTCAGTGGAGTGAGACATTTTATTTTATTTAAAACATTTTTTTAGCATTTATTTATTTTTGAGAGAGAGAGAGTGCACGTGCGTGAGTTGGGGAGGGGCAGAGAGAGAGGGAGACACAGAATCCGAAGCAGGCTTCAGGCTCTGAGCTGTCAGCACAGAGCCCGAGGCAGGGCTCGAACCCATGATCATGACCTGAGCTGAAGTTGGACGTTTTACCGACTAAGCAACCCAGGCGCCCCTGGAGTGAGACATTTTAGGCGACACACTTAAAAATCCCACTGATGCATCTAAATGAAGGAGCCCTTGTTGGATATCGATGCTTATCTTCTCTCATCCAAAAATAGCAAAAACTATTTGGTATTTTCTTCTTTTTCTAGGGGACTTTGTGATCCTACTCAGTGCAGGAATGAGCACTCGGCAAGCCTTGTTATTCAATTTCCTTTCTGCATGCTCCTGCTATGTTGGGCTGGCTTTTGGCATTTTGGTGGGCAACAATTTTGCTCCAAATATTATATTTGCTCTTGCTGGAGGCATGTTCCTCTATATTTCTCTGGCGGATATGGTAAGAAATTAAAATTTTTTATCTTGTTTTAATTTAAAATTTAGAAATAAGCATCTGGGTTGTGAGTTGACTAAGGGTGACCTTCTACTTTCCACAGTGTGGAAAATCTGTCATTTAAAACATTCCTGGCTCAACAGATCATTCTTCTTGTACTAATAGTAACTTGAAAGTGATTCTCATTGATCGTTTGATCTATGATCTAATTGATAAAAGATGAAATGATTTACTTTTGCCGTAGTAGAGGTATTGGCCCAGGTTTTTTGCCTTGTGGTAGGTAAGCCTTGTACTCTATTATAGTATGTCCCCATTGGACCTTCTCCCCCTCTTTTGTGAGGATGTCACATTTTTTATTGTTTAAAAAATTTTTTTAATGTTTATTTTTGAGAGAGAGAGAAAGAGAGAGAGACAGAGTGCAAGCAGGGGAGAGGCATTGAAAGAGAGGGAGACACAGAGTCCAAAGTAGGCTCGAGGCTCTGAGCTGTCAGCACAGGGCCCAATGAGAGGCTCAAACCCATGAACCGTGAGATCATGACCTGAGCTGAAGTTAGATGCTTAACCGACTGAGCCACACAGGCACCCCAGGACATCACATTTGGAAGGGAATAACTTGTTAGAATGAATAGCATTTTGTTATTTCAGAGTTTTAAACAGTGGGAGTCTTTTGGATTAAACTAAAACTGGTAAATTGAAATTGGACAATATTTACATGGGTTGGTATATATTTGTATCTGTGTTTATGCTGTGTCTGTGTCTTTATTTATGTGTGTGTGTGTGTGTGTGTGTGTGTGTGTGTGTGTAAAAGAGAGAATACCAATGATCCTGTGCCCTGTACATTTTCAAATGTATCATGGACAGCTTTCTAGAAAATGAGAATGTGCTATATATATGCAATTCAAGGAGCATTTCCTTTGCGTTTGGAACTGAATATGTATCACACACATAATTTAATAATTTAGTTTCCTTCATCTGCATTCTCAGCTCCACATGATAAGCCTCTCGCTCTGCTCACCGTTCTGTGCAGGCCCTGATCAGAGCAAGAACGTCATCCCTCAGAACCATCACTGCATTATATTGTTCTTCACACAATTTGTGTCTCATACTGTATTTGTGCCAGGCCATCACTTTTCTGTTCTTTGTTAGAAGAGCAGAATATCAGAATTGTTCCATTCAAGGAAAGGATACTTATATGTGACGTTGTATGTCCTACAACAGTTTGCTTTTTTCAGAATAGTTTCACAGCTTTCACTCATTTTATCCTGGTAAAACAACTTTCTTAAATCAGGCACATGGATTGATTGGGTTCTGGAGGCCTCCTGGATGCTTTGGTACAATGCACCATGGTGTGTGTGTGTGTGTGTGTGTGTGCGTGTGTGTACGTGCGTGTGTGTGTACGTGCGTGTGTATGTATGTGTGTATATATATATATACACACACATATACGTGTGTGTGTGTGTGTATATATATATATATATATATATATAAATATATAATTTTGGAATACATTTTGAAAAGCTGGCATTTACAGATCTATTGGAACCTTTTCAGTAGAGTTTATCTGCTGAGAAAGGGTAGATTCTAAGAACAGAAGCTAGAGTTTTAATTGCGCTCACTGTAATGAGATTGTTATAGCCTTTAATCCTAGAACAGTACATAATTTATTTGAAAACGTTATGATTTTGTGAGGGGTAGAGCAAGCAGAAAGACACAAATTAAAGAGAACAGAATTAAATGTATAGCGATTCCTAAAGATTTATTTAATCAGCCACTATTGATTGATATTTCTGTGCCTGGCCTGGAATTTGCAAGGTGCTGGGGACACTGGAGTGAGCAACAAGAGGCACACTCCCTGCATCTGTGGGGCATTCTGTCTTTAAAGAGAGGAAACCAGAAATTCAATGAATAAAATCATACACATGACTGAATAATTACAAATAAAAAAAATCCGTGAGCTAAGGAGAAAAGCAGTGCATGTGGCGAGAGATGAAGTTAGGGGACTCTAATGTAAGTTAGGAGGAGCTAAGGGAAGCCTTGCTGGAAAGTATGATTTGAAGCTGGAACCTGAAGGATGGAGCTTATTGAGAAATTAGAGGGGGAAGAGGTCAGATAGCGGTTTGGGTGGGAGTGATGAGTTTGAGGATAGAAAAAGTTTGGATGCATTTGAGATCCTGAAAGAATGGTGTGAATGGAGCATAGAGAGTAAGGCGGGAGAGAGGCGGACAAAGAGAAACACAAGGCATAAAATGAGGCAAATCCTGTCCCACTGATTAACTCAGGTGGGGAGCACTACTTCTATACTTTTATTCTTGTTGATGTCTGATAGGGCTAGATATCCCTTTTATGCTATCAATGCTATGCTATAGCTACTGCCCCAACCCCGCAGAAATCTCTAGGCGGCTGTTTTATGTTTTACCACCAGATGGCGACAGTTATCTAACAATGTATCTTTCTCTTAGTTTCCAGAGATGAACGACATGCTGAGAGAAAAGGTAACTGGAAGAAAAACCGATTTTACTTACTTCATGATTCAGAATGCTGGAATGTTAACTGGATTCACAGCCATTCTTCTCATTACTTTGTATGCAGGAGAAATTGAATTGGAGTAATAGGAAATGAAAGATGCTGTTGTCAAGGAAGGCATTTAATAAATAAAAACATCTCCAAAGGGATTTTGAAGCTGATCCTATTTAGTTAAAAGATAATTTTGTTTTCAACTGTAGGTCAGGAAAACTGATTATTGTTTTCAGATCTGTGAAATAGGCCATTATTTGTTGTTAAAGATGCTTCAAAGGGTTTTCGGTTCCAGTCTGAAAAGGCAGGTACACGAGATCTTTGGTCAGTACCCACTTCTTCATGTTTTATGCATTTGACAATCATTTAGACATGAAGATCCAGAGAGAGAAACACAGGCTAGGTTGTATAAGCCTTTAAACCTCTGTGGCAGGCTCAAAAGCTCAAGCGGTTTCAGAGTGGTTTTCTTTCAGTTAATTTGTCCTAGTGCTTTCACAGGCAAGTACATTAAAATGTGGAAGAGAAGCAACATGCATGCAACACAGATCTAAATGATTCCAAGGCCTTAATGAACCCAGGAAAGAAAGATTGCTCATAGCTTTTTTTTCTGTTTTATATCTCAGTTAGGGACTTGTAGGCTCGTTTTAAAAAATTATCCTAAAATAATATGAGTTATGCAATCAGTAAAGTTTTGTTAGCCCTACTAAGTTCAGACTTTATCTGACACCTCGTCTCCAAGTGGAAGCTCTCCCTGCTCCCACACAAATGCAGAATTGCTTTTTTTATGGCTCAGGTGTAATTGCACCGCAACCCAGGGCAGAAAGCATGGGGCTGGGGACCACTCAGCTACAGCGTATCATGTATTTGCATCGTGAAGGGAAAGACTATGTTGGTTTATAGAAAGAAACTGAATGTAAGTTTAAGCAATTTTCTTTTAAAATTCAACATAACTGTTTAGCAGAGTGTATTTTAAATAGATGCAAAATAATAGCTGGACTGCTGTATGTCAAGGACTGATTAACTAGAAAACCACATTCCTTCTGGGCAATTGACATTTTTCCTCTATGGCATACCTTGAAAAAAAATTCCCCACACCGTGGTTATTTTTGTGCCTTTTGGAGGTGAGACGGCCTGCTTGCTCATTTAGCAGATGGAGAAAGTTGGTCTGCAGTTGAACATCCTAACCCCAATTCACACTCCCAAGTCACTTCAGGAAAGATGACTGACAGTGAGGAAAGTGATTGATAAAAGCCAACAATGATCTCAGGAATTAACATTTTCCCACAGACCATGCGATGGTGTCACCTAGCAATAATGCAGAGTAGATGAATATTTAACATGTATGTTAATGTAGATTTCTCTTTATAACTGACAATTAAAAAAATGTTTGTTTGACCAAATAGTAAACACCTTTGAAGCCATGCATTGTGTCGTTTGTTATTCATTTTAATATATATCTTTTTTTGAGTGACTTCCCTGTACCTGGTGTTACGGGGGAGAGAGAGAAATAGGAAATTGGTGATGTGTTTATTGCAAAGATATTCAGCAAATAAATACGGAAAGATTAATCAGTAAACATAGAATCTGTTTTTATCATTTAATCTGTTTACATTCAGTCTT
Organism: Leopardus geoffroyi; assembly: GCF_018350155.1. Lineage (NCBI taxonomy): Eukaryota > Metazoa > Chordata > Mammalia > Carnivora > Felidae > Leopardus > Leopardus geoffroyi. The sequence continues at coordinate 119,895,733 of NC_059327.1, forward strand.
AAGAATAATCGTTACCTTTTAAAATTTTTTTTTTAACTTTATTTATTTTTGAGACAGAGAGAGACAGAGCATGAACGGGGGAGGGGCAGAGAGAGAGGGAGACACAGAATCGGAAACAGGCTCCAGGCTCCGAGCCATCAGCCCAGAGCCCGACGCGGGGCTCGAAGACACGGACCGCGAGATCGTGACCTGAGCTGAAGTCGGCCGTTTAACCGACTGAGCCACCCAGGCGCCCCAATCGTTACCTTTTTAAAGCACAGACTGTATGTCTGGGTTAAGAAGCTATTTACAACATGATATTAAAACAAGATAGTTTAACAAACTCTCATTTGTTGCATGTGGGTTATCGGGGTGCTTTATATTACACTTTCCGTGTGTTGATCTTTTGGCCGTTTTCCTCAACTGTGAGGAGAACAGAGGCAATAGGGCAGGAAGGCCCAAAAAGCAAAAAGAAAATTGCTGCTTACTTGAGGTTATGGTTGCATGTAGAAGGTAGGATATATAGAAAGCCGTGAGTAAATTTAAATCCCAGGTAACAATTCAAAAAATCAGTTAACATATCTTATGCTGAGGCATTCATTATACTCCTTGAATATTCTATAATTTTTAAACCTTAAAGATGCTACTATGGCACACCAAAGATGATTTCAACGCATTATATTTGGGGTTATGTACTTTGACTTTTGCGTAACTGAACTTTTAAAAATGCCTACCAATAGCTGGCATTTTTTGAGTACCGAATCAGACCCTGTCTTAGTACTTCCAGGCTACCAGACTGGGGGGGGGGCGGTTATAAACAGCAGAAATGTATCTCTCACCGTCCTGGCCCCTGGAAGTCCAGGTCCAAGGCACCCTCAGGTTTGGTGTCCTCACATGGTGGAAGGGTAAAGGAACTCTCTGGAGCCTTTTGTTTAGAGTACTAATCTCATTCATGAGGTGCTCCACCCTGATGACCTAAGCATCTCTCAGAGCCCCCGCCTCCTACTATCCTCATCTTTAGGGGTTAGGATTTCAACATATAAATATTTGGGGGACACGGTAGACCCCTATTACCATGCCGACGTGGAGAAACAACCCACCCGAAGAACCCGAGTCTCACAACAGGTTATTCTCATGCTCACAGGTCTGCCGGTGATGTTCAGCTGGTCCAGCCCAGGCTCTGCTGGACGGCTCAACTTCAGACTGGGGGTCGTCTAGGTTGGGCCCCCGTGGCAGGAGGTGCTGCAGTCATGTGGCAGAGGGCACAGACGTGCCGTTCTGGTACAGGAGACTGGAGAAGTACAAACGGTTTCAATTTGCTTTAAGTGCTCTCCAGAGACTGTTACTTTACCTGGTAGAAAACAGCTTATATCAATACTAATTCACCCAAAGCTCCCAGAATTACTTTTTTGAGAATATTATTCCTTCTAGGAGAATATTATTTTCTTTCCCTTCAGTGTTATTATGTGTAAATGTGTGGATGCAACACTGCTTTACCCCAAGTCAAGATAATTTGTTTTTCTTCAGTTTGTGAGTCGAATCCTGCCACGCTCATTTCTACGGGCAGCTGCTTAGCATAGCCAACACGAGAGTCCAGTTATGTAACAGTCCCTGAAAGGCATTTTATAATGATCTGGAGATGCTTAGTAAACCCCACCACGCCTAAAAGTTTCTGCGACTGGAGCTCAAATTTTTAAAAAATGAATTAATTGACAAGAACAAAGACAACACGATGGGTTTACCAGGCAATTAGCGTAGGTGTATTAACAGAGCTAATTACTGACGGCCTGTGCCAGGGGGAGAATCGCCAGTCTGCTCTCCATGCTCTGATTGGCATCGCCTTCCTTTGGGTCTCCCCTTGGTCTTCTTCAGTGGGCTACCGTGATTTCCAGACTCCGTGTTTATTTAAGGTTCATTACAGGACAAAAGGTTCTTAACCCTGCAATAAATCAGGTCCCTAACACTGATGTTGCTATAGCTGCTTTCTCACTGATGCTCTGCCTTCCCCAGCTGTGTGTGTGTTGCAATAACTGTGCTAAATTGCATTTCCCTTAGCTGCCTCTCTGTGCTGAACACACACAAGGCATTCTCTCCTGGCCATTTCACTTCCTACATGGGAGGCTCCCCACTTCTGTATATCTCATACAGAAAATTTTTACTAGTAAAAATTTCAGGTGAGCTACAGCAGCAGGATGAACTAAAAACCCCGAATACCCATCCATTAATTCTTTTTTTTTATTGTAAATTTTTTTTAATGTTTATTTATTTTTGAGACAGAGAGAGAGCATGAACAGGAGAGGGGCAGAGAGAGGAGGGAGACACAGAATCGGAAGCAGGCTCCAGGCTCTGAGCCATCAGCACAGAGCCCGACGCGGGGCTCGAACTCACGAACCGTGAGATCATGACTTGAGCCGAAGTCGGACGCTTAACCGACCGAGCCACCCAGGCGCCCCCCATTCATTAATTCTTAAGAGGGACATTTCCCTCTATATTTTAATGTTTCCAAATGCCATGCCGCTGTGGCTGGCAACCAGGTGGCATTGTTGAGATAGAGTTGAGTGAAAATGAAAATCATCTGTTGGGATCTGGTAAGGCCACAAAAATGCCAGAACCGTAAATAATAATAGGCGTCTTACACATGTCAGATTTACTTTCCTTTCTATAGAAGAAGGCAGAAGAAGCAGTGCGGGGCTAACGTGGCAGTTCCCTGGTCGTTGGCAATCCAATCTGTCATCTGTGGCTTCTGACTTCAAGATGACTTCATGTTCTAAGATATTTGCTAGAGAAATCCAGTCTTAAATTCTAAAGTCCACATAGCAGGAGGAAGAACAGGTAGAAAACCAAAAAAATTCACACCTAGCTCTTCATTCCCCGTAAACGAGCTTTCTCAGAACATACAATTTCTACTCACATTCACTGGTCAGAATTAGTCACTGGGCACATTAGCTTACAGGAGAAGCTGGGAAACATTGCTTTTAGCTGGATACACTATAACCAATAAGATCAGGGTTCTGTTAGCAAGAAGAAGCAAAGAAGGATATTGGGTAGACTAGAGACCATCTCAGGTATAGACAGGTTTGTGTCTTGGAGAACTTAATATTCTAGATGGTTCTGACACAGCCAGTTTGGGGAAATCGTTCTTTTAGGGATTCTCATGACTTCTTTCAGATTAATTCCCTGTCACCCTGACCATTTTCTGGCCCACCTGATGCGTCTTACCTTTTTTTTTTATTAAATTTTTTTTTTAATGTTTTTATTTATTTTGAGACAGAGAGAGACAGAGGATGAGCAGGGGAGGGGCAGAGAGAGAGAGACACAGAATCCGAAGAAGGCTCCAGGCTCTGAACTGTCAGCACAGAGCCCAATGCGGGGCTCGAACTCACGAACCATGAGATCATGACCTAAGCCAAAGTTGGACGCTCAACTGACTGAGCCACCCAGGTGCCCCTGATGGGTCTTACCTTACAAACAGTAGTGTTCATACACATTTGTACTTCCCTTCATAGTTCCTCTGTCTCAGTCTATTGTGAGTACTATTTATTTACCTTGAAGACATCCTAGGTCTTGTACAGGATGGTCTAAATTCTAAGGAAACTGAAACAAAACTCTTTTAATATGGACTTTGATATTTAAAACCCTTGATTACCAGACCAATTAAGCCTGATTACCAGGCTTATATCCAAAACTATGCAACTAAATACTATTAGCAAATTTGGGCAAAAATTAAATAAAAAAATCATTTATGTATTCTCTCCTCCACCCAGGTCCTCACAGCTATTTAACATAAGCAAATTTGGAACAAAAATGTTATCTGTTACTTGATTTTGTAGATAATTAGATGGGCCACTGGAGACCTCAAATCTCAAGGTCGTTTAGCTTGGATGTGCACAGCAAGATTACCAAACAACAGTGTTAATGGTAGGGTTTGCACGTGTTAAACTTCATATGATGGCTTAATTCCTACTGCAGTGACTGTGCACATTATCCCCCCAACTGTATAGAACAATCTGGTAAAAATTCCAGTAAGGCAACCGGTAGGTAATTTATGACCATATTTGTGGTCACCAAAGGGATGTTGAGCAGGGTCATGAAAAAGAAAAATAAAGATGTAAAGTTATGAATTACAGGGGAAAGTCTCCTGTAGGAAGAATTCAAGTCAGAAATGGCTCCTTCCCTCAAAGCGCTGAGGACGTGTAGAAAACCTGTGTCTTTCTGTATTTTGTGGCAAGCTGCACCAGCAGGCCCCGCAGAATGCTGGGCATGAGCTAGCTGCAGTCAGGATGAACCCGGGGGACTGGTGTGTGACACCCCCCAGGAAACAGAGAGGCTGAGAGTTTGCTGGCAAGTGGCTTTGGAGGCCATGTGAGGAGAGTTGCTGCTGCATTCAGCTAGACCTTCAGTCCTACAGGGTTTTGGACAAAAGACACATGAATATTCCCTTGACCTAGTGTGAACCACGTGGTAGGTAAGAGATCCTTTTGATCTGGAACAGTTTAAGGTCATGAGTAAGAGGGGTACCATCCAGAGAACAGAGAAGGTTAGTACTGGGTGGGCTTCCAGAAAACCGAGACTTTGGTGGGACAGCTGGAGAACTAGAACATGTCTTTGGGGAGGAGCCCCTCTGAAGAATCCTAAAAGCACCAACAAGAGAAAGGGTTAACCTTAAGTACCTGTCAGTCCTGATGGCACGAAGCCACACGTTTTGTACCCACCAAATAAGAACTTTCTATGCCTCTTTTTCTCTTCTCCATCCAAACACTTAACTTGGTAGGGGCCAGAAGCCACAGTGAGTGGACAGGGGGAGTAAGAGAGGTAAAAGACAATGGTTTCTTCCTACGTGTCTTATCTCTGAATAAAGATGGAAGTACTGACTCATATATTGTACTAGATTCTTTCCATAATTGACCTGAGACTGCATGATTGTAGGACTTGATGCCCAGGTCCTGTGTCATAACAGTCATTTTGCCAGCCCCGGTTTCACTCAGGGGTAGAAGGGCTGTCCAGACCCCAAGCCCCAGGTTCCAGCAGGTGGGGAATAAAATCAAAGTTGTTTTTGATTCGCCCTGTGAGAATAGCATGTCAATATAATGATTACATAAGCACTGGAAAAATTAGTACTCACAACAACCCTGGGAAATGGATTCTATTTTTTTTTAGTTTATTTATTTATTTATTTGTTTAATTTATTTTTAGTTAATTAATTAATTAATTTAGAGACAGAAAGAAAGAGAGGAGAGAGAGAGAGAGAGAGAGAGAGAGAGAGAATCCCAAGGAAGCTCCTCACTGTCAGTACAGCCCCTAATGCAGGGCTTGAACTCACAAACCTCGAGATCATGGCCCGAGCTGAAATTGAGAGTTGGGTGCTTAACTGACTGAGCCACCCAGATGGCCCTGAAATGATTTCTGTTTTTAACACCAGGTCAGGCTGGAGCTGAGAGCTTGCAGAGGGACCACATGATCTGGGTACATGGTTGGGCAGAGCCTGAACGAAGTCCTCCCACATTCAATGCGGACCCCATGCAGCAGCTGCAAAGAACAGAAGAGCCCCCTCCCCCTGCAGTAGCCCCCCGGGGTTTTCTACTGAGAGAGCTCAGCATGGTGCTTAGTGTACAGAGAGGCGTGTAAGGAATTCTGTCCACTAGGGCAGCGCATGTATTGAAGGGTGAATCTGGAGCTGAGGGGTAATAAATTGGTAAGTGGCAGAGGGAGTATCACCAAAATGACATTACTCTGTATGATGGCCCTTTGTGCATTTGTTGTTGGGGATGGAAACTGTACAGAAAGGAGATCCACACTCCACACTCTGTATCCTGCTCTTTGTCCCAGGGGACTGACTTGTATGGCCATCAAAGGGCTTCATCCATGGGGAACTTCAACAGGAGATTGGAGGGGGAGAGGAGCATGAGGATAGGCTGTCAGTTTCCTTGAGTCTCTTCCCACTGGGTTCCCTTGGGTTGTCCGTGGTGTGTAACCGAGGGGCAGATCCTCTCTAGACAGTCTTCTCCACAGCAGGGCTTTTTACATTATCCACAGTGAAGGGCCAATTTGCTTTTCTTATTTCCATTTTGTCATAGGTTGGTACTTCTGTAAATCGGATGCAAAAGAATTACCAGAAAAATGAAATCAAATTTAAAATAGAGACTTAGATAATCCAAACCATTTTTATTCTTAGATACTGGTGACATACAAGTATTCTATCAAATTGCCATTGGAATTTGTAAATGCTTACCCTCAATTTCTGCTTCATCTAACAGCTACTGGGCAAGAACAATCTGTGGATCTCTCTCCTTTGCTTCTGGCAAGCACTCTCCCTGTACGCTTGGTCTGGGGATAGTAATAGCTCAGCTGCTGTAAGCCCCAGATCCACACAGCAGGCTGCCCTTCCCCTCGGTCCCACTTGCATATTTGCAACTGGACTCTTTGTAAATAAATGAACCCACTTCACCTTACCCTGGGTTCAGTGGGCCATTTGTTTCCTTTGTGATTATGAATGATCAGTAGTAAATGTCTTAGCCTGCAAGAGGAGGCCACTCTGTGAATTAGGGGGAGAGAGTAAGACACTGAAGTAGGTAAAATAGGAGTAGAGTTAGTGCAATTTGGAAGCAAACTGAAAATTCAGTTTCAGGCTAAAGATGATTAGAAGACATGCATTAATGTTCTTAGGTTAACAGGGGGGAATTGGGTGAGACTAATTTGTATGACGGACTATGCAAACAGAGAAGAATATCCAGGATGTTTTGAGAGATTCGGTATGAAGTGGACGTACCACACTTCTGGCAGATGAATATCTTTTGAATAGATGAAAAAATCCCAACTACCTGTGTGACAGTGTTTCTTAACTGTAAGCATCACTTCTTTTTAAATAAAGATAGATTTCTAGGTGGGGAAGAGTGAATGAATACATTTCTATAAATACTTACTGAACAAGCAGTTTGTGCCTTATGAGAATCTTTCCCATGTAGATGTATTATATTCCTTCATCGAAAATGTACTGTGAATTATTATGAAGCATATCTGAGTGAGGAAACCAGAGAATCCAGCCTATGACCACAGATGGGGGGCTCCTCCTATTTGCCGCAGAAACCTGTAATGGGATTCATTATATTTATTAGCTTTAACGTTGCAATTCTTTTTTTTTTTTTCATGTTTATTTTTGAAGGAGAGAGAGACAGAGTGCAAGTGAAGGAGCGGCAGAGAGTGAGAGAGAGACACAGAATCCGAAGCAGGCTCCAGGCTCTGAGCTGTCAGCACAGAGCCCATCCAGGGGCTTGAACTCACAAACCGTGAGATCATGACCTGAGCCAAAGTCGGGACGCTTAACGGACTGAGGCATCCAGACAGCCCTAATGTTGCGATTCTTGTCATTTAAAAAGGGATTGTCAATGAACTTGGAAACATTGATTTTAGAAATCTTAGAAACTGGAAAGTACTTCCAATGCATCTTTCTTCACCTTTGCTTTTTGTCTTTCAATAAAAAAGTCTTAATGTACAAAAAGAGAAACTTCAGAAAACTATGTGAGCATTTTATAAATGCACGTGAGAGCAATCAGCTGCATTGTCATAGTGATCCCTTGCTGTGTTAAGGTGGAAGAAGTTGACAATATTTTATTTTATTTTATTTTATTTTATTTTATTTTATTTTATTTTTATTTTAATGTTTACATTTATTTTTGAGACAGAGAGAGAGACAGAGCATGAACAAACCGACTGAGCCACCCAGGCGCCCCAACAACATTTTAGAATAGTGAATACTAGGGATAAGATTGTATACGATAGGGGTAGAGTTGCCCTAAAGTCTTGTATTCGCAAAACCAGTGAAAGTGGTATTAAAATCAACACAGTTAGAGCAATAGACTTCTATTGACGTTGCCGTCAGCTCTTCTGGTCACGGCTTCACTCCTCGTCATAGAAATTATTGTTGCTCCCTCCCCAGGGGCTCTGAAGGGTCTTTCACCCACAGCACCTACCCCACCTCTGTGCCAGGAGCTAGACAAGTGGCCCCGGCTGGGTCAATCGTAATCTTTCCACACGACTTCCCACAGCTGGGGTGAAGATTCGGAGCTCTCACCTTGACATGACTCCAGAGCCACTGGTGGTTACATCCCCAGCATGCAGAGAAACTTGGCAGACTGAGGCTGATGCCCAGAGAGGAGGAGAGCTGGGGACTAGGGTGGAAGGAGAGTTATTCCCTCCTCAGTGGTTCTAGCCTCTGACATCCTCATTCTTCTGCAATTCCTTCAATTCTGTGAGTTATCCAAGTCTAATGTCTATCGAGTCTAATGTTCTCTATTCTAATATCTCCATATATCTTTTTTTTTCTTTTGCTTTAGGTAATTTGAGTTTCTCTCACCTTCTTAAAAACTTTTAAAAGAATATAGCAGTTAATATTTATACATCAAGCACAATTTCTAGCTTTTCTAGCTCTTGCATTTAGCGTACCCTAAGTACTTTTGGGACCTTCCATTGTCAAGGTTTGAGGTTGACTTCCTATTTGGGGCAGAGTATAGCAAATCTCCATTATGTTCCACCAGCGGTAAACCGAGGTCTTTCAAAACGTGCAGATAATATCCACTTTATTTTTTAGTTCACTTTGGAACACAGAAACATTGTGGGTGTTTTACCTTTTGTGGTTAGCTCTGTTAGTGCATCAAAAGTGATGACTTTTCCTCAGTAGTGACTCAAGGAGAAGGTAGCATTCAATGACACCGAAACTCTGGAACTAAGGGGCCCTCAGTCTGTAATCTAAACAGGCTGAGGTTCAGAACAGATAATGGTGTTGAAGTCATATTCTATGTATAGAACTATGATTTTTAATACCAGGAGCAGGATAACAGAGGGAATAACTCATATGCCTTGACAAGCCATGCAAAATCAGACTTTTTAGGTAACTCCAAGGAAGATGTTTTATGTAGGATATGAATCTAGGCCATACTTCATACACCATGTGTTCACAGAAAAATGTAGTTTCTTAGCAACCATCACCTGGTTGTCAAGTTCTTACTTGATTTTTATAGACACTTGGCTTTTTTAGGCACATGCCTCTCTAATACTTAAACATAATACCCAGGTTAATATTGGAATAATTAACATTTCACTTTCCTCCAAAAGATACTTTAAAAACTAACCATTCAAACTTTACCTCTTTTTTTCAAAGTTAAACTACCGCAGGGAATCATTGCAGGGAATAAGAAAAAAAAATCTGAGTTTGTTCTCCTGTTAATGAATGAACTCATTCATTTGTTTAATAAAACATATATCTGATATCTACTGATGCTAGGTCCAGAGGATACAAAGATGAGAGCTCATGTCTGCTCTCAGGAGGATCATGGGGATGCAGTCACATAAAACAACAACAACAACAACACACACACACACACACACAAACACACACACAATGATAACACTTTTCAAGGTATTATGATAGTAGACACGGGCAGTCAGATAAGCAGACACATAGACAAATAATAATTAAGCACAGTGGGGAATTCTTAGGCTGGACTTAGAGTCAGATAAGCAATGATTCACAGAGGAGGTAATATTTGACTATTTGACCAGCTTTCGTGAGTAATGCTTAATTCCTTTCTGAACAGGCTTTCTCTCCCAATCCATGGCTGGAACCCAGAATTTCACTCTGTGACTTAACTTGAGATGGAAGGCTTTTGCAATCAATGATATCAAATGATACATTTGGTTTCACCAGAGTAATACTTTTTGGTATCATGACACTGGTATCATTTATCCTGTATCTACCTGATGGATATCCATTGGTACCAAATGTATATATTTTGATACTTAAAAAAATTTTTTTCTTAACGTTTATTTATTTTTGAGGGACAGAGAGAGATAGAGCATGAGCAGAGGAGGGGCTGAGAGAGAGGGAGACACAGAATTCAAAGCAGGCTCCAGGCTCCGAGCTGTCAGCACAGAGCCCAATGTGGGGCTCGAACTCACCAACCATAAGATCATGACCTGAGCCGAAGTCGAGCACTTAACTGAGGGAGCCACCCAGGTGCCCATATGTTTTGGTATATTTGCACTGCAGAGTGTAAATATGTTGGAGGTAAGGTGTTCCAGATAAGATGATGGTATCCATTGATACTGAATGTATATTTTTTAGTATCATTTACCCTGTAGACTGTAAATACATTTGAGGTGAAGTGCTCCAGATAAGATGAATACTACTAACACTTTAATGAAAAAGTAAATGTAAACATTAAATTAATATTAACTAAAAACAGCAGGCTACTTAGCAGTATACACTCTATAATCCCAATTTTTGTTTATGTACATATATATGTATAATATACACAGATAAGAAATATATTTTCTAATGCATCAGCAGGGGGTATCTCTGTGGGATTATGAATCGTTTTAAATGGGTCCTTTGTAAAATATTAAATTTTTTCAGTTTCCTTCAATAAACATGTATATAACAGTGTTTTAGAAGAAGAAATCTCAGTTGTTGTAAATTTGAATCATTCAAAATTTGTCCTTGTTAATGCTTTCTTAAATTTCCCCAGTGAACATTTAGTCTAAAAAAGCTAATAAATGCAATCAGCAAAAAAAGAGAAATGCTCCCAACTTAGATGATGGGAAAATTTACGGGTCCGTACATATTACATGTGTAACATCTTGCTATGCTCTTTCTCCTTGTCTATCAGTTGAGGCAGTAATCGCATTCTCTGGAGCATTTTGCCTTCACATCTCTGCAATTCCAACCCCTTCACCAGAGATTGGTTAGGCGTAGGCATATGAAACAGCTCTGACCACTGAGATAAGACAGGACGTGTACTGAGAACTTTCTTAAAAGGCATGAGGAAGAGATATGCTCTATTTCTTTGGGACGTCGTATCTAGATGTTGTATCTGGAGCGGCTGTTTTTCTACTGTTATAGGTCGAATTGTGTCTCTGTCGCCTCCACTCCCCCCAAAAAAGATATGTTGGAGTCCTAACCCCCAGCACTTTAGAATGTGACCCTATTTGGAAATAGGCTAAAATTGCAGATATACATAATTGCAGATATAATTAGTTACAGCGAGGACATATTGGAGTAGCGTAGGCTCCTAATCTAGTATGCCTGATGTTCTTACCAAAAGGGAAAGTGTGGATACAGATATACACACAGGAAGAATGCCATGAAAAAATGAAGGCAGAGAGATTGGGGTGACGCTTCTATGAGCCAAGGAATGCCAGAGATCATCAGCAAACCTCCAGAATCTAGGGGAGGGGCATGGAACAGATTTTGCCCTTACAGCCCTGAGAAGGAACTAACCTATGCATACCTTGATCTTGGACTTCTAGCTCAAGAACTGTCAGAAAATACATTTCTGCTGTTTAAGCTATCCTGTCTGTGGTACTCTGTTATCGCGGCCTCAGCAAACTAATGCAGGGGCCCTGAGAGGAAATAACATGAAAGTGAAGGTGAGTGCTGTAGAGGTGAAGTAGAAAGTGCAATGTCGTCCAATGTGCTATCCTTGGCAGCTGAATTAACAAACTTACACCTTGCAGTTCCACTTCCTTGGGACTTCTTGATGTGTGCGATATCACTTTTCCTAGTTGTGCAAATCCTTTTGAGTTGCTTTCAATTACTAGCAATTAAAGGAAGTTAACTGATTCATCCCTCTCTGGTGTTCTCTTTTGCAACCCAAATTTTGATGTCCAACACTGCCTCCTGTCCACCTTCTCCACAAGCTCCCCGAGATGTCTCTCCATATGCCTGACTCAGGAGGAATCATGCCATATTTGCCTTGTGTGGCTTTTGATTATTTCACTTAATATAATGTCCTTCAGGTTCATTCATGTTGTCACATATTGCAGAATTTCCTTCATTTTTTAGGGCTGAATAATATTCCACTGTATCTATGTACCACATTTTCTTTGTGTATTCACTCACCAATGGACATTTTGGTTGTTTCCATATTTGGGTACTGTAAATCATGCTGCTATGTACATGAGAATGCTAATATCTTTTCAAGATCCTTATTTCAAGTCTTTGGAATAAATACCCAGAAATGGGATCGCTGGATCATATACTAGCCCTATTTTTAATTTTTTTTTAGGAACCTCCATACTGTTTTCCATAGTGGCTACACCATTTTGCATTCCCACCAACAATGTACATAGGCCCCAATTTCTGTACATCCCTGCCAACACTTGTATTTTGTCTCCACCTATCTAAAGGTATCTTCTCTAGAGTTATCTAAAACAGTCGGAATCACAGAATTGAAGAGTAGAGCCATGGCTGTCAGGTACAAGGGGAAGGAGGTAATAGGCAGTGGGTAATCAATGGGCACAAAGTTTCAGTTAAGCGAGAGGAGTAAGTTCTAGAGATCTGTGATAAAACATTGTGCCAATAGTTAACAATATTACATTGCACACTTAAAATCTTGTTAAGAGGGTAGAACTCATGGTTAGTGTTCTTACCATAAAATAAAATAAAAATCCAGGAGGAAAGAGGGATAAATCATTTTTCCCCCCTGAGATTGCCCTGCTTCTGAAAAACCCAGAAGGAAGGGTGGTATCTTTCTCTTCCCACCAGTAGGAGTCAAGTGTAGCCATGACCACTGCTCCTCCATTTAGACAGCAGCATTTAATGAGGAGAGCCCAAACAGACCTGCCTCTCGAATTTTTCATTGTTATACATTCTTTACTTAATGCTTTAGGGAGTGCCCAATTGTTGCAAGGTAGAAAGAAAAGCAATTTCAAGCCTATGCTCTAGCTCCTCAGTTTTTAGAGTTGGCTTTTGGGCCAGACTCTCTAGGACTGAAGAAAAGTAGCTATTTTCATACACTGCTCTGGTGGAGAGAAGCTTTGGAAAGCTGCGTGGTTGGACATAATCTCCAAGAGGAAAAGAGAGAAGAAAGTGCCTAGAAAATCAAAGAAGTCTTTGAGACGGGCTGTTGCTTCTGAATGCCGGCCAGTTGGAACTCCCCTCCCTGTACAGCCCAGTTAGCTGCCAACGTTAGCGGTCTCTGCACAGGTACAAGGGGCACAGGACGACGACCGTGCAGCAGCCCCTCTGCCTTTTGCTGACGGGATGGATTCCTATGACTTCTTCATCTTCACATGGCTTCCCCAGGTCCTTAACTTGCTCAGCTGACTCACACCTCCACAGGGAAATGGGACATGGGTTTTGAGGAAGAAGATACTCAATAAGCTATCCAGCCCCTGGTTTCCACGTGGAACTCCTTGTTAGCTGTCCAGCTTCCATTTGGTGCAGAGTAGGAGTGGGGTGGGCGGGTGGTACCAGGAGCCTCTCTTAGTGTAGCCCTGCTTCATCGTTACCCCAGAACAAGAAGGTGGTGGTGGCTGACTTTGGGCTGGCACGGCTCATGGTATAAGAGAAGACACGGCCCAGAGACCTGTGAAGCCTCAAGAAGCCAGACCGCAAAAAGCAATACATGGTGTTGGGCCACCCCTCCTGGATGGTACCTGAGATGATCAACGGTGAGTGGGGTGGCCCCACCCGGGCAGGGCTGCGGCCCCCAGTGCCTAGCCGCCTCCGACCCCTCAGCTTCCCCTTTGGGTCCTCGTTTCCTTGCCACTGTAACAGATCACCACCCACTTGGCTTAAAAAAAAACAAAAAAACAAATTATCACACAGTCCTGGAAGTGGGAAGACCAGTCGGTGTTGGCGGCCTGAAGCCAGGTGTCACCTGGGCTGGGTTCCTTCTGGAGGCTCAAAGGGAGATCCCGTTTCCTTTCCAGCTTCTAAAGGCTGCCTCAGTCCATGGCTGGAGGCCCCTTCCTCTGTCAAAGGCCAGGACCCTGGCACCTTCCCGGACATCCGTGTCCATTGTCAAGTCTCCTTTCGTCCCTGCCCCCCTCATAAGGACTTTTGTGGTTGTATCAAAGGTATTCTCCCCATCTCCAGATCCTTAACTCAATCACACCAGCAAGTCCCATGCAAGTGACATCTTCACAGGCCCCAGGGATCAGATGGCGGACACCCTGCCCCGCCCGGGTCCTCTCTCCCACTCCATTCCTTTTTTTGTCAGGCCTGTAACACAGTGGCCCACGTATGCCCACACCCTGTGCAGGTAACATGCAAACAGAGTCAAGGCAGGCAGAGCCAGGGGCATCTCAGTGCCAGCACTGACCAGTTGACGTGGCCCCCTACATCCCACTGTGATATCTTAACCTGCAAGCCTGACAAAACTTTGGATTTTTTACCCTGGGATGTTGGTATGGACTTTCATCTTATTTACTCGTTCATTGAAAACATGGTGGTAGATTGATATGCAGAGAAAGGTATTTTTGAAGGTGGTATTTTCCTGCAGAAGAGTAAACAGTGGGAAGTGTCTTCCTTGAATACTTTGTTTATCGGAGCTGAAATGAGTGATTTGTGAGGTATCCACACGGGACTTGTGAAGATAAAAACTTTCTTAAAAAGGACTCAGAGGGTGCGAAGAAACTAGATCATCCTTCAACCCGGTTTTAAAATACAGAACTTGCTATTGCTATTTCAAGATCAGTATAAAAATAGATAATATTGAGCGGAGAACATTTTATTAAATACAACACTTGTATTTTTTTTTAGCGCCGATCTATTGTCAATCAATCAATAAATATTAGCCATTAACTGCTTCTGCTATTTTAAATTACAAGCTACACTATTTCTTTCATATATCATTTACACACACCACTTACTAAGTAGTACTTCTGTTAAAAGTAATTTTCCCTTTGAAATTTCTCTTATGTATATAATTATAAAAATGAGGTTTGGGGATAACTATAGAAATATTTTTTGTATTAAAAATTTACTATGAACTTATTTTCAGCTGCTTTTGTACACTAGATTTTTTTCCTTCTATCACCAAAAACATCTGTTTTTAGTTTATTAATTTTTAAAATTATTTTCTTTCTTTAAAAAATAACATAGAAATAGCAGACTTACTGAAGGGGAAAGGATTTTGGAACCAAAGAAGCCAGACTTTTAGTCCTAACTCTGTTATGTATTTGTTATGTGAACTTGGTCATACATCTCTGAACCTCAGTTTCCTTATCTGTAAAACAAGGATAACAATTTCTATTTCACAGGGTTAAATGGACCATCCATGAAATATCTCTGGTGAGTGGTGGACACTTGACTCATTATTTTATAAGCTGCTTTATTCTCTAACACTTAGGTATAGTGAATTGTTTCTATTTCACAGTAACAAGGCCACAGAGCTGTTATCATTTATTAAAAAAATTGTCATTGAAGGTATTTTTAGGGTTCTACCATCATGTTAGATTTGCTTTCTTTGAAAGTATTATATGGGTAGCAGGAACTTTAAAAGAGCAATCCTTAAATGCCATTTTCACTTAAAATGTTGGAGTTTTGCAATAGGTTCTTAAGATCAATAGAATTCCTGCGTTGATTCAGATGGATTCAGCAAATGACTTAATTGGCATCTTGACCTTACCTGACAGAGAACTTTGCTTTGGTTCTTTGATGATTTCCATTACTTTGTAGTTTGTGGTGGTTTTCAGACACACGTTACTCAAAATGTTACAGATTTTTTCCTTTCCTATATAGCCTCTGAAGGGAGGAAATATGATTCTATGTTACAATAATAATAATATAGCACCTGATGCTCTTCAAAGTTTTTCTTTATTATATTATTTCATTATCATATTAACTCTATACAGAACACAAGACCAAGAATATTCAGATGAGGAAACTAAACCCCAAAGAAATAGTGATTTGTCTGAAATTATAAGCAGAATCTAGAATCCAGTGTCAATATCACCTTTTTAAGATTATTTTTCCTGCATAAGGTAGAGTTGGTTCTTTTTTTTTTTTAATTTTTTTTAACCTTTATTTATTTTTGAGACAGAGAGAGACAGAGCATGAATGGGGGAGGGGCAGAGGGAGACACAGAATCAGAAGCAGGCTCCAGGCTCCGAGCCATCAGCCCAGAGCCAGACACGGGGCACGAACCCACGGACCGCGAGATCGTGACCTGAGCTGAAGTCGGAAGCTTAACCGACTGAGCCACCCAGGCGCCCCAGGTAGAGTTGGTTCTTAAGCTTTTTTGGATCCTGGAGTTATTTGAGTTTCTGATGAACATGAGGTGTCTCTCTCCACATGACAGTGGAAATAAACATACGCGCACAGATTGTACTTCATCTCCCCTCCCCGATTCAGGTAGTTCATAAACCTCTGGTTTTAATAGTCCACTTATGGCTCACATTGCATGGAACCTGCTAAGGCAGCCTGGTTTTGCTGATTTATGATACTGCGTTACATGTAAGTGTGCGGGGATGTGAGTACCTGAGACCCACAGCACAAAACATTCCCCCAATAATGTGCTCTGTTAGCTTTCACCACAGAGGAAGGATAAAGGTTGGTTAATTCATTCATCCTGTGTTCTACGGAAAATGGGTAATCTACAAAATGTTAGCATCTTTTCCTAAGAAAAAGGAATGTTTCACTCAGAAAGGCTTGGGAAATGCTGCCTATTACAGTCGTCTCATGGAGATTCACTTGAGTTTGTCAAAGGCCCTGGCAGTCTTTCAGTAAAGAAACCAGTGTAACTCTTTGACCCTGCCTCTCCCCATGTTATCAAACTTCATAGCCTTCCCCCCTTCCCACCTCCCCCCACCCTTTTTGGAGAGCTCTTATACCCAGTAAAGAACAATTTTTCTTCTTGCTTATTCGAAAGAATTTTCCTGCCAAACTGGACCCAGGGATAGAAAAACTATGTGTGTGTGAATGTGTCAGGATGCATCTAAACCAGCTTCAAGAAGGGAGAAGAGGCAATTATGTTAGACCTTCTGGAAATGCACAATCATCAAGAAATCACACTTAATGGAAAAACAACCTGGTCCCTATTCCTGTGTTTATTTTTTCCTTCTTAACCATTTCATGACATTTGCCACAGAGTGAAGGAATAGCTTTGGTGTAGTTTACTCTCACAACCTAAATAAATGGTCCAGAAAAATGAAAGGAATTTAGGCCTACATCTTCTGTTCATTGCTTATTTTTCCTTTTGAATTTTATTTTGCTTCTCTTACTGTGGGAATAGTTGCTGAAGAGTTTTAAGTGTGAAATACTTTTGTGAGTCAAGTTTGTTTCCTCCTGAGGGGAGAAAAAATTACCAGTACCAGTTTGGACTTATTTGTAATGGTCATTAGCCATTTTCATCAACCAGAAATACAAGCTTTTAAAAAGTGGAGTGGTTAGATTTGAAAGCAGGTTGGCTGGGGTCTCTTGGGAAGTGCCTACTGTGAGTAGTCACTGGAAGAAGATACACAAAGAAGCCTCTGGCATAAGGGAAGCCCCATTCCATGTTAGGAAGCAGTTTTCAGACATTTTTCTTTTTTTTACAGTAGGACTAATTATTTACATGAAATCTTATTTGGAAGCGAGATATGAAAGAAGAGACAATAAGACTGTTGAAGTGTGGGGACTTGTTGCCTTCTTCTTGTCCTCATTTTTTTCTCCCAAGATTATCTCTGGGAAAGCTGACAGCTTCAGGTTTGACATCATATCCTTGATAAATTTGTCAGTTTAATATATTAAGTGGGAGACTTAAAAATACGTTTAAACTTTCATAATTGTAATTGAGACTCTAGAATGGGAGTTGGCAATTTTTTCTTTCGATAAACAGCCAGATAGTAAGGATTTTATGCTTAGTGGGCCAGGGTGTAACATTAAAAATATTGTGTAGATAATTATATAACATGAAAGCAAATGGGTTTCCACAAAATATTTTGGAAAAATTTAAAATATAATAATAATGGTTATTGGGCACAAGTTTTTATAATATAGGTTGGCTAATGGGAAGAATTGAATTTTTGAAAATAACATTTTGCTTAATTGGAGTTCAAGTTAGCAAATCAGTTGCAAGTGTTCATCTGTAAAAACATTTCTTAGCTTGTGGATGTACAAAAAGAGGCAACGAGTGAGATTTAGTCTGTGGGCCATAGGTTGTCGATTCCTTCTTGAGAATAAACTTCGACTAGAAAATAGCAATTAGGAGATTTCAGTTAGCCATTAAAGTGCTTTTATTTTACAGTGACACCAATGAAACACTTTCTCACCGCTATCATATTGGCAATGCTTTTTCTCTTTGAAGGTGAAATTACAATATCCAGTGTTGTGGATCGTCAGAAAAAGATAATTTCACATTTCCTCAGTGGGAGTCTTATCTAGGATAAAATCTGTCAAAATGTGTCAAAAAACCTAAAAAAGTGCACATTCACTTTGTTTGATCTGGTGATTTAACTTCTAGGGATTCAATCCAATGAGGATTATATTGAAGAATTTATGGGCAAGGTTATTCATCATGGTACTGCTTATCATAGCGAAAATTTGGGTGCGTCTTAAATGCTCAGCAATAAGAGGATCAGTGAAATAAATTATTGTAGAGCTATAAAAGAGATTATTAGGCAACCACTAGAAATTACATTGTGGAACTTTATTGACATGGAAAGATTGTTTTCAAAAAGTAAGCTATGGACATTATGCATAGTATGATCCCATTATCGAATGGAAAATATGTGAAGCATACATGCAAAACAAAATGAAAGACTCCATGCCAAAACATTAATAGCACTTATTTGTGAGATAAGAATATAGATCATTATTAGTAGTAGCACAATAATCAGTACTATTTCTTGGGTGCTTAGCAACCGCAGCCACTCTGGGAAATGCCTCACATGCATAATCTCTTGTAATCTTTAAATCAATGGTATGAAACAGGAATGCTTATATCCTCTAATATCATGGGGATGCTGAGGCTTGGAGAAGTTAAGTAGCTTCCCCAATTGACACAGTTGGAAATGACGGGTCTGGGTTTTGTTCTCAGAGGCGTCTGATCCTGGAATTTGTACTACTGTCTCACGTGCCATACTGACTCTCTTATTTTCTTCATGCTAATTTCTATTTCTAATCTTGCTCTAAAATATCAGTGCTGTTTTTACAAAAGTTGAAGATGAGAACATTGGGTGCAATTACACTAAAACCACCGAACTGCCATGTGGAACATTTAATTGTTTCTTGTTCCTTTACTGCTGATTCTGGGCATTTCCATCTACCTGTCTGTTCCATTGGCTCAGGGCTTCCATGAAGATTTGGAGGACAGAAGTCATTACTCTAGCTACCGTAAACAATGGGTACTCCAGCTGCTTCTAAGTCTACAACCGAGCCAAGAAAAATTTGTTTTTTCCAAGATGAAGAATAATCTTCCATACTCTAAAGGTAAATTCCTTTGCTCCAAGAGACCATCTGACTCTAACAGCTTTTTAAAAATTTTTTTTTTTTTCAACGTTTATTTATTTTTGGGACAGAGAGAGACAGAGTATGAACGGGGGAGGGGCAGAGAGAGAGGGAGACACAGAATCGGAAACAGGCTCCAGGCTCTGAGCCATCAGCCCAGAGCCTGATGCGGGGCTCGAACTCACGGACCGCGAGATCGTGACCTGGCTGAAGTCGGACGCTCAACTGACTGCGCCACCCAGGCGCCCCTCTAACAGCTTTTTAGAATCAGTGCAAGAAGTGGGAGTAGTTGTCACCTGGTGACCAAGAAACTTCCTCTCACTTCCTCACTATTCCCCGCCTCCTCACCACATTCCCTCAAAAGCAAATAGGAACAGCATTAGTCCAGGAGGGCAGTGTTAACTTATTCAAATTAACATCTTAAGTGCTTACTTAATAATGTGTCTATCAGGCATAAATTATCACCTGGATTCAAACTTCATGATTTTTTTTTTCTGTATGCTAGGCCACAGGTGTTATAAAAATGATAACTATTAAACTCCGACATTTTCCATTCACTGAACAAGATGAACTGTTCTTTCCTGCTAAATTGCTCTTTAAGATAATGAGTCCTGTCACCAAAGGTCTGTGATCATCTTGCCACTTTGGTTTGTGTGATTACTGGGTTACAGAGCACAGTCAACATGATCAATTTTTTTTTCTGACCTGTTTTGTCACATCTTTTGTTCCCAGCTCCTTGAAAATAGGATGATGGGTAAATTTATCCTTCTTAGGAGTTATGCAGAACCATAGCTTTATTTACTGAATGCAAGATGCAGGGGAAATGGCCTATTGTGAAATGATGCCAGATCACAGATAGACAGGTAGGGCCATGTAAAGCTACTGCAGGAGATACATGAAGAATTTTGAAACACCGGTAAATTAAAAGTGATGATAAGTATAAGTCTAGATATTGAATTGAACTTATAGTAGTCATTATTCACTCTGAATCATTTTAGAGTAGGCAAAAATCAAGTCGTACAGTAAAGAATAATAAATAGTAAGTATAGTAATTGAAGGTGGGGTGGAGGATACAGGGAGCTAATATATAAGTATAGCTCTGATGTCTTTTTACTTCCCATTCAGTTAACAATTAGTAGTTCTTTAAAATAAATTTCTTTAAAAAATAATTTCTGTTTGGGGAACAATTAGTCTGATTTTGGGGACTTTGCTCTCTTATGTTGTGCACAGTCTCAGAGGGGGAAAAGGAAATTAATTCTGGCGGACAAGATGGCTGCAGAAGCTCTAAGAATCATGACCTCATATCACAGTATTTGAAGGAATGTGGCCCTTTCTTGTATTCCTTTCTCCAGAGCTCTTTGACACTTCCCTTCAGGTTCATTGACCTACACTGAGGCCAATCACTATAAAGGGGAGTGGAATTACTGTGTTTGGCTTTTAGGCCAATCATGATTCACCCCCAAGGTCTAGAGAGTTCAACTTCCCTTGTGACCAAAGGCTTCTTGAAGAAGGATGGACACAGTTTGGCTCCTATTGGCACAAAGGAGAGTGAATGGTTGCTGGGTAGGCAAGCTATGGTTTTTGTCAAAGTTGTTTTTGGCCAGTTAATATTACCAATTCTGGTAAAAAAATTTTTTTTGACTCTTATATCTTCTAAAAATTCTTCTCAACTCGCAGTATTCTAATTCTTTTTCACATTATTAATTTTCTTATCAAGCTCATTATTTATAGACAACAAGTCAAATATTTTAAAAACATATGACTCAATATATAATGTTTTATTGTAATGATATTTTTTAACATGGATTTTATTAAGGTGTCTTTTTAGAATCACTACCTAAAATTTCAAGATCTAAGAAATGAAGTAGGGGAAGGGAAAAAATTATAGTTTATTGCAGGAACAGAAAGTTATTGTACACACACAAACTTATCTATTTCTTTGGGCTGTGCTAATGGGAGCATTTAAACCCCTACAACTTTACATTGTTTGTTTGTTTGTTTGGTAGTTGGATTATCTGAGATGAAGGATAATGTTATGGGCTGAACTGTATTCACCCCAATTTTATATATTGAAACTAACCCCCCCCCCTCTTTTTTTTGGATTTGTCTGTGGTTTATTGATTATAATACCCAAGACATAGGCATTAAAAGAAAAAAATGCATAAATTGGACATCATCAGAATTAAAAACTTTTATGCAAACTACACTATCAAGAAAGTGAAAAGGGGTGCCTGGATGGGTCAGTCAGTTAAGCATCCTACTCTTGATTTTGGTTCAGGATGATCTCATGGTCATGAGATTAAGCTCTGTGTCAGGCTCTGTGCTGACAGCATAGAACCTGCTTGGGATTCTCTCTCTCCCTCTCTCTCTGCCCCTCCCCTACTCTTTCTTTCTCTCTCTCAAAATAAATAAATAGAAATTGAAAAAAAAAGTGAAAAGAGAGCCCACAGAATGGGAGAAAATATTCACAAAATATTTGATAATGGATTAATATTGCAACTATATAAAGAACACCTACAACTCAACAACAACAAAAAAATCAATTAGGGGGGCCTGGGTGGCTCAGTTGGTTAAGCTTCTGACTTTGGCTCAGGTCATGATCTCACAGTTAGTGGGTTTGAGCCCCGCATGGGGCTCTGTGCTGACAGCTCAGAGCCTGGAGTTTGCTTTGGATTCTGTGTCTCCCTCTCTATCTGCCCCTCCCCCACTTGCACTCTGTCTCTCTCTGTCTCTTGAAAATAAATAAATGTTAAAAAAATAAAAAAAAAACAATTAAAAAATGGACAAAGGACTTGAATGTTATTCAACCCAATGAAGACATACAAATGGACTATAGGACATGAAGAGGTAGTCAACATCATTAGTCATCAAGGCAATGCAAATCAAAACCACCATGAAGTACCATTTCACACTCACAAGAATGAATATAATCTCTAAAAATGGAAAATAAGTTTGGTGATCTTGTGGAGAAATTGGAACTCACACATTGCTGGTGGGATTGTAAAATGTTGCAGCCTTTGTGGAAAACAGTTTGCTGTTCTTCAACAAGTTACATGTAGATTGACCATAAGATCCAGCATTCAACTTTTAGGTATAGAGCCAAAGAACTAGGGACAAGGGGCTCAGATGCTTATAAGATATCTTAAAATAAAAATAATATATGTCTAAGTCTCATGAAGTGGGCTTTGATATATCGTTCCTCCCCTTCGTACTAACTTTAAATTTCTTTCTTTCTTTTTTTTACATTTCTTTTAATGTTTACAGAGCCCACTGTGGGGCTCAAACTCATGAACTGTGAGATCATGACATGAGCCAAAGTTGGATGCTTAACTGACTGAGCCTCCCAGGCACCCCTAAATTTCAAAAAGATGGTACCAGGCATATAATGGATACTATGGAAAAGATGCAGAAGAATCAGTCGTTCCTGGTGAAAACACGTAGTGTCTGTGAAATTACAATGCAGCTATAAGTCTAGGTTTTTTCCCTGAATGCCAGCTATACCTCTCTCTCACAGCTTACTTGAGTCACTGCCCAGAACCAATGGATGAATGGGAAATGCAGCAAGATGTGAAGCAGAGTGTTAATTAGTAGCAATGAATGAAAACTCATGATTTGTGAAGAAATCAAAAGCAGAACTGACTGTAGGAATTCCTGTGATTCATATAAAACATCCTGACTTTCTGAGCTATAAAATCCTTTCTTGGTTAATTTGAGTTTTATTTCTCTTGCCATTAGTAAATTATATATAATATGCCATATGGTCTGGAACTAAAATTAATTCAGCTTCAAGAATTTTGTATCATTCTTTGGTATAAATATCTGAGACCTTGAGTGGAAGGAAAAATTCTTCCTCTATCCTTCAAGGTCTTCCAGCTGGACTAAGAACTAAATTGACATGAGAAAGATTAACAGGAAAAACTCAGAGTTTTATTAAGTGCATACAGAGGCCCAATAATGAAATTGAATAATAAATTGATCAAGGCAGGCAGTTTTTAATACTTTTTAGACAAAGGAGACAAAGACAAAGAGAATAAATCTGGAAGGAATTGACAGCACAAAAGAAACTTAACGTTGGAAGCTTCAATTAGTAAGGAATTGTAAACAAAATTTGGGCTGGGGTATTACACTAGTAAAAAGTAACACGAGTTGTTTGTTATATATCCTTATATCCTTCTTGGCTCTAAATTTTCCATCTCTGGTGATTGGGACATCTCTTTTCCTCCTGGTACAGGGAGTGTACCTATCACATGGATTTATTTCCTGCTGTCCAGAGGACAGAGGAGGATCTCAGTGTCCTTCTGCACAAGCTGTCTTTTAAGTAACTTTTATTTAAAATAATCAATATGGGGGTTCCTGGGGGGCTCAGTCAGTTAAGCATCTGACTCTTGATTTTGGCTCAGGTCATGATCTCAAGGTTGTGAGATTGAACCCTGTGTTGGGTTCTGCCCTGGGCACGGAGCCTGCTTAACATTCTCCTGTTCCCTCTTCCTCTGTCCCCACTGTCTCATTTTCTCTCTCTCTCTCAAAAATAAAATAAAACAAAATAAAATAAATCAGCATGCCAAAGTGGACCATCTTGGAGCATCCTGCCCTTGGCCCATACAATCTCAAAAGTTCGAGATTGAGAATGTTTTCCTTTGAGTTGCATTTAGCATAGTAATGGTAGGAATAAACTTAGAAAGTATGTCAGCTTAAATCATACCATAGAGACTTTTATACCGTAGAATAAAGGAGGGGGTTGGAAACAGTGAGGTATTTAAAAAATATATATATACCTCACTATCTTATAAAGGGAAACACCAATATATTCAGCTATTAACTCTCCAAAATTCACATCTAGCAGGCAGGGGTAATAATCATGACTCAGCACTTCTAAGAAAGAATGAGAAATACTCAAACTGACTTTTGTCAAGATTAACTGGAGAAATTTCTTAACTGAGTTGGAAAGCTTTTCATGATGGCTAATTCAGACTTCTTGATTTGACTCTTAAACTCCTGCTTCCCCTGGGTATTTAGGCCACAATGCCTGACTAGTCTCACCTTACAACATCAAGATGCCCCCTGGGGCTGCTGGCAGCCACATCACCATGCTCAAGTCCATTTCCTCCCTGGCTCCTAGACCACACACAGTTCTCAGCCTGTGCCTCTACGGAAACCTCCAAAACCCTTTATCTTCTTCTAGTTGAGCTTGTTTCCTGTTTTCCTGAGAAAAACAACAGAGAACTTCCATAAGGTGCCACGACCACTTCTACACAGCTGTATGCATCTTCTTTCTCTTCTGATGTTATAGATGTTAACAAAGAAAAAAAATTCTAATGCCTCCCCTTGTCTATTCAGACTGCTCAACAATTCTTCCCTCCTGTTCTTTGTAATCAAATTGGTCCTTTCTACCTGAATATTCTAAGACTGTAAATATACTTTTAAAAAAAGTTTATTTATTTTGAGAGAGAGAGGCCAGAAGCAGGGGAGGGGCAGAGAGAGAGAAAGAGAGAGAGAGAGAGAGACAGATAGAGAGAGAGAGAATCTCAAACAGGCCCCAGTCTGTCAGTGCAGAGTCCAATGTGGGGTTTGAACACACAAACCTCAAGATCATGACCTGAGCCGAAACCAAGAGTGGGCCATTGAACCAACTGAGCCACCCAGGTGCCCCAACTGTAAATTTGCTTTAAAGTGTCATATATATTAAAAAAAAAAAAAAAGGAAAAAAGAAAAGAAAGGAAGGAAAATGAAGTCACTTCTGATGACCTCTCATTTCCTTCCATTTTCATACCATTTCTCACCTCCTATTTAGAGCTAGGGTTTTGAAATGAAATTTTGATATTGGTTCTCTCCAATTCTTCCTCTATTCTGTCTGGAATTCAATAAAATCGGGATTTTGATCCCACCAGTACATGTAGCTGCCCTTGTGAAGACCATCATTCACCTCCATGTTGCTAAATAAAATTGTCAATTTCCAACTCTCATGATGCTGACTTCGAAGCATTTGTCATCTTGTTCATTCCCACTCTTTGAAATGTGCTCATCACTAGGCTTTAAGGACACTCCACTTATCTGTCTTTTCCGATTACCTCCCTGGCCACTCCTCAGTCTCTTTGAAGATTCCTGCTCAGACCCTGATATTCAAATATTGAGGTACTCCAGTATTTAGACATTAAGCTTCTCTTTTCTTTAAAAAAATTTTTTTTTTAACATTTATTCATTTTTGAGAGACAGAGGGAAATAGTGTGTGAGAGGAGGAGGGGCAGAGAAAGAGGGAGACACAGAATCTGAAGCAGGCTCCAGGCTCTGAGCTGTCAGCACAGAACCCAATGCAGGACCCAAACCCAAGGACCACAAGATGATGACCTGAACTGAAGTTGGGTGCTCAACACACTGAGCCACATAGGTGCCCCCCAGCTTCTCTTTTCTATTTACACTCACTTCTTAGTGACTCACAGACTGCTGATTCACAGTTTTTTGTCTCCAGACCAGATATCTCTCCTGAATTTCAGACTCACAGACCCAACTGCCTCTACTGGACAATGCTACCTAGGTATCTAACGGATGATTTAATATTAATGTCCCCAAACCTGCTTCTCCTACTCTTCCACATCCATCTTTCCAATTTCTTGGATAAAAAGTCATGACTCTTCTCTTTCTTGATCCCACATCTGATTCTTCCACAAATTCTTTTGGCTCAGCCTTTAAATTTTTTTCTAGAATCTTACCATTTCTCACGACCATCACAACTGCCAGTCTAGTCTTATCCAACATTGTTTCACAATGAAGTACTGGAATACCTTCTACCTGGTATCCCTTTTTCTGTTCTTGTGTCTCTGGTAGTCTCAATTCAGATGCTGGAATGACCTTTTTATTTATTCAAAAAATTTTTTATTAAATGTCCATTCGTTTTTGAGAGAGAAAATGAGAGCGTGTGCAAGCAGGGTAGAGGCAGAGAGAAACAGGGAGACAGAGGATCTGAAGTGGGCTCCGTGCTGACAGCTGAGAGTGTGATGCGGGGCTCGAACTCATGAACTGCAAGATCATGACCTAAGCTGAAGTCACAGGCTCAACTGACTGAGCCATCCAGGCACGCCCAGAATGGTCCTTTTAGATGTTAGTCAGTTCATGTAATTCTCTGTGCAAAATTTTCTTATAGTTTCTTCCCATCTCATTTGGAATAAAAGTCAAAGGTCATGTTATGTGCCTCCCATGCTGGAATTATTATGTGTCACCTCATCTATTTTCTCCCTCATTCACTTCCTTCTAGCACAGTAGACTCAGATGTTCCTCTGACAGGCCAAGTATGTTTCTGCCTCCGGCTTTTGCAGTTGGTGTTTCCCCTGCTTTGAACATTCTTTTCCCCAATATTTGTAAGGCTTGCTCCCTCATCATGTTCAGATTTTTATTTAAATGTCATTTTTAAAGGTCTTCTCATATCAGTTATTAAAACTTCTGCCACCTCGGGGCACCTGGGTGGCTCAGTTGGTTAAGTGCCCAACTCTTGATTTCGGCTCAGGTCATGATCCCAAGGTCATGGGATCGAGCCTAGCGTTGAGCTCAGCACTGAAGGTGGAGCCTGTTTAAGATTCTCTCTCTTTCCCTCTGCCCTTCTCCCGTGCTCATGCTCTTTCTGTCTCTAAAAACAAAACAAAACAAAACAAAACAACCCAAAAACAAAAAAACTGCAACCATCTTATGCCTTGCTTTATATTTTTCCATGGCACTTTTAACCACCTGACCTGGGAGCTATTTTACTTAATTGTTTGTTGCCTGTCTCTCTTCTAAAATGTAAGCTCTGTCATGGTAGGGGTTTTGACTTCTTTGAACACAGCACATAGAGCAGTGCCTGGCACTTAATAGGTGCTTAGTAAATATTTGAATATATGAATGTATGAATAAAATTGGATGGTCATCTAAGTGTGACTTGTACAATTTTCCAGGAGATATGAACTAAGTTAGTGTTGCAGAGCATTAGGTTTCTGTTTTTTAACATATGAATTCTATCTTATAAAAGTAAAAGGTATTCTTCACATTGATTAGATAGACATTATTATAACTGGTGAGCCAATATAGGGAATTAAATAAAATTAGTCAAGCCAAAGGTTACACTTTTCATTGTTCATTTATAACTCTTTTTCCAAAATAGATTTTTGTTCCCTGTCACTTCAGTGGTTTTGAATGCTTCCCTATATTTTTTGGCTCAAAAATGGATTATCTCTGTAGGTCATCTGTAGAAAAGTGGAATTTGTCACATTTATAAATGATCTTTTGAATGCCAACACAGATAACAGAGTAGAGGAAAGTTAGCTAAAGTTAGGTTTTTGAGTAATTCTCCAGGTCTGAGTGGTTTCAAACTGTAGGGTGCATAGGAACCCCCTGGGGCTGGTCGTTCAATACAACTTCCCTGGCTCCACTCCAGACTTGCTCTTCTAGAATTTCTGACAACAGGCCGTGGGAATCTGCACAATGCCCCCAGGGATTCTGATGTAGGAGCTCCTGGACTTGGCTTTGAGATACGCAGCTTTGATCATTCAAAAGATGTCTAGTGTCTTTCCTAGAAATCAAGCAAAGGTTCATGGTAAGAAGAAAAGTATCATAAATTTCATACCTGTGGAGACCAATTATCTTGCTATGAATGGTGGCTTGTCTGCAAACTGTCCCCAATCCCCAAGGTGCCATCTTACATATGTGCTGTGGTGTACAAGGGGAAAGCAGTAATTTCAACTAAGCTCTGCTTGATCAATAGTAACCTATCACCTTTACTGAAAAAATAATTCTGAGGAAATGTCACATAACTGTAGGTGGTTAGAATCACCTCCTGGCCGTGTTTGCTGACTTATCATGATCTACTCCACAAATGACTGCATTTTTTTGGTCCTAGGGTTTTGTCTCCTTGCTCTTTCTTTGTCCTAAGGGAATCAGGTGATGAAAGGGGTCAGAGTATGACACACTGTTACCATGGAGACCAGAAGCTACTCAGCTCCTGTGTGGGTTGTTTCACCACCCACCCCCCCCTTTCCAACCAGCTGTTATTTCACCAGAGTAAAAGGTTTTTACCAAGTGGATATACGAGCCTTTGAAACCTTTTCCTTTAGCTGTAGCTTCAGCGAGAGAGGAACGCCACAGATCACTTTTCATTATTTTGAGACAAAGTGCCAAGAAAATGTTGGGTTTGGGGTGGTGAAATTTCCTGTCATCATGGTGTTTGGTTTCTGGACTTGTAGTTATTTTGTTTTAAGCTTTTGGTTAGCATATTATAATCATGAGTGGGAAGACGTGGAGTGCTTTTAAGCACTCACCTCCTGCTATGAGAGAAGGAAATGGCTATGTTCATAATTGCAAATTATTTGATAAAATTCTATCCACCCCTTTGAGGACTTACTATATCCAGGCACCCTTCTAAGTACTTAACATGTATTATTTCATTTAACCCTACCTCAGACTATGAGGTGAATTTTATTATGTCCATTTTATAGGTGAGGAAGCTGAAACACACGGAGTTTAAGGGACTTGTGCATGCAGACTTTCTAGTGAGGAAACCAGGAGAAGAGTAAGGGACACAGAGGATCCACACTTGGACTAGGATCACTGCTCCAGAGAAGCTACTGCTGAATCCATTGTGTGTATTGTGATAGCGCTGCTCTATAACTGTAACCAAGGTCATGTTCGTGTTAGATATGAGTATGTAAGTCACAAGGCTAAATCGATAGTTATTCCAGCAAGGTGAAAAATATCCTGGACTTCTGGTATAGCTGACACCCTGGTGCCTGGACCACAGCCTCTGGGCCCAGCTCTCGTTTCAGTGGTAGTTGTGGTGGGCAGGTCTGCTGTAGCTTAGTCTCACCTCAACCCAGCCAACTACCACCTGGAACCCAGTTATGGGTCTTTCTGTGCTTTATCCTAGGGTCTTCTCTGACTCTAGGGGCTTCTTATGTTGTGCACAAGAGCATCCAGATATTGCAGGAGAGTTCATGTGCTTAGGGACAACTCTTAGACAACGGGGGTGGAGGTGGGAGATTAGTGCATAAATGCTCCAGCCTCCTATTGACAGCTGGGTAATTCCACAAGGCATTGTATATGCTTCTCCAAGGTCCTGGTAGAGACAAGAATCCATCCTTGAGGAATCCATCTGTGACCTCGAAAAGACAACTTACAATAATTTTTCTGTCTCCTGTCTCACTCTCTCCACTTACTTGCTCCTGTTTCCTGGGATCAGTTCCTAAATAAACTATGCACAGCCAAGTCTTTGTCTCAGGTTCTGATTTCTGGAAGGAACCCAAACAAAGAAACAGAGTCATTTATCAGTGTTCAAAATTGTGATGATTATGCTGTAGGGAGAGTATAGAACCAAAGTACGATCAAGTCCATGTGCTCAAGTCACACTTGTGTGTGGGTTTGGATTCTGGCTCTGTCACTATATACTTCATAACACTGTCAATCAGATATTTTGAGCCTCAGTAACCTCAAATGAAAAACTGGGAAAAAAACTACTACCTTGTAGAATTGTTGTGAGCTTGCTCAGAACCCTGACAGACCAGTTTTGGTGTGGCTGTTACCCTGTCCCTCCTGTGGACTCCCACCCCTCATGACCAGGTATTAGGTGATGCTAAGCTGGGAAGGAGGGAGAGCGTGAGATAGTCATGAAGATGTGCATGTGACAAATAAGCACTCAGAACACGCATTTTGTTTTTTTGGAAGAATAAGGAGAACTAAATGCTGGCTAGTGATCTCTGTTTATAAAATATGGCAGAGGATTTGTGAGTCTATGTTGTCTCAACATTCTTATAAGGAATTTTATAAAAAGTATCTGCTTTATTCCATTCTTCTTAGACAAAAGAACTCTGAGTCTCCTGTAACATACAGAGAACTCTAGAGACTCCCAAAATGCCAAGAGCTTCTATGTAAATTACACCTCCATTTATTAAAATGCTTCTACTTTATTAAACTTTCTGTCTCTTGCTGTTAAAGAGATGTTACAGTGAATGGGAACAAAAGTGGGTGAGTGTGAAATGGATCTAAAGTTGCCATGGAAACAGGTGGTAAAACCAATCAGTGAAGAGATATGTGTTCATCCAGGAAGTCTTCAAATTGCCCCCAAAGGCCATCTGACTATAAGTGAGCTGCATAACCATAGCTGATGCCCTGTGCCCACTGTGCAGCCCTAAATCTAGGTAAGGGTAAGACAAAGCTTATCTTTCACAGACAGCTATATGACTCTGAAGATAATAGAAGTCATCTATGCGTCGATTCCCTCCTCTGCCTTTGCAAATAACAGGAGACGTAGTGAGGAAGGCAATAATAATGACTTACATGTGAATTGCTCTTTCCGTATTTCCAAGGGGTTTTGTGTTCACTGACCCATTTGATTCTATAAGACAGGCAGTCTTGGCCATACGACACCAGTATCACAAAGAGCACAGAGGCACAGACAAATTTGTTTAAGGTCATACAAATAGTAAGTAATTAAAATGGAACTAGATTCCTGAACTCTTGTTTGTGCAACTTGTTTTTTTTTTTTCTGCTAAGACATAGCCCAGAGATATATTGGAAGAGAATAGAAGACTTGGGTGTCAGTTCCTCTGCCACTGGGAAGAAATCCTAACGGTGCTGTTGGGAGCTCAGGTTGGAGTGCTAAACATGGGTCCTCTTCCTCTCCTTTCTGTCCTCCATTTCTGCCCTTATCCAAACCTCAATGTTTTTTTTCCCCCTGCAGCAGTTTTTCCTCCATAAAAGTTTTCTGAAGTTAAATTATAGCCACATATATATCCTTCTCAGAGTAACTCAGGTGGTAGTGAAATATTGTGATTTATAAGAAATATATATTTGTCATTCAGATGACCAAATCATCCAAGGTTTCTGGCTTAAAAGTTCCCCAAACTCTTGGAATTTCTTGAGTGATACAAATAACAGAAACATAGTATTGGGTCTTGGGCCCTCAGTTTCTGAAAGTGCATAGAGCCATAAAGGTAAAATGGGTATTAAAGGAGTTAAAACCAAAGCAAACCACCACTGCTTTATATAGGTAATATGCTTTCTTACTTTAGTCTTTCTCCATACTTAGGGTAGGTGAACTGTTATCACAAATACACTCTCAAATGAGTAATGGCTTAAGCACAATAAAAGAATATTCCTGACTCATGTCATAGGCCTCAAAGGGTCGATAGGTCAGAGATGCTGTTCTCCACTTATCCTTAGGCTTGAGGCTAATGGAAATCCTACCTTCTTCAAGGAGTGGCTTCCAAGTTCATCCTGAGGGTGTTTCTATTTCAGTAAGCCAGAAGAGGAGAGGCTTAGCTTGTTTTTATGGGCCAGGCGTGGATCACAGGCATTCATATTCAGTGGCTTCACCTAATTGGAGGGGAGTGGGAAATCCAGTCTGGGTGCCTAGGAAGAAGGGACTATGGACTCTGGAGCATAGCTTCCAATCTGGGATAACTTTCCCCTTCATCACCCCAATAACCTATGTTTCACTGTAAATAGAGTGTTACATGGAGATACCAATAAAAGCAAAGAAAAGCAAACTTATGAATACTTTCTTTATTCCCAAACAGAAGTTTATCTTTGGAGGTATCAACCAGTAATCTTAGGTCTCTTTTACTCCCCTCTTCCCTTCAGCTGCAAAATGTTCTTGGGGGAAAAAATAAACTGTCCCAGAGACTCTACCTAAAGGCAAACAAAAGAAGGGGGAGATACTGGCTCACCAAGGAAGGTTTGTAATATTCAAGATTTTCAGACTTGAGTGGACAGTACATCTCATCTCAAGTTTGTTTGCATTTTCATTTCCCTGGTGACTGGTTCTAAGGGAGAAAGCCTGAGGCTTTTGCAATTGAAGGGGAGGAGGACCAGAACAGTTAAGGGGCTCTGGGAAAGGAGACA
Organism: Leopardus geoffroyi; assembly: GCF_018350155.1. Taxonomy (NCBI): domain Eukaryota; kingdom Metazoa; phylum Chordata; class Mammalia; order Carnivora; family Felidae; genus Leopardus; species Leopardus geoffroyi. The sequence goes on from NC_059327.1 coordinate 119,927,777, forward strand.
TTCTCAGGGCTTGGTTTTGAGTGGGGACTTATGAATCGTCCCGTAGGGGGTGTGACTTGTCAGGTTCCTTTGAAATCACTGATGCCACATAGTCCAACACTTCTTTGTACTTCCTTATTAGGTTGATGGCACCACTGCATCTTTTGCCCACCATGCTGGGTTTTGTTTTAATTTTTACTTCTGTCTCACAAGTGAACTCCCTTCCTTCCTTTCTTCCTTCCTTCCTTCCTTCCTTCCTTCCTTCCTTCCTTCCTTCATCTTTCTTCTTTCTTTCTTTCTTTCTTTCTTTCTTTCTTTCTTTCTTTCCTTATTGTTATATAAATTAACCCATTTATTGTAGGCTAGCAATGTTTCAAATGGTGGAGCTTCTACTGCCCTTTCAATTCCTTCAGCCTTCGGATGGCAGATTTTCCTGTGACAGCAGAAGTGATGTTATAGGCTCAGGCACCACCAGCTACACCCTAGTGTCAGACCCCCACAGCTCATCTTTTCATTTTGCCACAGAAGGAGAAAGTGTGCTCTGTATGCTGGGTTATTTCAGTTTTCTTCGCCATTTTTTTTCTGAAGGAGGAACCATAGTGGGTCTTGTATTTACCTACAATTCCTACTTTCTTGGTGCATTTAGCCATGTCACTGGAAACCAGTTCTGAGCCCAGAGAGACAAATGACTCCTTTAAAAGCAGCTCTTGGTTTCCTCTTCTCATTACGTGCCTTTCAGAAATGCCTCTTACAACCTTCTGCAGAGTGTCGTGTGTATAATTTCCTTATATTAGGAAACCATAAACTGGAAGGTAAATAACAAATATAACCAGTATAAGACCACAAACACAGGTAATGTGTAAAAATTGTGATAAAATATATGTGCTTGGAGAAATGTTAACAAATCATTAGCTGTAAAGCATATTATTTCTTTTATATTTACAACAAGGTATGAAGCAGATCCTATCCCATTTTTTAATACTTTTTTAATACAAGGGAAAATTGGGACATAGAAATTATTTAGTCGTCTTTCCAAGGTCAAATGGCTAGGTTATATAAAGGATTTGAACTCAGCTTTCACTCCAAATCCTGTGGATTTAATCATTATACAAGATTATTTCAACCTGGGGATTCATACACTAAAATATTTTCCATTTGCTTTTAGCTACTACTTGAAAGTATAAAATAGGGAGATGTGTACTTGATGGAAATGATTGAAAATGATTATCTTCAAAGTAACTTCTTAAGTTCACATCTGTGCATCGTATTGGACAAGGTGTTAGGAAAAAATCCTGCCTCTAGAAGCTTATGCTTGAAAACACCAATACTTGTCAGAGCTGTGTTTTAATTGTATGTCAGTGTTAACATTTGATTGCTGGCTTATCCTTTGAGATTCACTTTGGATACTACCACTTGCAAGAATCTTTTCCTAGGTATTCTCAGAAGAAAATTTCTTCCTTTTTTTATACTCTAAATATTTTGTCAATATTTTACGTATGCCATGGAGTTCTTACACACGACTCTTTCTCTCACACAAGGGTTTTTGGGAAGCAGGGCCATATATTGTACATATTTTTACCCTTCATGGTGCCCTTGCCTGGAGTTTTATACATGATAATTATACTATAAATGTTTGTTGAAATGAGACTGAATATCTTCCTTTAGCTGAAATATGACCCCTTTTTTAGTTTTACCTTTTAATGGAGAAAATTATATCCTGAATTTAGGTTTTCTTCAACCTATCTTTCTCCAAGGAGTCTTAGGAAAGAAACACTTGAACATAAAAGTGGTATATAGGAGAGAATTCGATTGATTGGATAATTTAATCTTTCCAGGTTTTTCCAAGTTCGCCCCAAAACTTGTGTCATCAAATTTTTTTGGCTTTGATAGTAGATGGGACTGGATGTTTATTAAAATCATAACTTCTAATGCTTAGATTTTACTCGTGTAGGAGATACACAGCTATGTAGACACTGATTCTAGTGTCATTAAAAGCAGTGCATTATCACATTGTAAAAATTGAATTATGTTTTGTGAAAAATAAGTAGACTCCCAGGCCCAGAAGAGAGAGTGTTCATTCACTGGATTCATGTATTTGCTTCTCTAAGACCATGTTAGAAAGAAGATGATCGAATTCCATTTCAAAGAATTTGAGGGTTAAAGATTTTACATCTTGTAAGCAATGACAAGAATATTGATCTTCTTAATACTAATGTGCTAAAAATAAGGAAAAACTTCTCCTTGCTCTAGAATTAGAATTAATGTTTCTTTGTTCATTCATTCATTAAATTTTTTTTTCTTTATTTATTCCCTGACTTTTGCTTCAAGGGAGCTTTGAATTTCTAAGGTAGTTTCTCTTCCAAACTGGTTAGAATCAATTCAATGCTTTAAGAAATAATTGGTCTCTATTACATGGATCTTTTGATTATTTCCCCGAAGTCTTTCTTTTGAAGAGGGAATGACAATGATATTCCTTCCACACAAAGAAATCATATTCATTGGTGTGCAGTTACATTGGTGAGTAACTGTAATGACATACACTCTCCATAAAACTATAATAAATGTCTCACTCAAGTTATCACATTGTAAGTAGGACAAATGTAAATTTGGAGAATTTATAAAAATGCAAATATTTATTATTTTGTAATTAAAATGTTTATTTTTGTGGGGCGCCTGGGTGGCTCAGTCGGTTAAGCGTCCGACTTCAGCTCGGGTCACGATCTCGCGGTCCGTGAGTTCGAGCCCCATGTCAGGCTCTGGGCTGATGGCTCAGAGCCTGGAGACTGCTTCCGATTCTGTGTCTCCCTCTCTCTCTGCCCCTCCCCCATTCATGCTCTGTCTCTCTCTGTCCCCAAAATAAATAAACATTAAAAAAAATTTTAAATGTTTATTTTTGAGACAGAAAGACAGAGCATGAACAGGGGAGGGTCAGAGAGAGAGGGAGACACAGAATCGGAAACAGGCCCCAGGCTCTGAGCTGTCAGCACAGAGCCTGACGTGGGGCTCAGACTCACAGACCATGAGATCATGACCTGAGCCGAAGTCGGACGCCCAACCAACTGAACCACCCAGGCACCCCAATATTTTATAATTAAAATGGATAATAATGTGGTATGTTTTCTAAAAAGTGCTTGTGCCCATCTTAGAGGAATCTTGAATCCTTTAAGTTTTCATGTTTCTAAGGTGCCTTTTACATTTCAAATATAAGGCTTCATTTTGTTGACCTATCGATTGGTCATCCTCATTACTGGGCGTGTTGGCAGAGTTAGAAGTGTTCTGCACTGTGATGATGCACTGTTGTTTGCTGTCTTCTGGCAAACACCAAAAAAGAAGGAAGCATAAAGTGGATCAAAGTATCTTTGATAGAAGCTTCTAGCAGGGCCAATTGGGGATGAGACAGTATGTCATTTTTCTGAGTATGTACAACTTCAAGTGACTTATTGAAAATTACATACTTATACCTAAGTTCTTACAAGGGAGTGTGGGGAGAGGTTTTTAACAGTAGGTCAAGGAGAGAAAAGGATTTTATGGGTCTCTGGGAGAACTAGACAGGAATAAGAAATCACTTAATTAGCATTTAATCCACATGTATTCTGACGCCTGAAAACAGTGTTCTGTTTTAGAATGAAATGTGTCCCCGTTTACCTTCCACACGTTTGAAAAGATAAAGCATTACATTTTTAGAGAATAGGTTGATTGATTTCCTGTTGGCTTCCCCTCCCTCATCTTCCATGTCCCTGGGGTGGCCCTCTCCTTAGGGTGATAGGAAAGCCTGGGAAGGGAGCACAAGTTCAGCAGTGAACTTACTTACTGATTGCTCTCAATCCTTGCTCAAAGTGCCTCTGGGCTTCCCGAGCATCTGGTAATTCCTTCCAAGAAGTCTGGATTAGACCAGACGTGACACTGAAAGTGTGAATTTACATGACTTAACCCCACTGATTCTTTGTTTGTTTCTTTGTTTTTTTTTTTTTTTTTTGTTTTTTTTTTTTGAGAGAGAGAGAGAGAGTATGCACGCACGAGAGAAAGCAGGGGAGGGAGGGTCAGAGAGAGAGAGAGAGAGAGAGAGAAAGAATCACAAGCAGGCTCAGCTGTCAGCACAAAGCCTAATGTGGGGCTTGAACTCACAAACCGTGAGATCATGACCTGAGCCGAAACCAAGAGTTGGATGTTCAACCGACTGAGCCTCCCAGGCGCCCCAACCCCACTGATTCTGATGGCAGTCAGCAGGAGAGGCTAGAGGGCCAAAGAGCTTCTTTCTCTTTATTTTTTTTATTTAAAAATTAAAAAAATATATATTTATTTTTGAGACAGAGACAGAGCATGAGCAGAGAAAAGGCAAAGAAAGAGGGAAACACAGAATCTGAAGCAGGCTCCAAGCTCTGAGTTGTCAGGACAGAGCCTGATGTGGGGCTTGAACCCACAAACCATGAGATCATGACCTGAGCTGAAGTCACACACTTAACCAACTGAGCCACCAAGGCACCCCTAGCTTCTTCCTCTTTAATTGACAGGCTCAAGTTGTCACTTGTAAGTACAGTGAGTCATGAGACCATGACCTGAGCTGAGATCAAGAGTTGGATGCTTAACTGACTGAGCCACCCAGGCGTCCCAAAACTCCATACTTCTTAGAATGAAGGTAGAGAGTTTTGTTTCATATTTTTGTTTGTACTCCACTAATTTTATTTTTTTTATTTGTTTATTTATTTTCTTTTCAAATTTTTATTTAAATTCTAGTTAGTTAACATAGAGTGTAATATAAGTTTCAGGATCAGAATTCAGTGATTCATCACTTATATGCAATACCCAATGCTCATCATAACAAGTGTCCTTCTCAATACCTATCACCCATCTAGCTCACCCCCCACTCACTTCCCTTTGTCAACTGTCAGTTGGTAAAATGTTTTTAAAAATGCATTTCATGTCTACCATATTAAATATTTAGAATATTTAAAAAATTATTATTATTATTTTTGAGAGAGGGAGAGAGAGAATGAATGGGGGGAGAGGGGCAGAGGGAGATAGAGAGAGAGAATCCTAAGCAGTCTCCATGCTCAGTACAAAGCCCCGCCCCCCCCCGCCCCCAGGGTTTGATCTCACAAACCATGAGATCATGACCTGAGCCAAAATCAAGAGTTGGAAGCTTCACCAAACACCCCACCCAGGCGCCCATTAAGTATTTAGAATCTAATTCAGTTATTCCCTGCTCTTCAAAAGTTTGCATTATGCCACTTCGCTTTTATGAAAGACCTACATTAGTACCTGTTTTCACTGAAAAAAATCCAAAGAGGATTTCTCCTTTTACAAAGAAAGGTGAAAAGTGAAAAATAGCCTTCGGTGTTATATTTGCAGCGAGCGGTTATAGAGGCAGCCCTCACCCAGAGCAGCAAGAGTGGCCCCACCTAGCCCCTTCCCCAGGAACTGCACTCAGTATCTCAGCTTTAAGCTGCCATAGCTTTGAACTGTGTCGTGAGCATCTGTGCTTTATTTCAATTTATTTTGTGCATCCTTTAGCAAAATGTGTCTTATCAGAAAATCCTAAGATAATTTATTTTTGGGGTCTGAGGATGCTTGAATATTTTTTTCATATAAATTAATGGTAATTGCTTCTGTGCCTAATGCCATTTCAGCTTATGAAAATTTTCATAGGAATTCTCTCCTTTCAGATAGTGGGGGAAACTTGTATGAAATATGTTTTTGCCTCAAAGATGTAATAATTTTGAATAGAATCTGAATAATTCTAAAATGACTTGCACACTAGTAAAAGCAAATTGAAAGGTTCTAAGAAAATGAAAATCAAAAGATGGCTATTATACTCTATATTATGTATTGACTCATGTAGTTTTTCTTGTTTTCCTTTTATGTCTACTATTGAATATAGGTAAATCACTTTATTTTGTTTTACTATTTTCAAATCACAAAGCTAATAATATTTGACATGGAGAAGAATAGGTTATGATATATTATTTCTATCTTGGTGACACTTACATTTATTTTTATATAAAGTTATTCTTAAAATGATGTAGTAAGAAGCACTTCCAGAAAATTGGACCAAAAATGGATCTCCAAAAATGCATTCCTCCGTAAAAGCAACAGAGCAAACTCTTTCTTTGCCTGATAAACAAGAACAGTGCAAAAATTATCAAGATCGACTTTTCCAGAACTCTGAAAGTTAACTAAAAGCTTGCCACAATCTAAAGAGGATTTATTCAAGTATTTTTTCAATAGAAGCTTGGTAAGAACCGTGAACTTGGTGGATTTAAAATTTTCCCTGTCCCATCACTGTCTAACTTTCTCTAAGATTGGAAGGTTGCTGGTTTTCAACAACTCCAGAGAGTTAACTATGTAACGTGTCTTTAGCTTGCTTGCTGCTAATGACAGCATTACCAATGGATAGGTGAAGAACACCAAGCTGGGGTGGAAAGAAACAGATGCAGACACCCTCTAAGGATTCCTCCCAATTTTCTCCTTTCTAAGAAGAAGGTGACACGATTTTAACTGGGAGAAACCACTATTGCAAAGGAACAGTGCCAGGACAGAAATGTAGTCCTTAACACTAGAGGCTTTCCATTCTGAGGGGGTATCTTTCCCCTCTCCATTAAGTAAAGACCCTGGGCTCACACCCTCCTTGGAGGAATCCATCATTAGCTGAGCTCTCCAACACTGCTCCCTTCCAGGCAGAAAATAAGACACTTTAAGTCTGACATTGTTTAAAAACACCATGAAGTTAAAAAAAAAGAAGTATACTAGATAAACAGATACATGAACCAAACGAAGAATTTGGAATAAGCAAATAAAATCTCAGAGAAATGAGGATTGTGGCAGACGGTGAAGGTTGGCTCATTCAATGTTCTTGCCAACCAGCTTTTGCTTTGTCTTCATCTACTATAAGAGTGTGGGAATTCAAAACCTACCATCAAGATGGCCTTGCAGAACTTTGGCTGGATATGTGACACAATGGTAGATCATGAGATATAAGAAGTCTGTTAAGGATTTCTGGGAAACTCTTTGTTTGCCTATAAATGTATTGCTTATTTTCTTCTTCCTTGTTTTTGCCCTCCCTTCTTCTTACTACCAGCTGCAAGATGGCTGGAGGGCATTCACCACATACCTTCCATAAGGGAAAGATAAGGGGAGGAGAGACTTTGCCCCTAACACTTTGAACTGCCAGCAACCACTTCTGAATCTTTTGCTCTTTGAGAAAGGTAAGCTGTTTAATTTGTTTAAGACACTATTACTTAGATTTTCTGTTACTTAAATGTATAAGTAATGCAGATAGGAAATTGGACATAGGAAAAAAATTAGTCGTGAGATAATTCATTGGTAATATTTAGTATGAAAAAATACAGCTTAAATAAAGAACTTAATGGATACAATGGAAATAAACTAAAGAGCTAGAAGAGGAGGTCCAAGAACTTTCTCAAGAAGCATCAGAAAGAGATAAAGATACGGACCATATGACAAAAATTTAAGAATTATGGAAAATAAGGTATTTCAGATGGCAAGACAAGCAAAAAATAGAGAGAAAAAACAATTGAAAACATAATGAGTAAGATTTATTTAATCTAACAAAACATGTTCCTGCAATGAATTGACAGATTTCATGTGGTGTGAAAAAAAATAGGTAAATGATAACTTATACATCTGCATATTATGATGCCATGTAAGAACATCTAAGTGTAAAAGAAAAATTCCAATAGCTTCCAGAGATTAAAAGCTGATTGCCTCAATCTAACAGGAATTTCATTGTTATCAGTTTGTGCAATTGCAATGTTGGACAATGGAACACTATTTTTAGAATACTGAATAAAAAGATATTTGAATCTAGAATTTTTTCCAGCTGTATTATCATTTAAATGTGTGGAAAAAAAAAGCCTCATGTGCACAATGCTTCAAAAGACTCACCACATAATGACCCTTTTTGAAAACACTCTAGGACAAGAGTCAGAAACCATGGACCATAGGCCCAAACTGGTCCACCACATATTTTTGTAAATAACGTTTTATTGGAACACAGTTCTGCTCCTTCTTGTATGTAGTATCTGTGGCTTCTTTTCAGCTATGATGGCAGAATTGAGTGGTTGCAAGAGTCTGTATAATCCGCAAGCCAAAGCTATTTGCTCTCTGGTCCTTTGCTGAAAAAGGTTTGTCAACTCTTGCTCTAGGACAAAGTACTCAAGCAAGGAGAGAAACAAATCTAGGCTGCTTCAAAATAGAGAAGTTAGGATGAGTAACTAACTTGGTTGGGTTCATTGTTTAAATAACAAAGGATGGAAGCAAGCCAAAATAGATCCCAAACAATCCAGAACTGAAGTGTTTTATCTGATGATCACACTGTTGTGGAAAGGCCAGAGAAGGCAAGTTGATGTTAAAGTATTTGGCTTGTTCAGGCAGCACTGTAGCAAAAGCGTCCTCAGGTTTGTGTTCCACGATGGCATCACACCTAAGGAGGCATCATTTACATTATAGGTACATCTAGAGAGATCATTAAGACTTGAATTCCGGCCCTCATATTCCTACCTTTCTTGCTGAAGGGTAGAGTGGGGGTGAGGCCAGAAGTATATGAGTTGCCACACTGTGATGCCTGAGATATTGAGAGGGCAGCACCTGTGGGCATACAGCTAGTGGGGATGCTGCCTGGCAGGCTCTAGAAAATCCTCTTGACTAATTAAAAATGATTTTTTTCTTTGAGGAAGTGTTGTCTTTCCTTAACTCATACAAATTTGCCTCTGAGCTAGCAGTTGGTGTTTTAAAAGGGAAAAATCTAGCTATGAATAGGCTTAAAAATAATAGGAGAAAGTAAATGGATATATGCTATAAATAAATTAGTGATACCCACCAGAAGCATGGAAATAGACCAGCAGAAGAATAGTCTATCCATCCAATGGAAGATAGAAAATGAGGGGGAACCAGAAAGTATGGTAAATAGAAATGCAAAATAGTCTGTAAGAAATACATCCAAATGTAACTATAATTACAATAAATATAAATGCAAAAAACTGATCCAAAGACACAGATACTCAGATCAGATTTTAAAATGGCAATTGTTAGGCAAGAGAATCAAATGACTGTATCTCCATGGAAACACAGACATGACATGGTAGTTGTCAAGTGATCATTATTACTGTGCTTTGTCTGTATTGAGTTAATTATTCAGAATCAAAGCAATATCTGATATCCTGGAGTCAGAGGTAGACATCCTAAGGTTTTACTTTCTAATTAATTATCTGTTCCAGCAGTGACTCTGCTTAGTAAAGTCTTAACATGACTTAGTGATCAGAAAGAAAACTTTTAGGATAATTCTCAAGAGAACCTTTTACATGGAAAAACTTTTGCCTTACTAAAAATAAAACTTAATGAAACAATACCAAATATCATAATTTTGACAATTTTGGTTAACTTACTCAGAACCAAATTTGTCAGAAAAGAACGGTCAGCTGTGATAAAAAGGGTGATTAAAATGTGTACAGCGTCACAAAGAAATTCACAGTCTCACATATTTTGCATAAAAGTTTACTAGGTCATTATGAAGAACAGAAAAACTGTAATTCAATGAGCTTTTTTATTACACGACTACTTGTTTAAAATACTGGTAGGTTTCTTCTGTAAACTTGACCTTTTTGTTTAACCTTGGGTCGTTAAGTTGCAAACTACTGAATATGATGTAGTTTTGTTCCAGATGGTAGGAAGTGAAATTTTCTCCTGTTTCTATGATTAAAAATCACACAAAAGAATTGAAACCCACAATGGGTAATATGAGACTGGAGAAGAATTATTAATTTTCACAAACAATAAGCACCTACTCCAAAAATGCATCTTAGTGACAAAACGTGAAGTCATACACATGGTACATTCTATTTTTTTGGAGTTGGTGAAACAAAAATCATTCTAAACAATATTACTGAGATTGATCACCACTGTGGTCCTTCACAATGTTGTTTAATATCTAAGAATGTTTACACTGGAGAATTACAAAATTTCCACTGCTTTGCTGCACCTGGACTGGAATGGGAGAGAATGATAACATTCAGGGAATAGTCGTATTGTAATAGTAACCATTTCAGTACCTTGTTCATCTACAAATGTTTTCTACAACAAAATTGTTAAACCTCCAAATATTCCAATGTCATGAAAATTTATAGCTAGAGAAATGGGAGGAAATTAGTTTTGGTTGCTTTACAAAGGACATTAAACTAGAAGCCGGATAAAGCTATTCCTTTTGGCTAATGCACTAAACATGCCAAAAGAAAGACATACTATCTGTGTCTGCTTAGAAGAATTTGGAAGCCAAATATGTTAGATTCAGCTATATAGTCAATATCTTGTGTCCAATCGTGAGTTAGATTGAGCCCAGGGCAATGGGAAGGACTGAAGAGAGGAAATAGATTGGCTGATGAGGGCAGAGCATCCAGTGAGTTAAACCTTAAGGAAAATAGGAAGGAGGAGAGCAATAATGAGGTCCTCTTTGTTCTACTACTGGCATTTTAGCATTGTTTACCCAGGACACAGCAGGAAACCTTGTGATTACTGGTAATATTGCTGAGACTTATTTGAAAAATGGTAGCTTTAAGTGCAGCACACTTACTTGACATTAGGCTGCTCATAAGTAACTACAAAATTTCTAACAGCTCTGGCTTCCTAATTAGGCTAAATTTTGGTTGCCTTTTTCTAGTAAACAATATCAGCGTTAAATCAGAGATGAAAACAATTAGAGCAAGTTCTGTATCTTCTTTCTTTACATACATATGTAATATATTTTTTGTCATTTAAGAAGTATTTATTAAAAACCTAGTATATGTCAGGCATTTTGCTTGGTGCATTAGTTAACTCTGGTTAGAATAAAGTCCCATCATTCAAGGAGTTAACATTTTAGTGTGAAGACAGGGAAATGAATAGGATATTACAATATGGCATATGGTTCTAAGATGTTTTGGGAGCCCATAGGAGTGCCACTTGACCCAATTGCAGCTACCAAGGATGGCTGCTTGGAAAAGTGCAATTGTTAGCTGAAATCCAAAGCATGCAAAGATTAGCCAAAGCATCCAAAGCATGAAGGCTGGTGGGGGTAGGTAGCAGGTGTGGAAGTGTATTCCAGGCAGAGAAAACAGCCTGTGCAAGGTTCAGTTGCTAGAAACACAGTGGTTCATCCAAGCAACTATAAGGAATTCATTATAATTCAGGAATAGAGCATCAGGTTGGAGGAAGGGGAGAAAAGAGATATCATTAAGAACTACTCTGTAATCCAAGGTAGGGAGTTTGAACTTCATGACAAAGGCTCCAGAAGCCAGTGGAGGGGTTAACTAGGGATATAAGGTTATTTGCACTTTAAGAAGGTCATTTTGGAAGAAGTTTGAAGAATGGCCTGGAAAGGAGGAACCTGGGGGGCCAGACCAGGAATTGGGATACTATAGTGTAAACCAGGTAAGAAATAGAGGTGGTTCAATTCATATAAGTAGATGAGTGAATGGAAACATGAGAGGGAGAAGGGATGATTGGAGTTGATGACTGGTCAGACATAAGGGAAGAAAGAGAAGTTAAAGCTGATTGCCAGAATTTGTGATTTGGGCAACTGGTGGATGATGATATTCTTGGAGACGGGGAAAATCAAAAGGAGCCTTTCATCTCACGAGAGGTTTTAAACAGCATTGTATGTTTGCCATTGTGCCTGAGCTGCCTTCTATTTCAGGGATTCTTACTGTTCCTCCTTCACATTCCACAGTTTGGTTCTCATTACAAGACTTCCCCCATTATTTTGTCTATTTTCCCTGTCTCTCATTGGGATATGTTTTCACTTTTATTGCTGCAATGTAATGTAATGTAATTCAATTTAGTTTAATTTTAGAAGGGGGGAGGGGAAGAGAGACAGAGAGAGAGAGAGAGAGAGAAAGAGAGAGAGAGAATCCTAAGCAGGCTCTACGCTCAGTGTAGAGTCCCATATGGGGCTCGATCCCACAACCCTGGGATCATGATCTGAGCCGAAATCAAGAATTGGATGCTCAACAGATTGAGCCACCCAGGTGCCCCTTATTGGGATATGTTTTGTTTTTACTTCATTAAAGGATATTGCTGGTCAAAATTTTTGTTGTCAGCCCCAACTCTGTTAAGTTTTCAGATGCCCCAGGAGCATGAGAAAACTGTTACCAACGGCTCCCTCAGTGCTCTCTCTCAGATCTCTACTTTAAATTTGCATTTCTAATCCATTTAGGACTTTGAGGTACTTAGCAATAATTGTCTTCTTATTGAGCTCTTTATTGCCATGATGCATCAGTTGCTTGAAAATTTGTTTTTAGATTGATTGTGAAAGATTAGCATCGGCTACACTCAACCGCAAATACTCTTGTCATTTACTTGTGACAACATTGAGGCCTTAAAGGCTGAAAACTGAGTGAAAGCCTTGACACAATTACCAACTTTCTTATTGTGTTAGTTTCCTATTGCTACTTTAACAAATCACCACAAATTTAGAGGCTTAAAACAATGTAAGTTTATAGTTTTATAGTTTTTTTTCCTTTTCAAGCTTCTAGAAACTACCTTTCTTTCTTTCTTTCTTTCTTTCTTTCTTTCTTTCTTTCTTTCTTTCTTCTTTCTTCTATTTTTCTAATGTTCATTTATTTTTGAGAGAGAAGGAGAGCATGAGCAGGAGAGGGGCAGAGAGAGAGGGGACAGAGAATCTGAAGCAGGCTTCACGCTGTCAGCACAAAGCCCAACGTGGGGTTCAAACCCATGAACCGTGAGTTCATGACCTGGGCCTAGATCAAGAGTTGGACACTCAACCAACTGAGACACCTGTATTTCTTGACTCAGGTCCCCTTCTTCTATCTTCAAAGCCATCAGTTGTGGGCCAAGTCCACTGTATAACTCTGACCTCTTCTACTTTCTCCTCTTCCCATTTTTGCAGACTCTTGTGATTACATCGGGCCTAGTTGAATAGTCTATGATAACCTCTCTATTTTAAGGTCAGATTAAGTATTAGTAACCTTAATTCCATTTGCAACCTTAATTCCCATTTGCCACTTACATAACACACTCAGATTCCAGGGATTAGGGCATGGGTGTCTTGGGTGTGTGGGTGGATCATTATTCTGAATACCAGGCTTATGAAATCCCATTAAACAGCATTTTAATTGTCAAGGTTTTTCTTCTGTTTTTTTTTTTTTTTAATTTTTAAAGTTAAACAAAAAAATTTTTTTAATGTTTATTTTTGAGAGAAAGAGACAGAATGTGAATTGTGGGAAGGACAGAGAGAGAGGGACACACAGAATCCAAAGCAGGCTCCAGGTTCTGAGCGGTCAGCACTGAGCCTGACATGGGGCTTGAACTCACAAACTGTGAGATTATGACCTGAGCCCAAGTCCGACTCTTAACCAACTGAGCCACCCAGGTGCTCGTCTTCCGTTTTTCAAATGTAATTGCATCAAGGTAATTAATAACTTTCATGAGGCAAAGTACAATGGAGAGCTCTCAGTTTGCAACTTAACCTTTGATTCATGAATGATTTACTTCTCTCTAATGCCCATTCTTCACCTGGCATTACACCCTCACAGCTGTCCCTCTGTCTCATGGACTACTTCTAAGTCTCCCTTGCTGGGTGTCCCCATTTTCTCTGAGCACATAATGATAGAGTGCCCCAAAGAGTTCTTTGTCCACTGCTTTTCAGTATTTATACTCACTTCCTTGGCAACCTCACGGACTCTTAAGGCTTTAATATCACTCATAAGCTGACAATTTCCATACTTTTATCGCTATATTTAGACCTCTCAAATTCCAGACTTCTGTATTCAGCTACTTCCTTTACATCTTTATGTGAAAGTCTAACAAACATTTCAAAGCCAACATACTCATAACTGAATTCCTGGTCTTCCCATTAAAACCTGTCCCATTTGTGATTTGCTTTATCTCAGTTGATGTCAACTGTATAATCCCAGGATCTTAGAATAAAAATCTTATAGTTTTCCTTGAGTTCTTCTTTTCTTCATACCCCATATCCCTTCTGTTGGAAAATCTTGTGGCTGTGCCTTTAAAATATATTCAGAATTCATCACTTCTCAACACCTTAACTGCTATCATTTTGGTCTATAAACTATTTTCAGGACCTCAAGACCTACATAACACTGGTGGAGGTTGTCTTGTAATAAGGAACACTGTACTCAGAAGCATGATGTACAAAATTGAAGAATCTGCTTTTTTACATGCAGGCAAAATCTTCATACTTTTATCATATGCTTTATATACCTTATAGATTCCTGGATAAATGCACTATCAAGTACAAATTTCTTCAATCTTAGTTTCTAAGATGTTTCATTCTTTAAGAAGAAAGGAAAGTCATCTGGCTTTAAAAATTATAGCAGCATTTCAAATTGCTTTCCATGACTGGCCAAATACAAAAATGTTCTGAATATGTTTCTGGTCAAGGTAGATGCAGATATACCTGGATTTAGATTATACTCACTTTATCAAACTGTATTAACACTTACTTTTAGTGGTTTGAATAAGAGACTGGGAGCACTATATCCTGATTATTTAGACAGGCAGACATCAACCCACAAATATTTTATGCATTCCTTTATATACATCCCAAATACCTGATAGTTCCTGACCAGAGTAATAGTACTAGGCTAAATTTGATACACTAAAATAATTTTTAATTACAGAGAAGACTGCTTTTGATTAAATTGTCAATTTGATCTCCCATAAAAATGAAGGAGAAAAGTAAAATTTGCAGCCTGGGTAGAGATCACGTCAAACTTCCTGCATCAACGCATCAACTGATACGGTGATTTTGCATTAGTATCTTGAATGCTTCTTTATTACTAAAAAAGTTTGTGTTTCTAGTTGCTGGTTCTGATTAATTTCTTCCTCCTTCTTGCACCCTGTTGGGGATGTTTGTTTGAGATACATATTCTAGAAAAAATTTCCTTGCTATTCTTTAGCTATCTTTGCAAAGTTTTCTTCATGGTGTTGGTTTTTTTTTTTTTAACAGAAATATTCAAAATGAATTGCTATGGCAGCTTGCACACTGGAACTTCCCAAATCAATCGTAATGTTTCTTAGAATATTGACGAGAACACACTCTCTGCCCCCAATGATGGCCCTTAACTATTTTTTGTCTCTTCTCCAAAGAGATCTATCAAAGGAGAGAAAGAGGATGACGTGGGCCCTCTGAAATAAAACACCACTGAGAAAACCTTCAGGAATAGAAACAATAATAAACAAACAAACAAACAAACAAACAAACAAATAAAGGCAAAGTAGAGAAGATCCTAAAATTTAGGAAATGAATTTGAAGGAACAGTCAGGAGGGAGAGAGAAAAAGGACTCCTATTAGGCACATCAGTTACTCTTCCTCCATTTTAGAATACTTTCTACATTAAGCAATATAGGCCCGAAGGACTCACAGAAAAGGCAGGAATTATGACCTCTGCTCTTACATTTATGCATCCCAGTGGCTATCCTGCTGACTTAGCACAGGCTGCAACATTCTCTTTTCATTTGGGATCTGATTCTCCAACTCAAGAGCATCTTTGGAGACCTACCTGGCATTAAAGACAGAGCAATTGCTCAGCCAGATTTAGCGTCTCCATAAAACAAGTGACAATAATTTTCTCGATACTTATGTAAAGTGGCAGGTAGCATTTCCCAAAGATGATTTCCATAGCTGCTCTCAGTCCATCTTTTAAAATACTAAAGGTATAGGTCCTAATTGGCCTCTGGTACACATTTCTCCTGTGAGTGATGCTAGGGTGAACGTAGACATTAAGTGTGACATCTCTGGGGCTAAACTATCTGGGTTTAGCTGTAAGTCACCGGTCACTGGTTGTACAACGTTGGACACATTAGATAATTTATGCTTCTCAGTTTTATTATTTATACTATGGGAATGGTGATAGTAATAATGCCTGCCTCATAAGATTGTTGACAGGATTGGATTAACGCTTTCAAATGCTGGTCAATATCATTGGGATGAGTGGTTCAAATTTTAGCAATGGGAATTTTTCTTAAAGGTTTAAGCCAGATTATTTACTCTAAAATAAGAAGGAGACATTCTGAGGGAAGTGGACTCTTTTAACCCCAGAGTTCTGAAGAATACAGGATTGAAAATTTTTACCAATATTGAAATAAATTGTATTGTAAGAAGGCACCCTGATGATCAGAAATAGATGCCTGAGACTTTAGTAAGGTAATCACAGTATTTTTACCTGGAAGAGTAAGTTCTAAATCTCAAAACACTAAAGTTGGTTTTGTATAAGTCTATCAAACAATACTGATATCCAAGAGCTTGGCGTTCTTAATTGCCAGGAACTATCTAAAAATTAGATAATGTTATTTTGAATCTGTCCTCCTATTACTAATAAGAAATTGGGATAGTTTAACATACCACATGTGTGTTTGTTTATATACAAACTATAATATTGTTGATGAACAAAAACAAACAAACAAACAATTATCTGCCTTTTTAATTCTTCCAGCTATCAAAAACTGCAAGCCTTTGCTTGGATTCCCATGAGTTTCCCTAGAAACTCAATTTCCAGGTTGCCCTCACCTCACTATCCAGGGACTATGTGCCCAAGGAAAGGAAACTGTAGGTAAGCTTGTTTCAACTGAATTCAATTCAAAAGGTTATTAAGTGGCTACTATGTGCAAAGTTACTGTCAAGGAGTGAGAAGAAATATCAAGGGAAGACAAATACAGAGGCAAATAAATTCATTAACAAATATTTGTTCAGAGCTGCAAGAAACTTAGTCTATGCAGTGCATAATATGATAATATGGCACACTTAATATTATAGCAATATGTTATACCTGATGGTCAATGATGCTAGTGAATCTGAGATATTCTGTTGTTGTTTTTTTTTTTGTTTTGTTTTTTCTTTTAATTTTTTTTTTCAACGTTTATTTATTTTCGGGACAGAGAGAGACAGAGCATGAACGGGGGAGGGGCAGAGAGAGAGGGAGACACAGAATCGGAAACAGGCTCCAGGCTCTGAGCCATCAGCCCAGAGCCTGACACGGGGCTCGAACTCCCGGACCGCGAGATCGTGACCTGGCTGAAGTCGGACGCTTAACCGACTGCGCCACCCAGGCGCCCCTATTCTGTTGTTTTTTAAGTACTATCACGTGGAGACTGTTTTACTGTTCTTGGCCCTCTCCTCCAACCTAAAATTCTCTGAAATCCAAAAGCAATTTACTTTTTCCTCACTTAACTCATCAAAGCCTACGATTTTTGTAGTTACTTAATTTACAAGATTAAATTGTATTTAATGTAGTTATTAATTGTATTTAATGTGGTAATTAATTAACTAATGCATTGATGTGGTTATTGCTACATCAATATCTGATATCAGATATCAGAATTACTAGAAACATTCTCAGCTAAAACACTTACTGTGTAACCTTGAGCAAATCCTCTAACCATTTTGCGTGTGAGTTTCCTTCTGTTTAAAATGGAAGCTAATAACAGCACTTATCTCACAGGACTATAAGGATTTAAGTTATTAATAACATGTAAGTATACTTAGGAAAGTGCCCTTAGTTTGTAATCATTCATTATACAGTTTGAATTAGAACTGAAAAGTGTTTTTGTTACTCTTTTTTGAATGACACTGAAAACTAAAAATAATCATACATTTAACTCACACAAACTGACATAAACCATGTCACTAAATAACGCACATAACATTATCTTGAAAAGCTGGAAATGAAACGATATTGGAGAAGACTGTAAGGGAGATTCTTATAATTTGCTAACGTTACATGTATGACCATTGATTTTATTTTTAACTTGATTTTCATAAAGTGTAACTTGCAAACTTGCCTACAAGAAAACAATTAGAAATTATGATTAAGGTATAATTGACAGGGGTTCCTGGGTGGTTCAGTTGGTTGAATGTTTGACTCTTGGTTTTGGCTCAGGTCATGATCCCAGTGTCGTGGGATAGAGCACCATGTCAGGCTCCATGCTGAGTGTGGAGCCTGCATGAGATTCTTTCTTTCTCTGTCTCTCTTTCCTTCTGCCCCTCCCACCTTTGCGTGTTCTCTCTCTCTCTCTCAAAAAAAAAAAAAAAAAAAATCAGTGAGGGTACAATAAACATTCTTTTGAATGTATAGCTGAATTTATAGGAAATTTAGTGATACCAACATGACCAAAACAAAGAATGAACTAATATACAGCTAATTTCGTGGTGCCAAAGTGACTAAAAGAGCTGGACTCAATGGTCACATGAGGCAGGGAATTAGACTTGGACCTTACCAGCACAGAGAGTAGGAACTGAGACCTCTCTACTGCATCCCTACTCAAGTATGAACAAGAAAAAAAAAGCTGCTTACAAAGGGTGGAGATAATGAGGATGTTTATTTCTATTTAGTTCCTTTTTTTTAATATATGAAATTTATTGTCAAATTGGTTTCCATACAACACCCAGAGCTCATCCCAAAAGATGCCCTCTTTAATACCCATCATCTACCCTCCCCTCCCTCCCACCCCCCATCAACCCTCAGTTCGTTCTCAGTTTTTAAGAGTCTCTTATGCTTTGGTTGTCTCCCACTCTAACCTCTTTTTTTTTTTCCTTCCCCTCCCCCATGGGTTTCTGTTAAGTTTCTCAGGATCCACATAAGAGTGAAACCATATGGTATCTGTCTTTCTCTGTATGGCTTATTTCACTTAGCATAGCACTCTCCAGTTCCATCCACGTTGCTACAAAGGGCCGTATTTCATTCTTTCTCATTGCCACGTAGTATTCCATTGTGTATATAGACCACAATTTCTTTATGCATTCATCAGTTGATGGACATTTAGGCTCTTTCCATAATTTGGCTATTGTTGAGAGTGCTGCTATAAACATTGGGGTACAAGTGCCCTATGCATCAGTACTCCTGTATCCCTTGGGTAAATTCCTAGCAGTGCTATTGCTGGGTCATAGGGTAGGTCTATTTTTAATTTTCTGAGGAACCTCCACACTGCTTTCCAGAGTGGCTGCACCAGTTTGCATTCCCACCAACTTTGCAAGAGGATTCCCACTTCTCCACATCCTCTCCAGCATCTATAGTCTCCTGATTTGTTCATTTTGGCCACTCTGACTGGAGTGAGGTGATATCTGAGTGTGGTTTTGATTTGTATTTCCCTGATGAAGAGCGATGTTGAGCATCTTTTCATGTACCTGTTGGCCATCTGGATGTCTTCTTTAGAGAAGTGTCTATTCATGTTTTCTGTCCATTTCTTCACTGGATTATTTGTTTTTTGGGTGTGGAGTTTGGTGAGCTCTTTATAGATTTTGGATACTAGCCCTTTGTCCGATATGTCTATTTAGTTCCTTGAGTGGAAAAAACTCTCTTAATAACTTGTAATCATGTTTCCGCCACTTATGTGTGAGGTTTGCATTTATACAAACTGCATTATATATAAATAACCAAGCTGAGAAGTTTTGCATAAAAAAATGCTCAGCTAGTCTGAGAGTGGCTGGCAGAAGTAAATGTGTACTCTTTCGAATAGCTGAACCCTAAACTTAGTCTGCACAAGATGGTCACAGATAGAGCCCCTCACAATCCAAAACTCAAAATAAACAAGGAAAATCTACTTGTGGTTAGTATCAACAGACAGACAAACAGTAGGATCAGATGCTTAAGGGCTTTACATATAAGAATTATTAGCAGACACTATGAGCTATAGTTTCAGGATACAAAGATGAATTAAAATCAAAACAAAAGAGAGAATTATGAATAAAACGTATGTTTAAAAGGAAAATAATGAAATTGCAGAAATGAAAAGAAAAAAACTATTAAAAGTACAATGGAGAGGTTAAATAGATATAGCTGAAGAGTGAACTAGAAAATAGAAACATAGATCTGAGGAAATTAGCCAGAGGCAAAACAAGGGTTAAAGCGACAGAAGATATGAAAGATAAGTTGAACAATATGCCAGATATTACAAAAATATCAAAAATACTTTAATAGGACCTTAGAAAATTGAGAGAATGAGTGAGAAGGGTTAAACAAATACTGAAAGCCTCCTCTGTACAAGTATTATTCTAGGTACTTCGGATACATCAGTGAAGAAAGCAAATAAGGATACTTACACTCATGTTGTTCACATTCTAGCACAGATGACAGAAAATTAAATATATATCTATGGGTATAATACATACATACATACATACATACATACATCATAGAATACAGTAAATAGCAAATGTGCTACAGAAGGAATAAAGAATAAAATAGGATAAGGTATAAGGAGTATGTATGTGTGTGGGAGGGGGATAAGGTTGCAATTTACAATAGTGTGGAAAAAGTAGACTTTGTTGACAAAATGACATTTGAGCCAAGATTTGAAGGAGGTGAGGAATTAGCCATTTAGATTCCCCTGGGGACTTTTCCATTTAAATAGTTTAAAAGCCCTAAGATAAGAGTCCATCTGGGGTGTTAAAGGTTTTTTTGTTTATTGTTGTTTCCCCAGCACAATGAATATTAACTGAGATATAATAGCAGATCAATAAATATTTTTTGAATCAGTGAATGCGGTATATATATCCTTGTTTATTTCTATTGTAGAGTGTCTCTTTTCCTTTACTTGACTTCCCTATTTTCTTCCTGAACTTTGTCTCAACAATCTGTATAGACTTGTCTTGAGGATTATTATGATTTTGATGCCGCACTATCAATGTGATACATGTAGACAAGGTACAGGTACATGGGAATTTTGTGGTGGAAGCTTGTGGAAATTCTTTTTCTCATGGTTTCCAATTTTTTTTTAAATTAAATGGGAAACACAGCCATTACCAGAGAGTGAAGAAAATGGAAATGGTGGTAGAGTTTGAGGAGAATAGAAAGTATAAAATAGTTATCTGGGAGACTAGAAGACTGAGTTAGAAAGAGAAATATGATTGGATTCTAGAAAGTTCTAAGAAATATTTGCGGTTAGTATTCAAGTGATATAGTGAGTCCAGTCATAACACCAAGTCTAGCATGTCTAGCATACCAGGTACAGGGCGTGCAGGGAATTGTATTTATCCTGTGCTGGGTCATGGTCAGTCATAAACAAGGGAATGTGAGAAGAACAAGAAAGTTATGGCTTATGCAGAAGAGTTAGTATAATGATGGGCACGGAGTTCCAGGTAAAAATGGAGGCAAGTGAGGATATGAGGAGGTGAGTTTAAGTTAAAGGTGGCCAGGGGAGAGGGAATTAAGATGGTGGAACAGCATGGAGATTCTCAGCTTGTCTCGTCCCTGAAACATAACTAGATCAGGACCAAACCATTTTGCATACCTAGGAAATTGATCTGAGGATTAACACAACAATCTACATAACCTGAACAACAGAACTCAAGAGGTATGCAGTGCAGAGAGTGAACTTGGGGAGAAAAAAGCTACGCAGGGTAGGGAGGTATTTTTGCGGAGAGAGGTCAGAGAAATGGGAGAGTGTGACAAATTGGGAGAGTGAAGGAAAAACACACCCCCAAAAGTTGCTGGAGAGAAAGAATGAAAACACTCACAGGGGACTGAACAAGAAATTTGTTCCCCAAAACCACTGATGGGAAGAAAGGAGAGGGTTTTCAATACCACCAGGATTCTATAAACAGTGGAGTACAGAGTCTGCAGTTCTGGAGCTCAGTGCCTGGAAGTGCTCTGGTGAGGAAGTAGGTGAGTCCCTAAGAGCAGGCAGAGGAGTCTGAGGGGTCTTTGTACCACACAGGGAGAAGCAGTTCCCCTGCACGGAGTGCATTTGGTGGAGGCCATACGGCCTTCCCACAGCAAAGGTCCCAGTGGAACCCAGGAGCAGCCACGTTTGCTGGTATTGGTACAAAGGCACCAAAGGGCTTTGAAACCTGGCTCTGGCTGTGTGTTGTGACTTGCTATAATCTCTGAACCTCTGCCACTGCATGATTGCATGAATGTTTTCTGGGGTAAGTTGGTGTGAGAAATAAGCCCACTGACCCAATCAAAGGAGGGACGTGAAGACTTGGAACATGGTGAAGCAAGGCTTTAATCAATGTTCTTGCAAGAGCAGGTGTCTGATGGACAGACACACTCGAGACTGTTACAGCAGACAATTTATCTCCTAGAGTGGAAGTCTCTCTCTGATTCCTCATTGGCTGAGTACTACAGAGGTTACAGCCTTACCTGGAAAGTCACCTATGCCGATGTAAGGCAAAAAGTAGTCTGATTAGAAAAAATATACATTCCTTGTGGTGATACAGAGAATTAGTTCTTTGATGCATGCTTATTGCAAAGCTTGCAAAAAATAAGCCCGCGAAATGGAGAGAGATAGAAGAACCAGGAAGTGAAGTGTCTAAGGGTTTGGGACTCCATTGTGGGAAGTGAGGGATGTTGAACATATTTTCAATCAGTTGTAAAACTATTGTTAACTAGACAGCACAGCTTTTATTTGGTATTTCTGAAAATGAACCATCTTACTCTCACAGCCAGCACATGGCCATTGCCTAGCAAGACCCTCTCCCAAAAAGTCTACATGGGTTTAAGCTGCAGGGGTCTCTGAAGTTTGGGGTTTGAAACACAACCCCATCTGAGATAAAATTTTAGAAGGAGGTGCCGCCTGGCAAGCGGTCAGCTTGGACATGGAGAGGGTAGAGGTGGGGAGTGGATGGAGGCCTGAGACAAAGGAGGGTTTCTTGATCACTGGTCGGTGAGAGTGCGAAGTTCCTGTGCCAGAGACTAGGGAGCTGGGTGAAGCAATTTCCATCTCTCAGGCACATGCACACAACATTGATCCATCCCTGTGGCTAACAGACACATGAAAAAATGCTCAACATCACTCATTAGCAGGAAAACACAGATCAAAATCACAATGAGATACCACCTTACACCTGTCAGAATTGCTAACATTAACAACTCAGGCAACAACAGATTTTGGTGAGGACGTGGAGAAAGAGGAACTCTTTTGCACTGCTGGTGGGAATGCAAACTGCTGCAGCCACTCTGGAAAACAGTAATTTTAATTTTCAAAAATTAAAAATAGAGCTACCCTATAACCCAGCAATTGTACTACTAGGTATTTATCCAAAGGATACAGGAGTGCTGATTCAAAGGGGCACATGCATCCCAATGTTTAAGGCAGCACTATCGACAATAGCCAAAGTATGGAAAGACCCCAAATGTCCATCCACCGATGGATGGATAAAGAGGATGTGTGTATATATATATAATGGAATACTACTTGGTGATCAAAAAGAATAAAATCTTGCCATTTGCAACAACATGGATGGAACTAGAGTGTATTATGCTAAGCCAAAGAAGTCAGTCAGAGAAAGACAAATACCACATGATTTCACTCATATGTGAAATTTAAGATACAAGACAGACGAACATAAAGGAAGGGAAGCAAAAATAATATAAAAACAAGGAGGGAGACAAACCATAATAGACTCTTCAAATACAAAGAACAAACTGAGGGATGTCGGAGGGATGTCAGGTGGGAGGATGGGCTACATGGGCAAGGGGCATTAAGAAGGACACTTGCTGGGATGAGCACTGGGTGTTATATGTAAGTGATGAATCACTAAATTCTATTCCTGAAATCATTATAACTTGGATTTAAATTAAAAAAAGAAAGAAAAAAAAAGGTGGCCAGTGGGTGAAGCTAAAGGGAGATGAGAGAATATTTGGAAAAGGAATAGCAGAAGGAGTTGCATGCTTAAAATTGACACTATGGAGGACTGAAGGTATCGGTAAATTTTATTGTATAACCATGGGAGTGGGTGGCTGGAGTGAAGTGGGGGACATGATATCTGGAGGAGGGCAAATTAGTAACAGGAGTTCAGAGTAGAGGGGATGGTCAACTTCAGTGATTCTCAATCCTGGGTGCTCACTAAAATCACCTGAATAATTTAAAAAAAAAGTATGAAATCTAGTTTCCATATCAAACCAATAACACCAGAATTTCTGGGAGTAGAATTTTTCAAAGTTCCTTGCGAGGGATGCCTGGGTGGCTCAGTAGGTGAAGCGTCCTACTCTTGATTTTGGCTCAGGTCATGACCTCAGGGTCGTGAAATCAAGCACCCTGTCGAGCTCCCTGCTGCACGTTGAGTCTGCTTAAGATTCTCTCTCTTTCTGCCCCTCTCCACTCTGCCCCTCTCTCTAAAATAATAATTAAAAAAAGTTAAAGGTTTCTCATGAGATTTGGTTTGTAGCCAGAATTGAGAATCACTGGTAGCATGGAGAGAAAATAATGATGGAGAAAGAGAAAACGTATCAGAAGGTAAAACCCTCAAAGAATGGAGTAAGGGAGGTGGTGACCAGGATGTAAGTAAATAAAACTGCTACATACATTTGTGCAACAGTAGTAGTGCCTAGATGTGAAACATCTTGATTCAGTCTATAAGGATGCTTGAGGAATGTTTGGATTGCCAAGCCCCTAGAAATAGCCCAGTTTTGGAAATGATGAAAGAACCCCCTCCTTTGGTTCTGTCTTTAGAGAATCCTTCTGGTATTTTGATTCTTTTTTAGCAACGCTAGGTGCACTTAATTCTGCAACTGTGGTATGTAGAATAAAACTGACTTTCAAAATCAAAATTTTCTATACAATGCAGAATGGAGGAAAGAATGGTGAAAAATGAATTAAATACATATTTCTAATGCAGGATATAAATGACCTGGAAATCTGCAGCTCCCCAAACAAACTAGATTAATTTACATTAAACCCCCCCCCCCCCCAAATCTAATAGTTAATGCTCACCTTGAATACTCTGCTTTAATTATTCAGGAAGCTTTGCTGGTGTTCTGATCTGCTGAGGTAAAGTCTCCCACAAGTTTTATGTTAAAAGATGTGAAATCAGCCCTTACTGGGTTGAAATTTAAATTTCCTTTTGTCCTTGCAATCTCTCTTGATTCAATTTTGCAATTCTCAGCAAAGCTGGCTGGGCCGCCAGACCTTTTCACAAATTATCATCGTGGGTACTTTTCCCAGTAATGACTTGTTCTTCTATTATATGTTGAAAAGGTAGAGCATAAACCTATCTCTGTGCTCTTCATGGTTATGCATTGTTGTTATCATATGAACACGTTTAAGGATATTGATCTAAATCATGCATCTTTGAAAAAGATAATGGAAGTAGACTTTTGATATTTATATGTAAAACTGTAGTTGGCAGGGATTATTGCATTTGAGAGAGTAGAGAAGGAGGTAATAGCCCTATTTTTCCTTTATACTCTGAGAAAATTGTGTACTGGATATGCCGTTGTGTTCTCCCATTCCTCTAGCCACAATAAGAAGAGTCATCTTTATGAGTAGATGGGAAGGCAGCACTTGTGTACCTGTAATTTAAAGCCCTGTGATGTTTTTGTCACATGGCCTGAGAGCCAAATGTATTTGGAGGTCTAATACTTTTCAGTTCTGAATTTGATTATTCCTTAAGAGCTCACAATTCAAATGTCAGTAACACTAGGAATCTATATCATATAACTTCAGAAGGCTGAAGACTTCATTTAGCTGAGCACAGAGACATACATAAAGAAGATATAGTGTGTTTTTGGTAGGAAGTCAGAACGAGTGTGTGAGGCAGGCAGGGAAGGTGGGAGAAAATCAAGTAGGGGTACAGACAAGGAGTGGTGGGAGCTCTATAATTATACTGGGGTTTTGATTTTTGCCAGGCTTGTCTCCAATGGGGGTATGCAGAGTGGAGGGTTAAAGAGACCACATTTATTTGTGAATTAAAAAAATTTTTTTTGCATGTGTTCGGGTGTGTGGGGACATGAGTTCATATTATAAACAAATTCCTACAAAGGAATGTTTGATGTGAGGAGATTAGTGAATCATCAAGAAGAGAAATTGGTTCTCCTTAATAAAATGTCAATTGCAGGTGAAATTACCAAAGATGGGAAGTTATAAGAATATGAAACCTTTTTTAAAATCAGTCTTTAATAAAATAGAATCCAGGTAATGAATAAGGGTTTCACATTAGAAGCTATTTAACAAAGAGACATCAGAAGAGGCTGATAATAAAACTTTCCTGGCAGTCATCATCTTGGAATTCTACTTCATATAATTAAACTGAGTCAGGGAAAAGAAAGAAAAATAAAATATAATATGGAATCTTTTGACCTCGGTTCTAATTTGATTGATTCATACTGGCAGAAATGCATCCTAATGTCTACATTATTGTAATGGAACAACCTTTTATTATTTTTATGTTAATTCAAGATTATGGTATCAGTTTATTCATTTCTTCAAAAACTTTATCATAGAAATATAAATGCACTATTTCAAAGTAAAAAGCAAGGGCCTTGATTTTACATATACATACACACGTGTGCTCCTACACACTATATATATATATATTTGCATACACATACCATACATATATATCTATACACACACACATAAACATATACAAATACCTACAGACACACACATACACATGTATACTGTATACGTATTTGTGCATGCATAATATACATTTATATCTGTGCGTACACACACACACACACACACACACACACACACACACACTAGGGTGACCTAGATGAGCTTAAGGCTACAGGGGAGATCCTGTATCCCCTTGCCCCCACCCCCAAGATAATTATTTGAGTAAGTTGAATGCATACAGACATTTGTATACTTGGCTGAAGGAGAAAGGATGCTGATAGAAGGGCAACTGGGACAGAGAAAAGACAGAAGGAACAAATATTGGAGGGATAATATGGTGGCTTGGTACTATGTCAATTTAGCTAAGCTGGAACTCTATTCCCCAGAATTCCTCTCCTGTATAGCTCAGAGTTAGGGCTGGCCGCAAGAGAAACTTGAGAGGGATACGGAAGCTGGTAGTAAAGCAGTGGCCATTACATTAGAAACGTTGGTATAGGAAAACAGATGATGTTCACACACCTTGTGGCTCATCTACTCACCCATTTGGGGGCATCGGCGGGGAGTCTGACTCCTGAGGTGCTCCTCCTTCAGCTTCTCCAAGTCCTGGGCCAAGTGCCTGTACATCTCAAGGGTGAAGGATACCAACTTTTCCTGCAGACTACCAAGGCCATCAAGGATAGAGACAGTGACAGACACAGAATTCTGTTTATCCTGTGTGTTCTTGTGGGGTCTGGTTTGTCATTAATCTTTTCCCCATAAAGATTCTAGCTTTTCTTCTGGGAGCTGAGTTTTCTGAAAATCAGGCCCAAAATCTAATTATAAGGGTGGCTGTACTATATCATTTTATTATATTATGTATTATATATTATGTATATATGCACATTGAATTTCTAACCTTAAAGTTTCTCTTGCATAAAAGTTGGAGCATTGTTTGGGAAAGAGTAGAATCCTGAAAATTGGGATGGAGAAATATGGACAGGTTCTGATGAAGCCATATATTTCAACAAGCCTGCTTTTCAGTAGAAGCAACCTTTCTTCTCCTCTCCTTTCCTGCCTCCATGGAGATAGCTGCATTGTAAGAGATTGCTGATACTCCTCAGGACCTACTCTTAACATCTGTTACTGCTTCTAGAACCATAATCATTAAGTTCAAGAATATCTAAGAGGGTGAGGAAAGAGAGTTTTCCATGAGGAGTTATAATATACACTAAAATAATGGTAGAATTTTGCCAATTCATAATGATAGAAACCTGAGAATATCAGAATAGAACTTCAGGAAACAGATCAGACTGAATTCACTGATATGGACACATTGAGCAGAGATTCTCAATTCAATATATTAACATGAGCAGCTAAGAGTAGCTCTAAGATTTTTTTTTTTAATTAGTTGACTAAAACCTGAATCCAAGATGCCCTACATGAAATTGAAGTTAACGTGTCAGAACTTCCATGAAATACTGATGAGAAAGTCTTTGGATAAAGGCTCAACCGGGTTAAAATGTTAGAGTGGATTTATCCTGTAGAATATGCTCATTCCCTCCTTAATTAGTTTCCTAAGACAGTGTAGAGGACACTTGTTTCACCAAATTTGTGAGAAATGTATTTATGAGGAATACCTCAGTAGCATCACAGAGGAACTCTGTGGTATCTGTTCTCTCTAGGCCAAGAATGACAGTGGTGATTCTGCCATTGGAATGAGCTCCCTCAAGTCAATGGGAAATGGAGTTCTGAGGTGGCAGGGAGTTAATGATGGCATTTAATTGGCAGAGGCAATATAGGAATGATTACTATAAAGGACAAAGGAGCCAAAACAGTTACTAGAATAGTCGGATTTACAGATATCTTTGTCATGGATAATTGATCATGGTGCCATTAATTTCCTTCATCTCCTTCACTTTTCCATAAACCACTGTGGTCCTTTGACCTTTAACTGACCCTCTTGGAACTTAGTACAGTTATGAACTCCTCTAGGCCTGGAAAATGGGCAGTAAAGAACAGAGCAAAGCTATTTTACACCTGGCACACTGACACACTCCTCTTAAGGAGGCTCTCTCAATCACATGTAGGGCAATAGACCCCTGGGATCATATCAAACTTTTATCATTAGAACTAATATAGGTTCTCCAATAGTGTTATCTTCAGTCTTTGATGTTGAGTGTATTCTCTTATTGAGTATTTTTGCGTCCCAAAATAATTTCTCCTCTGCTGTTTATAACAATCACCTGAAAGGCCAAATGCATAACAGAAGGCACTTGATGAGAGAGGAAATGGTGTAGATGTGAATAAAAGTCTTCATTCAGTCAATTTCCATCAGTTGATTCCAGTTCATGGTTTTCGGATGGTAAAATTATCTCTCAGGGTAACATATTCATGGGTCCTAGGTGTTAGGATATGAATAACTTTGAGGGACATTAATTTAGCTTACTACTCAATGCTTTTGACTTTAAGGCAGCATGACAGAGATTCTTCAGTAGTAAGAGAGGTGACACATGTCGTTGACTAGGATTTTTCCTGCTGTCTTAGACTTTCAACTGAGGTCAGGAACCTGAGAAAGGTAACTGCACTCGCATTTTAAAGAGATGCCAAACACATCCATAACTAAATTACTAAATGATAACAGAACCTCTATGGGAACAATCAGCTAAGCTGCCAATTGACATAAAAGAACATAAACTTTAAAGAGTGATTGGAGAGAGTAGTTAAAATAGGTGTGCAACTGAATTAATTAAGAGTACTAAGGGATTCTCTGATCCCTCGTAAGTAAATAAATAAGAATAGAATTCTGGCACTTACCATAAAACACATGATGGGTCTCCAAGAGACTGAGCATACTGGGAATTTGGAGAGTGTAGACTCTTATTTCCTGGCTGGATACTTATGTAGCTTCAGAAACTTAATAAGCTTGCCTAGTGTTCCCACCAGAGTGAAGTCTGGCAGGAAAGTTCTTCAGAGATCTTGACAGGTCCCCTAGAACAGAGACACATACATAAACAGAGAAACTGGTCCTTGCTTCCTCTCTGCTTCCAGCCTAGAGAATTCTCAAGCCATGAAGCTGGCTGGACCAGCTTGCTGTGGCAAGAAAAGTAGAGAAGACAAAGCCCTAGCCAATGGTATTCTACCATTGGTGGGTTAAGAATACACAACCTCCCATGGTCCAAGTAGCTGCCATGGAAGGTCACCTGTCTCAATGAACTCTTATGCAAGAAAGAAACCTTCTGGGGAGAGGGGAACTCCTGGTAAGAGGCCAAGAGGTACATTAAAGAGGGCAAGAAACTGAGGACAGTTGGAACAAGTCAACTGGATATGCATCACTCTTATATGGGAAACTTATAGGCTGGAGATCCCTTAGTGGGGCTCCCAAAGAGAGCACAAATGTGCTGTATGAATCACAGTTACTTAGATGAAAATTGTTTTTGATACTGGAAGAGACTGGAAAGGTATGGAATATGCCTGGGATATTTTCTTGGAGCAGAGAAGGTAGTTTGCAGCAGACAGTACTGGTTGGCAGTGGTTGGAGAAAAAAAGTAAAGAAGTTTACTCCTTTTGACAAACTGTTGTATAGGTAAGAATGTGTCAAGAAATAAAGAATGAAAATGTGACTCTGGCAGCAATATGGAGTAGTAGATCCACTACTAAGAATATTTTGAAGTTAAGAGAACACTCAACATTAGGATAAATCTCTAGGTCTATTAAAAACAAAACAAGTAATAAACAAAACCAAAAATGATCAATCTAACCAAATGCTATTTTTCATTGAAAATTTGGATAACTTGGTTATTCATTGATAGTTTGCAACTTTAAACTTTACTAAAATGGTTTTGCAATTTTAAAAAAGACTTTTTTTTTGCAATAAGTCATTAAGTATAGGATGACATTTCTGAATTAGGGGGAAAATCATATTCCACGCTTTTTTTCTTACCCCAAGACATGACTCAAATGAAGAGGAGGAATTCATAGAAGGAAGAGCAAGAATACTGAATGCGTAGTGTCCATGGCATTTTCCTGTTCATTTTATCTAACACAAATGTTAAAATAAGTCTTTCATGTGACAGATTAGGTAACAGCGACCTAGAAGATCTTTTTTCACAGCTGGCTTTTACTGTGCCATTTACTTTCATATCCTATAAATGTGTTTGGCCCACAGACCTCCCATTAGTTTTAAAGAGATTCAGTGTCTAAATATACACTAGAACATGAAAATGTGTCCTACTAAGGAAAAAGCTCTATTGCCTCATGTAATAGTGCTTCGGGGGAATCCTGAAAGATTAGCCATTAATTCCACTTCCTGTCCCAGTCACTGATTAGATAAGGAAATAATGTAGCTTTAAAATGAGTCAACTACATGGAGGACATTAATTGAACCACTAACTTTAGAAAATAATGAAAGATTTTTTTTCTTCCTAAATCTAAGTGTAAAGAGTCAAAGTGAAGGAGGAGGCTTTGTTGAAATGCAAAGGTAAAGCAGAATTGGTGTATTAAATGATGAAGACTGTGTATCTATTAAAAACATGAATGTGTACATTAATTCGTTCAACTCATGATTTTTTGGCTACTGCTAGGGACTGTTGTAGGTGCTGGAAATATGAAGAAAATGTACAAAAAAGTCTCTATTCATGTAGTTTACATTCTAAAGTGCTGAGGTAGATAATACATATAATAAATTATATGCATATGTGAATTTTTTGTAGACACACAGTGATGAGTTCTATGGAGTACATATAACCAGGAAATGGAGGGCAGGAAAAAGAAAGCTATTTTCAATAGGATAGTCCTGGAATTCCTCATCAACTAGGTAACTGAATAAATATCTGCAGGAAGTGAAGGTGCTAGACATGGCAATAACTGGTAGAAGAGGTTTCTACACAGAAGGAGAAGCAAGTGCATGTTTTGGTTGGTGGTTATTAAAGAGACCAGTATGGCTAGAGGAGACAAAGAAAGAAAGTGGTAATAAATGAGGACAGAAAGGTTGCAAGGATGCAGATTACATAAGACCTTAAGGGCCATGGCAATGAATGAAGCTTTTACTCTGAGTAGAATGAAAACCACTGGAAGATACTGAGTAGTTGCATGATGTGAACTTCACTCTAGTTTTGAAAGGATCACTCTGGTTTCTGGGTTGAGGACAGACTACCTATGAGATAAAAGAAGACCAGTTAGGGGTCCATGGCAATCAATAATCCTGATAAAAGATGATGATGGCTCTGAGCAGAGTGGTAGTGGTTAGGGTAATGTGAGTGGATATATTTTAAAGATGGATCCAATAAGATTTCCGAATGCATTGGACATGGAATCAGAAAAAGAGGACTTAAGGATGACTCTAAGGGTTTTGGTCTGAAGAACAGGAAGGATGGAAGTGCCCTTTACTGAAATTGGGCAGGCAGTGGGAGGGGCAGGTTAAAAGGAAGTTCTGCTTTGGATGTGTTAAGTACGAGCAGCCTATCAGACATTCAGGTGGATCTGTCCAGCAGGAAGTTGATGTGTGAATCTGGAGTTCTGGAGACAGATTTTGGCTATTAATACAAATTTGGGAACCAGAAACATATGTATATGTATATATATATCCTGGAAGTGAACAGGGATAAAAAAATCATAAGGGACTCTAACATTTAGATTTGGGGGCTATGCCTGAACCAGAAAAGATAAGAAGTGAACAGTGAACCTGGAGAAAAATCAGGAGAGTGTGTTATTCCAGAAACCAAGGATGGACGTTTTCCAAGGGAGCATGGCTGACTGGTCAAGTTGTTGACCAGTGATTTGGTTGGTGACTTTAATAAGAGGAGTTTTGAGTGGAGTGGTGGGAGAGGGTAAAAGCCTTATATTTTAGTGGGTTCCAAAAAAATGGGAATGTATTGAAGATAGCAGGTATAAGCAAATTTTAAAGGGGTTTTGTAGGAATATAGATGCAGATACATGAGAAATAATTGGAAGGAGATGTGAGGTCAAGGAGAGATTTTTTTTCATGGTTTTTAGATGGTAGAAATTATAGCCATTTTTGTTTGTACACTGGCAGGAATGTCACAGTGGAAAGTAGAAAATTAATGATGGAAGAAAAAAAGATGGAGGCATTGCTGAACTGATGAGTTTGTGTAGGCGAGAGGCAATGGGATCCAGTGCACAAGAGAGATTGCCTTTAGACAGGAGCAGGGATAATCCATCTGAAGTAATGGGTGCGAAGGCAGACCATGTGGGGGCAGAAGCCGGTACAGGAATAAATGTGGTGTGGGCGCATCTGGAAATTCTTTTCTCGTTAATTTTCTCAGTGAAATAGGAAACACATTCTTCAGCTGAGAGTGAGGAGTGGGGAGGAGGTATTGGAGGCTTGAGAGAGAGGAGATGGTGGCATGTAGTTTTCCAGGAGGCTGCAAGAGTGAGAGGGCTACAGAAATATGGGAAGCTAACCAGTCTGCACTAAGGGCTGACCACTTGCTTGCTGTTTTCTAATCTGTCACATGGAGTTTTATCATTTTTTTTTTTAGATAATTTAAAGTGAAGCAAGTCAGCATTTTAAAAATGTTTTTTATTTATTCACTGTCTGTGTGTGAGAGAGAGACAGAAAGAGAGAGAATACCAAGCAAGTTTCATGCTCAGCAGGGGAGAGGCAGAGAGAATGGGAGAGAGAGAATCCCAAGTTGGTTCCACACTCAGTGCAGAGTCCAACATGGGGCTCGATCTCACAATCATGAAATCATTACCTGAGCCGAAATCAAGAGTCAGTCCACTCAATCCACTAAGACGCCCAGGTGCCCCAAGTTAGCATTTTTAAAATACATTTCCCCAATATATATTAAGTACATGGGGCAGGCACAGTATAAAGAAAATATGGCTGTTGTGAGGTTTGGGGTTTTGCCAGTTGAGTATGATAAAGTGAGACATGAGTGAGAGAGAAACAGATCTAAGCAAGGGAGGCTATAATGATAGCTTATAAGCAGGTAAGGAAGTAGACATGAAGGAGAAGGACAGTACATGATGGGTTTGATTCATGACTTTTAGATCTTGGTGAAGTCAGGAAGTGTTGGATATAGGTGTGATGGTCAGAAAGCGTGATACATGGTACTGGTCAGGACAAGTTGTACTCTAAGGCATGATAGTGGGAGAGAGCCTTCCTAACACCAGGCTAGGAAGATGTGGTCATTGGAAGAGAGGAGGAGCGAGGCAGGGCGTTGGAAGGTTCATACACATTGATACTGGCATCTCCAAAACTTATGACTGAATTGTGCTGGAGAAACAGAAGCTAAAAACTTCAAGGACTCAGTGAGAGTAATAGAATGATTCATTAAGATGAAACAAAACAATGATATGAATGTATATTCCAGAACATCCAGTGAAGTCTTGTCTCGAAGAGCAAAAAAGAAGAGCCAATCTAAACATCCTTCAATAAGTGAATGATTAAATAAATTATGGCATATCCATTCAATGGAATGCTATGCAGCCTTAAAAAATTAGGTTCATAAACATATACTAACCAGGAAATACATTTAAGATGTATTATTTTTTAATGAAGAGATTGTAACATATTAATACTAAGTGAAGAGATTATCATGTATTAGTATGAATAGTAAAATTTATTTTAAAAGTTAAAAAGCTGTGATGTACACAGAGATACATGTATGTACATACATAGGAAGAGAAGTACCCAACACAAGTTCTTAGGGGTTGGAATTGGCAAGGTTGAACTTTCATTTCTCTAGGTAAAAAGAAAGTTGCATTTCTTTTCAAAGCTATATAAGTTTCTTGAACCTTTTTCTTGTAAAATATAATCTATAAATAAAAGTGAACAAACCTTGAAGTAGAGATTGATCAGATCCCAAACCAGCATGAGACCAACTCTTGGATCAGGAAGTACAAGGGCACCTAGTGGATTAAGCTCTGACTTTGGCTCAGGTCATGAACTCACTGCTGTGAGTTCGAGCCCCGCGTTGGGCTCTGTGCTGACAGCTCAGAGCCTGGAGCCTGTTCTGATTCTGTGTCTCCCTCTCTCTGCCTCTCCCCGTGCTCATGTTCTTTCTCTCAAAAATAAATAGACATAAAAAAAAAAAGAAATACAAATTGTCAGTAGCCTAGGCGAATACTGGGGCGAGGGTGCAGTCCTACCTCCTACTTCCTATTTTAACTGATCCAAAGTTAAAAACTGTTCTGACTTTTGTGGTCACTGCATTCTTGCTTTTCTGTAAAGTCTACAAACAGAGCCTGCATTTTTACACACTGTAGTATAGTCCTGCCCGTTTGGGAACATCATATAAATTGAATTATCCAATATAAATTGTGTTGTGTTGACTTCTTTGCTTCACTATTATGTATAAAAAAATCCATCCATATTGCAGGGTGCACAGCTTTTATTATCCCTCTCTATCCCTGCCTTTGTGTGTGTGTGTGTGTGTGTGTGTGTGTGTGTGTGTGTGAGAGAGAGAGAGAGAGAGAGAGAACATTTAAGTTCTACTCCCTTAGCAATTTTCAATTATATAACAACACATATAATGTAGTTAATTATATAATTAACTATAGTCACCATGTTATACGTTAGATCCTCAGATCTTACTTATCTTGTACACCATCAAACTGTAAGGTAGCAATTTATTTTTATATTCTATTCTATGTATGAATGTACCACAATTCATTTTTCCATCCTACTATTAATGGACTTTGGTTTCTTTCCAGTTATGGGCTGTCATGAATAACACTGCTATAAATTCTTGTACATAGTGCTTGGTGCCCACGTGCATGCATTTCTGCTGAGCACACCTCTGGTAGCAGACTTGCTGAGTAATAGGGGTTGGGTAGTTTCAGGTTAAGTAGACGATGAGAAAATGTCTGGCTCCCACACACAGTAGAATCCCTTTTGCGGCTCAGTCTTTCCAGCACTTGGTATTGTCATTTAAATTTTTTCCATGATGTGTTAATGGGAGTGTGGGGATATCACTTTGTGCTTTAAAAAAATTTTTTTTAAATGTTTATTTATTTTCAAGAGAGAGAGAAAGAGACACAGTGTGAGCAAGGGCAGGGGAGGGGGGGAGAGAGAGATTGAGGGAGAGACACAGAACTCGAAGTGGGCTCCAGGCTCTATGCTGTCAGCACAGAGCCTGACGTGGGGCTTGAACTCATGAACTGTGAGATCATGACTGTGGAAATAATTTTTATTTCCATCATTATCCGTGATGTTTTTATTCGCAATTTGAATAACCTCTGGTTCAGCCTGCCTATTCAAACTCAAGAGCATTTTTTTTCCATTGGATTGTTTGCTTTTCTCTTCTGATTCTTAGAATTTTTTTTAAAATATAAATTCAAGATGTGAATCTTCTTCTGGCTCAGTGTGTTGCAAATACTTTTTCTCATTCTGCAGTTTGCTTTTTTACTCTGTTAGCAGTGACATTTGACAGCAAACTTTAATATAGTCAGATCTATCAATATTTTCTGGTGGTTGAAACTTTCTGTGTCCTGTTTAAGAAGTCTTGTCCTCCTTTAAGGGTATAAAGATATTCTCTTTTATTACTTTGTCGAAAATTTCCTGTCTTTTGTCCTTTACATTTGGCTAAGTAATCTACCTGTAGTTGATTTTCGTGTTTGGTAAGAGGTTCATTTTTGTCCCTATAGGTATCCATATAGCTATCTAATTGTTCCAGACCATTTTTTGAAAAAAGTATTCTTTCTCTACTGCTCTGCAGTGCTATATTTGCAGTAAGTCATATGTTCATCTCTGCATGAGTTTATTTCTTGTATTTCTCTTACATTCTTTTGAGCTATTTCTATTCTTGTGCCAGCACCTTACTGTTTTAATTACTGTACCTTTATAACAACAACTAATATTCAGTGGAGCAAATTCTTCCATCCATTTCTTTTTCTTAGCCCTTTACATTTGTACCTTTCCACATATATTTTAGTACTGGCTTGTCAAGTCCTATTTACACACATATACAACATTTGAATTGTTATTAGGATTATATCAAATCTATAGATCAAACTGGGGCGATCTGACATCTTTGTAACATCCAGCCTTAATTGATATTCATGGTATGTTTTCTCATTTATTGTTTTCTTTCAGTAACATTGTATAGCTTTCTGCATTGAGAGCTTCCACATGTTTTGTTAGACTTATGATGTTAATGGCACATACCATTGGTAGTGGGTGCCACGGTACACCCCCCAGCTCCTTCTTCTGGGACTAGAGAGAGCACTTGCTTCCTTATCTTCTGGGAATGTCAAAGTTCATGGTGCTCGACTGAGTCTCCTTGGGACATGCCCTACATTCCAGGATTGTGTGGTATAAGAGATTAAATGCCTGGTAGCCCCCCAAACAAAATTGCACATGTTTCTCTCTGTGTTAGTTATCTATTGCTGTGTAACAAGTAAGTCCCAAACATAGTATTTTAAAACAACCACATTTATTTTCTCACAGTTTCTGTGCATCAACAAAGGCTTACCTGTGTCCTCTGGCTTTCAGACTGTCATAGGTCTGCCATCATGTAAGATTTGGCTGGGAAAGATCCGCTTTAGGTTCACTCACAAATTGTTGGCAAGATTCAGTGCCTTGCTGGTTGTTGGATTAAGGCTTCATTTTCTCATAAGCTGCTGGCCCAAGACCACTCTCAATTCCTTGTTATGGGAGCCTCTCTATAGGGCAACTCACAATGAAACAGCTGGCTTCATCCAAGTGAATAAGGAAGGAGAGAGTGCCAGACAGAGAAAGACTGCTAGCAAAACAGAAGCCACAGTTTTTGGTGAGTAATCTTGGAATTGATAGCCCATCATTTTACTATATTTTGCTCATTATAAGCAAGTCACTAGGTTCAATACATACTCAAGGGGAGGGGATTACACAAAGCAAGGATTCCAGCAGGGAGGGATTGTTGCGAATCATTTCAGAAGCTTCCTAAAACACCATCCATTTCTATTTTTTGGAAAATTGTGTGTAAGATTTCTGTTATTTCTTCCCCTGTATTTCAAGTTATTTGGTACAATAGAGTTTAATGTTAATGTTTTTAAATTGTGGGGCAATTTGGATTCAGCATCTTTAATAGTTAATTAATAGTTAAGGGAATATAACTTATTTTTTGGAGGGGGGAATGTTGGTAAGTTATGTTTTCAAGAAACTTGACCTATGTACATGTTGAATTTATTAGCCTAAAGTTGTTTACAGTATCCTCCCTTGATATTGATTGCAAGATCTCTAGTGATGTCTACTTTTTCATTGTGTTCTTTTTGGTGTTTGCATCATATATCTTGTTTCTCATCCTTTTCATTTTGAAGCTCCTGTAGATTATGTTTTAGATATATCTTTCATAAACCTCATATAACAAAGAATTTTACAAAAAAAAATTTGGGTTTAGTCTACAACATATTTTTTCCTTTCTCTTTTCCTTCTTTTACTTGCCTTTGTTAACTTCAAGATTTTTTTTAAAGTAAGGTTTGTAGAGACAAAAGTTATATAAGGCAAAACTGTACAATTTTAAATGCAGAGTTTGGTGTCTTTTGATGAATGAATACATCCATATAACTGCCACAATTCACATATAAGACATTTCCATCATAGTTAAAAGATGCTTTGCTGTGTCTCATTGCAGTCAATCTCTTCTCCAGCCCTTTAGACTCTGGTAACTACTTACCTGATTTCTGACTTTGCATTTTTCTGAATGTCGTGTACATGGAATCATATAGAATGTAGCCTTTTGTTTCTGGCTCCCATCATTTACCATAATGCTTTCAAGATTCACTCATATTGTTACATGTATCAAGAATTAGTTCTTTTTTATCACTGAGTAGTATTGCTTTGTATGGATATATCACAATGTTTTTATCCTTTCTTCAATTGATGGGCATTTGGAGTTTTGTCAGTTCTGGGCTATATGAATAAAGTGGCTATAAACATTAGCACACAGGTCATTTGTTGGCATATTCTTTTAGTAATCTTAGAGAAATACCCATAAATAGAATTTGCACATCATACAGTAAGTGTAAATTTAGTTCGGTAAGATATTGCCAAACTGTTTTCCAAAAGCAATACCATTTATAACCCCACCAGCAGTGTAGGAGAATTCCAGTTGTTCTGCATTCTTGGTATCATTTGATATTGTCATTTTTTCAAAAAATTTTTTTTTACCAATCTAGAAGATGTGAAGTACCTGTCTCATTGTGGTTTCAATTTGCGTTTCCCCAGTGACTAAGAAGCCCTTTACGGCTAAGTCCCCGGAAGAGAGATTGGAGCCCGGTCAGTGTCCCTAGTGTCCTCTGTTCTATCGGCAAGCTGTACCATGAGACATATGCCACAGGCTTCCCCTGGAGGATCAAATCGGACTCCATACGTCTAGCAGCACACTGAGAAATGCTCCCCAAGCTGGGATAATGGGGGCATGGACCATGCTGTTACACGTACATTATTTTACTTAATTCTCTGACAAGATCAGTATTCCCGTTTTACAGATGAGGAAGTTGGGGCTCCTCAACTTTACACAATTTGCTCAAACCCATAGAGCTGGTAAGCAGAGGTGCCAGAATTGAGCTCAGGTTTTTGTGGCTCTAAAGCTCATTCTCGAAATTACTCTCAAATTTACAGCTGATAAATATCCCTTCAGGGTCCTTTTTTCCAGACTGAATAACATCTCCTTTTAAATCCTTATTTTTTAAAACTTTCATCAAATTCAAGGTTTTACTGGATCTTTTTTTCTCCCCAAACTCCCTATGTCACTCTGGTTTCTACACTACGGTGTTGAATAAATAAATCCAAATCTGCTCCTTGGGTGACAATTACTGTCACCATTCTGTCGAGCTATTCTGATTGAGTCTATTGACTCTGGGTAAATGGAACATGGCACTGTTGGCAGGGGTTGGCACAGGCTGTTATGATGTGGCTTAATGCACCCCGAGGGTTCATGGATGGATAAGCTGCTCCTAAGCAAGCCAACCACACTTTATGGCCTGTCCTTTCTAAAAGAGATACTGAACATGTTTATTTGGATAATGCACTTTATGTAATAATTTAACATTTAGCACCCACGAGTTGCTGTTTGACCTTCAGTGTTCTAAACAACATGATTTGATTTAGAGTGCTGCTGTTATAGATGGTCAATCCATACTCTTGCAAATTAATAGTTGTGGTCAATATGTGGTTATGGTCACTGCCCACTACAATTCACTCCTGAGTTTTCAGTTATATTAAAAATATGGTGATTCATGGGGCGCCTCGGTGGCTCAGTCAGTTAAGTGTCCAACTTCGTCTCAGGCCATGATTCATGGTCCGTGAGTTCGAGCTCCACATCGGGCTCTGTGTTGACGGCTCAGAGCTTGGATCCTGCTTCGGATTCTGTGTCTCCCTCTCTCTCTGCCCCTTCCCTGCTCATGCTCTGTCTGTCTCTCTCTCTCAAAAATAAACATTGATTTTTTTTAAATATGGGGATTCTTTACTGTTCCCTTTCTATTTCATACCACAAGTAATTATCCTTATTGCTTTTAGCAAAAGTGAAATCGTCATATTATAGGCTACCTGTTGAGGTATTTTGCTATCCTATGACAATTTGTCCAGAATGGATCACTTCTAATGAACTTTATTTAATCATACAGAGACAATATCTTGGGGGAAAAAAAAGAGATAGTTTGTAACATATGCATGTTTTGGCATGTATTACTGGCAACAGATGAAGTTGTATTTATTGAATTTTAAACTGGAGGGCATATTATGCAAATGCCCAAATGGGTAGGGCAGAGAAATTGAACATAATTCTGATTATTTGGTTAGCTCTTCCAGTAGAGAAGGCAAGGCTGGGAATATAAATAAAAGGGAATAACATTTAAAATTTTTACTGTGCTATTCTTTTTTGCCTTCCAAGACCTCTGACCTAATTTGCCTGGGCATCTAACTGGAGGGTGGGAGTGGGGAGGTGGGCAGAGATTATAATTTGTTAGGGAAGGAATACCAGGAAGAGACCAAGAAAATGTTCAGCCTTTATCATTCTATCACTCGATCATGTAGCAGGGTCACAGTGCTAGCCTTCTGCCCTGAGAAAGACTTTTCCAATTTTCTTGATCTCCTTCCTCAGTAGACCCACAACCAAGTACAGAGGGTTCAGCTAATGGAGTTTTTCTGTGGGATAGTGGAGGTGTAGCAGCCTGACATTAAAAACTGGCTGGAGTTGTGAAGGAGATATTAGTAAGGAAGGGAATAAAAACATTCCTCTTTTTCTATCCCAAGAAGCTTGTAAGAAGGAAAAGTATTAACTTATTGAATACCTTCTATGCATTTAGCTGCTGTAGGTGCTTATAGGTATATAAATATGTATTAACTCTTTTTATCCTCACGATGACACTATGAGGTAAATTCTTATTTTCTGCAGTTCTGGGAATTGGGGCACAGGGCCAGTAAAAACTCATCTGAGATCATGTGTCTACTGAGTAGCAGAGCAGCACTGGGCTGTCTTGCTCCACTTGCCCCAGAAGAGATGAGTTAGTGAGGGTAATGTGGAAGGCAAGGAGGGCAGGCACTTTTTGTTGCTGCTACTTATTTAGGACTAGGAAATCGCCTCTGAGCCTCATCTTGCACCACCTTCAGGCACGGCCAAGGCAATGTAGCTATCCGGTGTGGTCAGAAGAGGGGGCTCTTACAGTCTGGCCTTTCTGAGCTGCTTTCAGGGCCCTACATGAGAAGCTAAATAGAGCCGGTGACCAATCAGGTGCATACAGAGTCCACACACACCAGGCTCATGGACTGGAAGGAGGTTCTGGCTATCACTCAGTGATCTGTGGCCAGTAGGCACAGAAGACAGATCGACAGGGTCAACTGGGATATAGTATTAGGTGACAACAGAGCCAGGAGACTGAAACCCAAGTCCCACTGACATAGAGTGAAACTCTGCAGCACAACAGCAGGACAAACAGTACCCAGGAGCCAGGGGTGTTGCCATGGAGACCTGGGGAAGCAGAGTACATTGCATGAAAGACTCTGACTCTTTATTTCTCCAGGAGGACTCAAAAGCCTTACTCCCCACTCCAACTGCCATGCACCGTATGTCATGATGGGGAGAAGGGCTAGCTCGGGGACCTCCATAGGGGAAGTTAGCACTATGGGATGAGACTAAGTTAACTTCATTAGGTTGACTTGTTAATGAGTGGGCAAGGGTCTAAACAGAGGACCAGATTAAGTAGAGAACCATAAAGAACTTTCATTCTCTCCTCTTCACATCTGAGTTAAATTTTATGAACCTGCTACAAAATATGGCTAGTCAGGAAAAAATAAAACAAATATGTTTTATCAACCATATGGACAACCGGAAATGCACAGGTGAAATAAAAAAAAAATCAACGGAGGAAGTGGAATTACAGAAAGAGGACAATGAGATAATGACAGCTTTATTGATGGCAGGCAGTTATATTAGAACCTAATTTAATAAAGAAGAATTTGCAACGCATTCAATGTCAATTCTTCCTTTCTGTAACAGAAATGTATATGGTTGTAAGAAAAAGACAAAAACAAACACAAATACCTAAATACTGTGAGTAGGATGGAAAAACTATAAATTATAGGGAGAGACTAACCATTCCAGTTTCAATAGGTTGCTCCAAGGCCACCCACACCTTTATTTGTCAGACTGTATTGTTTTTCCTCCCCATTGCGCTTCTGGGTCTGGGCCAGAGGGTGGTGGGCGGAGAGAGAACAGTAGCTTTACACCATCCTCCGTAGCTTATAACCACCTCGTCTCATTTCACCCTTGTCTGTCTGCACCCACTGCTCCATGTTGTTCACGCCCTCATTTGCTTTTACTTGGGCCACTGTGAAGGCTTCATAATAGAATTTACCTCCTATAGTCTCTCTTCCTTTAATCCATCCTATATGACTTTGCCAGATTCATTTTTACCGAAGTATGGGTTTTACTGCATCACTCTCCACAATATCTACAGAAATCCTTTCAAATAGCTTTCATTTGGTGACTAAATTGGATAAAAACTCCTCTCACCAGACTACAAGATGCTTCACAAGACCATGAAGCTTTGCTACTGAAGGTCCCAGTATTCCTATTCCCGGAAGTGTTACAGTCACTACAGGGCTTGCTGCTTTGCGCCCAGAGGTTCTGTAGTTTTGATCATTCAGTAATTCTAGACACACAGATGATGAAACAAACAGGTGGAGGAAGAAAAAGAATTGCAGAATTAACCATGTGATCAGGTTAGTTGGAAGAAAGTGGGACCTCAGAAGAAGAATCGGAATAGAGAAGAGGTCTCTTAGGGTTAATAGAAGAGACCCAGTTGAGACTCTATCTCTTCACAGGATTTCTGAAATGGAGGGTATGCTATTCAGGCTCCACCTCTGGTAATACAAATGGGAATATTGGGTTGTGAGTACATTTTTGCAAACTCACACTTCTCCCACTTCTGGTATCCTTGGCCACTTTTTTGTTTGTTTGTTTTGGTTCTATAAGAGGTCTATCTCTATCTATCTATCTCTATCTATCTATCTATCTATCTATCGTCTATCTATCCATCATAATCTGTCATCTCTTTGTATCTGGCTATTTCTTTTCAGTTTTATTGAAATATAACTTATATACAATAACATTTTTCAGTATATTGTATAGTTTAATTTTAATGTTCATAAATGAACTCAATTGGGTAATTACCGGCACAATCATGACAGAACATTTACATCACCTCCAAAACTGCCCTCCTGCCTCTTTGCAGATAACCCCCTCTCTGATCCCTCTCTCCATGATCACTATCTGCATGCTATCACTCTAGTTTTACTTTTCCTTGACTTTTATATATGTAGAGTCATATTATGTACTTTCTTTTATGTCGGGCCTCTTTAACTTAGCATAATGCCTTTGAGACCAGAGAACCTATTTTTATACAAATCAATAGCATCTGGGACAAGGACTGAAAAAACAAGAGCTCTGGACTCAGAAGGCAATGATTTGATTCCTACATTTGATACTTACTATCTGTGTGGCTGTGGGCAAGTTAACTAACTTCTTGGAACACTGATCTCTTAACCATTAAATGAGGCAAAATATTGACTTCATACAGGTGTTTTGAGAATTAATGTTATAAAGATATTTAATATATTAATAAGCAAAAAGCCAAGAGAATACTACATGGCTGACACATTTTTGGCTTTCAAACATGCTAGCCAGTATTATTAAGAGTAGCAGAGACGACTTGCTGTGCCTTAATATCTGATCTCCCTAGGGTGACCATATGTCCCCGTCTTTATGTGTTGTCCTGACATACTTATTAATGTTGTGTGCCTGCAGCTCAATAGGGTTTCAGTGTGGAAGATAATTTCATGGTCACCCTAGATCTCCTCTTCTTTCTCAGTAATGAAATTCCCAAATTTTGATTGGCATGTGGCGAACCAGAATGAAGATTATTTTTATGGCTTCTTTTGTAGCCCAGTGGTTATTTGACTAAATTTTGGCCAACGACACATAAGTGAGACTGCTGGGAAAATTTTGGGAAGTTTCTTTCTTTCTTTTTGTTTTTAAAGTCATAGTATTTTATTTATTTATTTACTTCCACTTCTGTTTTTTTATATAATTTTAAATTTCAAGAAAGTTTGTAAGAACAGTACAAAGAACTCCTGTATATTCTACCCAGAATCCTACTCAAATGTTAACACTGTACCACATTCTTTCTCTCATTCTCACTCTCCAGCACTCATTTACTGTCCATTGTTTTGCTTGTAGCTTTCTAAGTGTGTGTGATGTGGTATCGCATAGTGGTTTTGATCGCATTTCTCTGATGGCTAATGATGTTGCTCATCTTTTCTCCTGTTTATTGATAAGAAACTGCTGTATCAAAAGATTTGGATTCAAATCTCTTCTCAGTTTTTAGTTGTATTATTTGCTTCTTGATAGTTGGATTGTAAGATTTCTTTATATGTTCTGGATACTAGACCACTATCATATATCTGATTTGAAAGTATTTTCTCCCATTCTATGGGTTATGCTTTCACTTTTTTGATAGTTTAGTTTGAAGCATGAAAGCTTTTTAAACATTTTTTTAAAGACTTATTTTTTTTAATGTTTATTTTTGAGAGGGAGACAGAGCATGAATGGGGGAGGGGCAGAGAGTGAGGAAGACAGAATCTGAAGCAGGCTTCAGGCTCTGAGCTGTCAGCACAGAGCCTGACGCAGGGCTCAAACCCATGAATTATGAGATCATGACCTGCGCCAAAGTTGGACTAAGCCACCCAGGCTTTTGAAACACAAAAGCTTTTAATTTTAAGGAAGTATAGACCCATATTTCTTTCTTTTTAAATTTAGGCATAATGGAGATATACCATTATACTATTTTCAGCTGCACAACATAATGATTTGATATTTGTATATATTGTGAAATAATCACCACAATAAG
The DNA here is from genome assembly GCF_018350155.1 of Leopardus geoffroyi. Taxonomy (NCBI): domain Eukaryota; kingdom Metazoa; phylum Chordata; class Mammalia; order Carnivora; family Felidae; genus Leopardus; species Leopardus geoffroyi. Next base: position 119,972,396 of record NC_059327.1, read on the forward strand.
TCCTAGTTAATATACATCACCATATATAGTTATAAAAAGGTTTTTTTCTTGTGATAAAAAATTTTAAGATCTTAATGAAAAATTTTAAGTGTTCTTGTGGGTGAAGGTATGGCTTTCTCTTTCTTTTTTGTTACCAGTCTTTACTGGAAAAGTAGGGAGGGGGAGACATGGCGGCTGGGGCTTGAGTAGCCATTTTGGACATGAGGTGAATTTGACAATGGAAACTATGCCAAGTAGGCCACAAAATAGAAGGATCTTATTGTATTTTATTTGAGGGATAAATAAACTTCTCTTTGTTTTTAATACTATTCTAACAGCTAATACTATCCTACACTTTTTGTTATTCACAGACAAACCTATTTCTAATTAATACATTAATCCTTTCTCACATGCTACTCTCAAACCTTGAAACCCTAACTGGGCAAAGTGCCTCAAAACTAAGTGCTACTAGAAGGTAATCTCTCCTTTTGTTGTCCGTGAAATATGGCAAAAGGTAAATATCCTTCATCAGATTTCTGTTCTTCAACTAACTTATTTGCCAGTTGTGGCAATTTTATTTAGTTCAACCACTTGGTTGAATTAATATTCATGTAGACTCCAAATTCCCCTCTATTTTTCTTATCATTGTGTGGAGCAACACTCAGAGAAATCATCGAATTAAGACATTAGGATTGAATAATGAGGGTTTTCCACAAAGGAAGCCCCAGAGCTTCCTTATTTGTCTTTTATTTGTACATGTGCTCTTTCTTATCTTTCAGCTGACCAGTCATTCAGTTTTGTGGCCAACGTTATTGTCTCTCAAACATATTACTTACTCTTTATGCCAGTTGCCAAAGGCTATATTGTAACTATCAATGTTTATTTAGATATCACTGGGCCTTAGACTTTTAGAGCTGGAAGGTATGTTAGCAATCATCTGGTTCAAAGACTTATTGCATATGTGTTTTAATTGTTTTTCTTCTTTTACTCTTTATTACAAACAAAGATTCTTCTATCTTTGTAATATCTAGTCAGCTTGGCACAAGTTAACTGCAAGAGAAAAATTTTAAGTTGTCAAAGTATAATTCATAAGAAGTAAATAGTAAGCAGAAAATATAATTAAGAGCACTGAGGAAGTGAGATCTTAATTCAGAAGACACTTTATCAATATGCTCATCTAAAGCTGGTGATGAGTTAAGTATGGACTGATAATTGGGGAGGTACAGTGATTGAATACTTGGCTTGTACTTAATTATAGAGGGGACATTAATCTCCATCAAAATAAGTATTTAAGCTTCATAAAAATTCAGAGAAAGAAACTCCTTCCCAATGGCCCATGACTATTATCTTAAATATGGATGCCTATATTCTTGTATGCAGGCAGGCTCTCTATAAAATGGAAGCAATATAACAGAGACACAATGGCTTCTTTGGCATTTAAGTGTGCACAGAGAAGTATGACTATTCAATTCCTTCCTTCCTTCCTTCCTTCCTTCCTTCCTTCCTTCCTTCCTTCAAATGATGAACCAAAATAGGACCAAATAAAGATCCTCTCCTCTTTTTCTCAGCTGTTGGAGACTGATGTGGGGAATGAATCATGGCTAGAATTTTAAACCAGTTGGAATTTCATAGTCGAAGAACATGTTTTTGTGTAATTTTGAGAGAGCCCATTAAGTAATGGCCTTTTTATTAGTTTCAACTAGTTCTGAGAGGTTGACAAATCAGAGTAAGGGATGAAGGAAAGGAATAAACACTCTTATGCATATTAACATGAAGTACTAAAGTACTGATTCTGTTGTTACAATTTGTGTCTTTCCAAATTAGAGGGGATTCTGAAAAGCATTTCTATTGTCTTCATGGGTTTATTTATTCTGTCTCTCAGAGTTATTTCTTTAGAAGGTGTGTGTGTGTGTGTGTGTGTGTGTGTACTTGTATATATTCTGAGTTCAGAATTTCTTGATGGGTAATCAAGAGAATAAGCAGCCCCACATCTTGTGTTGCTGGAATATCTGGGAGGAGAATAGATTTAGAAGGTCCATGCCCAGACTGGACCACCATTTTACAGGACTTTGAATGTCAGTGGGCAAAATTTTCCATCCCACTGACCCGTCCTGCTCCCTTTCTCTTGTTGTTAATTTAGGTCTGTGGTTCTTAAACCTAAACATGCATCAGAATCACCTGGAAATCTTGTTAAGACACAGGTTGCTGGGTTCTACTCTGGGTAAGTTCCTAGGTAATGCTGATGTTTCTTGTCTGGTGATCACATTTTGAGAACTGATCTAGATTAATTTAGACATGTGAAATTACTTTTTGGAGAGAGAAGCCTGGATCCTAGGGAAAAATAATCTCTCTTGGTATGGGGGATGGAAAGGCTAGAAGATAATTGGTGTTTCATAGATATTACATCATTTAAACAATGGTTTAATTCTACAGGTGAGGTTTTGGAGGGATGGCATGACTTTGTGAGTCACTCAAAATAAATCTACAGAAGAAGCTGTTCTTTCTTGAAGGGCAGATCTTGAGAAGAATGTTTTTTATGTGATTCTAGACATAATGACAGAGGTCACGCAGTATGGATGCGTTGCTCTGCTGCTGGAGACCCGAGCACTGATTTGACCAGTATCATCAGATATATCCTGGTAAGATTATTTTTTTAATAGAGACCTCCCAGATTTTACTCCCAGTTATGTAACCTAATATGCTTGGAATGGGGCCAAGAGTATATTTGTATATATTTTAAAGGATCCCCAAATAATTTTGTTGAATAGACCTTTCAAGTACTGAATTGATGTAACCTCCCACCCAGTGTATGCAGGCTCATTCAAATATCTGCACGGGGAGGAAATGCATTCTTTCTAGGACCACCAACTTATTGGAATAACCATAATGCTCAAAAAGTTGTGTTGAGTCAGATTTAAACCTTTTTAAATTTGACACTTTTATAACCAAGTTTTGGTTCTAGTTCTGCTTTTTATATAGTAACTAGTAAAACAAATCTATAGATTTTTCCTCACGACAATTTTTTGCTGTTTTTACTACATTGTTTTCCTAAAGGTAACTATCCATGATTTGGCTAAATGTTTATTTAAAACATGATTTATAGACCTTCTATATCTATATCATACTCATATTTGTCAAAATTAAATTTTAATTTCTGGAATTCAGAATTGAAGATTATGGTTTATTCCAGTTTAGAAATCTGGCTATTGAACATTTCTTCGTGGAAACTGAGAGTTTACTGACTTCTTTTTTAAAGAACATACCACATTGTTGGATCATATAAAACTTTTTTTTAAAGATTTTTTAAATATTTACTTATTTTTGAGAGAGAGAGAGTGTGTGAGCAGGGGAGGGGCACAGAGAGGGAGACACAGAATCCAAAGCAGGCTTCAGGCTCTGAGCTGTCAGCACGGAGCCTGACACAGGACTTGAACTAATGAATCACGAGATCATGACCTGAGCCCAAGTCAGATGCTTAACAGACTGAGCCACCCAGACACCCCATAAAACTTTTAATTAGCTAATTTCCCCAAACCTTGTGCATATGTGTGTGTGTGTGTGTGTGTGTGTGTGTGTGTGTACGTGTATACAGTTTTAAAACTGGAACACAAGGAAGTTGGTAATTCCAAGATAGGAATCACAACTTCATATAGCTACACGAGGCTAGCAGGTGAAAGATAAATGTGTGAATTAGGCAGTTGTAAACAATTGGTAGTGGTAGAGTCCATTGCAGGCTGCAGAGATCATATTGTATCTGAGGGCTTTAAAATTCAAAAACTGTAGGGACACCTGGGTGGCTCAGTCTGTTAAGCATCTGACTTCGACCCAGGTCATGATCTTATGGGTTCATAGGTTCCAGCTCTGCATCAGGCTCTCTGCTGTCAGTGTGGATCCCGCCTCAGATCCTCTGCCCCCACCCTTCTCTGCCCCTCTTCTGTTCTCTCTCTCAAAAACAAATAAGGATTAAATAAATAAACAAACAAACAAACAAATAAATAAATACAATAAAAAAATTAAAAACAGCACTCTACCAAAATTGAATACAAACTTCCATATCAGAACCTTACCAGTGGGCCAAATGTAGTCAAAATGAAGTGATTTCAACTCCCTTTCTTGGGTCAAAGAGTTGAGACTCTTGGATATGTTTGCATAGATTCTTATGTTGTTGATTTAAAAAGAGATCTTTAGGGGCGCCTGGGTGGCGCAGTTGGTTAAGCGTCCGACTTCAGCCAGGTCACGATCTCGCGGCCCGTGAGTTCGAGCCCCGCGTCAGGCTCTGGGCTGATGGCTCAGAGCCTGGAGCCTGTTTCCGATTCTGTGTCTCCCTCTCTCTCTGCCCCTCCCCCGTTCATGCTCTGTCTCTCTCTGTCCCAAAAATAAATAAACGTTGAGAAAAAAAATTAAAAAAAAGAGATCTTTAGGAATAAGAAAGTGCCGTTTTACCATATGTCCTTTCAGATCTCCAACTTTTGAAGACATGTTAATGACTTGAGTTTGCCGTCTATAGTCAGAATATGTCATACAAACACATGATTATGACACTCATCTTCCTCTCAGTTATACAAATAAGGTTGCTACATAAAACCAAGAGTGAAAAAGACAGCTTCCACTGTAAAGGATTTCTCCAGTAGGCATCAACCTAGAGTCTAATTGAAATGTTAGAACAAACTGAGAGTTGATGGAGGGAGGTGAGTGGGAAATGGGTTAGTTGGGTGATTGGTATTAAGAAGGGCAATTGTTGTGATGAGCACTGGATGCTGCATGTAACTGATGAATCACCAAATTCTACTCCTGAAAAAAAATTGTAAATGCGAAAGAAAAAAAGAAAATGTTTACATGTTTCCAGCACTTGTGGGCTTGTGTTTATTTTTATATGTATTCTTCCCTTATTTCCCAACCCATAAACTGAAATTTCTTTTAGGCAAGTGACCTTTTTTTATTACTTTGTAGTCTTCCTATAATATATCACAAGCTGTTACATTACAGTGGGCAATGTTCTTTGCTTTACTGAGTTCTAAATGGATTTGTGAAATCTATGATAATGGGCTTTACAGCCCCATCTTTCCATTAGAATAAAAGTATTCCAACCCTAGAACTTTGCTTCAGCCATACATCTGCTTTAATCTGCTCCTTCCTGTACATCGTGTGCATGTCATACTTGGGATGGATTACAGAACGTTGAAAGACTTCTTTCAGGCTGCTGGTTGTTCCTAACTGCACCTGTCTTCTTGTTTAATGCCACCGTTTCTCACCTAACTGGCCGCCATTTCCAGTGTTGAATTTAGCCTTAAAAAGATTTCTGAGTAAATTGTGATTAAGGCCCTCACCATTATTTACTTTTATACCCTTTGACCTTAACTTTTAGCTTTAGGGTCTAAAGGTGAGTTTTGAGCTTGTTAAATTATTATATCCTTCTACTAGAAAGGAAACCTTGTTGGATTAGTTGTTATAGTAACCATGGCTTTCTAAATTGTTTTTTCTTTTACAAAGCCATTGTCTTTGGCCAAAGAAGCCAAGAGGAGAAATAAGACAAGAGTGTTACCAGCCAGAGGAAGCACACAGCTTATATTAGCAGAGTGGTTGATGCACTTTCTCATCTTAGCTGTGGCAGTAATTACAGCAAGACTGCCTTTGATTTAAGACAAAGCTTTAATTCAAACCTTTCTCTTCTTGGGCTGTGGGTAACTGCAGGAGTTTATTTATGTTGGTATCTGCTGCAGGGGATTTGGGACTACATAGAGCTTGATGAAATCTGCTTTTAAAACCTTAGAAAAACAAGGTGAAAGCAACCTGATGATTTTGTGTGTGAGAAGCCAGAAGAATAGCTCCATACTGGGCCTTTTTACTCCACTCATCAGTATAGTAACAGGAGCATGATAAGTAACTTTCAAAACTCTCCTCTAAACTCTCTTTGCATGCTTTAAAAAAAAAGGCACAATTGCCTCAATTACTTTTTTTTTTTTTTTTTTTTTTTTTTGCTGCAGTCAAGGACTAATTGTAATTATTTGGATTTTGGGGGGAGCATCTTTTATCCTGGAATATCAAATCATGAAGTCAAAACTAAAAGAGAGGCTTGTGGGTGGTTGCCTACAAAACATCTACAATTTATTTTTATTAAAATTGGAAAAGGGGACCAGAATATTCATTTTTGTTCATATCAATTCATCTAAGTGAGTATCTGTGATTAATATCTCTTGAGAAAGCTGCAATGATTTCTTATGTAAGTGAGTTTCAAGAACCCCAGAAGGGTGGGAATTTAACTAGCAGCTTTAACATATAAGCTCTTTGATTTGGACAGGTTTCTTGGGCTGGCTCTGTACAATGGGGGGCCAGTCTGAATTGGAGGTAGCAGTGAGAAGGGGAAGTTATTAGTTGTAACATAGTCCCAATTATATCACTGTCCATCTATGTGATCTTAGGCAAATCACATAGCTCTATGGGTTTCATGGTTTGGAATGATGAGATAATGAGTGTAGAATCAGATTATACCTAAACTAAGTTTCTTTATAGAGATAGTGTTATCAAATGCAGATGCCCTACTAAAATTAAGAGCTTAATATTATGAGAGGCATTAAAGAGCATTTCAGAAAACTCAGAAGTATCACTCACTCTTTACACTAACAAAGAGACACTCCTCTCACTTGACTGGAAAAAAACTCCAAAGTAGTTATGGTATGAGAGAGATAGCTAGTTATGATCTAAGGGTTGATTGGAAAAGATGATTTATTCCACCAATAGTTTTCCAGCTACTAATAGCCATTGTGAAAGAGGTATGCTTTAACTATCAAATTCATCAATTAAAAAGAAAGCTGTGACTTCTCAGCCAGCATTTGCAATTTATTGGAATTGTGGTTGGAAAGATCAGACTGTAGAGACATCATAAATTGGAGAGTCTATAGTATGTTTATTCAACTACAGTTGTTCATTAACTGATTTCTTACTGAGACTAAATCAACGGGCACCTACTATGAGTCAGGCACTTATGTTGCTCTGGTTTTTAAGCCAAAGCACACTTCTCTATTTCATATCTTCTTGCAACTGGTTACACATTTTCATTGGTGAATGTGTTTGTTTTTTTCCAAGCCTCCACTTTAATTATAAAATGTTGAATCTCTTTTTCTACTGAGTGGTGGGTTTTTTATTGGCATCTTGGACATGTAATTCTTTAGTTATTTTTAGTTATTGACACTCAGTCCACCCACATATCTTGATGCCAACTTCTGTCCTTCTGCTTCTTCTAGGCTTCCTTTACTGTGCTAGAGTGGGAAGAAGGAAGAAGTAATAGGGCAAGCATCTCATTACTTAACTTTCTCCATTTTGTGGCTCTCTCCTAGTTGGTTGTCATTGCTTCTGTGATTAACACTACCCAACATTAGTGCCCTTGGTGGAGTAAAGGTTCAAAGCCTGCCTCAGTCACGGGGCGCAGTCATGGGGCTTTTCCATGTGTACAATTCTTGGCATGGTGAATCCAGGTCTGGCCAACCTCTTCCACCCTCTCCATAAATGGTCTCCCTCACAGCTTCCTGCTGCTGAGATCACCACAGTTGGGCCTCCTTGGATGAAGCCCCAGTAAGACTTTTAAAGCCCAGCTATCCTTTCCAGAACTGAAGGGGAGGTACGGGCTGCTCTGTGGCTGCCTCTCTTTCTGACTCTTTTTCCCTTTGGGTAGATTCAGGGGTAAATCAGTGAGTCATACTGCCTTAGCAGACAGCCAACAGAGGAATGAGGTGACAATTTTACTCTGATAGAATCACTCAGAGTCGTTGCAGTTTCAGCCTTAGGGAGGAGGAGGAAGCTCCTGGGGAAGAAAGGAATTTTTTTCTCACCTGGCAACAGAACCTCCAGGCCTCTGAGGACCCCAAGGCATGCTTCTCCTTTTCCTGGCCTTCTAATTTTATTGATTTAGGGGTGGAGGGTTGAAGTGTTAGGTGACTATACTTGGTTACACTATCTCTTAGAAAATCCTGAGGGAGCTCTCTGGCTTCAGTTTTGGTGGTTCTCTTCAGAAAATGTAGTGTACTGCACCCTATTTTCAGTTCTAGGACTTAGTTACAATTCAAGGACAGAATAGAGATATCCTGTCATGATCCCACTACATCTCTTATATTAAAACCATCTGTCTACATAAGGAGTGAGTTTCTTCAGATTTTTGCTGTTAATCCAGAGAGAAACTCAGATGATAGTTTTAGCTATCAAAGTACTTAGTGGTGAAAATTCCTTGAGCAGGTAAAGTTAATGGGAAGTCTGAAAATTCTCCCAAAGCTTAAACCCAGTTGGTTCATCCTTTGCAAATTTACCTGTGACTTTGACAGATTATCTCCTGGTAGAATCCAGGGACCAAGTGAGTAGGAAAAACTTTTTTTTTTTTTTTTCCAATAGTCTCATAATTCTTCAGCATTTTGGAGCATGTGACTTTCTGCTTATAAACTTAATGTTTATAAATTTAGAGTTATTTTGCATCTTTGATCTTTCTGAGACTTCAAAGTTTCCCACAGCACATGTCATGGAGAGAGAAAGAATACATGGCCAGGTTGTTAGAGGATGTTTCTAAATGAATATTATGCTATAAATTTATGTAATTAGTGACTGTTTGGAAGAAAACACTCCTATTTCAAATCACCACCTCCAATACACCATATCTCTTTCTCTTTTACTTTTTTCCTTAGGAATTATACTCATCTAGCATACTGTGTTTTTTGCTTATTTATCTTATTATTTTCTGTCTTTCCCCATTAGAATGTACACTTCATGAAGCCAAAGAATTAGTTTTATCCACTGTGGTACCATACCCCTAGAGCAGTGTCTGGCACTTAGAAGGGATTAAGAATTAATGAATGAATAAATGAATGAATGAATAACACATCTTTTATAGCCCACATTTCCAAATGTCCATAAAACACACATATGTTCTTACTGCCAAGTATAAGAAGCACATCAGAGCATTTTAGCCAAGTTATCACAATCTGTGTCAGATTGCTTTTAATATAGACTATTTTGGTATCAGAAAAAAATGTTTTTAAATTAAGGGTTTATCATTATTTTCACCTGATTTTAATCAAGGTCTTCAACTCCTCCCTGACTTTTATGGAAGCTAAGCAAGAATTAGAATATCTTAATTTTCAGTTTTTAATGATGTCAGTAGTAAAAAAAAGAGTATGAAACTATCTTCTTTTTTTTTTTAATTTTTTTTTCAACGTTTATTTATTTTTGGGACAGAGAGAGACAGAGCATGAACGGGGGAGGGGCAGAGAGAGAGGGAGACACAGAATCGGAAACAGGCTCCAGGCTCCGAGCCATCAGCCCAGAGCCCGACGCCGGGCTCGAACTCACGGACGGCGAGATCGTGACCTGGCTGAAGTCGGACGCTTAACCGACTGCGCCACCCAGGCCCCCCAAACTATCTTATTTTTTAAAAATATTTATTTATTTATTTATTTCTGAGAGTGTGAGTGGGGGAGGGGCAGAGATAGGGAGAGAGAGAGAATCCCAAGCAGGCTGTGAGCTCAGTTGAGGGGCTTGATCCCACGACCATGAGCCGAAACCAAGAGTTGGCCACTCAACCAACTGAGCCACCCAGGTGCCCCAAAACTATCTTATTTAAAAAAAATTATTAATTAAAAAAAATATGTATATATTCTTGACATTTCCAGAGGACAGAGGCTCAGCATACAGGGTTGGGGGTGTGGTGTTCACTCCTTACTTTTCTGTCATTCAGAAATCTGAGCTAAGAGACATGCTAGAGACTCAAAGTTAATGGGGTTGCTGACCTTGAAAGGCCAGCGTGGCTGTGATGAGGGGTGCAGCCATGATGAGGTGTCAACCAACTGATCCAGGAGTCAACCAACTAAGTGGGCTGAGGAAGCTAACCACTAGAGAGACACCAGGAATGAAATGCAATCTGAAAATATCTCCCCAGTACTATATTAGGATGAGAGTCCATACCTTGGACCCAACAACACCTTCATTTTAAAATGCAAGAGTAAAAAGATTGGTCATGTCTAAGCAAAAGTGAATTACTGGGACCTTATGAAGATAAAAAGCTTCTGCACAGCAAAGGAAACAACCAACAAAACTAAAAGGCAACCAACGGAATGGGAAAAGATATTTGCAAATGACATATCGGACAAAGGGCTAGTATCCAAAATCTATAAAGAGCTCACCAAACTCCACACCCGAAAAACAAATAACCCAGTGAAGAAATGGGCAGAAAACATGAATAGACACTTCTCTAAAGAAGATATCCGGATGGCCAACAGGCACATGAAAAGATGTTGAGCGTCGCTCCTTATCAGGGAAATACAAATCAAAACCACACTCAGGTATCACCTCACGCCAGTCAGAGTGGCCAAAATGAACAAATCAGGAGACTATAGATGCTGGAGAGGATGTGGAGAAACGGGAACCCTCTTGCACTGTTGGTGGGAATGCAAATTGGTGCAGCCGCTCTGGAAAGCAGTGTGGAGGTTCCTCAGAAAATTAAAAATAGACCTACCCTATGACCCAGCAATAGCACTGCTGGGAATTTATCCAAGGGATACAGGAGTACTGATGCATAGGGGCACTTGTACCCCAATGTTCATAGCAGCACTCTCAACAATAGCCAAATTATGGAAAGAGCCTAAATGTCCATCAACTGATGAATGGATAAAGAAATTGTGGTTTATATACACAATGGAATACTACGTGGCAATGAGAAAAAATGAAATATGGCCTTTTGTAGCAACGTGGATGGAACTGGAGAGTGTGATGCTAAGTGAAATAAGCCATACAGAGAAAGACAGATACCATATGGTTTCACTCTTATGTGGATCCTGAGAAACCTGGCAGGAACCCATGGGGGAGGGGGAGGAAAAAAGAAAAAAAGAGGTTAGAGTGGGAGAGAGCCAAAGCATAAGAGACTGTTAAAAACTGAGAACAAACTGAGGGTTGATGGGGGGTGGGAGGGAGGAGAGGGTGGGTGATGGGTATTGAGGAGGGCACCTTTTGGGATGAGCACTGGGTGTTGTATGGAAACCAATTTGACAATAAATTTCATATAATAATAAAAAAAAAGATTGGTCATGTCTAGTGATCTTTATTGGGTATTAATCTTATTTGTTTTAATAATTGCTTGATCATTCCTGAATCTGATAATTCCTGATTCAATTTCTGAATCCATTGGTAAAGGAAATTTTCAACATTTAACGCTTTGGGGCCTGATCCTGGGCTCCCAGGGAGGCTATACTCTTATCAGGGTCAGAATGACTTCACCAAACTTCAGAGCATGGGCTCTATTTCTGCCTGAACACACAATGTACATCTGCTTCATTACCAAATAAGCTAAAAGAAACATTTCAAACTAGAGATAAGAGTAAAAATCCCCGTAAGTTCTGATCCCATACCTCTGAAGTCTGCACCCTTGCACATACTAACAGCATAAGATAGAGTTTATAATATTCTGAAATGTCCTTCATCATGATTTGTAACCCTTGATGGTACAAAAAAAACTCATATCTAACATTCCTTCTCAGGAGCACGATCTTCTTTGTGCAGATTTTATGTCCAGGCAGCGCTCCTCAATTGGGCTTGAATAAAACTCTCTTCCTTTTTTTATTTTATTTATTTTATTTTATTATTTTATTTATTTATTTTTGAGAGACAGAGCACAGCGGGGGAGGAGCAGAGAGAGAATGAGACACAGGATCTGAAGCAGGCTCCAGGCTGAGATGTCAGCACAGAGCCTGATGCGGGGCTTGAACCCACAAACCGTGAGATCATGACCTGAGCCGAAGTCAGACGCTTAACTGACTGAGCCACCCAGGTGCCCCCCTCCCACCTTTTTTTCAAGAAATTCTAAAAAGTTTGTGGGGCGCCTGGGTGGCTCAGTCAGTTGAGCGTCCGACTTCGGCTCAGGTCATGATCTCATGGTCCGTGAGTTCCAGCCCCGCGTCAGGCTCTGTGCTGATGGCTCAGAGCCTGGAGCCTGTTTCAGATTCTGTGTCTCCCTCTCTCTCTGACCCTCCCCCGTTCATGCTCTGTCTCTCTCTGTCTCAAAAATAAATAAACGTTAAAAAAAAATAAAAAAAAATAGAAAAAAAATAAAAAGTTTGTTCATTTTGCATTGACAACAATAGGCAACAATGAAAACATTGGTAGCTATGACACACGTTTCTTTTCTGGATGGTGTTGGCATTTCTGCTCTTGTGAATAGTTCTTGACAGGCTCAGGCTCAGCTAGGAAAGGGAGAGAGCTGAATTAATGTGTATTTCTACACTCACAACATATGATTAACAAAATTCAGATGTGACTACCCGTGGTTATACTGTTAGTTTATTGATTGTTTATGAAAATGAAATTTTGGCAGAACTACAGATTGCACAGTCAAGAAATGAGAACTGGGGGGTGTCCGAATGTTCTAGTGACCCTGGCACATAGAGGAAGGATTTAGTTGGGTAGAAACTTGGCCTCACTTGTTAAAAGAATAATGCACTTTCCTTTATATTGCAGCTTTGATGAAAACACTTCTGAATAAGAAAATTATACATCAGGGTACTGTTATGTGGGAACCTGTTCAATTTGCCTAAATAACCCTTCTTCCTCTAATTTGGTCCCTTTCTGCTTGCTTACTTCTAGTTTGGTCTGTGGCTTTCACTTATTGTCAGACTCTGCTGCCTGGCGTTTACTTGTGTTTGAGAGGTAGAGTTGAAAAAGCCCTTAATCATTTTCCATTCTCTATACCAAAGGTAAAATAATAGAGCCATGAAGGTCTCCACTGAGCCTCTTTCCTTCATCCTCTGCTCAGCTTGCCCTATCCCTTTTGTTAAAGAAAACAATTGTGTTTATTTTATTTCTTGAAACTGTTTATTATTTTTTTTCATTTCTTTTTATTGTTGTAAGCACACTTAATTGGCTCAAGGCATAGAGAAAGCCACTTAGGGTTTGGCCTCCAGCTGATAAAAGTTTTATGAACTGGGAGAGTTTCTGCTACTTGTTTTATATCTGATCAGTTGTAGAAGTAAGTTTAATAAGAAAAAAATCTAATATAAGGGTTTTATATTTCCATCCTCTTTTAACCGTAGTATAACTTAATACAATTAAATACTTAAACAACTTTCGTTTCGGTGGTTGGCAGTGTGGAGCGGTGCACCGGATACTGGTCTTGGAGGGCAGCAGTCCTGAGTTTCAATTCTGAGCACACTTCTCAGTAGTTCTCTAGTATATGTCACTGTTCCAAGCCTCAGGGTCCTCATCGGAAAAATAGTCCTGTGGGGTGTTTGGGAGTGTGGACTCTGATCTTGGATTGCCTGCAATCACAACCCAGGGTTGTCACTTAACTGAGCCATCTTGGGCAAATTATTTAGTTGTTTCGTGACTCAGTGTTATCATCCATAAATGGGATAGTAATAGAACTACTGCACAGAGGCGTGCCTGGGTGGCTCAGTCAGTTAAGTGTCCAGCTTCAGGTCAGGTCATGATCTCATGGTTCGTGAGTTTGAACCCCACATCGGGTTCTCTGCTGTCCATGAAGAGCCCACTTCAGATCTCTGTCCCCTTCTCTCTCTGCCCCTCCCCGCTTGTGCACATGCTTTCTCTCTCTCTCAAAAAATAAATAAACTTAAAAAAAAAGAACTATTGCAGAGTTGTGGAAACCAAGTGACTGCCTTTTAAAAGACTTAATGATAATAAAGCCCTTAATATAGCCATCTGGCACACAGTAAACTGTCGGTAAGTGTTAGCTATTACTACACATGGGACTGATGCAATGATTACGTGAGATACTTTACATGAAAATCCTGAAGGCATTCAACAACCACCAGTTCCTTTTCTTAATTCTTTCAATCTTTACCAAATTATTTATTATTTTATTTAATTCTTTTATTTATTTGTTTGCTTAAGTCCAGATCCTTGCTAACCTGGCTTCTATATCATAAACTGTTGGCATCTGTGTTGCAGCCTGTATCCTACTTGTAATGGTTGTTATTAGCATCATAACAGTCTTGCTATGATATTCCAGAGTCGGATGGTTGGCTTTTTGTGGAAAGCATAATTTTCCTTCAGTGCCTACTAAATGGCACACACTGTACCAAACTCACAGACATCTAAAGCATCTGTGCCCTTGGGAGCTTAGTTACCTGACTTACCATTTGATGGGCAGCAAAACTCAGAGAGAGAAGCTAAAGAATGAATTAATCTGGAGACAAACAGGCAAGGGGAAATGCTAGCTTAGGGTTAGCTTAGGGACAGCAAACATGTGCCCTGTGCTTCCTGCAGCCCCTGGTAGTCATTGCTGGGCTCAGACACAGCCCTATTCTCTCTTTATGAGTCTGCAGCCATCAAGGGCATCCTAGTTATTAGCCGTTTGTCAGAGATAAAATAGTGTGGTCAGTTTTGCTTGTCTGGATTGGAGGAATGTCACCGTTTGGAACACTAATTCGTTCTTTAAGTATCTCCAGTCCTTTCTGAACATGGAAACAACTGTTCTTTCTTTCTTTTTTTTTTTTTTTTTTAATTCCCAAATTCCAAAGATGGTCCTTTTGAGCTAGATGTTTATTTTCCTTAGGAATATTTTAAAGGTTTTATGGGCAAAGGAATGATTTAGGCAAACAACATGTAAATATCAGTCAATGAATTCATTATTTTTGGATGTTCCCCTGACATATAAACCTGCCAAACTATCTTATTTTTGTGAGAAATGAAGAATCCTTACTTTTATGCTAACACTAGTTTTTAATTAGTAATTTTGGGTATGTCTGTACTTCCTCATATGGTGGAGTTTTAATAAGGGTCATATGTAGTGAGGCCCATAAAACCTTGGTACAAATCAATTAGAAATAAATTATTTTATCACTCTTTTCAGATAATGTTGTGCTTTAGAAACTTGGATCAGACAGACCTAGTAACTCACAAGAAGGAATTAATTTCTGTTTTATGATGCATCTCACTATTTTTACCAGAACTCGGTGGGACAAAAGTCACTTACAATGACTGAACCCTATTTAAATACTTTTTATTTTATTTTTTACCTTTCTCCTAAGAAATATTTCATGGCTTACTGTCACTGCTGTGTCAGTGTTTCATAGGCCACTGGAAAGTAAAAGGACAGATCACTCTTACCACCAAATACACACAGACCATCAATAGCTCTAGAGGGTCTCTTCACTTGGATGACTGTTTTGTCATTTGCTTTCATTTTCAACAATAATTTAGGTGGTGATGGCCAGAGGATGAGCTTAATTGTAATGGGAAGCCCCGATGCCAATGCAGGAAGAGACGGGTAAAGGCTTAAGTGTGAGGAATGCCGTAGAAGAGATATATCATGCAAGATTCAAAGAGTTGAGCAACAAACATTCTGTCTGTGCTCCTCAACCATGGGGCCACCAACCTTCACTTTCTAACAGCCACCACAGATGATCTAGTGTCCATGTTGCTTGTCTACAATTCATTTCCCCTTTGCTTATTGTCCAACTTCTGCCCATCTTTCAACTCAGCTCACAGCATTTCCTTTAAGAAGTCATTCATGGACTTCCCATCATTTTCCAGGAGAAATAAATTCTACGGTTTTGACTCCTATAGCACCTTGCACATGATGCCACTATCTTGTGGTAGACAAAGATCTGTCTCCATCACTAGGATTTGAAGTCATCTTTGTAACGCGAGGGCTAGTGATGTTTAGTACACAGTCCTTCCACAATAAAGTTTGTGAGTGGAGATTACATACTTCATTGTCAACTCTACACAAAAATGCAGGAGTTTTTCTAGAGACATGAGTGAGGTAGGGAGGTAAGGTTGTGGACCTGTGCACACAACTATTGTAGAGTTGTGTACTGTAATTACTAATAAACTTGCCTTGGAAAACAACCATTCTGCTCCATTCCAGTAACACATTCTCTGTGATTTGTCCTTCTTTTCCTAGCACAGCACTGTTGGCAACAACAATGGCGTAATGCAGATACCGTGGCTTTAGGAGGTGTGGTTGGTAATGGATGGACTTGGATTTGGAACTGTCTCAAAGATTTACTTTGGATCCTCTGTGATGTTTCAAGCCCTTCGTTTTGGCAAGCCTGTCATTTGCCAGTTGTCAAATAGGTTGAGTCATTAGTCTGGCCTTGTCATCTGGGAGCCTCCAAATGATTGATATGGTTTTGCTACACTTCCCAACGGGATAATTAAGTGCCCACTCAGCTCTGTCTACCTGTTTTTGTGAAAAGTAAAATGAAATAAAAAATTACGTTATTCTTTTTTTTTTCTACCTGTGAAAGCAGCAAGCTGGGAAAATGCATTTGAACAAGCTGTTTATTCTAATATTTAGTCCCTGAAGGACAAATTTCTTATTGGAAAAACCAAACCTTGCAAATCTTTTTAGGCTAACAAAATAATCCTCTCCATTTGTCTACCTTGCATAGTGATTTTGTGTACATTTTCCTTTCTTCTTTGCAACAACCCTATGTAGTAGAAAGAACAAACATTATTATCTTCATATTGTCGATAAATATCTTGAAACTCAGAAATCATTTTAACATCATATTTGGTTCCTCTGACTATTGTATTAATCTCCTGCCATACTGTGCTATCAAACATCTTCTTGTATAAAAGGGATGTCTGAATATTGCATATCTGTGTTATTCTCCCATTCAGGATCTTCTTTCTTTCTTTCTTTCTTTCTTTCTTTCTTTCTTTCTTTTCTTTCTTTCTTCCTTTCTTTTTAAATTTTATTTATTTTTAGAGAGACAGAGACAGTGTGAGTGGGGGAAGGGCAGAGAGAGAGGGAGAGACAGAATCCCAAGCAGGCCCCACACCTTTAGGACAGAGACTAATGTGGGGCTTGAAACCAGGAACTGCAAGATCATGACCTGAGCTGAAACCAGGAGTCGGACGCTTAACTGACTAAGCCACCCAGTGCCCCCCATTCCACCAGGATCTCTTTCTAAAGTGTATAGGTTTTGGCAAATTTGTTTGCCAAGATACTGGGATTGCTTAGGTGAACCTGTGGGGGAGGAGAGCAAGCAAGATAGGGTCATCCCATCCCAGAGTAGAGGATTTGTCCCCAAGGTACTACAGCCAACAGTCCAAATGGCAGTGTGTGATGGAAAGTGATAGCTCAATCCCAGAACTAAAGAGAAATCTGTGAGACATTCCCTCCTTGCCTACACAGATGATTCCTTTCAAAGACCAGGTGCTTATTATCTCCAGTATAATGTGGCTTTTGGATACTCTCCAGTCAGCAAAGTAGAAACTCCTATTTGGGAAGGTGAACCCAGCCATGGTTTCCTAGTGTGCTGAATCAATAGGAAATGACTTTGGAAAAATACAGCAATGGCAGCAACAAATGGTTTTGAACGTTTTCAGCCAAACACTGTATAAAGTGAACTGCCAAGAGTTTCCCTTGTGATATCCCTTTTCGGATGATAACATATGACTTCGAACTTTTGCTCCTTACATACTATGTGACTTCACTCTTCAGACATGATTAAACCCAAATTCTTTCTACAGCTGAACATTTGTTCCTCTAAGGACCTTAAGTTTTCTTCATTCTTGCCTAGTGAGGTCCCATCTCCTGATGATATGGTCAGCTTCTTGGCATCCATTCTCATTACTATATATTTTCTATACTTCTGTTTTCTTTCTGTTTTGAATGTCAAGTAAAAAAAAAAAGGCCCTGTGATTCCTCACTCATCTGGGCAGCCAGTCTGTGAGAGAGGAGGAGTGGGTGGGATGGAGGAGGAGGAAAGTCTGATTGAACAAAGTCTGAGCAGGACTCCAGGTTGGTGGAGAGGAGCTCTGGGGGCTGGAATGTCATTCTGTGGAAATTGGTGATGTGGGGTGGGGGTGGGGTGCAGTGAGCAGGGGTCAGTTTATTGTTCATGGTGGTTTCCTTTTCCATTTGTTTTGCCGTGCCATTTTTAAGTGGTAATATTTTGATTTTGTGATGATTTTATAATGGAAAACATTTTGAGTATGAAAATATAGACCATTCTTAGCAATATGTGGGATTGGCTTCTTGTGTACATGCAAACTGGTATGTCTAAGGACTAGCTTTCTTCTTGTTGCTTTGATACTTCTGGACAATTCTGGGGACGATTTCTAAGGCACAGGAAAACTTCTGATGGACTTTGCTCCATTTGGGGTTATAAAGGTTAAGATGTCAGACAAAACTAAGCTGAATACACCAAGATCAAGACATTCTCACCCTTTCTCTCCTTTTTTTTTTTTTTTTTTTGGTCTCTCTCTTTTTTTTAACCAGTTATATGAATATGAGTCTTTTACAACTTCATCCAGACTCTGTTAGAAACAAGTAATACTGAAGTGTCTTGCCAATCAAGATTTCATACTTCCTCAATGCTGAAGACGATGAAGACGGAAAATATTTATTAAGCAATAAAATATTTGTTGAGCACTTACTATCTATCTGGCAGGCAGAAAGGGCAATCTGTTACATAAATGTACTGCATACATTATTTCATTTGCTGCTGTCAACAATCTGGGTGTAACAATTACTCCCAATTTAAAAATGAAAGACTTGAGTTTTAGGAAGAGTAACTTGCCTAATAGTATCCTGCGCTATTTAGCAGTAGAGCTAGGACTGAACTCTGGTCGGTTATTTCAAAGCTCATAATCTCAGTCTGTATGCAATGTTACACCGGAAGTGTTTTTTGTTATTGTTGTTTTTCTTTTTCCTGAAGGATGTCACCAGTAAAACAATGTTCCACAAAAAGTAGAGTTATCCATGTATCAGGCAGCTTTATCCAAACTCTGAGGTGACTGCTCATGAGCAAAGTAGGACTTCAAGAGTTGGGGTTCTGGTCCATTTCTACACAAGCTGCGGACAGGTCCTCCAATTCTCAAATATAATGCAGGCTGACCACTGTATTTCTTATTTTATTCCAAGATTATCCATCCATCTTGGCTGATTGAGGTGGTCATAATTGCCTGTCTACCACTATTAATATGTTTCATTTGCCTACTATGGTTTGAAAACAAGGTCCAAAGGGCTCCATGATTAATTCTTGATGTCTGAAAGAATCAAAATAAAGATAGCATCACACACTGAGCGCCTAGTGCACCAGACCCTGCACTAAGGGCTTTATATGCCTTCTCATTTTAATCCTCACTACGATTATGTAGAGCATTTGGTATTATTTTAACATTACCCGTAAAGAAACTGAGGCTCAGAGAAGTTAAATAACTTGGACAAGACCTTTTAGCAAGTTGTGCAGGTAGACTTAAAACCTGCTCAACACAACCCATTTGACAAATTCCATAAATGTTTATTAAACATCAGTTCTGTGCCAGGCACAGAGCTGTGAACAGGGATTTAGCAGGGGCACAAGACCAACGTGGCTTTGTTATCTAATGAGCCAAGACGGTTGGACTCTGCTGTGTGTTGCATGCCTGTAGCAATGACAGATCACTGTCTATGTATGTAATTGTATTTCTATCCTTTGAGCATATCATTTATAATCCCTGTAATGGAAAAAGCACACCTATTAAGTAGTACTTTGATCATGTTACTGCACTGACCTCAACATGGTATTCTTGATATAATTATGGGCTTTCCGATAGAACATAACTTACTGTGGACAAGACAGGATAGAGGTAGATGGCTTTTCCTTACAACAACAACAACAACAACAACAACAAAATAAAAAAGCAAACATAACAACAACAAAACAGAACAAATGCCAGAGTGAATATAAGCAAAACTTTCCTTAAACATGTTTTCAACTGCAAGTCCCGACATAAAATATTTTATTTTTTTGAAGGGCATGATAGTTTATTTAAAAAAAATTGTGCCACACTCATCATAATGACCAGCATACACATCATGATGGCTTTTTTCTTGGGTATTAACTTTGCAGTATTTTTATATACTGAAATGTTTCAATAGGACCAAGAATGTTAGGGAAACAAAGATCTTAGATGAAAATGAACACAAATAATTCTCGTGTCCCACCCCAAAGAATTCATTTAAACCCCTCATGAATCAGTGGCATGATAATGTTATGTATTTATGAAGAACCTAACTTCTCTCTTTTTTTTTTAAAGTTTATTTATTTGGAGAGAGAGAGAGAGAGCGAACACAAGCAAGGCAGGGGCAGAGAGAGAGGGAAGGAGAGAATCCCAGACGGGTCCCACACTGTCAACATGGAGCCTGATGCAGGGTTTGATCTCAGGAACCGTGAGATCATGACCTGAGCTGAAATCAAGAGTCAGACACTTAACCGACTGAGCCGCTCAGGGGCCCCTAACTTCTCTAAGGAGGCAGCGCGAACTTACACTTCCTCGTACTTTAATCTTATTTTTTTGTCATTTAAGCTATGTGCACCCTGGCTAAAGCACAGCCATGCAAGACAGCTCAGATAATTTCCATGCCAGTATCGTGCAAATTTAGTGATTGTACTTAGGAAAAAAAATCAAACCACCATCAAAATAAAGGGACAAATAAAACTGATTTTCAAATCATTTGAAAAGCATAGTGCTTCTCTGTCTAATATGGATTCAAATTGAAATTGAATTCTATAATTTTAATCTCCAAACTTCTTCACTGAAATTAACATACATATGTGGTGTGTGTGTGTATGTGTGTGTATATGTATATATATACACATATATATCTCCAGCATAACATTTTAAATAACTGATCAGTAAGCTGATCCTTAGAAAGTGCATTTCTGTTCCTTGAATATTGATAGAAAAAAAGATGTTATGTCAGGGGTAAATCCACCAACTTGGCAGAAAATGCCAAAAGGAATTTCACTTTGACCTTCCTTGAGGCTGTCATTTTAAATTGCTGTCTTTGTTATATGCTTCTTCCCATTTCTAAATTTAAGCTTAAATTCTATGTTAAGAAGCTACCATTTTTATCACATGATAAAAAATTGTCTCTTTAAATCTTGAAAAAGGAGCTTGAAGATTTCCGGAACTGTGAACATGGACATACACTTCAAAATCTGCATTTCTTTGGATTTCTCTCCCCATGGAGAATTCTATTTCTCTGTTCACCCTACTTTTACCTTCCATTTTGTATGTTTTTGTTTTAACCAAGACTCCATGTAACTTGTTGCTGTTGATTGAAACCAGAGAATAGATACTGTTATGAAATTAAAAAGCATAAACCTGCCTAATGACCTTCCTTGAGGAAAATTTAAAGCAGGTCCAGGCATTTATAGTAACCCTTAAAATTTAGGACTTAAATGAACACTGCTTACAAAGAAATACATTTAAGTCCAACTTTAGTTCTTTTTTAATGATATTGCTATCAAAATAACTACCATTTACTCTAGCGTATGTCAGCTACCATGCTAAATGCTTTCCATATATTACCTTCTAATGCTCACCTGTGCATCAACTCTGTGTGTTATCTTATAGGAAAGGGGACTAATCTTGGTCAAGGTCACACAATTTTTAAGTGTCAGAGGGGACAAAGACAGATTTGCCCAGCCTTCTTCTCCTATTAACACTGAATGTTCCAGTTATTTATTGAGCACCTGCTATGTGTAAGACTGAAAAACGGGGCTTGACCTTCGAGCTCTTAGAGCATTCAGGTCATCTGGGGGAAACCGTATGAATAGGCGGTAAAAAGTACCCTATGGAGGTGTTTAGTTGAGACCAAAGGGACAAGTTGGGCAGAGCCGGGAGGTTGGGGAGTGGAGACGGCAACTGCAGGCAGACGTGAGAGCAAGCATGGACACCCACACACAAGACAGCCTGTGTCATAAGAAGCGCAGGTGGCTCCGTGGGGTGTTGAGGGGCGAGAAGGACTGCAGATGCTCTGCTGGGAGCCGGGATTGTCTTGATGTCAGGGAGGGTTTCTCTGGCTGTAAAGCAGTCATTGCGGCCGCAACTGATGGGATCTTTTGCGTCACTGCATCTCCTCACTCTCCCCACAGGGACAGTTAGAACTGCCTGAGCAGGGGGCCAGAGCTCCATCCTCCACCGAAAGCATTTATTCTCACTCGCTGCCCTTTCATTCTGTCTGTTGCTTGCGCTCCTCTTTGTAAACACATGCTTCTCTTTGGTATCACCTCATTCACAAGAGTGAAATGGGGAACACTTGGCCCTGGGGACCCTGAATGCCTAAGGGTCGTGTTTTTTGAATGTCAGTGTGGGTGTAATAATGTTATGAAGTCTTGGCACAGCCCTCCTGCACACTTTTCAGTGCCTGCTTCCACTCCCTCTGGCACCCCTCTCGAACTACACATTTTACAAAAACCCAGGAAACATCATAAATACAGGCTGTTGGGAAAATCACTAAAGGAGATCAAGCTGGATTATGTTGCTTAATTTCCATGATGCCTGGTGGCTATTCAAATAACTACAGTTTTTTCCCCCATGATATGTACTGTTTAGCAAATGGATACATTTGTGTCAATATAATTTCTTTTTTTATTGCTTATTTATTTTTGAGAGAGAGAGAGAGAGAGAGAGAGCAGGGGAGGGGCAGAGAGAGAGGGAGACACAGAATCTGAAGCAGGCTCCAGGCTCTGAGCTGTCAGCACAGAGCCTGACTTGGGGCTCAAAGTCACAAACTGAGATCATGACCTCTTCCTTTTATACATTAAAAACAAAAAAACAAAAAAACAAAAAAGAAACAAGCCTGAAGTTGGCTGCTTAACTGACTGAGCCAATCAGGTGTCCCATGTTTCAATATAATTTCTTCTTTTTTTTTCTTTAATGTTTATTCATTTTTTGAGAGACACAGAGAGACAGGGCATGAGCAGGGGAGGGGCAGAGAGAGAGACACACACAGAATCCCAAGCAGATTCTAGACTCTGAGGTGTCAGCACAGAGCCTGACATGGGGCTCGAACTCATAGACCGCGAGATCATGACCTGTGGCGAAGTCGGACGCTTAACTGACTGAGCCACCCAGACACCTCTCAATATAATTTCTAAGGGTCTTACTCTATTTTCTCCTGGGTGAATCCCCAAGGATGGAAAAGCTATCACCCAAGACATTAGCAGCTGATGGCTACAAGTAGGAATGATCAAATTGACCCATGAGAGAAGAGCAAAAATCCATGATTTTTGATGTTATTTGCTGGTGGAGCTACTCAGATGATAACTTTTCAATATGCAATCCTTTTGACCTGAGAGTGCACCGGGAATTCTGCCAAACCCCTGTTCCACCACAATTTGTCTCTTAAAACAAGCATTTGTACAGCACCGTCATCTTCATTAATCCCTTCAGGAGTTGTGCTGGGAAACGAGAATTGTTATTCCCATTTTACAGATACTGAAAGCGAGAGACGAGAAGGGAAGTAACTTGTTATAAATATTTTAGCACATTATTAAGCCTTAAAGTTTCCGGTTTGTCATTAAGCTTATTGAATTTTCCTATTGACCGGGTTGTGCTGTCTCTTTCTAAATGAGCATAGCAAATTCTAATGGGGGCAGGGTATTTAGAATTTTGGGTTACCATTTCTGCTATCCGTTAACCCCAGCAAAGCCCTCTCCTTGCGTATTTGGTGTTCTTTTGTCTTTTTGGTTTTGGAGATTATATTCTCAAGGCTAAAAAAGAATAGAATATTTCTGACTCCAGTTCCTTTATGTTAAGTAAAGAAGAAACAGTTCTCCTTTCCCCCACCTCTTCCTTTTATACATTAACAAAACAAAACAAAACAAAACAAAAAACAAAACCAGACTCATACGTAAGGACAATTCACTACGGGGGAAAAATGAATAGTAGCTAGTGCTCATGCTAAAGGATTCTGGAGTTGTAAGGAAGCTGCAATGCACAAATAGCTATACATTAAGATAATATTAACAGTTGCCTGAATTTATTGAGTGCTCACTGCTTTTCAGGCACTTTACATACATGATTTCATTTAATCTTTACATTAGACCATTGAGGGAGGTGGTATTATTAACCTTATCATGTGTATGAGAAAGCCAAGGCTTAAGGAGTTTGAACAATTTTCCTGAAGATATACAACCAGGAAAACAGAGCCAGGTTTCAAAATCCTATGCTCTGATTCCTGAACCAATGAATCCTCCTCTCTTTCTTTTCAAAATTGTTTAACTATTCACCGGCCAATAAGTTTTAGAACCAATTGGTCAATCTGTATAAAACATCTGCTTATGTTTTATTTACAATGCAATGTCTTTAAAGATTAATTGGGGGAAATAAGACATCTTCACAGTAATAAGTTTTTTTCATCCAAGACCGATGGAGTGGCTGTCCATTTGTTCTTCTATGTTGCTTAATATTTGCAACAAAATATAGTTGCTTTTTCTTCATAACAACCATGTGCATTCTTTGTTAGGTAACTTCTGGTCACTTTATAAGCTTTGTTGCTATTTAAATGGTTTTTTACTCCGGTTTTGTTCCCTGTTTTGTTATTGCTGGTAAAAAGAAATGTTTTCTAAGTTGACCTTGAACCGAACAACCTTGTTTATCAATTTTAACTACCTCTAGCAGTTTTGGCTTTTGTTTGCTTTTCTTTATAGATGGTCAAATCATCTTCAAATAGTGACAGTTTTTCTCCCTTTCCAATTCTAATACTTCTTTTTACTTTTTCTCCAAGCTAATGTTGAACAGTAGAGATAAGAGTGAGAATTCTTGTTTTCTGAACTGAAAGGAAATAAATATTTTACGTGATTTTTTTTGGACAGGACTAATCAAGTTCAGGATCAATTCCTAGTTTTATATCTTTGTTGTTATTGTTTTTTTTTTATTTTTTTTTTCAACGTTTATTTATTTTGGGGACAGAGAGAGACAGAGCATGAACAGGGGAGGGGCAGAGAGAGAGGGAGACACAGAATTGGAAACAGGCTCCAGGCTCTGAGCCATCAGCCCAGAGCCTGACGCGGGGCTCGAACTCACGGACCGGACCGCGAGATCGTGACCTGGCTGAAGTCGGATGCCCAACCGACTGCGCCACCCAGGCGCCCCGTTATTGTTGTTTTTAATCATAGAACATTTCTGGGTGCCTCTGTGGCTCAGTCGGTTAAGCATCCAACTCTTGATTTTGGCTCAGGTTATGATCTCATGATACCTGAGATCAAGCCCCATGACAGGCTCCCTATGGACAGCGACCCTGAGATTTCTCCCTCCCTCCCTGCCCCTCCTCTGCTCACTCTCTCTGTCTCTCTCTCAAAATAAATAAATAAACATTAAAAAAAATCATACAACATTTCTGATCAATTGTTAATTATGTGATTTTTCTCCTTTTGGAGATGTGATGACTCTACTGATGGATTTTCTGTTGTTAAATTATATTTACATATGATTTAAATATGCAGATGAAAATAGAACAGTTTGGGATAAGCCTTATTTGTTTACAGTTCTTTCCGTTTTATTAGAATCCATTTGATATTTCTATCTACCAATTTTGTATCAATATTAATAAGCAATTTAGATGCATATTACTTTTTTCATATAGATTCTCATTTGGTTCTGGAATCAAAGTTGAATTAGCCTTTTAATTTTTTTTTAAATGTTTATTTATTTTTGATAGAGAGAGAGAGAGAGAGAGAGAGAGAGCAGGGAAGGGGCAGAGAGCGAGGGAGACACAGAATCTGAAGCAGGCTCCAGGCTCTGAGCTGTCAGCACAGAGCCCAACGCAGGACTTGAACTCACTAATGGTGAGAACATGACCTGAGCCGAAGTCAGATGCTTAACACACGGAGCCACCCAGGCGCCCCACTGAATTGGCCTTTTAAATGGATGGGCAGCTTTCCTTCTTTTTCTGCTTGGTGGAGCAACTTGAATGGGATAAGAATTTTTTTAAAATTTTATTTATTTATTTTGAGTGAGAGAGAAAGAAAGAGAGACAGAGACAGAGAGAAAGTGGGGGAGGGGCAGAGAGAGAGAGAGAGAGAGAATCCCAAGCAGGCTCTGTATTTCCAGCATAGAGCCCAATGTGGAGCTTGAACTCACAAACCATGAGATCCTCATCCGAGCCAAAATCAAGAGTAGGATGCTTAACTGACTGAACCACCCAGGAGCCCTGGGATAAGAATTTTGGGCTCTGTTTTGAATTTCCAAAATATTACCAGACAGCCTGTCATAAAAAACAAAAAAACAAAAAAACAACAAAAACAACAAAAAACCCCCCTAAGGTTACCTGAACTTGCTGTGGTAAGGGAGAAAATGCCATTTTGACAGAGTCTTGGTGTTTCATAGGAGAAGTCAGGGGTGGGATATTTATAGGGTTTAGGGGTCTGGGCTGAAGCAGTTTAAGATGGGTCTTTCAAAGAGGGAGACTGGTTGAGATTGGACAAAGTTTGTTATGTGATTTAGGTTTGATGAACACCGTGAGGCAAAGGTCTTGAAGTGAATATTGATAAGGAAACTGTGGTTTGAGGAGTAAGGAATTCACTCTGGTGAGTACAGTGTTTTCTTCAATAAATTGATCTGGAAGAATTCCCTGAGGCAAAATGGCTCCCTGGAGGATGACATTTGGGCAAAGACCAGAAGAACACAAAGATATATGGGCACCTAATGGAAAGTCATTCCAGGCAAAGGGAACAGCAAATGCAGAGGTCCTGAACCAGGAGGGATGTGTTCAGAAGAACAAAAAAGCCAGTGTGGTAATAGTCAAAATCAGAGCAAGAAATAAGAGAATTGAATTCCAGAGAACATTGTAAGAACATTGAGGTTTACTTTCAGAGATATAGGAAACTATTGGGGATTTTTGAGGGGGAAGAGTAACATGATCTAACTTAGATTTTAAAAGGATTTCTGTGGCCATTATGGTGAGAGTAGATTTTAGGGGAGTAAGTTAGGGTGCTATTTCAATACTTGAGGTGAGAGATGATGTGATGGTTTCTTTTTTTTTTTCAATGTTTATTTATTTTTGAGAGACACAGAGAGACAGAGCATGAGTAGGGAAGGGGCAGAGAGAGAGGGGGACACAGAATTCAAAGCAGGCTCCAGTCTCTGAGCTGTCAGCACGGAGCCCGACTTGGGGCTCAAACCCACAAACCGTGAGATCATGACCCGGGCCGAAGTCGGACCCCAACCGACTGAGCCACCTAGGCGCCCCAATGTGATGGTTTCTTAGATGAGAACAGGAGTGAGTGGAATCAGGATCTGTTGTGAAGGTGAGGCAAACAGATTGTGCAGGTATAAGGAGAGTGTGTTGGGAGAGGATGAGAAGAGTAAAGGAAGCAGCAAGAGTTTGGGTCTGAGTTACTGGAAGAAAATAGAAGTTGACATTGATGGGGAAGGGGAAAGCTCTTGGAGGAGCAGGTTTTGGAGCTGTAGATAAGGAATTTAATTTGGGCCAAGTTGATGAGATGCAAGTGGAGATTCCATGGAGGCAGTCAGATGTAGAAGTCTGGAGCTCCAGGGAGAGGTCTGCGGTAGAAACAGGAATCTGAAGTTCTTAGCAAACACTGGTACTTATAGTCAGGAGACCAGATGAAATCACCTCAAGAACTAGGGTAGAAAAGAAAGCCAAGGCAGTGAGCCCTAGGCTTTCCAATGTTTAGCTAATAGAGGGAAGGAGAGGTACCAGCAAAGGATATGGAGAAAAGACCACTCAGGGCAGTGGAAAGAAAGCTAGGAGAAAGAGCAGGGCCCTGGAAGCCAAGGGACATAACTGTTATAAGGAGGAAAGAGTGACCGACTTTGGCCAAATATGAGGATGCATCCTATTTGGATCACCTGACATGTCACTAGGAAGGTAATTGGGGACCTGGGAAAGGACTGTTTGGCTGAGAGTTGAGGGTAAATTCGATTGGAGAAGGCTCAAGAGTGATTCAAAGAAGGAGTTGGGAGGCAGGGAGTGTGGAACCCCTTTTTGCTGTAAATGGGAGAAGAGAGAAGGTAAAGAGGAAAGTGGCATCAAGAGGTTTTGTAACGTGGGGCACCTGGGTGGCTCAGTCGGTTAAGCATCTGACTTCAGCTCGGGTCATGATCTCACGGTTCCTGAGTTTGAGCCCCACGTCAGGCTCTGTGCTGACAGCTCTGAGCCTGGAGCCTGCTTCGGACTCTGAGTCTCTCTGTGTCTCTTTCTTTCTCTGCCCCTCCCCCACTTGCACTCTCTTTCAAAATAAATAAATAACTTAAAAAAAAGAGAGATTTTGTAACATAATGGGGATGATTCAGTAGACAGAGAATAAATTGTGGTGTTAGACAGAAAGAAGAGGATTGTGTTAGTGATAATTAGCCTATTTCTCCCCATAATTCCATCTGCTGTTGCTGGCCTGTTTCTAACATACATACATATATGTCTACAACCATTATATATTATCAGTATAATATAGAATTATAAGTATATAGTACATAACAATATAGTATGGAGTATGTATTATATAATATATATAAAATTTTAAATTTCCTCTTCCAGTATATTATAATTTTTGTGGTGCTGTTTGCTTTTCATGTCTTCTGTTTTTTGTTTTGTTTTTAATTTTGGAGAAAGAGAGAGCACGCAAGGGGAGCCTGATGTGAGGCTCGATCCCACGACCCTGGGATCATGACCTGAGCTGAAAATGAGTGGGATGCTCGACCGATGGAGCCACCCAGCCAGTCCATATGTCTTGTTTTTAATATTCCTACTTTACAGCTGTCTTTTGGTTCAAATTTGGTTCAAATTTGCTGAGATATCTTCATTAATCCCTTAATTGTAAACCTTTCTGTATTCTTCTACATTTAAATTTGTATCATATAGATAATACATTGCTGCTTCTTACTTTTTTAGCCTACTTTGAGTGTCACAATTTTAAGTTGTAAATTTAGTTTACTTATATTAATTTTACATTAGTTCTTATTTCTGATATCTTATTTGATAATTGTTTATTTGTCATATATATTTTTTCTCAACATTTCACTTGAATAGGTGAATTTTTCTTATGTAAGTTGAAAGTTGCATACTCTGTGTTTATTCTTTGACTGGTTTTCTCTAAGTTAGTAAGGACAATACACCAGCTTATTTTTTCCCCCCAAAGAAGGCATATCCTTGCATGTCCTTACTGCCTTTGTTCTGTTTCCATACTCAGGTACATTTTTTTGATGCTGTTATCCTTTAGACTTTGATTTGCTGGATTTTATGGCTATTTCCTCTTCTTTTAAAATCTATCTTTTGGTCTTCTGCTTCTTGTTTGCTAATTGTTTATTTACATTACACTCCAAAAAGGTATTACGTTGTTTTTTCATCCTTCTCTTATCTCATGAAAGTATTTTTATGTTGATTTCTCTTTTTTCCTGAGTACTTCCTTCAAGAGCATTTGAAAAGTGAATTCATTGTGGAGCGTGCTTGGGATTCTCTCTCTCCCCCTCTCTTTTCCCCTTTCCTGCTTATGCTCTCTTTCAAAAATAAATAAATAAACATTAAAAAAGTAAAAATTAATATTTTAGCAGAATATATTCTAAGTTCAAATACCTACTCTTTTCACAGTGTGAATATATTACTTCCTTGTCTTGCATCCAGGGCCCCTGACACGTGATATCAATTTATTATTGTTCTTTTTTAGGTTGTCTGTTCTTTCGCTCTAGGACATAGCTTATAGAATTTTCACTATGTTTTTGATGCCCTTGTAATTTATGATAATGTACTTGGATATGGATTTTTTTATTATTGATTTTCTTTGGCACACTTTATTTTAGATATTGGGGAAATAATACAAGATGTGGTTTGGCTGCATAAACATAATACCAAATATATTAACCAGCATGAATGACTTTTCATATCTGCCTATTCACCATGCAGGAAATAATGATTACATATAATTAACAATGATATCTACCCATTTATTGGTTGTTATTATGTTAGACTCTGTGCAAGGGTTTTTTTTTTTATGTCTTGAGTTTTTATTTAAATTCTGGTTAGTTAACATATAGTGTAATATTGGTTTCAGGAGTAGAATTTGTGATTCATCACTTACATATAACACCCAGTGCTCATCACAAGTGCCCAACTGTATGCAGAAGAATGAAACTGGACCACTTTCTTACACCATACACAAAAATAAATTCAAAATGGATGGAAGACCTTAATGTGAGACAGGAGGAAACCGTCAAAATCCTAGAGGAGAACACAGGCAGCAACCTCTGTGCAAAGAATTTTACATGCATTATATTTTAGGCATTTCAACGGCTTTATGAAATAGATAATATTGTTGTTTCCATTTTTAGGAGATGAAGGAATTGAAGTTTAAGACACTTATATGACTAACCCAAGATCACTTAGCTAACAAACAATGAAACCAAGGCAGGATCTAATTCCAGTTTTTTTTTTTTTAACTCAAGATCTTTCTCATATCACTTTGTTACCCTGTACCTCTAGTTGCATATACATTGTGACAACTTCTTTGTATTTAATTGATCAGTAGTCTAAACATGTATGCTTTAGTTTTTTGTTGTTGTTGTTGTTGTTGTTCAAGGGGGAATCTTATTTACCTACAACTTAAACAATTACACACATGTATTCATAAGTGTGTGTGGAGACAGAGAGACAGGGAGGGTGCCAACAGAGGGAGTTTCATGCAAACTGCTTTGAGAATAAGATAATAACGTGGTACAATTGTGAAGATAAGGCAATGTCTGGAGAACGGCTGTGCAGAAGAAGTAGTTCAGAGGTCCTATGTGCTCATTACTCTTTCCCTGCAAACTGTCATTTCCTGGTTCCTGCTGAAATACTCTCTATTAGTAAAACAAATGTAAGATCCACATTTGAAACAAGGAAGATTGCTAACTAAGAGCTGTGGGCAGGGTTATAGGTCTCCCTGTCTTTGTCAATAGGAAGATGCATCTGTCACCTGTGTGTCCTGTTAACAGCTTTCCAGTCCTGCTCCTCAATGTCTGGGTCTGGCGACAAGCTAGTGTCAGAATCAAAAGGGTAAAAATGGTGGGAACAAACACATTAAATGTTAATCTAGCATTACTTTTTTTCTAGATAATTTCTCTGAGGTCAGATGATACTCTCCAAAAAATGCATATGATTTGGATTTCAAATAAAAACAAGTGTTCTTTGATTAGCCAGTCACTTTTCCCATTGCTTTCTTTAACTTCTTATAATTCTGTATTGAGTTTGAGAGAGTTTTAATGCTGGGAAAAGGAATTTTGATGATAACAAATAAAACGCGTGGATGGGGGATTTTATTTACAGATGCTCATTTATTGGAAAGAGGTTCTTGAGTCCTAAACTTAAAAGTGACTTGATGGGATTCAAATGGCACCGGCTGTTGGGACTATAAGTCTTCAGGTTACGTCTGTCATAATAATATTAAATACTGTTTATTGAGATGCACCAAGAATTTGGAACACATTATTTATGGTCCTCTCAGCAATCTGTGAGGTAGATACTATATACTCACTTTACAGATGAGCAGACTAAAGGAAATCTCCCAAGGGCACCCAGCTATAAACGTCAGAGCAAGGATTCAAATCGAGACCCACCTTAAATGGCTATACCCCTGTTACATCCCTGCCTGTTAATCCATCACCTCACCCCCAAGATAACGCATTTTTACCTATCTCTCCTGTGCTGATTCATTGCCTTTATTGAGGTCCCTTTGGTCTTTTTCTTTTGGTACCATGTCAGTCAGTGCCTTGGTTATGAGTAGTTTACGTGTTGAAATCCTGGGCCGATGACCTGTGTTTCTATTTTCAGAGCACATTTAACATTCAGCAGCTCCCTAATAAAACATTTCTTTGCTCAATAACTTCGAGTGAGTACAGACTTGCGTCAATTTACTATTATATTGGAGGTGGTATGGCAGGAATTATGTGCAAAATAAAGACTATTTACTTTTGTATATTCTAGGTTCTTTTTCCTTAACATAGCTGAATCCAGGAAAGGAATTATGCTTTCAATACTGTATAACCCAATGATGGATTGATGGATTGAGACCAGAAGACATCTATAGATTCTATCCAGATAGGAGGCTGCCTTTGATCCTGGTGAATCATCTGATGCATTTTCTTCCCTGGTATTACACAGTACCTATAATGATTAGTTCCCTGGGATTTCTACAGTTCAAAGGCTAATTTCTAACTAAATCAGATAATATGATTATAGCACCAAGGATGTCTTTTGATTCATGCGCTGTCTAATGTGGTGGTCGCATGCCACAGGAGTCTATTAAAATTTGTTAAAATGAAATTAAGTTAAAAATTAATTTTTCAGGGCACCTGGGTGGTTCAGTTGGCTTAGTGTCTAACATTGGTTCAGGTCGTGATCTCATGGTTCGGTTCATGACTTCGAGCTTCGCGCATCTGGCTGTCTGCCGTCAGCTCAGAGCCTGCCCCTCCCAGCTCTCACTTGCTCTCTTGCTCTCTCAAAAACAAATAAACATTAAAAAAATTAAATTTTCTGTCACTTAAGCCACACTTCAAGTGCTTAGTAGACACATGTGGCTAGTGGCTACTGTATTGGACAGTGAAACTATATATTATGTCCATCATCACAGAAATTTCGACTGGACAATGCTAACTATAAAGAAGACAGAAATGAGCTTAAGAATAATTACTTCACAGAATGTGCTGGTCAGCATCACCTGAGTTATAGAATGAAATGAAAATTGCTGCATTTGCAATTCCCTCTCTATTTATTTGTCTTCCTAGATATCTATTGGGAGGAAGGGATTCAGTCTTGTACATACAGTATCTCTGTCATATAGCGTAGTTGCTGACCCCTAGGGACTCAGTAAATATTGCTCGATGTTGCATGAGTGAGGATCAAAAAACCCAAGATGAATAGAGGAGAATTCTTGCACGTTTAAAGAACATGGTATAAGCAAAACAGCTGTTTTCTTTCCAACCTGAATTACGTCAGGCTTCAAAATGGAATGGTTGATCAAAGTGTTTCAATGTAGAAGAGACGACAGTTGTCCAGACTTCAAGGCCTAAAGCCACTTGTCACCAGAAAAGAAAAAAGAAGCCAGAGCTTAATAGGATTGTCAAGTTTAGTTGACTCTGATTTGGAGAGGGAGGCTGTCAAGTCATGGTGAACATTTTGCTTCTGCAAGTGGGGTGAGACTCTGAAAAGGAAAATCATCTTTTTATTCCCCCTTAATTTATTTCCCCTTCTAGAGTTAAGTCAAAAATAAGATTGGAGAAGTTATTGGAAAGTCATTTACAGGAGGTTTTATTTTTGGGGTGATGAGAAAACCATGATAAGGGATCACTTATGCCTTTGAAAAATAAAGCTGTTTTATTTATTTTTTATTTTATTTTTTATTTATTTTTTATTTTTTTAAGCTGTTTTAGATTACAGCAAAATATGGTGTTGCTCTGTTTTTGTTTTCATATCTTGCATGTTTAGTAAGCATATTATATGTAAATAAAAAGAGAGTTACAATTGTGGTTGCTATAACAGAACAAAATTATTATTATCATATATTTTGTGTGTGGTTGGCACAGCTGCTGAGGTCTGGGATATGGAATCACAAGACTCCTTTTAGCACTGTAGAAGAAGCTGAAACTTGGGATTTAGTCGACATTTATTTGCCTATGACTCACAAAATATTTTGTGGCAGGCCATGTTTCATATGGTCACTTATAAAAACATAACTAAAACATAAATAAAAATGAACCTCACAACGTAATTGTGTGATTTTTGTGTTCTCTGGGTTGTATTCTTCTCAGGGGCTAAGTCATTCTGTGGTTGTCACAACACACTTGCCTCTTTGCCAAGAGCTGCATCTTCTTTTTTTTAAAGATTTTTAGTGTTTATTTATTTTTGGGAGAGAGAGACAGACTGTGAGTGCGGGAGGGGCAGAGAGAAAGGGAGACACAGAATCCGAAGCAGGCTCCAGGCTCTGAACTGTCAGCACAGAGCCCGACACAGGGCTCGAATCCATGGACTGCTAGATCATGACCTGAGCTGAAGTCAGACGCTTAACCGACTGAGCCACTCAGTTTTTTTTAAATGTTTATTTATTTTTGAGAGAGAGAGAGAGAGAAGGAGAGAGAGAGAGACAGGCTGTGAGTGGGGGAGGGGCAGAGAGAGAAGGAGAAGAGCTGCATCTTTTGACCCAAGTCTTTGGGCACGCCCTGAAGTTGTTTTTCCACTGAGAGTGGACGAGCTTTGTGCATCCACCCAGATCCTCTCATCTGGTCCTCACTTTGCCTGGACAAGCACTTTTGAGTTAGCAACCTACAGTTATAGTACAGAACAGGGACACCTGATCTCAACATGGATTGGACTTGACTTCCAATCTTCATTTCATTCACTGGATGCTCTCAACAACCGAAACATGGGGGGAATAGTTAAAGTCACGTCCTCGGGCTTTGATAATATGACTTTTGCTTGTGAGTGTGGCCTGGGAAGATGGCCCAAGATGAGAACGTAGTCATATTGTTTTGGTATGATCTCCAGCAATCCTAAAGATGGATTTAGAAACTAGGGAAGCATTGGCTCCAGATTTCCTCAAATTCTGCTCCTCCAAATATAGTGCCACACAGGAAAGGAAAATGGAAAACTTGGGGAAATGAATCAGCCAATTACTTTCAAAAATAATTTATGATTGTAGTTTTTACTTATCTAGGTACCTTATCTAGGAATTTGGGGGAAAAGTAAATCTTTTGATACAGTAGGAACACTGTTTAATGTCAAGCTGAGTAGAAGGAAATGGTTGGATATTCATCTGAATACATACATTAGAATAGTGACAAAGTGCTTTTTACCATTTCGTTCTCCCTTATTCCTTTACATGCTTTCCTCCCCTTTCTTTTACTACAACAAATAAGATTTCTCCTTACAACTGTGCCCCACCATTCATATAAAATAAGAGACTCCAGGGGTGCCTGAGTGGCTCAGTCGGTTGACTATCTAACTCGGTTTAGGCTCGAGTCATGATCTCATGGTTCATGGATTCGAGCTCTACATCCATGCTAACGGCATGGAGTCTGTTTGGGATTCTCTTTTCCCTCTCTTTCCCTCTCCTTTTGTCCTCTCTGCTCCTTCCCCACTCATGCTCTCTCTCTCTCTCTCTCTCAAAAATAAATAAATAAACTTAAAAAAAAAAAAGACTCTAAAGCAGATTCATTCTGTGGCAGTTGGGAAAAATAGCGAACTGGAAAACAGCCTGTCCTGCCATCCTACACAAGGTAGGGAAAATTCTGAGTTAGCATCTGTGGGAACTCACACAAAATCAAAAGATGTATTTTCCCTTTGTCTTAAGAGGAAATAGGTATTAATCTGTGAGTGGGAGGGAATACGTCAAGCTGTTGAGTTATAAAAAATTCTAAGGAATAACTTTAGATTATTGAATCCAATTTAGGAAAGCTTTGGCCGCATGCCTGACTAGGTATGTCAGAGATGGGCAAGAGAACAGTTTCTCTCCTGAACTTCTGGCAATGCACCATACATTCTCTTCCCATGGAGGCTACATTATTAAGAGATCCAAGTGAGTCCTGAGGATGTTAGCTGAGATTGACTCTGGCAGGCAGCCCCAGAAAACTTAGCTTGAAAGCTCTTTTTCAGAAAGGACCTTAAAGTGTTTGTGACATGGCTGGAATATGTTAAACTCCACCATAGACATGGAGGTCTGGCAGTAGTGACTATTTAAACTTCACTGTCACACTCAGAGAGATGCCTTTCTAGACAAGGTAATTCGCTTCTCCTGACAGGTGTGAAGAGGAACTTGCTACTCTCAGAACAGCACTAACCCCCCATTTTAAACCAGGTAGCCATTTATGGACTAGAAAGTAGTGATTACTTTCTTTCTAATATATTTAAATCTATACATTCTGATAGCAAAAGAGTTCAAGGGGCATGTGAAGAGATGCATGAGTACAACAGGTCAATGACGCCAGCTCTGAGATATAAAATCAGCTGCTGTCAGAAAGCATGAGTCTCTACACCTTTGGGTCTTCCCTTCAGTC
This sequence comes from Leopardus geoffroyi, assembly GCF_018350155.1. Taxonomy (NCBI): domain Eukaryota; kingdom Metazoa; phylum Chordata; class Mammalia; order Carnivora; family Felidae; genus Leopardus; species Leopardus geoffroyi. Next base: position 120,008,129 of record NC_059327.1, read on the forward strand.
AACAATACAGGACACTGTAAGCTGTTTCAGGTAAAGTCAATTATTTCTTCAATTGCCAAAAGGATTTTTCAGGGATCTTGATAAATTTGATGCTCTCCATAGGATGCTAAAACTATTTTGAAAGAAAAATGCAAATAGGAAAAAAAAATGAAAGAGATTTGTCCCGTTGGAGAAATACTCTCAGAGCTACGACAATAGCTGAGAGATTTCCTTAGTGCAGTTATGAACAATTTTCACAAGTATGTTTCGGAACCAATTCACTTTGAACCCCTCTCTTTAGTCTTGACAGTTGTCTGCAGGCACAGGTCTGTTAAAAATTGAGGTACCTTAGGGTTTGATTTTTCACTGCTTCTAGAACCAGCCATGTAAATGAACCTCCTTCCCCCATCCCCCACCTTGAAAGAAGCTGCATTTCTCAACTCTGAACTCATAATGTTTAGATGCCAGCTGAATGGCTGCTGAAAGGATCCTGCACCCTGATAATATTGTTAATCTAGTTATTCTTGCCCACGGATGATTTTACTCCTTAGGAAGAATTTTAGCAATATCCATAAATATTTTTGATTATCAGAACGAGGGCGAGGGGTGCTACTGACATCTAGTAGATAGAGGACAGCTAAGGATGATGCTAAATCTCTGAAAATGCACAGTACAGCCCCCACCACAAAGAATTACCTAGCTCATAATGTCAGTGGTGCTGAGGTTGAGAAACCTTGGGCTATTATGTATGATGAAAGGCCATTTGGTCAATTCCTCTGCCCAGATAATCCATTCACATGGAAACCAGAAGCACAAAGACCCATTCACTGCAGAAACTCAGCCAATGAGGGAAGTGAGCACTTGAAAGATCAGCTATCCTGTGAAGAGTCTTCCTGAGTCTTGCCTCATGGTCTAGAATGTTTCAACCTTGGGAGACTGTGCTCAAGAAGAACTATATCTCTCTCCCCACACACTATCAATTAACACATGAGTGGCTATCCAGTATGCCTCCCTTTACTGCAAGGATAATTTACTATGCACTTTCTATTTTATATTAGCTACAATTATTTAATTTGTATCAGGCACATGCTAAGTGCTTTACAGAGGTTAATTTATTTCAATTTTCCAGAATAAATTGATATTGTCATTATGAGCCTCATTTGTGTAGATGAGGAAATGGAGACATAGAGAACAGGTCACAGTGTTTGTAAATATTGAACTAGGATGTGAAGTTGGGTGGAGTTTGACAATAAAACATATGCCAACTTAAGCCAACTGCTAAATTAGTGGGTATCCAACTAGGTACTACAGAGAACATTAAGACATGCATAGCTGCTTGATGATATTTTGCCATGTTTGAGTTGTTGATATTTGGGCATAAACACCAGGAAAAAAAGAACCAGACTTTGATATAGTCCTCTGGACCAAAAGTCAGGAAGAGAGCTACTGTGCAAGTATTCTAGAACATAAGCTCTAAGAAAGCTTGTAATTGTTTTGTCTGGTTTTCCTCTGTATCTTCAGTACTTGAAATAGGGTTTGGTACACACTAGGTGCTAGATTCACATTGTTGAATCAATGAGTGATATTATCAGAGCCAAAGATTTCCATGGCTTTTCCATGTTGACATTATCTGCCAACATTTTGTTGCTTTGAATCACAAGAATTCCTTTCAGAATTACTTCAGTAAACACAAATTAAATTAAAACAAGAATTCTATAGTATTTTATGAAATACAAAGAAATATTAAAGGATAAGGCCACAGGAAGAATTCGGCATAGTTCTGGGAGGCTCTTTCACTTTCATTCTAATACTGGGCCTATCTCCCAGCTCTGCCTGGGTCTCAGTTCAATGATCTGAAGAGGTTCCAACTGGCTTTTGTTGAGTCAATAATTAATTTCTCTTGGGTCAGGTGATACTTTGGTCCAATAAATTTTAGCCAGAGATGGAACAGGGTCATGCAGTGCAAACATAACCAATGTAAGCATTCACTGTCTGTGGGAGAGCCACTTTCAGAGCAGAAATATATGTCCAGGATGGGCACCTCCCAAAATGTTTGAAATGCTGACATTGCTGGCTTGAGAATGTGCCTATGATCCACATGGCCTGATGTTATTATCTCCTGACTTAGCATAATCACAACAGAGTAGATTTCATTAGCTCTTACAATTATTTGCGCATTTGGAACTTGGTTTAGAGAGTACTCTCCAAAGAAAGTGCATTATTAAAGGGGTTAGATATTTATACTTGATCACTGGTAAACATCTGTTGCTGGCCAACGAACATTGGTTTCAGCTGATGTACTAGCTTTGTCAATCAGCTGGGCAAATCAGTGGTCTTAGGCTTCTTTTTCAATTTAATATATGTAATGGACCAGGTATGGAACAAATTCTTATTTTCCATTAGCAAAAGCCCATATTTTAAGTACTTTGTAGATGACATTTCTCGGTCACTGGTGAAGTGTGTGTTATTGTAGTTCATGTGCATTTAATGTTGTCACTGAAGTTTTCCACGGTAGATTTATGAGGAAGATGATTTTGTGATCCAAATTAGATTGAGAAGCAGTGGTCACCTGCAGAAGAAAGGACCAGAGCCTGAGAAGTATTGTAGAGTAAGGAACCACATTTTCTTCTCCCTCATTCAGCCTGGATTCTAAATCATTATCTGAACTCATCATGTAAGAAGGGGATTTCAATGCACTTTTTACTTTAACCAATGGCATAATTCTGGCACCATTATGACGTGGTTGTCTGAAATATGCAGAAATGAGATACTGATTAGGAATACAGAACTGGTGATTTCAACCTGTGCTGAGTAGATTTGTAAAATTCTGTTGAGAGAGAGGACCAGTTTGCTGGCTTAGTAGAAAAAGCCCCAGAGGACTGAACTCAGTAAGACAAGATTCCAGCATGTAGGGAAAATGTGTCAGCCTCTCCCAATAATGAGGTAAACACACCTTTCCTAATAAAGAAAGCAGTTACTTGTCACAGCAGTGAGGAAGATGTATTCTACCATGAGTCCAAACATGTTCCTTCTCCTGACCTTTCCCTTCCCTTGAAGTACTCTTGAAGTATAGGGACCATTGATCACCGTAGCAGCCAAAGGTGCCAATGGACATTTGCTTTGTGTGGCCTTCTTCTAAAACATATAGCCTTAATTATTATGTTATTTCTCATATCATGGATTTTAGGGTTCTTGGTAATTTGTTTTTTGGATGTGTTTCTGACAACTTTTCTACACTCACCCCCTCACTCACATCACTTCAAGCATACTTGATGTTCTTACATACATAGCTCTTACATCCATTTGGCATAAAGTTTTTAAGTAGGTATTCTTTTATTGTCTGTCTCCTCCTAGGAGAATGTAAAGATTGGTAAAGGCAAGGGATTTGTCAGTTTGTTCCACTACTGTGTACAAAATCCTAAAATAGTGCCTGGCACACAGTAGCTTCTCAATAAACACATATTGAATACATAAATAGGCAAAATAAAATTCTAGACATATTTCACACTTGCATCAGGAAATGCACTACATTTGCTTTACCTGAGTAGCGTATTTTATGCACAAATGTAAGATATTAGACTAGTAGTGAATTCCAATTGAATTACTTAATGAATAGAATAATTTAAAGTTGACTTCTATCAGGTATCTATTTAACAAACCTGCCAATATTGTTTTTTGTAATTTATCACCTTGGGTTTATAGTAAGGATTCTGGACTCAATATATCAACTTGTCTTATGAATGTGTCACAATTCCTATTTTGTTTTCAGGTCACCAATTATGAAAACATAGGAGGAAGAGGAAAAGTACATTCTATTCTCATATTCAAAGTTTCAACTCCATTAAAATCAAGAATAAAACCTTTTTACTTTTCAGTCTAGAGACTCCATAAACAAAAGGTCGAAAGTACAAAGTGGTTCTAGAACAGCAGGTCTTGGATAAATATACTTGAAGCACTTGACTTTTGACTTTCCTCCCTCCCTTCCTTCCTCCCTTCCTTCCTTCCTTCCTTTCTTTTTTTTTGAAACACTTGACTTTATAACAAGTGATGAACATGGAAGATTCTCCAGGGAACAAGAGTGAGGCAGAAATGTGAATTGGACATGGCTTGTCTTTAAGATTCTTTCTGTACTTAGGTTTTGTTCATGCATCAAATGTCCCAATTTTGGTGATCTGTTTCTCAAGGTGTATGGTTGTGTATCATTCTTGTCCCCACCATTCGTGATACTTCTTTGCTGAAACCTCTTTTGTTTGGAATATAGAGAATTTGGGATGATAAACTACAACTGCTAATAATGTTGTTAATAATTATCAAATAATTCAGGTAATTATTAGTTAATAATTGTTTGGATAATTCAAATGGTTAACAATTACTTTGACAAATCAGTTTTTGCTCTTGGGCCATGGTAATTTGGAAAAGGGTCCGAGGTCTGCAATCTAGTTAACATAAATGTGTCCTTCCAGTCTTCTGCTGATGGTTGGTATATTTGGCATCACTGGTGCTGAAAATTATTTATTGAATGCTTGATAATGACTCTTGTGGTACTCGCAAATTCAGATCTCTTTAAGGATGTAACCACAACTTACATCAAAGGAGAATTTGACCAGGTTATAGGTAGTAAGAGTTAGGGCTTAATGAAGAAGGTGGGAAGATACCATATGACTGACCAAACTATGCCTTTAATTCTCCCCAGTTGAAAATGATTGTTCACTATCTTATCCTGCATTATTTTCTCATAAAATGAGAAAGCAGCTCATTTTATTGTCAACAAGCATAGAGTCAAGTTTGGTGAACAGGATAGTTTTTATCTCTGATATGCTGATATTTAGAAAAAAACAAACAATGGCAACAATGATTCCTATAGGACTCTTAGCTTTGCATCAATATTCATCTCTGTACTTAGGTTACAGAGATCTTAGCTGGAAACTAACTGTATCCACTGCTGGTGTCCAAATAGAGCTAATGAATAGGAGGGACAGCTACCAGGAGCCAATTTGCATGAAGGGTTGAGGCAATACACTAGGCAAAACTGCTCTATTAACAAAGTAGCTTATGATTGTCACTAATGTTTGTCTCTCTATTCAGTCATCCTATTGCTATGTCCGAGTCTAACAAGAGGTAGTTCTGAGTCCTTCTTGGCAGATCTGCTGTTGACTCAGAATAAGGACTTAACACACTGACTTTATTTCTGGATCTTCCCCACTCCCCCCAAGATGAAGATAATACCTTTCTGGCATATGTTTTAACAATCTTCTGAAGAAATAAAAACTAGGTAACATAATGATCAAAATAAAGGTAGGTAGTTTAAAATTTTCAAATCACAGATAAATATGTTATAGATTGTTAGAATGGCAGATTCATTTCATAAGTAATGTAGTTACTCCACATGGTCTAAATGTGTTTTTATGTCATTCTGGCAGTAGAAAACAAGTATGGATTTTACTTACACAAGTTTTCCATTCCTATATCCTTTCTTCCTCTTCCCACCCCCGCTTTCTTCTATCCATTTCCTTCAGGCTTTTCATTTACCTGCTAGTGATGCCCTGCCCACTTTAGAGTCAGAAAAAGTGGGATTTCTCATCTCAACTCCAGATAGTGTCTTGCCTTTTCTCCTCTCTTCCAGGGTAAAGAAGGTGACTTGCCTTCTTGCATCTAATTTAAGGTGTTGATTTTGCAAAGAAACTCGAAAGCAGTAATTTCTACTTCTGATGCTGAGTTTCAGAGGTTGATTGCGTATCTATTTTTGTTAGTTTGTAAAGGGAGGTAAGTCTCTGAACAGATTGGGAATTAGAGATTATATGGGCTTTAAAAAAGAAAAACTCTCTCATTTTTGCTAGAGGAGTTAGTAGCTGATTTTAAAACTTAAAATGAGCCTCATATTTCTGTTCCTATGGGGCTTATTCTGCATCTTCTAATGACCAATATGTGCAGTCTTAAAGTGAGTTCCATGTTTTTCTCAGTTTTAGTATTTCTTCCTCACACAGCTGTCAGTGGTGCAGTGTGTGGGCTCATCTGTGGGCAGAAGTGCTCTCCGGGTGGGCACTGTCTGTGCCCTCGAATGCAGATGGCACTCAGGGGATGGAGCAGGCACTTTCTTTTCTCTCTCTCCTCCCACTCTGCCCTCTACTAAAAATCCATTCGCAGTTTCTACAGCATCATGGGGAGATTGATTAGCTTACAGGTTCCATTCTCTCTGTTTACAAAGAAAATGAGAGTTTGTATGAAAGTGATGCAAATGGATAATTTAGAGTCATGAACCATACAGGAAAGGGAGGTTGGTGATGTAGACAAACCTGGAATGAATGGAAACTTGAAAAATCATTCCTAAAGAACTATGGAACTGTCTCCAGAAGTTCTTTCCTGTAGCAAATTTACAATCTTGGGTGAGTCTTAATGCTGATTTTATTCGATAGTTGTGATCAAATGAATTGTAAGCTTTGGGGCATTCACATAGTCCTGAAACCAAGGCTATTTAGGTGAAATTAGCTTTAAAATGTGCACTTATCTCACTTACCAGGTACTGAAAAACAGAAAGCATGACAGTTTAGACTTATGAGTATCTAGTGTGAATAGCTTTTCTTGAGGAATACCTATTCTTGGACAATGCCAAAGTCCATTAGAAAAAGACTATTTTCTCCCTATCCATGTAACTTCTGTATCAATATCAATAGAACGTATTTTACTTTGAACTAAACAGAAATATGGGGCAATGGATACTGTAGGAAAAGCAGGAAAAGTAAAGATTCTATTTGAAATAGTTATGGAAAAAAGCAACATTACAAAAGAAGTTAGACTTTGGAAATGGTATATGCTTCAGTAGAGGAGAGAGGAGGTGATTTGTTCTCTCCATGGTTAGCATTCTGTTACATTTTCATCTCCCAGCAAGATAAACCAGAACTGTACTAATCTGCATAGTTGTTGGCCTCAGTTCAGGTCTCTGGTAAGTGGATGGTGTGAAATTTAATAAAAGGAAGCCTCACTTAAAATAGAGTTGAGAGGCCAGCAGGGAGAACTCTCACACCTTACCCCTCATTGTCAGCAGCAGATCCCAACAAGAAGAGACCACCCCAGCAGGAGTTTTTCTCCTCTCTCAGCAACAGTCCAGCCAATGAGAGACTGTCACAACTCAGCCAATGAAAAGTCACCATACTTTGAACTTCCAGTTTACTCCAATGGACTTTGTGTTTATAACAGCTCCTCCCGGCCTTCCCTTTTCCTCTATAAAATAGCTATCCTCTCATTTGTTCCCTAGGGTGCCTGTCGTTTTGCCCTAGCTTGCTTGTCCTGCATTGCAATTCCCTGCTATTCCCAAATAACCGCCCCCCCCCTTTTTTTTTTTGCTGCTAAAATAGCTGACAGTTTTATTTTTACGGTTAACAATACTGTGATAAAATTAGAAGTGCAAGAGATTTACCGGTGCTGGGGGAGGGTGCTGTGAAAGATAAAGAGGTAGGGAGAGGATTTAGAATGTACTGCATACCCCACCCAGGTGGAAAGAGAGGAAGAAGGAAGAATGAGTAGGTTGGGAAGAGTCAAAGACTGCAGTGTCACTCCCAGAAAGTCTCAGTGAGGTTGATGGGCTACCCAAAGCAGAAGTTGTCCATTACAGCAGTCCTGCGTTGGGCAGAAATCGCTGGTCCAGTTTCTCCGCCAGGCTCAGCTATTGGCTGGGAGCAGCCAGGAGGGGCGGGGCCTCCGAGTGCGGAAGTGGCTCCTGCAGAGGGCAGATCTGATGTTGTCAGCTCATCAGCTCTTTGCAGCCGGTTCTCTTGAAGGGTCACCTGAGCAGTGCACCTCTGTGCCTGTCACACTGTCACTATGTTTTATATGTCCTGCGTTTTGGCTAGTTTTAGACTAAGTTCTTCCACTGAGGCCTGAGAGTTTTAGCAAATATTTCATTAAACCTCATCCATTTATTTTTCTGAAATTGGCATCTGTACCCAAATCGCTCTGCTCATTTGGGCTGTCTGTTTCCATAAGATGTGTGACTTAAGCAAAATGTGTCTGAGAGTCGTGACTGATCTCCGCCCCACAGCTGAGGCTGTGCAAAATAAGTGCTATTTCTGACATATATATATATATTTTTTTTTTCTTTTTTTTTTTTTGCTAGCATATTTCCTAAATCTTTTCCTCACAGTGTGTCACACACTGTTTACCAAGTAAGTCCATCCTTTTCTCTAAGATCAAGAAGAGTTTTTTAGGAAGTGCACCCCCCCCCCCCAACCTCCAGCCTATTTGAAAGGACAGAAGGGTGTGAAAGCTGGCTCTGGGTAGGAAGAAGATAGATAGCTTTTCTCTCCATAAGCCTGGTTCTCCTTCCCAAGATGGTAATAGCAACATTCCAATTCTAATATATTCCCATCAGGAGGAAGCATCTGAGATCTCTGACTCAGCTCTAAACCCAAGCACACCATAGGGCCAGCATGTCTGAGAGGGATGCTCAGCCTGCAGACACCTGCAGCATTTCATCTGCTTCTAAAAAGTGGTGAATTGGTAAACCAATTGGCAAGGCAGAAATAAATTGCCCTGAAGTGACTCCTGGGTTTTGCTCACTTCTTCCTCTCAGCGCTCATCAGGACAGAATATTTTCATTTTGAGAGGGAAGAACTGTGAAGAGGTATCAGGAAAACAGCTTTTAGCATTGAAATGATACCTTTCTAGATTAAAAAAAAAAAGACGCATATTATAGGTGGTTTGAAGACTAGAGATTAAAAAGCTGACTTTGAGGTGGCTGCTTTGAAAATGGCTCCCATCCAATGCAGTTCCTCTAGAGTTTAATCTCGTGTCCACAAAAGCCAGGCCTTCCGTCCTTTATCCTGGAATCACATCTGGATGTGCTTGTGTGCACCCTTGGCTAAGGGGTTCTTTCAAATGACCTGGCCTGTCCCTTCCACAGAGGTAAAGCTGCTTTCGAAAGATGAAAATTTTGGGGTTAAAATATTGTGAATGTTTAAGATGATTAGTGGCCTTACAATTCATATAAGAGAGAGTACAGCTAATAAAATTTTTTGAGGCTCAGTTCTAAAAAGCAGTTGGTTATTCTATTTTGGGATACAGATCAGAAAATTAGTTGTGGCTACTACTAATTCTTGTTCATATTGTTCCAGTTAGGCTACCACTAAGCCTATTAGACACAAATCATACCTATCTGTTCTCTACACAGCTCCAGTGAAACTCTTGCCAAAGAATTGTGTCAAGATGGTGCCCAGGGCAAATGTTTACCATTGTAACAATTCTACAAGAGCAAGTTTTGGGACCAGCACATTCCCTGAAAAATCACTGATGGACATCTGCTCAATATAGGACTGTGAGTCTGGGTCTCTGTGTTAGGGTTTACTCAGATACTTGGCTAATAGGAAGAAACCTGATACGGTGCTATTTCCCTATGGGGCAGCGCTTGAGTCCTTGTTCTGATTAGGACCTCAGGCAGCCACTTATCAGGTTTCTTAGTTGGCCATCTGGCCTTAAAAATATTCTATTTCTATTACAAAAAAGGGGAGATTCTGCAGTGGAAAAGTTTGAATATTTCTGGAACTCAGTAGATTTAATACTGGAAGTATTACCATTGAGTTAATTGCCCAATAGTTTTAGGTGAACCTAAGTTTTTCATTTGAAATTGCACTCCCTAATGGAGTTAATGAAATTATAATGCTGGAGAAAGTAAGTTGATCCTTTATAACAGCAGGTATAAAACTAGGTCTTCATTTTAGTTCCTTACCAAATCTTTAAATTGAGGCCATATTTTGCTCTATTTAGTTTGCTATTCTTCTTTTGGCACTTTGGTGAAATAGTACATATTTAAAGATTGGTATTTTGGAACTCTGCAAACCACATAAGTGTTTTTGCTGGGAGAAGTTATTTCTGTTAGTTGCCTTCTTTACTTACAAGTTGACTGTAAAACATCATGAAGTTTATGCCCTATATAAATTGCTTTAATTATGTTGGGTTTATGTAACTTCTTCTTGTTTGTATAGGGTAAATGGGCGGATGAATTTTGTTCTAAAGAACTGGAGAAGCTTGTTCAATGTTACAGTAAATAAATACAACCACATTTAAATGAAAGTATTTAGTTTTACTGGTTGTACTTGAGTCTCGATCACCAAGATCATTGTCTTTGCATGACGATACTTCATTTTGGTAATTAAGTGGAAAGAACAGGCCAGTATTCTCATCAAAGCAGTCCCAGATGGCAAGTGTAATTCTTAGACTTCCAGTTTACCAACATAAGAATTCTTCCTACCCTCTCCTGTGTCCTACAGAAACAAACATGGCCCAGATGCTGTGATAAATGTGTGGGATTCATCCTATATTCTTGTAGGAACATTTGTCATGGCCAACTCTAATTTAAGACCAAAAAATGCTTTCAGCTGCTTTTATCCGGTTTCTAAATCAAATAACAGTATCAGAAAGAAATTCGAGGAATTTTGAAATGACCAAGGAGCTAATATATAATGAAAATCCTGGTATCAAAAATGCCAACATAATACCTATAACACTCACTTTTGTTTGCTTAGTATTCTGCAAGCAAATTGGACATTGTCAAATAAAGTATAACAAAGCTTCAAAAAAGTTTGAAAATCTAGTCATTGCCCACTTTAATTATAGTATTGTCTCGTCAACTGGTAAGACAGTTGCACATAGTATTTAAGCTCCTTCTGGACATCCTCATTTTAGCAACTATCCCTATGTCCTTTCTGTTGTAATATGCTTCCACTTTACTGGTCTTAATCATTCACAGTATGCTGAATACGAATAGTAATGAAGAAATGTCACACCTGCTTTCCTTATTTATATATGTTTCAGGGTTGGTGATAGTGTTGTCGTGATGACAATCTAGATCTCCTAAAACTCCTGTGTTACTATATGGTATCTAACTCTTGGCTTGTCAAGGACTTGAGTTATTTTCTTTTGGTAAATATGTATAAAGTATTCAGAAAGTGTCCCGGTTTATGATATGTGGGACATTTTATTTGTGAGTAGGTAACAAGATGAGAAAAGTGTTGAGGAGAGGAGAATAAAACAGAAGATACTTAAGTTCTTAGGGTAATCCTGCTCTTCCTAATGCCTTCTGTTCATTTGCATGTAGTATATTAATTGGATTCTTCTTTTATATGCTTATTATTTGCAAAATTTGGGGTTGGGTAAGTGAAAAACATTATATGACCAGTTATCCAGGAAAGGACTTCTGTGTCACAGATAGACAATGAGTTTCTTGAGCAAACAGTATAACTAATGGTGTATAATTGTCATTAGTAAGAATTTAAATTATGCATTTTCTAGGCCTGCTGTAACAAAGTACCACAAACTGGAGGCTTAAAAAAGACAGAAATGTACTGTATCATAATTCTGAAGCCAAGAAGTATGAAATCAGGATGTTTCCAGGGCCATGCTCCCTCTGAAATCTCTAGGGAATACCCTTCCTTGGCTCTGCCTATCCTAGGTGTCCCTTGGTTTTCAGCCACAGCACTTCAGTGACACTCTTCTCTCATGTGTCTGTCTTTCCATGGTTTTCTCTCCTTGTGTGTGTCTCTCTCCTTTTCTATAAGGACACAATGCATATTGGACTAAGGGCCTGCCCTACTCCAATATGACTTCATCTTGTCTTGATGACTCCAAAGACCCTTTTCAAATAAAGTCACATTCACAGGTACTAAGAGTTAGGACTTCATACCTTTTAGGGGGATACATTCAATCCAGAAACCTCAGTGTTTTGATTTCTCCAAGCTAGAGTATTAGTTAAAATACAGAAACAACCCTGGGAATTTATTGTGAAGATATTGGGGAGTGACATAATAAATGGGAAACTGGCGGACTGAGCTAGGAGAATGGACGGGAATCCGCGGTCTTCTGGGGGAGGATCAGGCAGAATTGCAGCCAAGGTCATGCCACAGGAAGGTCTGACCTCTAGTCTGCCCCACAGCATGATTAATTGGACTTCAACCATTGAATCAGCATCTCAGGAATGAATGTCTGATGATTGAATTTAGAAAACTGACTGTGCCAGTGTGAAGTGAGGAAGAATCTGCCACCCTCAGCTTAGGACGTGGGAGGCTGCGGTGGGAGTAAGTTGGAATCGCTTTCTTGTTAAAACTATAGTCAACTGGGAATTTTCTCAAAAGAATGATGGCAGTGCCAATAGGAAGAGGGAAGGGGGATTCAGATACTGGCACCAAATATGACAAATGTTTGCTGCAGGAAGGTACAGTCTATGGCACCAAATTAAAATAATCAACTTCTCAGGGATTAAAAAGAGGCTCGAACTCATAAAAAAGCAAGATTGGGCTTTGTCTTCTAAGTTACCCATCAGCTTATCAGTACTAGAAGGAATACCAGTGACAAACACATGTAAGCTTAAAACGAGGAATTAGAAGATACAGATTTTGAGAGGAAAAAATGGTAACAGGGCATCCACCTACGTGAGGACGATGGAAGGAAAAGGGTGGTATCTGACTCCCTAAGGGACTTGGTTTTTCATAGCAGTTGAAGTTACCATGTTTATAAAAATCATGGGAAAACCTTACATAAAAATAGAGAATCTTCTGGTTTCAGGCGATCAAAAGCTACATCAAATTGGAGCAAGGGCATCTTCTTTTATCCCCATGAAGTTCTGGCTGAGAATCAAGTGGGTCACCTGTGGGTGGCAGTCATCTTAGCAGGAGCAGTGTCTTCACAAAGCCACTAGCAGCAGGCACAACAGAAGCACATGCAATATATTATCATGAGTGTCCCCCAAATAGCTAGAGAGATGCTTTAGGAGGGGTGAATGCTATCATGAAGATGCGATTGCTGGCTAAGGAAGAAGAATGGACACATTTTAAAGGCGAAAGTTCAGTGTATTTCTAATAAAGGATGCTGAACACACGGCCCAAT